>NC_139029.1:30676734-31276734 GCF_964662115.1 Mustela nivalis
CGGTCCTTATCCTCACACTGCCCAAGGCCAAGGGCCGTCGTCACTTGTTCAATGTACCCCAAACTGTGTCTGGCATACAGAAGGCCTCCATTGTCTATTTGTGAAGGGATGGATTCATGGATGTATGTCTTAGGCCTTGGACGGGCACAGAGTTCATTCACTCGTGGGGGGTTCTACAGGTGGTCCTCCCTGCTGACCAGTCTTCTCGGGTCCCTTTGACCGCCTCTTCCCAGGCTTTGGAATCTTTGATCTAGTCTAGAGGGTGGGGCTTGGGTGGCTCTCATCATGGAAGGAAACATTTGGTCACTTAGGGTCTTAAGTTAGAAGAGAATCTTTTGAACATAAAAGGCCGAGACTACACACCTCTGTTTGTTGCTTCTGGTGCGGGGGTGACCCAGTGTCAACCATCAGGTATGGTGGAACAGGCTAGGAGAGGCCCCTTGGGTCATGCAATGTCCTGGCTCAGGACCCAGGCACAGCTGTGGAGGCTGGGAGGAAAGACCCTTGGAGAACAAGTCAAGAAGTTTGGTGAGAGTGGGCAGGGTCAAGATTGATGAATCCTTCAAAATGTCATCAGGCCCCACGTCAGCTATTGAGCTGGGACTCAAACCCAGCACTCCCACAACCTAGGACTTCACGGTCCCCACGGTTGCTGGGGACCTCCTCAGAATTTCTAGCACTGGCTGTTTGCTTCTGAAGTTGGAGTTGGCAGGACTCACTGAACGTGGCCTGGTGAATCCTGCCCATCTTGGCCCAGTGTGGGCCCTAGGTGGGGCTCAGCAGTGACCCACCCTCCTAGTCTGACGGCCACTGTTAAGCCTGTGGCTTCTGTTCAGGGCTTTCCCATCTGGGGGAGGGCATCAGGTCTCTGGAGAAGAGAAGAAAGGGCCAGGCTTGTCCTGTGGGCCAGAGGCCCTGATTATCCTTTGGGACAGACCCCAGATTCTGCTGAGGCAGAACGGAGATGTCCACGTTTCTGGCTCGGGTTCCTTGGCTTGGCAGCTGCCACTGGCGTTTGTCGCAGACGAGGCAAGGGCACGGCGTCCAGCTGGGGGCTCCAGGGTTCTAGCGTGGTGGGCGAGCCAGGGCGGCCCTTCCCAGCCCTGGAAGCAAAGGGTTAACCGGCTGGGGAAGGCGGGAGCAGCAGTCATTTGGCTAAGGAGCCTTGTTAATTGATTCCCTCATTCCCATTTGTTCCTGCTAAAGAGAGACAGATGAGAGCGAGCCCGCCAGGCCCGTCTTGGCACCCGGCAGCTTGGCTGGGCACAGCTGTGCTCCTGGCTCTGGTGTCTCTGTGGGGGGAAGGGCCGGTCACCGCGGAGGTGAGGAGGTAGAGTACTCCCACCCCCGGGCCTGGTGGGTGCCCCTCTGCTCACCCTCGGTACCCACGGAGATGATCTCAGAGCGCTTTTGAGAGGACAGATCTTTTCTTTCACCTTGTGACACCTCTTTGATCTTCTGGCCGGTGCTGTTGCCACCCACGGTCTGGGAGCTCAGTAGCAGAAATCAGAGGCAGTCCTGTCACCATGGGCTCGAGAGGGGCTCCTGCCAGCCTGAGGCCCAGGCAAGCTTTCTGCCTGGAAGAGGGTCAGCTCTGATCCGTCCAGTTGCGCTCTGTGGCTTTGGGAGGCACGCTGAAACTCATCACAAAACTGGCAGCCTTGTCCCTTGTCATGGCCACAGGCTCCGTCTGCATCCCCTGGTCCTGACCTGTCTCAGACTCCACGTTTCATCGGCTCCTGCCTCGCCGTTGTCTCAGCCATGCACCCTGGGGCCTGCCAGATCGGGCTGTTTGGGATTGTGCCAGACAGGGGCCCTGCTGCTTTCCCCCCCCACGAGAGAACAGAGTTTGAATGTAGTCGACCATGGAGACCTCTGAGTTCAAATCCTGGCTCTTCCACTTCCTGGTTGCATAGTTTGGGCAAAACATTTTTGCCCTTTCTGGTCTCAAGTTTCTCACGTTTAAGATGGCAGTTATGCTGGTACCTCTCGTGGTGGCAGGTGAAAGTGACCACAGGTGTCCACTCCTCTCTGAGCATGACCCACGGCCACAAAGCTTCTCAGCTTCTCGCATCCCTTTAAAATCTGGAGACTTACTCTGGCCAAAAGTGCTAGAATGCCAGTCCCGGTTCTGAGCCCAAGCCTCAAGAGGCCTTGCACGCGTTCGCTTGTTCTCTTGGAACCCTGCCCAGCTGCTGTGTGAAAAAGCTTGGGCTCTCCTGCTGGACGAAGGGAAACACGTGGCTCAGTCACCCTTGTCCCCCAGATGACAGCCGGACAACTCCCAGAAACGGGCCATTAACTGATGAGGAGCTGAATATCGATGCATGAGTGAGCCCAGCCACGGCCAGAAGGTTAGCGTCACTGAATTTCTGGACCACAGAATCATGAGCTTAATAAGGAGTTGTTGTTCAAAGCCATAAAGGCAGGGGGGCGGGGTGGTACTTTGTTATGCAGCAAAAGCTAACAGATACACAATTTCAAATCACTGCTGCATGGACAAAAAGGATCTCATGCAAGTCAAGTACCTAGTGCCGTGCCCAGCCTGTTGGGGCGATCAGAAAGTAGAGCTTCTATTTCTGTGGCCCAGGGTGGGGTCATCGACCACAAAGGAGTGCCTTTTGCTTTTGAGACTGTTCGCTCGCAGGTGCTCAAGTTGTGGGAGCCCTCCTTGACCTACCCCTTGCACACACATGCCCTCTGGAGCAGTCACGGAACCAACATGGAACAGGATGGAGGCTGCCCGTCCTGTGCTCCAAGTTCAGGAGCCGTTGTCTGATGCGCATTATCTCTTCAAATCTTTGCTGGACCTCATGAGAGAGGCCCTCTTGTTTTGAATCCGAGCAAACCGAGGCTTGGGGTGCTGAAATCTCCTGAATGGAGAGCCACATAGCTTTTGTGAGTGGCTTGTGAGAGATAAATTGACCACCCTCCACGTTTGTCTGCTTTGCTAGTTCAGCTCCCCTCTGGAGGCCGTTTCGTGACAACCCCAGTCTGTGGGGGATGGAAAAGTGCTTCTTGGACTTTCACCAGGTAATATGGTTAGGCTCAGGTAGCTCCCTATCCAGCCTCTGCTCCTTTGGCCCCTCAACATGCAGACAAAGGCGCCTATCCTTTTCTCTGTCAGGATGCTTTTTATCCTTTGCTCTCAGTGGCTGACTTTTAGGGCCATAGGCCTTTCTCCGGCTGCCCTTCCTGAGCCTCCAAATGACCACTCCATTTTCCAAATGGTGGCAACGTTTTCTTTGTTCTCATGGTTCTTTTCCATCTCTCTGGTCAGGAATTCAGCAAACATTCACACCACGGAAGAGATATTGGGAGCCTTCTAGGTTCAGCACCTTTCCCTTCTCTTGGGAGTCACGGCCCTTCCTGGCCTTGCCAGCCCTGTGCTCCTAGCAGTGGCCGCCATGTTCTTCCAGGAACCATCCCCTGGCCATGGCTTTTTGAACCAAGCATGGCACACAATTCAGGCCTCGCCAGTTAAAGCTCTCTGAGTTTTTCAACTGGAAATGAAAGAGAGTGAGTCCTTCTTGGAAGTTACAGGATACAAAACTGGAAAGGATACTATTATGTGCTTCCCGTATTTTATTGGTCCTGCTTCAAACTATATTGCTTTTGTATGTCAATACATTTTAGAATAGTGATTTAAAAAAAAAATATATATATATATATGTATATATATACATATATATATATATATACTTTTGGAGTAGTCTTTTCCCTCTTCACGGACTTCATTATCATGTTTCTTCATATTTTAGCCCCAAGGTGGCCTCGCCAGCCTCACGGAAGAGAAAAAAATTCAAACTAAAAGTTGATTCTTCTTTTTAAATCACTGAGGATTTGGTGTTTCCTGCCTTGGGGAAGAAGCAGGTCTACAGGCAGAATGAATGAGCTGGCGCTGGGGCAGAAGCAGAGAGCACAGCCGATCCACCAGTCCGGGTCGTTCCTATGGGTTAAATCCTTGGCTTCTTCTAGCCATTGAATCTTTCTCTGTGCCTTTGGGAGCTGGAGTTATGTTTCTGTCACTTACAAAGCAGAGTTCTGACTTCGGCTTCTTGTCATACCGCCTCTCCAAATGCCTCTTCCGGGCCCCAGGGGACAGGGGAAGGGGAAGCAGCATGACCTGAAGGGTTGCTCTCCTGCAGGTGTGGCTTCTCCCCTGGGGAAGTAACTTCAGTCCCATGGACTCAAGCTCATCTTTGTAGATGACTCACAAGCGAGTCAGTTTCCTGTTCTCCAAAACTGGCATCACCAGTCACCTTTACTCAGGCCAGAGACCCAGATGTTTGTTACCCTTCTTTCTTGCTTTTCCCTTAAACCCCGTATCTAGACCATGAAAGAGTTCTCAAAATTCTATCCCCTCAAGTTATCCCGAATCTGACCACTTCTCTCCATCACCACTGCTACTTCTGGGTTCATGCCATCCTTTTTGCTCTGGACCTCTGTGACTGACTTCCACTTGAGCTGGCCTCAGAAGGCCCTTCTCCACATGGCAACAAAAGCATCCTTGGCATGTGCGTGGGTATCAAATCACAAGGCTTCTATAAAGCTCCCTGGCTTCCCATTGCTCATCACATTTGGAATCCAATCACCAGCTCGCACATACCTGTTTGCCCTAGTGCAACCACAGTCCTGGAGACTTGCCTCGGGATGTTGGTTCTCTGGCTCCCTGGGCCCAGAGCTCTCCTGGTCACTTAAGAGCCCAGCTCTTTCTCAGCTGAGATGTCATCTCAGTCCATCCCAATCACCTTTGTAAAATAAGCCCTTGTATCGTTACTCTCTGCTCCCATTGGTGTTCTTCACGGGACCCTCGTGACCTGAGACCTCCTGTTCCTCTGTGTACTTGTCTGGGGTCTGACCACCAGGATGTAAGCTCAGAGAGGGCAGGAAACGTGTCAGCCTCTTTCACTCTTGTGTCCCTAGGACCTACCATAGTGCTTGGTATATAAATGGGCTTGATAACTATTTATTACATGACTGAGTGAAAAGTTGAATCCAGGGAGGGAGGCAGTATTAGCCCATTCTACAGAACAGAAAATCGGGGCTGGCCCAGAGGCAGCAAGTGGCAGAAAGGGGACTGAAGTCCAAGTCTGTGTGAAGGTAGAGGCTTTGAGCTTTCCTAAATAACCAGTGTTTGTGTCATGATTGAATTTACAAAGCAAGCCCGTGCTGATTATTTTATTTGATCTTTACAACCCAGTCCAGTCTCTCAATCTGATAAATGAGGGGATGGGGGCCTGGGGCAGGGAGGCTCATGGCTGGTCCAAGGGGACTCACCTTCAATAGGGACCTCTAGGGCTTCATGGGCTTCTGGGGCCCATAAACCTGCTGTGGCCAGAGGCACTCAGTCTGAGCGCCCCCTGCCCACTGGGGGCACAACCTCTCTCCACCCTTGTGCCGGCTACCGCCTGTGTCTGTCACATCAAGTTCAAGTGATTCATGTGGCAGCAGCTCCTGGTCTGCCTGTCGGCACGTCAGCTAGTCCTGGTTACCATGACAACAGGATGCAAGGCGCAAGGGCATCAGTGGGCTGTGGCTCTTAGAGGGGCAGTGCCATGGGCAAGGGAGGGGCTTTGCTTCCTCCTCCTGGGGGAAGCTTGGCAAGGGCTGGAGCCTCTGGGGGTTGGGGGGCCCCTCCCTGCCTCTGTGCCTTGGCATTTCCTTCCTGCCATCTGTGCTGGGAGCTGGGGGAGGGGCTAGAGTGCCATCCCTGGTAGGAGGGGTCTGGGAGCAGATGGGTGGGAAGAACAGCCCTTCCCATCTGGGCTGTACCTCCACCACGCCCAGGTTCTAAAGACTCTCTTCCAGAGTGCCCTCCTGAGCCCTTCAAGCCACTGCTGCCTGCCCCTCCACACCACAGGCTTCTTTTCTCTGCTTGGCACAGATGCGAAGTTCAAGAATCAGTTCAGCCAGAAACTCGGTTTCAGGGCTTGGAGTAGATCCCTGGTGTCCTGGTTTCAAAGGAGAGATCCTGAGGGAACTGACTGGCTTTGTGCCAGCACCTGGCTGGAATCTCATCTCAACCACTCTTCCCAGAGACCCTATGGGTGTAGTATTATGCCCATTTTGCAGAGGGGGAAACTGAGGTTCAGAAAGGTAGGGGAACTTACCACAAATTGGCCGGCTGGAAAGTGGGAGCCCCCGGCTTCAAAGCCAGGTCCATCTGGCTCCCAAGCTTGCTCTTTCAGGAACCCCCTGATGCAGCCTCAGGGTGGGAGTGGGGGGATTCCCACCTGCCCCAGCTCTCATGGGAGACATGATGGCTGGTACTGAGTTGGTGGAGTGAGCACTAGCCTGTGAGTCTCGCAGGTATGGGGCTTGACTCTGCGGCCGGCCCCCATCGGGGTCACAGTCCCTTTGTCCAAGGCACTGCTGGATGGCTGGAGTAAAGGCACCATTCTACAGCGGACCAAAGGGAGGATTGGGGCTGGGCCTGGGCTCAGTAACAGGGATGAGGAATTGGCCAAAGGACTCAAACCTAGCCGGGGAAGCAGGGACTGGCTTTCATAGCAGGTTGTCCAAATGGGACATGCTCATTGGAATGCTTCTGAGAGGCAAGAACCCCCATGTTCTAAATAGAAATGTACATTTTTTTCTTTTTTTTTTTTTAATTTTTATTTCTCTGACAGAGAGATAGAACCAGAGAGCACAAGTGGAGTGAATGGCAGAGGGAGAGGGAGAAGAAGGCTCTGCACTGAGCAGGGAGCCCGATGCAGGGCTTGATCCCAGGATGCTGGGATCATGACCTGAGCCAAATGCAGATGCTTAACCCACTGAGCCACCCAGGCACCCCTGAAATGTACATTCCTTTCTTTCTTTCTTTTTTTTTTTTAAAGATTTTATTTATTTATTTGACATGCAGAGATCACAAGTAGGCAGAGAGGCAGGCAGAGAGAGGAAGGGAAGCAGGTTCCCTGCTGAGCAGAGAGCCGGATGTGGGGCTCAATCCCAGGACCCTGGGATCATGACCTGAGCTGAAGGCAGAGACTTTAACCCACTGAACCACCCAGGCGCCCCTGAAATGTACATTTCTTCAGGCCTCCAAGTTTGGTGACCTCAAGCTGCTTCTGGGACCCTTGGTCCCCACCTCCGTGCTACATCAAGGAAGGGAGAATGATGCAGGTGAGGTAGGGGGAGACGGGCAATGAAGATGCCTTTGGAGGGGTGAGGTGTGCGCCCCTACAGCCGCCTTAGTTGGGTGAAGGGGTGATTCTTCAGAAACAACAGTTGCAAAAGCTGACACGTGTCTCCTAGGATTTGGGCAGGCACAGTGGCCCAGGCATGACCTGGGCTTGGAAAGAGGCTAGAGTGACTCGGAACCATCTCTGGTGGTGGCAGAGAGGGTCTGGTGAGCCCAGTTTCTTCTGTGGGTCTGAGTGGCCGTGCAAGGCCCACTGGAGTCTGAGTCGGGTGAAGCCCCAGGGACAGTCATGAGATACCATTCATTGGTCATGTCAGGGAAATCCTGGTTAAAGGGTGCCAGTAAGGGGACTCCAAAGACCCACAAGAGATCGCTGCAGAAAGGACTGGTAAACCCCACTCTTTCTGGAGGACCGGGCCTCTCTTCCCTGTGGCTTAGGCTTCTTAGCCTGGAGCAGGCCTGGGCTAGGGAGCGAAAGAAAGAATCTTAAGATTGAATGAGAAATGGAAGTTTTGATGCTAGATTAGATTGACAATTTTAACTCCTAAAAATGAGATGGACATTGCCTGAAAGTATCCAGAAAAATTATGGGATATTATCCAGATAGGGTCCAGGAACACGGAAATACAAGAGCAAGCTCTGAAAAAGGATGTCAGTAGCACTGGGAGAGAATCAGACTTCTGCGCTGGGCCCTGACCAGCCCGGCCATTTCAGTAAACTAGATCCTTGACTGGTGTTCTGAGGTGGAGGTGGTCGGACTGTCTTCCAGACCCTCCCTTGTTCCTCCCTCCCACCCTGCCCTCCACTGCCTGTCGGGACTCCGCAGACACTGGGAGGGATCCCCATGGTTGTCTCGTCCCATCTACTATCTCTCGAGGGCTCCTTGTTTCTGTCTTCCTACCCCCAGGGCAGGAACCCACTCATTCCTCCCCTTTCCCTACCTACCCTCGAGCCCATTTCAGCTTCTTAGAGCTGGGTGCACCATTGTACCTGGGGCGGGGCTGGGTCCCTATCCTCAAATGGCCCGATATATCCACTGGTCGTATATCCCTGGTTACAGATAGGGAAACTGAGGCCTGAGAAAGCAAGGAAACTTGCCAAAGGCCATATAGCCAGCCCTGACAGAGGCAGGTTAGACCCTAGGCCGTCGGCTCCCGAGTCCTGGGCAAAGTGCAGCACCCGGGGCTCCCGGGGACTGATGGCTGGGCCAGGACCATGACAGGTCCTGCCTGCCACCCCTCCCTGGCATGAAAACCAGAGGGATCAGAGAAGATGGAAGACTAGAAAGATTCCTTCCCAGAGGACCACATGCCCAGTTCAGATGGGCAGAAATATCAGAGTCAGTCAGGCATGTTCTGTGCACCCCACCCCCTGCCCCCCACCTAGCCCTGAGATTCTGTGGGCCTCTGGGGCCCTCAGGGAGCCAGGGGTCAGGAGCAGCTTCTGCCAAGGGCATTAGCTGTGCCTGTTGCCTAGTGCCGAGACTCAGCAGGTGGGGCTGAAAAAGACCAGGTTCTGGAGTCCGACTGGAGTTCAAGTCTCTTCGCATTGGCAAGTCATAGGACTTCTCTGAGCCTCATCCTCTCATATGTGGAAAGGGAATAAGGCATAGGCACTCAGTGTGAGGACAAAGAGCTAAGGCGCCCAAGGCAGGCATCAGGGTCTGGCCTGCCAGGCGGCTTCCTATCCACCCCCGCAGAGAGCTCCGTTACCTTCAACTTCCCCTTTGAACAGTATGGTGAAGGCCAGGGCGGTGGTCCCGCCCCCCAACCGTGCTCCCCTGCTCACTCTGTGTGGAGTCCCAGGGCCACCCCGTCCGTGCTCACACTTCCTCCCTCCCTCTGTCCCACCACTTCCATCCTTTTCATCCCCTTCCCCCCTTTTTAAGAAATGACATAATTAGAGGGATTTAATGTTCTGCTGCTGAAATCTTCATTTTCTTGGGTAATTTCCACTATTTCATCAAGGAATAATTAATTGCATTGTCTTTAATCAATTGTTTTACAAATCCAGCAGCGGGAAGAATTCTCCCACCATCTCCGCAGCTGCTCTCCCCTCCTGGGTGAGGTGCCAGCTCCTGCCAGCGAGAGAGCTTGGCTGCCAGAGCTGGGGTGGGAGGCGACTGGAGGGGAGGGACCAACAGTCTCCCCAGCCCTGGGGGGAAGGGGGAAAGGGGAGCACCGGCAGCTAGGAATCCACCTGGCAGCCCAGCGGCAGCACCCACCTGCAGGGGGCAGGCTCAGGGAGAGGCTCACCTGTGAGTTCAGGCAGTCTAGACAGGTGGGGAGGATTGGTCCCACTTAGCAGATGCAGAAGCCCAGAGGAGGGGAGGGACTCAGGTCTCTTGGCTCTGGGGCTCTACAGAGGGATGATCCAGAAGTGATGTCTTAAGGAGGGGGCTGGTGATGACCGGGGAGAGGGGTAAGAGTGGATGGGAAGGACCTACCAGGGCAGAGGTGGAGCGTGATGGCATGATGGCCGACGCTTCCAGAGTGCTTATGGAATGTGGGGTTCTGTTCTAGGCACCTGGCCATCACAGTAACCCTGGGAGGTAGGTGCTCTTACTACCTGAGCTTCTGAGAGGTCCTGAGAGGTCAAGTGATTTGCCCAAGGTCATATGCCAGTAGGGGGATAGAGTTGGACCTTGGCCTCGGACATTCTGGCTCTAGGGACTGTGTGCTTGTTCACTTGCCCACAGCCACTCTGTGATAATGTCCTGTCTCCCTCGAGAAAGGCCAAGCCCTGCCATGGCAACAGTGTCCATATGGTCCCCTTTATCCCCCCTGCTCTGCTCCTCTCCTCACTAGGTACCCCAGTCCACTGGTCTCCCTGATGCCCCAGGGCATTTGCTCCTCCCTCCTGAGCATGTGCTCTTCCTACAAGATTGCTCCCAGCCTTCATTGCCACCTGCTCTGAAGGCACCTCCTCAGGGGGTCTCTCCCTTTTTCTCCTACCCACTCCATCTCCTTGCAACATGGTCTTTTTCTTCCTGGTACTTATCCAGGAAGCCATCCATGGTGGGCACTAGTGCTTTCCACCAAGAACTCCCCACTTCCATCTTCCTGGTACAAGGTACGACTGTACTTCTCTGCCCCTCAAAGAAGATGAATGCAGCCATGTGACAAGCTGGTGAGAAGTGAAATAGAATAGAAGTGTCATGTGTCATTCCCGGGGCTGGGGCTGGGGGCTTTGTACTTACTGCTCTCTTTGTCATGCTCCCAGTTACGGAAGTTGGAGAAGGAGCCTCCTTCAGCCTGGGTCCCCCATGAGGATGACACAGAGCAGAGTCCCCTGCGGGCATCTCCAAGAACATGTAGTGTGGGGGAGAAATAATTCTTAGTGGCTTTAAGCCACCGGTGGCAGTATGACTGCCTATTCTGGCTGATATCTCACTTGATACATTATTACTCATTTCTGGGTCTCCAGAGTGTCAGTATCATGGGAACAAGGGTTTTGGGTCATGTTCACTGGCCTTATTCCCAGCTCCTAGAACATTGCCTGTACATAGTAGGTGATCACTAATATCTGATAAATCAACATCATATTCCTTTGTTCAGTGCTTTTGAATTCATTAAGCTCTTACAAACACACACACACACACATTTATCTTACTTCAGCACCGCGATGTAGGCAGTATGCCCATTTTACAGATTCTGGAAATGACACCCAGAGAGGTTAGTTGAGTTGCCTCTTGACATGCAAACCATTACTAGTGGAGCTGGGACTAGAACCCGTGTCTCTTGTTCGCTGGTCCCCATCCTGCCTCCTGTCCATCTGCTCCTAGGATAAAGCAGCCACGATAAAGAATACCCCACGAGGGTATTCTTCCCTTTTAGTCATCCCAGGCCCTTTACCTCTGTGGGATGGGGGAGTTTCCTTCACCTGGAGCCCAGGGTTCCAGGATCATCTTCTTTCTCCCCCACTGCAGAGTTACCTGGCCATGGGTGGAATCACCCGCCGAATCTCTCCATTACAATGACATGTCACTTAGCTAGAGCCACCCCAAACCCTCCAGCCTCTTTTCTCAGTAACTGTCATTTCCAGAGCACAGCAGAGACAGGAGGGCTTCGCAAAGCCCTTGCACTACAGCTCCCTGGGGCAAGGGGGGCTCCCGGGGCTGAATCTTCCTTTCCACGTGGCTCCACTGAGCCTGGTTACCCAATTTTCCTGCCACCAGGGGATCTGGAGCAGCAAATTCAAAGGGGAAGGTAGGGAACGAGTACACTGGCCCATAACATGCAGGAAAGGGAAGATTAGGAAAACACGCAGGGGTGAGGCAAGGCTGTAAGTCATCCAGTAAAGCAAGAAGGTCGCCAGCCCGCATCCCAGACATGAATTCATGTTTATCACACAAGCTGCTCAACATGGGCAAGTTGCATGATCTCTCTAGACCTGCAGGTTCTCATCTGCTGGTGATCTCCAAGGATCTTCCTGGAAAACTCTGTCTGCGTCGACACAAGTCATACAATCAATCAGGCAAGGTTTGGTCATGCCCCATGTGCCATTTTGAAAAGGCAGGGAAGTCTGTAACACCTTGGAGAGATATTTCCCTCCAAAGTGGGTCTTAAAGGTCGACCTAAAGGTCTTTCGTTTTAAGAACTTTTATGGGCTCTAGGCTGGGCACTGAGCAAGGCGCTGGGAATACAGAGTTGTAAGATCTCTTCTGGTTTGGGGTTTGTCTTCCGGTGGGGCAAGGCATGTCACGTGATCACTGCAATCTACCGAGATGCACTGCGGCCGGGAGAGAGACCCGTTCTTCTGGAGGATCACAATGGCAGAGTCTTGACAGATTGGAAGAGGGGTTTTCCGGGCAAAGAAGGAAGACGGGCAATTCAGGCAGAGAGAAGAGGGCCAGAGAAGAATGATCCGGAGGCATGAAGCCCTTGCGTTCCAAGAGTTGCTGGTGGTTTGGTATCTCTGGAGCATCCGACTTGAGACCAGGAAACATCAGAGACGAAGCTGGACAGATAACCAGGTTGGGGATGGGCAGGGATAAAAGCCTGAAATGGCAGCCTACAGTTTGGACTTTATCCTCTAGACAACAGGGGAGCCAGAGGACGTTACAGAGCAGGTAAGCAATGTGGTCAGATCTGTTTAAGAAAGTGTCTCCTTCCAGTGGCCATGTGGGGGGGTGGATGGGAGGTAGAAGCCCCAAGAATGGAGGCAGGGAAGGTAGCTGGGGGTGGCGGTGCTGCCAAACCGGGGAGAGAGAGCAGGGCCTGGGCTGGGACAGGGCGCGTGGGCATGGCCAAGAGGGGGAGAGTTCCAGGGATGTGCAGGAGAGAAAATGGACCAGGTTTTGTCTCCGTCAAGGATGGGGTGAAGGCACACCCACCTGTTTGTCTTTGGCTCTGGAGGAAGCAGAATGCCCATGGCTAAGGGTGGAAATGGAGACACAGGGGAATGTGATGAGCTCCCCACCGAATCTGGTTGAGCTTGACATTGGAGACATCAGCCCAGGGCTCTTCTGAAAGGCCAGTGAGACCGACCATCAGGGTAGCCTGTGGGTGTAGAGCGGGGGAGGTGGAAGATGGGGGGAGGGTGTTTGCTACTTTATTATTATTATTTTTTAAGATTTTATTTATTTATTCATGACAGAGAGAGGCAGAGGGAGAAGCAGACTCCCTGCTCCATGGGGCAGGGAGCCCAACATAAGGCTTGACCCCAGGACCCTGGGTTCATGACCTGAGCTGAAGGGAGACACTTAACTGACTGAGCCAGCCAGGCGCCCCTCCTACATATTTCTGTGTAATGAATTACCCTAATGCTCGGGCCTTACTGCGATAAACATTTGGTGTCTCACGGAGCTTCAGTGGCTCAGGAATCTGGGCCTGGAAGCGTCACTGGGCGGTTCCGGCCCACCCAGGCTTTCTTGGGCAGCCAAGACTGGGGCCAAGGCTGGGGTCGGGTGCAGGGCCGCCCGCCGCTGAAGGGTCTGCTTCCTTGGTGACTTGCTCACACAGCTGGCCAGCTGGTGCTGGCTGTTGGCAGGAAGCCTCAGTGCCTCTCCCTCGGGCTGTCTCTGTATCTGTACGACATGGCCACGGACTTCCCCAGAGACAGGGATTCAAGAATGGGCAAGGCAGAAGCCTCACTGTCTCCCTGTGACCAGCCTGTGACCTGGCTTCAGGAGCCAGTCTGTCACCTTCATGACCTCCCACTGTTGACACACGTCAGCCCTCTTCAGTAACTGCAAAGGGGGCCCCCGACTGGCTCAGTCTGTAAAGCAGATGACTCTCAATCTTAGGGTTGTGAGTTCAAGTCCTACGTTTGGGGTAGATTTGGCTTTAAAAAAAACACAACAAACTGCAAAGTGTTGTGAGTGGCAGGAAGTGACAGCGGGGAGCTCCTTGGAAGCTGGCTAGCAGAGAGGGAGAAGTCGTCCTTTCCCACTCCCTTGTTCTGTGGGTGAGGAAGTCCGGGCCAACATAGGCAGGGACTTGCCCAGGACCACACAGCAAGTTTGGGCAAAGGCCTGGGCTGGAAGCCAAGTCTCCAGAGGCCCAGTGTCCCCTGAAGTCTCCAGTGTCCCAAGGAGCCCTGCAGGAAGGTGGAGAGGCCCTCAGGAGGCAGGTGCCATGCAGCCAGCACCAGAAGAGGGAGGGGAGGGGAGGCTGAAGGACAGGTGGTGAGAGCTGGGGGCAGGGGGAACCTCCCTCCCCATCCTCCCCCCGAGTGGGAGCCATAAAGCAGAGTTACTCCTGCCGGACCTGGACAGGCTCTCTCCACCTTCCTACTGCCCAACTCGGTTTGTGCCGGAGAACAGGAGGCACATTGTGTTTGTCCATCCCTCTACCTTTCTTTCTGTTTGTTTGTTTGTTTATTCAGTCAACAAACCTTTACCAAAACCCTACCCTGAGCCTGGCATCTCTATGACCCATGTTGGACATCCATGGACATAGGGGTTCCCTTGACATTGTGAGTGAAGGTGGGGGGAGACAGGTGTGAGGCAAATAAAGACATAAAGGGAGTTATTCATACAAAGTGTGAAACGTGCCTTGGAGGAGATCAGCAGGGAGACTTCGTTTAAATAAGGTAGTCAGGGAAGATTCTCCAAGGCAGTGACATTTAGGTCTAGAACAAGGGGTTCAGACAAGCAAAGAGTGCAGGGAGAGGGCATTTCAGGCATTGGGACCAGAGTGTGCAAAGTCTGCAAGGAGGGAAAACTGTGGGCATGAGGAGAATTCTGGGGTGACCCGAGTGCCACCAGTGAAGAGCAGGAAGAGGGCGCTGATGGAGACAGAGAGGGCAGGGCAAGCAGGGCTGGCAGTCAGGCTCTCCCTGTGATCCCGGCCACAAGACCAGACTAACAGGGGTCTGACTGCTGTGTGATCAACGAGCCAGTGTGGCTCTGGAGAGGCAAAAACAGGGCACCCACCTGAAGGCTGGACTGTCACCAGGGTGGTCTTGAGTAGGACCTGTGACCCTGAAGGATGGACAGGGCAAGCTGTGAAGGAGAGAGGCCAGGAGGCTGCTGCCGGGAAGCTGGGTTGGGACACAGAGGCCAGAGCAAGGAGGGTAGCCAGCTGTGAGGATTTGGGGCCCCAAGAGCTGAGCAGAGCTCTGGTAGGGAGAAGGCTCCCTGGAGGTCAGAGCCCCGAAGTGCTTCCCTGTGGCCTCAGGTCGAGGAGCACTGTGAGCGGAGTGAGCTCTGCCATCATCACCTGCTGTGGGGCTTCCAGAAGGCCCCTCACGCTCTCTAAGGCCTCAGGGCCCTTTACTGTCAAACTGCAAGGAAAATCCCCACCTCACAGGAGATGGTCAGGGTCAGAAGGATCACGGATAAGAAAGGGCCCTGTTGATGGACAAGCGTCCCTCTCAACCCCGAGGGAGGATTCGGCGTTCACTGTTAGGAAGGAGCCTGGTAATGGCAGGCTGGGGAGCCCATCAGGCCTCTGCTGCGGTGCCCCTGGGCCAGCTGAGTGTGGGCAGGGGGTGCTTCCGCTGGGGGGGGGTGTGCTGGGGTTAAGTGGGAGCTAAGAGGATTAGAGGGTCCTTGTGAGCCGCACAGAGCGATCAGCGGCGTGCACACGGCTCCCGGCCCCGGGCTGTCTGCACAGGAAGGGAGCAGACGGTGCCAGAGGCTGAAGAGGGGGAACGGAGGGAGGAGGCAAGGAATTGGGGGGGAGGGTCTCAGAAGAGCCAGGAAGGCCCACCTGCTGCACCCCCTACCTTAACGCCCCCCCACAGTGTTAGTAGTACACACATGTGTGCCCATGCACACCCACGCACACTCACATGCCCACAAAGCACATGCAGTAGACACACAAGCATGTGCATGTGCGTACGCACACCAATGTACACACACATATACGTGCACAGCACACACATGTACATGCAGGAGTGGACACACTCACGCACACGGGTGTGCCCACACACACAGGCATACACAGGAATACTCATGTTCCCCCGCCTCCTGCCTGGTTACGCTCTCCCGAAATCGCCCACAGTCCGTCACTCACACAGTCTGAGATCTGCAGGCGCTGTTTCCGTCCTGCTTTGGTCACACAGACAGTCCGGTCCCTGGCAGGGTCGCAGAGCCTGAGCTAAGATTCAAACTCATTTTAGTGTGCGTCCATCTATAAGGGGACAGGGAGGCCAAGTCGAGGAAGGTGGATCCAAGGGACCCTCAAGGGCCACTGCCTGCCCCCGCCCCCCTCCCTGGGAGGTTGCGTGAGGAACGGCACCTCTTCGGGGAACTGGCCAAGTTCACCTCCCAGGAGCCCCTCTCTCCCATCCTGCCTGATGTCCCTTCTGGTTTTCCTTTCGCTCGCTGAATCTTTCTCCTCCCCAAGCAGGGCACTTCTGGCCAGGAACCCCATGCACGTGGAAGATTATCCAGAAGTTTTCGACCAGCCTGACTCTGTGCCGGGTGCCCACAGGCCAGATAGAGGGGGATGGAAAGAGGCTGGCATCAGTGGAGGGGTGGCTGCTGGGTGCCTGGTGGGATGCTGGCCCACCCACACACAGTTTCTGGCCACCCCTGCTGAGCCCCAAGGCCATAAGGAGCTGACCCAGGCATGAGCAGCCTGGGGTAAGAACCCTTGGGCGGGTTGTCCTGAGCATGGCCATTGGTTCTCGGCCATTGGTTCTCTGGATACCCAGAGTATCCAGGTGATGCCAGGCCTTAGCTGGGGGTGGGGTTGATTCTTAGCTCCTCCCCCAGGAGGTGGCTTCCAGGCAGGCTGGGAAAGGATGGCCTGGTGGTAGGCTCTGGAACTCCCTGGAGCTGCTCCCCCCACAGCCTGCTGGCCCTGCCAGCCCCACAGCCAAGAATTGTGTGTGTGTGTGGGGGCGGGTGAGCATCCAGCCTGGGGGTGCAGATGAATCAAAGCTGGGAGACCCAAGCTGCAGCCAGGCCTGAGGCTGGCACTCCCACGTGGCCTTCAAGGCTTCCTCACCCGTGCTGCCCAAGCCAGGCCCAGAGCTGGGGTGAAGGCGTCAGGGAGGAGTCTGGACCCTCTGCCCTCGGCCTCGCTGGGGCGGGTGTAGGGGGTTTCTGGTTTTAATGACACTGGAAGACCCTCACGTGGTTTCCCAGCCCCACTGTCCCCACTGTGAGTTCCTGGCCTACAGCAGGGGCTCCAGAGTGTGAGTCCCCTGTCTTCACCGCCTCTCACTCCACAGGATGCAGCTGCAGAGGGGGACGGGAGAGGGGGACGGTGGGAGCTGGGGGGGGTACCTTCAGCCGCAGGTGAATCCCCAGGTGAGTGCCAAGTGCTGCCTGGGAGAGGCTCCAGAGACTGGCTGGGGCTCTGGGCCCATCTCCTAGCAACGTGGCCCCAGGGCCCCTGCCTGTCTGCTTCAGGCACCCCAGGGAGCCAGGCTCAACCCCCCCCCCCGCCCCGCCCCCCAGGAGGGGCTGTCTGTCTGGTGAGCCCTGCCCAGGTGGGGGGTGGGGCAGGGTGGCTGGGCAACACTCTGGCTGAGCCCCCAGGAGGGCAAAGCTGCTGTGGGGTGGCCTTGGGGGAGGATGGGCTCTTTCTTTGTGTGTTTGTCCCCCATCTCTCTGTCTCCCTCCAGATGTCCACATAGTTCCTGCTTCTCTCTGCCTTTTGGAAGCCGCCTCCCTTCTCCCTCCATCTCTGTCCTTAGGCCTCTGTGCCCTACCTCCTTTTCTCCTTCTCCCCCCACCCCTACATTTTCTCCCTCTCTCTAGCTCTCACCTTCCCTTTCCTTCCGTCTCTCTTTCTCTCTCTTTCTTCATCTCTTCATCTTTCTTTCTCTCCCCCCACCACTTCCCTCCTTCTCTCTCTTTCTCTCCTCCCTGCTTCTCCCCCCTCCCCCGCTCTCACAGTTCTCAGGATTCTTTGTCTCTTTCTCTCCCCTGCAACTTCTCTGTGCCTTATCCCATGTCTCCGTCTCTTCCAAACGCCTCTCCCACGTCTCTGTCCCTCGTTGCCCCTCATGTTTCTTGTCTCTCTGACTCTCTCTGCCGGCGCCTCTCCTTGGGGTCTCCCCTCCACCAGATGTGCTTTCTCCTCTGTCATCTCTCGGGCCCGGGAGTGTCAGAGGTGGGCACAGGGGTGGGATGTGTCGTGGGCTCTACAGGGAGGTCCATGCAGGGAGGCCAGACTGCACCTAATGACCGGGATCTGGCCTCTCCCATTCTCTCTGGCCTCTCCCATTCTCTCCGGCCTCCGCTTTCCCCTCTGTTAAATGGGTCTAAGGGTCCTGGTGGGAAGGTCTAGATGCTCTCTGGGTTGCGGTTGGTCCCAGACTGGGATAGAAATGGACAGAATATCAGGTCAAGGTGTTGTGCAGCATCTTGTGGAGAGAGGACTGGCACTCCACCTGGCAGGCCTCTGGCTGGCACTGCCTCTCCCGCCTGAGGCCTGACCTTTCTCACTGGGGCCTGGGTACACCTGGGCAGCTTTGGCTGCGTCCTGGTGCCCTCTGGTGGCGGCAGGTACACACTGCCGCCACCCGGCCCTGCCCGCCCGTCCCTGGCATGGATTCCAGGTCCTTCCTCCAGAGAGACAGCCGGCACTAGGGCTACCAACGGACTAAGCTCTGCTGAGCACTTGGGGTGGACTTGGCCCTCTTCCAATTGCTCCTATGCACTTTCTCACTTTATCCTCTCCATACCCTAATATTCTTTCCATCTTACGGATGAGAAAGTTGAGAGGAGCGTTTCAAACCCAGGCAGTCTGATGACGGGCTTGACCACCACGCTTGGAATTCTGCCTCTCAATGATCTGCAGCAGGTGCCTCCAGTGATGACTCATTCTTTGAGTCACATTCTTAGTTGACTAACAGATATCTATCTATTTATACCTACTGTGGACATCAGAGCCAGAGGGGCCCTGATGTCACCATTTTATAGATGGGAAGACTGAGGCCCAGAGAGGGAGCTGACGGTCCCCAGGTCACACAGGTGTGTATATGTTTGCGGGAGAGCCGCCCTTCTGCGCTCTGTTCAGTGCTCAGCCACCACATGTGCTGAGGCAGGGCTGGGACAGGGAGAGAAGACAGTGTGGCCTCTGGAGACACGTGAGGCCACCGTGAGAGAGACTGGAAGCCCTGCAGAGAAAGCGGCAGCTCCTGGAATCCCGTGCGTGGGCGAGTGCAGAATTCCCCGGGGGCACCAGCTGGAGCCCGTGTCCAGGGACAGGGTGGGAGCCTGGCAGGAGGTGTCTGAGTGTGGACTTGGACGCAGTGGGGACAGGCAGGTGTCCTGCAGGCCAAGGAGCCTGGCTTTATCATGGCAGCAGCTGGTTGGGTTGGGGGGGGGGCGGGGTGCCACCTCCTGCCGTGTTGGCTCCCTGAGTCCCTGTGCTGGGCCAGGTGTTGCCAGCGACCCTCGCCATCCAGCCTACTGAGTACAGAAGACTGCCTCAGAAGGGGCCCCCGACATCTCTGTGGTGGTGGAGATCCTGAGGGGCAGTGGGAGCTTGCCTGGGAGCCCTCTGTGGGGAGTGAAATCCTGGAGCTAACGAGTCACAGAGCGCGCAAGGAGCCACGCGTCGGGCTGTTCACTTAGAAAGTGAGCTTTTTGCAGACTTCAAAAGGAGAAAAGAAAAAATAGAATTCTGCCCTGGGTGGGAGGGAAGGCTGGAGGGGTCTGGATGGAGAATTCAGTGGGGGAGTGAATGCTGGAACCCCGCTCTGGGTGGTGGGTGTGCGGAGGTAAAACTTCAAGGATTTGGGGAGGCTCAGGGACCCCTGGGTATCGTGTCTCTGGAAGAAACTTCCTCTCCCCCTGCCCCCTCCCCAGAAGTCAGAGGGGGCAGGAAGCCCACTGAGGGCACAGATCTAGGACACTGGGGAAATCCACAGGTGCCCAGCACCCATCCCATACCTGCGTGTCGATAGGCTCCCAGGTGACCCTGATTTTGTCTGGCTGCCCAGCCTGCAGGTGCCCCAGGTCTCCAAGATTGGTTGGAGGCCATCTTGGTCTGTCAGCCACTCAGGGCTTATGCCCCCCTCCTGCCCCTGAGGCCCAGAACAGAGTCCCTGGGGGGCATTCCAGGCCACCAGGGGAGGGGGCCGAACCCTGTCTCCAGCCCTAGCGATGGGAGGCACCGTTGAGCTGTCACATGGAAGTGCCATCCCGGAACCTCTTCCCCCAGGGTCTCACGAGGATGTCCATGGCACAGGCTGAGTCGTCAAGGTCACCGGTCATGGGAGAACAGAGTATGGGGGGGAGGGCACCCACCACTAGCCTGGACACCAACCTCATTGACTTCTGCTGGCTCTGATCCTCTGCCCCAGGCAATTGTCTGCCCTGGGGTTCTCCCTCTCTCCTTCTTCCCTTTTCTACCCTCCTCATAGCTTCCCCAGCCCTCACCCCTATCTGGATCCCTTTAGAGATAAGCAGACCTGGTCTGAGCCCCAGCTCCCGCCCCGCTCACGCCCTCCCCCTGCCCGCACAGCTCCTGAACTCCATGAGCTTGGACAAGGTGATAAACCTCTCTGAGTCTCAGTTTACTTACCTGAAAAGTTGGAAAGCTCCTCTCTCAGGAAAAGGATGGTGATGCTCTCTAGACCATCAAAGGTTGGCTGAGCTCTTCCTCTGTGGCGGGCACTGCGCAAGCATGCTATTGTTTTGTGGAACTGCCAGAGCACTTTACCTTCAACATCCCTGCGTCCTCAGCTAGGATGAGGAGGTTCAGGAAGAGGCTTGTTCCTGGTTGTGCAGCTGTCAGCGCAGAGCTGGGCTTTGGGCTCCGAGATCTGGGTACTTTGCCAGGCTGGGCCCTTGTGCATGGAGCAGGGTCATGGGCAGGGGTGTGACCTCACCGGGCAGGGGGGTGGGCAGGGCTGGCACCTCGTCCTGTGCTGTACAAAAGTTAACATCCTGGGTTTGGGAGTAGGCCTCCACCAGTTTCCTCATCTGTAGAATGGGGAAATTGGCAACTATCCCTAGGGGTGCGTGGTGGTGAGTAGGGACAGACTGGGTAAATCAGAAAGAGCCTGGGATAGAGCCTCCCAGACACTCACCTGCCCAAAGCAAGAAGGACTCTTGGGTCGAGGCTGAGTAGGATCTTACATTGTGGAGAGAGTTACACAGCAAATATTGGTGAATTTAACCCTCAGTCAGTGAATGTTTCCTGCAACCACTATTGCAAATCTTGAGATTTGTGCCCAAGGGATGAAAATGGCTGCACATCTCATTTCAAGTGCACCCCCTTTAACCGCCAAGGCCCTGAGCTTAGTCTCCTGGGTCATACATAGTAACTCCAGGCACAGGGGAGGAAACAGCAGCTCAGAGAGGAAGGGCCAGGCGCACCCTGAATCCCACCCCTGCCGCTGCCTCCCTTAGCATTGCAAAGCACTCGCACCTAGATTGCCTATTATGTGGCTGGGGAGATTTGCATCTGTATGTTCTAATTCACCCTAATTGACCCTGCAGGGAATCCTTCAAACTCCTGGGCTTTTACAGCTTCTTGGAGTTTTATTTTGGCTTTTGAAAAATTGTGCATTTATGCCAAACCTGCTGGTTAGAAATCCATGCCGTTCTGACTAAGGGCAAAGCGGCCAACATGCTTAGTGGCCGGGTCCCCGAGCTCCCCGATGTGGTCAGGCCCTGGATGTCCTCCAGCACCCCCATCTCACAGCTGAGGCTGCTGAGATTCAGAGAGGCCTGCAGTGATGACAGTGGCTGGCCTCTTGGCCACTTACTGTGCGCGGAGCTCCATGCTAAGCTAAGCGCTGCATGCGCATTACATAGAGTTGCCCAAGGTCCAGCTTCTACCAACTGTCAGATGCGAAGGTTGGCTTGGCTAGGAGATAGAAGATCCAGGCAGAGCCCATGAGCCTGTTCTGGTCTTGACAAGTGTGAGCTTCTTGTGGGACATTGAAGAGGCAGAGCTCGGCTGTTCCGCTCAGAGCAACTCAGTTAACCTCTCTGTGCTTCAGTCCCCCATTGGCAGAACAAGGAGGATAACAATAGCACTGACCTAATGGGCTTGTGTCGGGGTCAAATGGATTACGTGAGTGGGGTTGGGGACAGAGAGGCCAACACTGGGTGGGAGGAAATATGGGGGGGGGGTGAGGACCACATCCTGGGGTGGGGGGGGCATGGCAGACAGAGTGTAGAGGATGGAAGGGTTGTTGGTAATGAGGGACGCCAGAACTAAGAGGCAGACTGGGAGCCTGGCTGGGTCATCAGGGGAACTGGGAACAGCTAGGTCGGAGCAAGACACTGTCTGGGGGTAGGTAGAGACAGTGGTGGGGGGCTGCTGTGAGCCTCCATAAAGAAGAATTTGGGTCTGAAGGTCTTGGGATCACCTACCCATTCCTGCCTCCTCCAAGCCCCCCAGGTCCCCTCCATACCCCACCCATGGGGCTGCGGGTGGAGGGCAGTGGCTGTCTTGGCTTGAGTCCTGCCTCTAGGAACCCATGAAGTGACCCAGGGAGGCCAAGAGCATGGTGGTGGTGGGGGAGCACTGGGGCTGGTTTCTCACTGTCCCCATTAGGGGCAAAGGCTTTCACGTGGGGGCACTCATGTCCGCAGGGTGTCCTGAGGCACGAGGTGCAGGCACCTAGCTGGGCTCCAGGCCTAGCCTCCCAACATGGCTCCTGGAGCCCCTGGGTCTGGCTGCCCCCTCTAGCCCAGCCCACGACACACACACCAGGATCACCTTGGCTGGACCCCCTGAGCCTCTCCTATCTATCACCCAGCTCTGCTTCAGCGCCTTTGCACAAGAGGCTCCCCTGCCTGGCTGGCCCATTCCTCCTTCCTTCTCTGCCTTTCCCTTCAAGACTCAGCTCGGGAGTTACCCCGCTTCAGAACACTGTTGACACTCTGCCTGGTTAGGAGCCTCCTGAGCAAGGCCGCCTCCTGCAAGGACAGTGCACCCTTGCCTGTCTTGTCCCCATGGTGAGGTTCCTGGCATCCCCAGGGCCTGGCCTGCTGCGAATACCTGGGCCTCCACCACATAAGCAGGAAATGGTGTTGGGAGAACAGGGGAGGGAGGCGGCCAGAAGCTGCCCAGAGACACAGCACAGAGAGGGGAGCTGGATTCCGGGCCAAAGCATCAGAACGAAGGGTGGGGGGAGAGGGTTTGGCGAGTTCTGAACCTCTCTCACGCCTTCTTCCTTCATCTGTAAGTCAGGGCAGTCATGCTTCAGAGGTGTGTAGAGGGCACACGGCGTTCTTCTGGGTTTTTATCAGGGCTTGATGTTGCCCAGAAAAGAGCCGGGGCTCCATGGTAGAGGGGGCCCCAGAAGGCGCCAGGACCAGAGTTTGTCCCTGTTCTCAGGGCTTGAGTCTAGTAACCCCTCAGGGGGGTGATTCTAGCATTTTCTCCCAAACTCTGCCAAGCAGCCTGACCTAGGGGAGATAACCTGCTCTGTGCTGTGTGACCCAGGCAAATCACTGAACCACTCTGAGTTAATTAACTCTTCTCATCTGTAAAATACTTAACAATAATCCTAATACCTCGTTCAATTACTTTATTCATGCGCTCATTCAGCAAACACTTACTGAGTCAGGTAGTGTTGCCATCAGATGAAAAGCGTGGATAAGGGCCTCCCCTGGGGTGGACACAGGTATCTGCCTCCCACCCCGACCAGGCAGCTCCAACTGGGAGGTCCCCTCTCGGGGCTCTCCGAGCCTTGGGTCCCTGCAGGGGGTGAAGCTCGGGCGCCCTCTTGTGGCCACAGCCTTCCACATACCGTCCCTCTCCGGGGAACCAGAATCCCCAGTGCCGGGTGGTCAGCGGGGAGGGAGCCTTGGGGAGCCCCCCCCCCTCCGCCGCGCCCCGCTCCATCGTGCAGAAGGGGCACCCCAGGCCCTGAAAGCGCTGCAACTTGTCCCAGGCCACACTGTGAGTTGAGGGTGGCCCTGGCCTCCAGCCTGGAGTCCTCACCTTGGGTGGGGTGGGGGAGACAGGGGGCGGAGGATGGGCCCTGCCCCTCCCTTCCCCGTCCCCCGAGGCCACCCTCCCAGAGGCTGCCTCTTCCTGGCAGGACATTCCCGGGCAGCCCGGGCCCAGCATGCCCGCTAGCTCGTGGGCAGGCCCTGGAAAGTAACGGCTGGTGCAAGTGGGCGTTTGGCGGCACTGCCCGGGCTCAGGCGCTCGCCAGCTGGCAGCCTGTAACTCCGCCCCCCACTTGGACCCCGCCCTGCTCCGTCTTGGGGCGGGGCCTGGGCTGCCCCACCCACCCCACCGCAGGCACCAGGGTGGGACACCCAGGCTCCCTGTGATCCTGGAGGGAAGCAACCTCTCTGGGAACCTCAGAAACAGGCTGGACCTTAGGCTCTGAGCTGGGCTGTGCTCAGGGGGTGTGGATGGAAGCTCTAGGTAAAGATGGCCCAACCCAGGGGCTCCCTTTGACCCTTAGCTGGTCTGGGCCATGGATGGCAAGGAGGGTGCCCTGCTTACGTGTGTGTGGACTTCTCCATGGGACCGTGTCCGTCTGTAGGGACTCGTATTCGAAATATTTCGTATTTCTTTCTTCCATCCATCCATCCATCCATCCATCATTTATTCATCAGACAACTGGAATCTGTCCCAGGCCCTATCCCTGCTCACAGGCAGAGATGCTCACAGGTAGAGACAGACCAGAGAACAGACAGAGGTAGAGGGGTGCAGGGTGCTACTGGGGTTGTTGGAGCCCCAGGAAAGGACCATTTGCAGGATCAGGAAGGCTTGAGGCCTCCAAGAGGAATGTTGAGAGACCGGGGGGAATTAGCCAGGCCACTCGGGGCCATGTGGTGTGGCCGCTGGGAGCCGGGCTCCGTGCTGTGGCCCACGCCATTCTTCATTAGTCTTCATGAAGAAGGCGGTAAGCAACCTCGTTTCCCGAGTGAGGAAAGAGCTCAGAGTGATGGCTTACAATGACCAAGATCACACAGCCACCAAATGGCCGGCCCAGGATTCAGACCAGCGTCTAGGGTCTAGAACTCATGTTTTAAATTGCTCTGCTCCTCAGGCCTCAATGAGGGGAGTGGGCAGGGCCTGGTGGCCTCAAAGGCCAGGCTATGGGAGCAGCGGAAGTAGGGGAGCTTGGTTAGACTGGAGTTCTGGTAAGAGCCCCTTGGCAGCTGATGGGTACTTTTGTGTGTGTGTATGTGCGCATGCCTGTGGGTGTGCTCGTGTGTGTGTGTGTGTGTGTGTGTGTGTGTGTGTTGATAGTGGCAAGGGTGTGCAGGGCGGGGAAACAGGTGACAAGAAGTTGGCAGCAATCCAGAAGGGGCCTGGATTTGGTGGGATGGGAGGCATGAAGGGTAGATGGATTCTGAGCCTGAGGGAGGGGTTCGGACAGGAAGACCGGATGTGGCTGGCGAGCGGGAGGGGCAGCAAGAGTCTGCTTAGGGAACTAGGCCGTGATGGGGATATTCTCTGAGGTGGGACAGAGGAGCAGACGCAGGGTAGGGTGAGCTCAGCCTCGGACCCCACCCTTGGGGCAGAACCCCTGCTCGCTGGGTACCCTGGGGCCCTCTCGGAGCTGAGGGCCGGCACCCAGCCCGGCACCGATGGAGAGCAGTTAGAAAGGCTCTGTCAGCCTCAGCTGCACCCTGGGCACCCCAGCACTGATCACCTCCAGGCCTGGGCTCCCGGGGTCCCTGTGGGCTGTGGGGAGAGGGGGATACTAGACACCATCCTACCAAAGATGGCTCTGGCCAAGTCCCTGAGGGGCAAGGGTGTCTGGCCCTAGGCACGGTGGTCTGAACCTCCTGGGGTGGACAGGTGCCACCTCCCTCTAGATCTCGTCCCTCCTGCTCTCCTTCCAGCATTCAGCTCAGGTCGTTTCCAGCAGCCTAATGTCCCTCCTGAGGCTGACCTGAGTGCCTCTGGCTGGGTCCTCTATCTCTCCCCCTGTGAGAGCCTTGCTAGCTTTTCGGAAGGCTGAGCGCCCTCCCGGCCCAGCTGGCAACAGTCCACTTTCTAAGTGTCCGTCCCTGATGAGTACTGCAGAGCCCGTCCCACCTGATGCTGGGCTACTCTCCGTGAGCCTCAGTTTCCTCATCTGTCCTCATGGGGTTGGAGATGTGGGACCTGCAGAGCCACGGAAGGGCAGGTCTTCAGGATGAGGAGAGGGCGCATTCCTCAGAGCGCTTGTGGAGGGGTCCTCTTGTCTTATAAGGGCCCCTCCCTGCCGTGTGGGGGGCCGCTCCTCTGGAGGCTCTATGGGCCCCTCCTCTGGGGCCCCTCCCTGGCAGGCTGCCAGCAGCTCTTCCAGGCTAATTAAGTTATTTTGGAGAGGCTGTGGAGGGTGGATTACCGAGGAATTGGCTGTGGGCCGTGATGGGTGCCAGCCCCAGCCCCCACCCTGGCGCCCGGCCGCTCTGGAAACGTCGGTGATCTGGGGCCGCTCGCTGGGTGCCGAGCTACAGGCATCAGGCTGTGGGCTGCCTGGGCCGGGGCACCTGCCCGTGTCAGGTGGGGGCCTGCCGTCCTGTCTCACACCCTGGAGCCTGGCCCACAGCTCTCCTGGTCAGGAGGGGGCTCGTGGTGGCCCTATTTAGGGGTCAAAGCTGAGACTTTCCAGCAGGTGCCCCAGGCCTGCCCCAGGCTGCCCCGGCTCTCCGCTCTGGGGGCCGCTGGGCTCGTCTCCCTGTGCTCCTGTGACTCTGGAACAGCAACAGAAGAGCCGAGCCCTTGCTGGCCGGGGCCAGCTCCACTCAGACAAGGATGTGCACCTGGCCAGCATGTTCCCGGTGGTGGGGTGAAGCCTGAGCCACCAGACCCACAGGGCAAGCGGGAAGGGATGGGGCACCACCCCTGCACCCCTGCACAACGCCTGCACCCCACGGGATGGGGCCAGTGGCTGACCCCGTGGCTGGGCCTCTGTGTGCCATGGCCTGGGTCCCACACGCGGATCCATGGTCCACGCAGGCGGGGAAGAATGCCTTTGGTCCCTTCTCTGGGCCTCAGGTGGCTCTTCTGCAGAGCTGGTGTGAGGATTCCCACCTTGGAAGGTTGCTGTGGGATTTCAGTGTCATGGCTGCTGGTCTGGGGGAGTTGCCCATGAAGAGCACCGCTTAGCAGACTGGTTCCTGGTGTCCCACCCCTTCTGGCACACCTACCTGCTGGGACCGTCCCCGGGCTCTCTCTGTGGCCCCTGGCTGTGCAGGGTGGGGTGGGGAGGAGCTCCCAGGGCCTTGCCTGGACTCTGGTGAGATTGGGGGGTGGGGTGGGGCAGGAACAGGCCAATGCTGTGTGCTCCCTGGGAGGGGACCCTGACAGGTGGCTGCAGTGATAGCAGAATAGTCCCCCCGACCCCCGCACCGGTCTCTCATTCCTGACAGGAGCGGCGCAGCTGGGACCAAGGGGAATGCCGGGTGGTGGGCGCCTCAGGACTCAGGAACACACAGGCTCGCACAACGGCCCCCCCACCGCAGCACCTTCCTCCCGAGCCAACCCCTACCTTCACACCCTGCTCCTCAGACACAACTGCCTGCACTTGTCACATAGCCCCCCCTCCCTGCCCATGCCCCTAAACACGCCCACCACAGATGGCTTTGCAATCACACACGCGAATGCTCACATGGGTACAGCGCACAGATCCGCATGCATGTGCCTGTGACCACTCACACACCTGTGCAGGGTACCCACAACCCAGTCAGCCCTGTACACTTCCCCCCGACACACACCATACCCTCCACTGGGAGAGGGCTCGGTGGTGCAGAGATTCCCGGGGTAAGGGGAGCGGGCAGGAGGGGCTCCCCATCCTGTGCCCCCCCGGGACCTCTTGCGTCGGGCTCTGCCTTCGCCCTAGGTGAGGCACCAGCACACAGGCAGGCAGCTGGACCCCCCACCTGCTCTTCCGTCCCCAGGGACCCCTGAGTCCACCCACAGCCAGCACTGCCTCTTACCCTCATGGTCACACGGGGCAGAATGAGTGGGACACATGGAATGTGCCTCGTGACTCCAGACACGCCGAGGTGGCCCGGGGAAGGGCCCTCGGGAACGAGCAAATTTATCAGCTGTGTGACCTTCGGCAAGTGACCGCTCTCTCTCTGAGTGTTTTCTCATTTGTCAAATGCAAGCCATGATCATACCTGCCTGGGGAAAGTAAAAAACGAGATTGCAGGAAAAGCACAGAGTAGGTGCTTACTGAATGTGGGTGCACTCCATAGTGAGAAGCTCAAGCCCAAGGAGGCGACAGGATGCCACTCCCTCATAGGGACAGGCACACAGTAGGTGCTCAACACACACCCTTTCTCTTCCATTTGTCCTTGGGAGCAGACCTGGGACTCAGACCCAGGACTTCTGATTCTGTCCAGTGCTGCTGGCCGTGCTCTGAGTGGCATTTAGGAAGCTCCTCCTGTATACAGGACGCAGTTCCTGGGATGGTGGGTGGACAGACGCCAGCCTCCACCTGCCTTTGTCCCTTGGCCCCCAGCTGCCTCCTATGTACCCCTCCCTCCACACCCTTCATCCGTGTATACCTCCTCCAAACACCCCAGGATACAATTCTCCAAAACCTCCAGAGACAGCCTCTCATTTACCGTGGGTTAATGCCCCATTCGAGAGATGGGTCAACTGAGACTGAGGTTCAGTGACCCACCCAAGGTCATTTAATCACACAGACCCATGACTTCCCTTCCACCGGACTCCCCTGCCATCACCCCCCACACCTTCCTCTCCAGCGATTGGGGCCCATGTAGTGTTCTGACATCCAGCTGTGGCTCCCTCCCGGGGCCATGTCCCCAGGTCACGCCCCTCTCCTGCAGGCTCTGTCCACCTCGCTTTCTCCCCCATGCCCCACACACACACCTCTTGGCTTCTAGCTTCCGTCCCTCCAAACATCCTTTCTCCGTGCCCCAGGAGGGTTTTGAGCCCAAGCAGACTACTCAGTGGCTCCTACTGCCTTCAGGGTGAGGTCTGAGGTCAGTGGGTCAGCTTTCCCTCACTCATTCCCCCCCTCTGCTCACTGCACTCCCAAGCCTGAACACGGACCCCGCATTCCTGCCTTTGGAGCTGTGTTGCCCGACATGGCAGCCGTGAATCATGTATGGTGATTTAAACAGAATTAAAATGAAATAAAATAAAAAATTCCATTTCTCAGTCACACTGGCCACACATTTCAAGTGTCCAGTAACCCAGTCTGCTGGCTACTGTACTAGACAGTGCAAATTTTGAACTTGCCAGCATTGGCTCAAGTTCTTGGTTCATGCCCTTCTTTCTGCTTGGATATGGTCCTTTGTTTATGCGAATGTCCAGATCCCTCCTCTAGCCTCCACGTTGCTTCCACCCTGAAGCCCTCCTTCTCCTCAAGCTACAAATGTCCCCTACTCCCTCCTTCCCTACCTTGCTAACCTCATAGTTTCTCTGTCCTGCCGGGTGATCCAGAGCCCTCTCCACTCTGTTCACACATCTTGTCTTCCCCATGGGATGTGACCTTCATAAGAGCAGTCAGTGCCCATGGCCGACTCAGCCACCCCAGCACCCAGCAGAGGGGCTGGTCACTGACAACCAGCATCGATGACTGCCCACTTCCACAGAGAGACTGACTGAATGAATGCCCACAGACCAATGCAACCCAAAGCTCTCTTTCAAGCAATCTGCTCTCTGCACTTGTGTGCCTCCATCCATGGGAAGCTCACTCCCTTACGAAGGATCCACTTCATCTTCAGATGCCTCTACCTGTCCAGAAATCTGGCTTAATAAGGCAGAAACCGTCTCTGGGGCTGCCTCTTGAGGGTCCATCTCTGTCCCCAGGAGTCACACAGACTCCAGCTCATAGGCACACAGAATCAGTCTTCAGCAAAGACCCCTGGATGCAAACCTTCCACACTTTCCTGCTCTCTGGCCAGCCTCATGCTCCCCAATACCCGCCCTGGGGAGCTTATTTCAGACTCTGGGAAAACAGATTCAGCACAACTTGTTGAGAAACAACCTGAAGACTGAGAACCAAGAAGCCATCTCTGGGCAGAGGAGGGTCTCAGAGCCAAAGGGACATGCTCAGAAGGTCTTACCTGGGCCACGGGTGACGGCAAGCCCTGGACACAAGGAAGTCACCATAATGCTAAACGTGCTTGTGGTGAGACAGGGCCCCATGGTTTTGCTTCTTTGTGCCTTCTCGTTGTTGTCTTTTCCAAACATATTTAACCAGTACTAATTTTAGGGGGAATACATTCATACAGAGACTTTCCTTTCATACAACTGAAGCCGCCCAGATCCAGGGACGGCACAGGTGTCCCCCCTGCCAGGCCCGCCATGCTGTGATGTCTTTGCCCCAAGGTGGCTCTTTCCTGAGGAGCCTTGGGAGCCTGGGTTGAAGGAGAGGTGCCAGTCTTGCCGGGAACCCTTTTCCACCGCCCTTGCATCCTTACCTCGGGCATGGCTGGGAAGCATCGTGACAGTTCTCTCCATATGTGACTCTTCCTCATTGTCTCTGACATGCAGAATCTTTTTCGGGGCACCACGTTTTCCCTGTGGGATCTTCCTTGCAGGCTGGTGGTGGCGGGCCACGGGCGTGCCGTCCTAGTCGGGGGCTGTCTGTGCTCATGTGCAGACAGTGCAGCTGATGTGCCCGGAATCTATAATTTGGGCATCCCTGGTCCAGGGACCCCTTCCCAATCAGGCTGGGTCACCACCATCCCCTACGGCCAAGGGAAGCCAGAAGTGCCAGAGACCCATGCAGGAGCGCACAGCAAGCCAGGACAGCTGCCAGCCCATGGCCTCTGCCTGCCCTGCCCCTGCCCCTGGGTCTCTAGGACCCCTGGATGTAGACTCATCAGGCAGAGTGTTTGTTCCAGGGTCCTGCAGGAAAACCTAGTGCATCAGGAAGGCATCTCAGCTGGGCTCCTGCAACCCCAAACCCCAACGGGACCATGCTTCCAAGAAGTGGGAGCAGCCCGCAGCACGGCAGCTCCTTGCCCCATTTGTGAGGACCAACCCTTGGATTCCTTGTTCTCTGGCATAGAACAGGTGGAGACGAGAAGCGATGAAGGCACAGCACTCCCTGTTCCTATGCTTGGTTAACTCCTACCCCCATTTTAAGGAGAGGGAGACTGAGGCTTGGTGTAAGAGACTTGTCCAAGGCCATCCAGTCTGCAACAGAGCTAGGATTATTACCCAAGATATTAGGCTTCCCATGGAGGGGATCAAGACTCCTGGAAGGGCCCCCTACTACCGGGAACTCTCCATGAACTGTTCTTCCAGACTCCTTTGGTCTCATGTGGGCCCACTGTAGAGTAGGAACAATCCATTTGTCCTGAAGTAGTATATGCCCTAAAAAGGAGCACAGAGTCAGATTTTTACTGTCTGATATTGGGCAAGTCATTTAACCTGAGTCTTTCCTTTGCTGTAGCTGGTTGGGAGCAGAGGATCTTTCCTTCTGAAAAAGAAAGGGAAATCACATAATAAATTGTTAAAAGCATTCCCTGTAGCCTCCTAACCGGCCTAGGGGGTCCATTGTATAAATGAGGGTAAGAGAGACTCAGGATCACTAGGCACTGAGTAGCAAATGTCAGATGTGAACCCAAGTGATCAGCTCCAAAGTCTCTGAGATCAAAGGCCTTTGCAAGGGAAAGAGTGTGACACTGGGGGCTGGCCTGGCCAGGCCCCTGGCCCAGGCCCTGACCTCGAGCCTTTAAGAGCCTCCCCACTTGCTGAGTCATAGTTTACCTTACCTGGGGAGATAATGGGGCCTGGGGAGGTCGCATGCTAAAATTGACACAGGAGGAGCTCAACCCATGTTACTTCCGGACAGACAGCCCCTGGCCCCACTCGGCTGGCATCAGCCGGAGGGGGTGCCTGCCCGAGGATGGAGGGCAGGACAAGTGTGTGCCTGACACAGAGCCTGACATGCAGCAGGTGCTTGATAAATGCTTGATAAATTTGTTGAGCAAGTGAAGCAAAGCTGGCGAGGGGCCGAGGTCCCAGTCCCATCCCTGCTGCTTTTTCTGGCTCCTTGCCCCTACCGCCTTTCCCTTGCTGAGCCGGACGCCCCACTCCCGCTTAGAAGGCTCAGCGCTGGCCCCCGCTGCGTGGCTGCCCCAAACTATGTGCAAAGGTAGAGGACCTTGGGTCTGCGGCTGCAGAGCATGTGGACACCTGCTAAGGGGGTCTTCATGTCTGAATGCGTTCTTTTTTCCTTATGAAGGACTTTGTCCATTAGCTGAGCATTTACTACATGCCAGGGGCACCCCTGTCTGCCTCCTCTCTTGTACGTATCCCGGCAGCCCCTTGGGCATGGGCGAAGTGTCGTGAGCATCCTCATTTTGATCACCTGAAGATCAAAAGGAAAAAACCTTGCCCCCACCCCTGCTGCTCCAGGCTCCCCGCTGCTCCAGGCTCCCCGGTGCTGGGTGCTGTTCTATCCACAGTAGCCTCCAGACGCCGTCTCTCTGGGCCTGCGGACTCCCTCTAGGGCTTGATTTCTTCTGCGCCAGCGCCCCCTGCTGGCCAAGACCTTTTCCGCTTCGTCTCTGCCCCTGGCACTCAATCCCAGCATCTCAGTTTCACGCTCCAAACTCTGCTGCCTCCCTGTCTTGCCTTGGCTTCCGCACAGCCAGACCTTCTCGCTGCACCCCGCAAATCCCAGGACTCACGAGACAGTTCTGGCCTCCTGAGCGTGGCTTCTCCAGGCTGGGACCACAGCATTCCCTGCTCCCTTTTACTTGACGTGGCTGCCACGCCTGCTTGGTCCAGGTCTCTCCTGAACAAAAGGACAGAGGGGCCAAAGAGCCGAGTAGACAGCTCTGATGGGTAGGAGGTTTCTGTGAGCTTCCTTCCTTCCACTTCCTGGGCACAGGGTCCCGGGCCAGGGCCCAGTGAGGGGGAGATGGGAGGGGTAGAGGGGGATCAGGTGGCCTCTGAGCCCAGGACCTCTCCTTGGCTGCCTCCATCAGCCATTCAGGGAAACCCCCAGGTCTTGGAAAGCATGAGCTGGAGTGAGACATTCCGGGGTCCTTTCTGCAGCTGGCCACCTTGTGACTGTCTTCTTTCTGGGCCTCTTTTCCTCCACTGTAAACCGGGGAGAAGTAGTACCTGTTCTTGGGCGTTGGGGGCCCGGTGTGGTGCAGGGCTCGCATAAAGCTGGTTTCAGTACCCATCTGTGCAGTGCATGGGAAGGCTGGGTCAGTGGCAATGACTGTGGGTGCGGGGACCCCGGCTCATCCCTGGGCTGTCTTCCTCGTCCTCATCTCCTCTGCAGGGTGACTTTGGGGAGTGGGTCTGGGGGGGGGTTTCGCCCATCACATGCGAACTGTCTGAAGTGGGAAAAACTCAGGGAGGGCAGATCTGCTTCCAACCCTGATTATGCCCTGATTATGGTTTCAGACTGTTTTCTGGTCTGGGCCTCAGTTTCCTCTTCTGGAAAGTGAGCGCAGGGACCCCTGCCATTCAAGGGAGTTGCAGAGAACCCGCCTCACTTCTGGGTCTCCAGCTCCTCCGAGCCACAGTCTCTCATAAGCATCTCGAACTCAGCCTATTCCCCTTCCCGCCCTGAACCCCCATCTCAGTGGCTTCCCGCCCCACCCCTGTGCGAACCAGAATCCTGGACAGGGGCTTTCTTGGTTCCTTCCTCTCCCTCAACCTTCTTCCCTAGCTCCCCAACCCAGCCCCCCGGCTCTGCCCCAGGAGAGTCCATCCTCGCACTCCTTTCTCTACACTCCTTCTTGGACTGCCCGTAACACTGTGCTGGTCCAGGGCACCACCTCATGGATGGGTGGGGGAGCCTCCTGGCAGGTCCCCTATTCGCTGGCTCCCTTCCAACACCTTCTCCACACTGCAGCATGTGTCATTTGCCAACACACTCAGTTTCCTTGCTGAAAATCCTGCAGTGGCTTCTTGGTGCTTTTAGGATAAAGATCAAATGTCTTAGCGGGAGGCTGTGCATTGTCTGGGCCTCCCTGGACCTCTCTGCTGGATCTCAGGCCTTTTTCCACTCCCTCTGAGCTCCAGCCATCCCGGACTCCCTCTGCCGACCTTAGTCCATGGCATTCCCCCTTTTGGAATGCTTTTCCCACCCCATTGTCACTGTGTTGCTGCCCTCCCGCCATCCAGATCACAACCCAGGCACAGAATCTCCAGAGATGCCTGCCCTAGGCCCCAGGTGGGGTTAAATGCCTCTGCTTCAAGCTCTCAACAGCCTGGAGCCTCTTCTTTGGGCCATTTTCTTGGCTTATCATTGAGTCTACCTCCTGGTGATCCTGTGGAGGATTCTCTGCCCCAGTAGACTGTCTCGTAAGCTCCCTGAGGGTAGGACTGTGTCTCAGTCTACTTGCCACGGTGTCTCTGGTCCCTAGTACAGAATCCAGAATAAAGTAGATGCTGGAAGATACGATAGTGGACCCTTGAACCCTCTGTGGCCCTTGGTCTGCGTCCTGGGTTTTGCACATTGGAATGCTCAGGCTGATTGTTAATAAGTTCACAGTGTGATGGAAAGAATCAGTCAGAGAATTAGGAAGCTCAATGCTAGTCTGGCTTCTGCTGTGTAACACTGAGCAAATTGTTGCCCTCTCTGTTCCTTTACCAAAACACAAAGAGGCTGTGTTCCCAGAGGTCACAGCAGTACCTTCCCATAGGGCTGGCCCAGGAAGAGCAGGACTGGGTGAGGCGAAGTGGAGTAGGAAAGGCATTCTGGATGGGAAGAAGAGCATAGGCAAGGATGGGAATGAGCAGAGTCTGTGAATCCCAGGTGTGGCTGGACAGAGGGTGGGGGATGGGGCCCAGGGGCAATAGGAGCAAAAAGAAAAAGAAAAAAGGGTGGGGGAGCAGGGACTGATTCCGCCTCCCGAAGTTGTCTGGGGCCCCTACTGAATAGGATCTTTGGTCCCTTCCCTGAGAACATTGGCCCAGCTGGAAGGCGCCTTGATTGCAGGGCCCCTAATTACTCACCCCACCCAGCGCCTCCTGCCTCTGGCACGGTGGGTTAATTTCCTGTTCCCCCGGAGCTGTCCTGTGAACAGTCCTGCCTTCCTGTAACCGACAGCTCTCGCATCAGATAGCAGTGAGGACGAGTCCTCTGGGGGAGTCCGAGGCTCCCGCCTGCCGCCCTGTAGTGCCGGGGCGATGGCATCACCGCTCAGGAACGTCGTGCCCAGACCCCCTCCCCGTTCCCAGCAGCCCTATCTAGTCTGGGATCTTGTGTCTGGCTCTGCCATCTCCTGCCCATGCCTCCCCCCTGCCACCCGTGGCCCCACACACTGTCCCCTGGAGCTGGCTCCTAAGTTGTTTCAGGTCTACAGGGCTGTCAGGTTTGGTGACTGGAGCCCCTGCAGGCCAGGGCTAGAATCCTGGCTCCTGACCTGAGGTTTAGGTGAGTGCTGGGATCTTGGCTGGGGGGATGGGCTGAAAGGCCGGGTGCACGTGCAGAAGGCAGCAGGCTGTTTGCAGAGCTAAGACAGATGAGCTGGAACTTGCTGCCAGAAAGAACCAAGATTCCTGAAGTGGTGGAATCTGGGGAGTAGGGACTGAGGGTCTCACCTTAAACACTCAGCCTGCCCAGGAGGCCCAGCTTCCAAACGACAGTGAGACATGGAGGCAGGTAAGACCAGCCAAGTATGGGGTGCTCTACCCCTTCCTTCCTACACTTCAACCCCACCTGCCTCCTTTTGTTTTTTGCATCATTCCAAGTTTATTCCTGCCTCAGGGCCTTTGCACTTGCTGTTTCCTCTACTCGAAAGCCTATTCACCCAGCTCTTTGAATGATTAGTGTGTTTGCCTCTTTTGGATTTCAGCTCATACACCGTTTCCTCAGAGAGCCTTTCCCTGACCACCCCAGCCCAGGCATTCCCCACTGTGACAGCATATGTCAGTGTTGGAAATGATGGCCCTCATTTAGTTAGTTGTTTCTTATTTGTCTCCCCCACAGATTCCAAATTCTATGAGAGCAGAGACTGTGTTTGTGTCTTGTCTGCGGTATCTTCTGGCCCGGTGTCGGGCACAGAGTCTGTGCTCAATAAATATTGAGGCCTCATGTCCTGGCCTTAAAAGTCAAGGCAATTTGTCTTTATTCAAATCTGTCGGATGTCTCCTGTCTCTGTGTCTTTGGATAAGCCCATTCCTTCTGCCTCGAATGCCCTTCCCTCAGCTTTTCCCTCAGAAGATGGCTTCAGCGCCCAGCTCAAGTGTATAGGGGAGAAGGCTTACCTGGGGCCTCCCAAATGGTACAGGTGCCTTATGATGACAAACCACTTGCTGAGTCTGAGTAATTCCCCTGCCAAGGAGTTTCTTACCTACCCTGCTAGGCTGTTCCATCATTACAGAGTCTCCATTAGAAAGCTCTTTCCTCTTTTGTGACTTCTTTTGTAAGCATGACCCCTGACTGCCAAGTCTGCAGCATCACAGCCCCCTGAGACAGGGGAAAGGGGGAGAAAGATGTGGGGGTCAGAGGCAAGGGGAACTGAGTGGATACCAGGACGTTGATAACAGTAATGGCTGGCCCATCAGGGAATGAGCTCCCTGTCAGTGGAGGTATGCTTTCCTATCAGTCTCACTTCTCCACTCAACCCCAGCTTCTCTCCAGGAAGAAGGAAAGCATACCTCCTCCCTATGCTCCTAGGGGGTTATAGCACTGTTGGCCAGTGCTAATAAGACGGATATGCAGGTAACAGGGTTGGGGGGGCACTCATAGGTGACACTGGGTGTCTTTCCCTGAGTTGGATCCAGAAAGATAAGAGGACATTGAACACCCAAGGGTTGGGGACGAGAAAGAGAAAGAACAGAGACAGACAGAGAGAGAGGAGAATGCCGTTTTTATTGCACTAAAAAATAGTTCAGTGTGTCTGAACATATACATGACAATAATAGTATTGTCATGTAATAATAATAGACATCGTTAATATTTACTGGATGTTCACTATACACACGATGCTTTCTGTGTTTCAGTCTTACTTTTACAGGAGGGGAGACCGAGGCCTAGAGAGGGGAAAGGGGATCCTGGGTCCAAAGCCCATTGGCGCCCCTGTCTGCCCAGCTCCCACACAGGCCAGACCTTCCTTTGTGGCCATCAGGTAGGAGGCTGAGGTCGTTATCATTGTGCACGTGTGTACACAAGAGGCTCACTTTTGTAGGACGCTTAGCAGAGGTGTTGAGAGACCCCAGCGTCTGTCCTGGGAGGAACCTCGTGATCACTGGCCATGCCCTCCCTGCCCAGAGAGGAGGGATGGAGCTGGGGCCAGAGCCTGGTCTCCGGTCTGCCCGCCATACCAGGCTCAGTGCTGTGGGCCTCGCACCCACTCTCTCCCTGAAACCTTGCCCCAGCCCGGCCGGAGACAGTGGCATCCCAGAAACCAAGGCCCACCCAGAAACCAAGGCCCACACCGAGGTCCTTAGCCAGACACTGGCCCACTAAGGCAGTGGGATGGAACTGAGGTTTCTCTGGCTCCAAAGCACCAGCACTTGGATGTGAATGGCCCTTGACAGTTTACAAGGCCCTTCCTAACCCCTGCTCCCCGACTACCCCAGCTTAGTTGTTCTTCCTTCCAACAGATATTTGTTAGGCCCATAGTATATCTCGGGCGTTTTTCTGGGCATTGCAGAAACAGTGCTGAGCAGGTGGATTAAAGTCCTGAATCACAGAGCTGGTGGTCTGCCGGCAGAGTGGACATTATTTGTGTAATTCACAAATCAGTGTCTCCTGGCACACTGAGCGAAGTCCTTTCCGTGAACGGAAGGGTGCCGTGGGAGCACAAGGCCTCAGGGAGGCTGGAAGAATGGACCTTGGGCCCCTTTTCCAGATGATGAGACTGAGACCCATTCAGAGAATGTCAGTGAGTGACTCGCTCAAGGTCACACAGCTAGATGATGATATGTGGTAGAGCTGAGACTCTAGCCTGGGGAAAGTCAACTTCTGATTTTTAAAAAAGATTTTATTTGTTCATTTGAGAGAGCGAGAGAGAGAGATACAGAGAGGTAGAGAATGAGCAGGGGGAAAGGCAGAGAGAGGGGGAGAAACAGGCTCCCCACTGAGCCAGGAGCCCAATGTGGGGCTCGAGCCAAGGATTCCAGGATCATGACCTGAGCTGAAGGCAGAAGTTTACCCATCTGAGCCACCCAGATGCCTGGTCAACTTCTAATTTAGAGCAAAACCTGTAAAAAGGCAACTCACCAGACTTCCCTTGCTTCCCACCTGTATGCACAGATGCACGGACACAGATGGGATTCCATGACAGAGGGACCGAAGGCACAGGGTCCATGAGGACTGCTGTGGTGGAGCAGGGAGGCCGGTGGCCATGGCCCCGGAGCAGCTCTGGAGCCTGCACTCCTGTGGCAGGGGCTCCTCTGTGTCTCCCCAGTTCCTGCCTCGTCCCTAGGCTTCCGCACATGGTCTCTGAGCTCCTGGATGCCTGCCTGCCTGAGACGTTTATTTTCAGGAGGAGTTAACCAGAATTTAGCTCTGCTGTTTGCAAACCAGAACCCGGATGAGTACAGCTATTGGTGCCATAATTGGGGTGCGGGCAGCAACCCCGAGGGAATCTGGGGAGTCTGGGATTGGTTACTGCGTTTGTTAGGGCTGAAGGCAAGGAACTAACAGCTAGCAGTGAGGGGCGGGGCCTGGAAGCTCCTGGTGCCCAGTGCTGGAACAGCTAATTAAAGGGTCCCTTGGGTTATTGAAAATGAAGTACCCACTGAAAGCCAAGATGTTAGAGGCCTGCCATAGAGCAGCATGAAGGGCAGGAGGGATTCAAGGATTGTGGGTTGGAATGTCTGCTTCTAATGGCTCTGGATAGCTTAAAGAAAGAAAATAATGAACAGAAATCCCTAGAGCCTTAGTGCAGGGCTTGGACTGAAACTCAGGAGCTCTCTCTGACTGAGGAGAAAGAATTTCATCTCTCACCGAGGCAGCCCTAAAACAACCCCAAACCAGACGGCTGATCTGTGCTGGTGGATCGCTGAATTATCATATTTGTTGAATTCTCAGTCTTTGTAGGGTTCTTACACACAATTTAAGGAGTGAATCCAGACAGGGTGAGAACCGAGAAGCAGAATGCGGATGACAGACTCAATGAGGCAGACGCCCAAGCCCTGTGGAGTCGGCCATGTTGGCCCAACTGTCCAGCTCCCCCAGCAGATGGGGCTGTCCAGCCCTCGCTAAAGACTCCCTCCTTAAGAGTATTAGCTCATGAAGGGAAGCCAGCATTTCTCCTTGTCCCTCCAGGCTTATGACTAGATCAGATTCCAGCATGTTCCTGGGGACCAATTATAAAGTCCCCCCATGTAGGAGAAAGTTTATTCACTGACAGAATTACATGACTTTGCTAATTTATTTTGGCAGAATTCTGGGGAATACACGTGGGGATGAATTCTCGGAAGGAGTATCATTTTAAATCTGGAGGAATCTCTCAATGTTGATGAAACTGTCTGAGCTCTGGATCCATGCTCTGGGTTGAGAAGCCGGAATGATATCTTTGATGTAAAAACTCAGAAGAAAGACGTGTCCTCCCTTCTCAAACTCTGACCCCTAAGAGAGCACCGAAGAGACTCCTTCACCAAGACCTTGGGAAAGGGTCACCAATGAGGGAAGTGCCAACCTCTTTGAAAAACCCTTCAGTGGCCTCTCTGTGGGCCAGGAATGCTGGTAGAAGTTGCCGTAGTAAAGCGGGGCCCTTGATATAGATGGAAATGGGAGGATCCTGGTGGGACAGAGGCCGTGGGGTGGCACTCAAAGGTCAAAGTTTGGGTGGGTGTGGTGACCATTATAAGAAGCAGAGCCTCATGGTAATCAGAATGGTCTGAACAACAGGATTTTTTTTTTTTAAGATCTCACTTATTTATTTGACAAAGAGATCACAAGCAGGCAGAGAGGCAGGCAAAGAAAGAGGGGGAAGCAGGCTCCCCGCCGAGCAGAGAGCCCAATGTGGGGCTCGATCCCAGGACCCCGAGATCACGACCTGAGCTGAAGGCAAAGGCTTAACCCACTGAGCCACCCAGGCCCCCCTCTCTTTTTTTTTTTTTTTTAACATGGTTACTGATCACACATTTAAGGCTGAAAGAGATGGGGAGCCCACTATGGTCCATAATGATTCATATAAAAAAAAAAAAAGCTGTATATCTCATGAATGGAAAATGACTTGAGCCATTATAATAAAAATTTTTCAGAACCTAACCCAGTCAATACGCATAACTGTCTTTTGAACAGAGTGGGCCCCTTTGAGAAAGCAATAGTAATAAATTTAAAAATAACTTAATTCCTTCCAGCTTCTCTTATCCTTCCCCAAAGTGATCTGTGACCATATTTCAGGGTAGCAGAGTACTGGCAGAGATCCTAGATCTTTTGGGAATTATTGGACACTGGCCCCGAACTAATGTTAATTCCTAAAGACCCAGATTCCCCCTGAGATTTGCTGATTCGAGTGGGGGTTCACAGGGATCCGATGATAAATGGAATGCTGATTTGAGACTGCTCCCTGGTAGACAGCAGCTCTCTCTGTGGCTCCTTACCTGTGTTCTCATTGTACTGTTAGAACAGAGGCGGATTTCCTACGCTGGCTCCCTGACCACAGAGCATGGACAGGCCAAGTGAAAGTTACTGTACGTTCCCAAACCACACCAAAATAGTAAGTCAGAGCAATAATACTTCTTTGGTAGAATCACAGAGACTGAAGCTACTGTCATTGAAAGGTGCAGGAGCAGTGATTCCATTCAACTTTTCGGTTTAGAGAGTGCATAAGATGGATGAGTCTTCAAAAACGAAAATGGATTATTATAATGAATCAGGTGGTGACACTGACTACAGAGCCACTGTGTTCCAAATGTGGTCTTGTGACGGGGACCGATGAATGTGATTTGATACTCAGAGATTTCCCCTCCTCCGTCTTTACTATGGGAACAGGAGAAGTGCTTTGATTCTCACGGCAGGGACGGTAGTACACCTCCCATCTCGCCGTAGTGCAATGTCAACTCTCCGACGTCGTGTCCAATCAACACATTAGTTCACGGGGAGCCTGGATCATTTCATCATTCTCCAGGGAAGCACACAAGTCTAGTACACTGGTGATACCATGCAGAGAGGACTGAGAAATCCTAAAATGGCGCATATCTTGGGGTACAACTGTGTTTTGGGGAGGTGGGAAGGAAGTGGAATAGTCTGACAAAGTAAAGGGAACTCAGCTAAGCTTCTAGAGAACCAGTGACCTGGGAAATTCACAACATCCACTTCAAAATGAAGACGAGGTTGTTAAACTTTGCATCCCTGATCATTAAGAAAGGAGCACATCCCTTGGTGGGCTACTTTGACTTTTAGAGGCAATGCATACTGCATTTTTATATACTCCCTCAAGCCGTTTCCTGAGTGATCAAAAAAGCATCTGGCTTTAAACGGGGTCAGAGATGGTTAAGACTTCAAGCCGTGTCCTTCTGATACATTCAATTCAGCAGTGCTTGAAGTGTCTGCGGCTGATTGCGATGCTGTATGCAGTCCTTGGTCGGACCGGATGGGAGAATCATCGTTCGTCGAGACCCTTCACTTTAGGAGGAAGGCCCTGCCTTCTCTGGCAAATAACTCTCTAACTTTCGAGAAACAGCTTGGCTTGGCCCTGGGCACCGAGGGCAAACGTCTGACTATAAACTCAGACATAATCGTTAGTCCAAAAAACCTGCCATGTCATCTGGTCCACCTCGTCATTAAATTGAGTGCACCTAGCAATGCTCCTTCATCAAGGGGAAATGGTATAAATAGGTCTGGACCCAAGCAGCTCCTGAAAACACAGGTGCATCACATTCATCAGGGGGTCCACCATACAGTGTGCTCTGTCTTAGCCTGAACTATTCGTAGAGGAATTCCCTAGAGCAGCTTACTGAGGAGAAAACATTCTGAGCCTGCTAATGAATGGCTCTGCAGGGTCTGCTGGCACGAGCTGCGTAGAAGTGGGATGCTAGGCTATTAATGCCCAGTTAGAGGTATCCCACAAGGACAGAATAGGGAGATGCTCCCAGGCAGCACTTGGGTCCATCTCTCGGACTGGAAGAACAGAGGCCTAAATTATACAACGATTCATGGTAAGTGGTAGTAATTCTGCCAAATGGACTGGGACTTGGAGGAGAGAAGGTTGAAGGCTCAGTGGACAGGGAGCTTGCAGAAAAGGTCGGTGATCAGACTCAGAATGTGTCCAACACCATAAACATACTTACCCACTCTGAGTACATTTACCAGAAATTTCCGAAGACCCTGGAAGGGAGGACCTTAATGAACAGGTGGACCAGATGACCTCCTTGTAGTGCTAGTTAATCCCTTTCCAGGTCACCCCAGTGCTCACTCAGTAGGTTCACTGACAAAACCGCCGTGGATGTCATCTGGTGGTGGTAGAGAGACAACAGTGAATTGCTTCCTTTATGGGAGGGAACAGCAATTTTTCCTCATTGGGATAGCCCTTTATTCTGGATTTTTGATTTGCTTTCCCTACCTGCTGCAATTCTCCCAGTACTCCACCTGCAGACCCTCTGAATACCTCATCTGCTGAACAGTACCCCCTACAACATTGCTGTAGACCAAGGACTTCATTTTATTTTATTTTTTAAAAAATGATTTTGCTTATTTATTTGACACAGAGAGAGAGATCACAAATAGGCAGAAAGGCAGGCAGAGGGAGAGGGGGAAGCAGGCTCCCGGCTGAGCAGAGAGCCCAATGTGGGACTCGATCCCATGAGCCTGGGATCATGACCTGAGCCGAAGGTGGAGGCTTAACCCACTGAGCCACCCACATGCCCCAAGGGCTTCATTTTAAAGAGGAGAATAAGCCAATGGACTGAAGCTAATTGGATCCCTCAATATTCCGTTGCCTGGAAGCAGACGGAATGACCTAACAAAAAATTTAGTTCCAGAGCCAAATGGAGTTAAAAAGACTATGATGTCAGGGGGTCATATTATAGGATGCCATTGACACTCTTAACTATTTCTCTCTAAGTTAAAATGCATGGCCAGGGGACCAAGGAACAGAGCGGGGGTGACTCCACTCATAATTCCTCCTGACGATGTTCTCCCCCAAACCTGAGGTGTGAAAGTGATGAAACCCCAAAAGAGGACTGCTTCCACGAGAGGATATAAGAATGTGTGCATTCAAGTGGAGGCTGACAATGCCAGTTGGCAATGGGAAACCCCTTACATCCCCGGGCAAACAAGCAGAAAAGGGGGTTACGATTTGATTGGGGTTATTGATTCTGATTATCACAAGGAAATCAGCAGGGAGTAATAGGGACTGCAACTGTCTTGGGCTAAGAGTTAACTGAAGTCCACCATCACCCTAATGGTCTTCCAAGGTCTTAGCTCTGTAGGAATGACTGTTGGGACGACCTTCCTGGGTCCTGCCCAAGGAAGGAGGAAATGATCTGATGCAGGGGTAGCAGAAGGAAATCTGTAGCATTTGCCTCTATTTCCTTTTCCCTTTCTTGTCCTATATGCGCTAATGTATTTCTGTTTAGGTATTCTTAATCTCTAATGGACCTGCCGTCATCTGGAGAGTCTCGTGAAAATGCAGATTCTGCGCAAGGAGGTCTGGGTGGAGGCCTAACAATCTGCACTCCTAAGTAGCCTTTCCTGACCTCTTTATATAAAGCAATTCTTCCCAAGTGACTGTCTTTGTAATGATTGGGCTTTATTTTTTTCAACTTCATGGCAGTGATCGTTGTCTGATCATTTTCATTTATTTAGGCGCCCATTTGCTCTCTGTCTCTTACACGGTGTGAATCCCATGAAGAAAGAAACTTTGAATTTCTTACTCATCTCTGTATCCACAGCCCAGAGGACAGCACGGGGCACAAAGTAGACCCTCTATCAATAGCTGTGACGTGAATAGACGAGTATAACTCGGGCATCCCTTGCATTCCCATGTGGACCTAGAAGCACCAAACACGCACAAGGTTATACACATGCACAGGCTTATACGAGATGTCATTAGACAGAGTGGGAAAAACACACGGGCTGGCGACTGTAGAGATTCACATGTGCACACAGACATGTGACCCACACGTATTTGCACACGCAGAGACACTAGAGCATAGTATGAACACACGTGCTCACGTATTTCCTCCAGGAAACTCAGGCAGGCATCAGAGTCCCAGACGTCCCCAGCCAGTCCTGCAGCTCCTCGGGCTAAGGCTCCTTTTCGCCACCTTCCGGTCCCCTCCAGGTGGTCAGAGTTGCTCCAGCCCAGGCAGAGAAAGATCCCCTCATCTTCTTCTCAGAAAGACCCGCTGATCTCCCTCCCTGCCCATCGAGCTAGTGTATCGGTCAGTGCCCAGGGTATGGTGTAGGCAGAAGGCAGTGTCTGGGGCTCCTTTTCCCCAGTGCCGGCCAGATACAATGCGGGGGCCCAGTGGGTTGTCAGTCTGTGGATGGGAAGCCTGCTGCTAGAGAGAGGCAGGGCCTCATCCACCATCACCCAGGAAAGTTCTAAGGCCTGAATCGGAGCTGTTCTGAATGTGGTGATTCTCCCTATGACTCAGGGCCCTGGGGGCCTACTCCTGCGTGCCCCGTCCTGGGCCCCTATGTGGAAAGGGGTTGTAGGCTGCTGCCCAGGCCCTGGTCTATTTTGTTTGCAATTATCTGGCCAGGAAGCCCAGAAGCCGCTGGGAGCAAGTCTCAGCAGACAAACCCATGTCTCTGCGGAGAGATCATTGCTCCTGATAATCCCCCAGGAAACCCTGCAAACCTCACCTCCTCCTTGGAGCCCCCTTACCTGCTTTGAGTCCCTGAGCAGCGGTGACTCAGGGCTCACAAGCCTCTTCCACCTATGGCTGGAGTCTCTCTGCATCTGCAAAGGGAGGGGTAGGAAGGGGTGGTCAGGGCCGCTTGTACCTCTGGCGGACGGGGAGCTCACCATCTCCCAAGGCTCCCAGTTCCTCTGACCATGGAGAGTCCTACTTTTTTTTTTTTTTTTTTTTAAGATTTTTTATTTTATTTATTTGACAGAGAGACATCACAAGTAGGCAGAGAGGCAGGCAGAGAGAGAGAGAGAGAGAGAGGAGGAAGCAGGCTCCCTGCTGAGCAGAGAGCCCGATGCCAGACTCGATCCCAGGACCCTGAGATCACGACCCGAGCCGAAGGCAGCGGCTTAACCCACTGAGCCACCCAGGCGCTCGAGAGTCCTGCTTTTAAGTGACTCCCAACCCACCTGTCCCTGTTGCTCTGGGACAGCCCTCTGGAATCCTGAGACAGGGCCTGTGTCTTCCCTGAATCGTCCCATTTCCCTGTGAATGGGCTTTTCACTTCCTCCAAAGGGGACAAGCTTTCAAGTTCCCCAACATGTGCTCAGCACAGTGTAAGCGCCAGAACTCTGTGGTGAGCACTGGGCCTCTGTGGGGAGCACGGCACAGAGCCTGTTCCTCATGGGGCATATGTTCTCCTGACAGAGACAGCCCACAGGGAATTTTAAAAATACAAATAAAAACAATGTGGTGATCATTATGATAATATCCTTTTTTTTTTTTTAAAGATTTTATTTATTTGTTTGAGAGAGCGAGTATGAAGGGGAGTGGGGGGCCGAGGGAGAGGGAGAAGCAGACTCCCTGCCAAGCAGAGAGCTCAATGTGGGGCTGGATCCCAAGATCCTGGGATCATGACCTGAGCATAAGACAGATACTTAACCCAGTGAGCCACCCAGGGGCCCCATGATAATATTCTAAGTGTCCTAGTGTCTACAAAATGATGAGTGGGGACTCCCCGCCGTAGGTTCTGTGGCTCAGAGACCTCTTTGGGAAAGGGGGCATTTCAGCTGTGGTCTGAAGGATGAAAAAGAGTTTCTCTGAGATGAGCTGACCCTCACATGGCCTCAGGACCCTGCTCTCCTCTCTGCAGCACTGAAAAGAGAAAATTCTAGTCCTGGGTCCAATGCTTACCAGCTGCATGAGTGTGTACATGCTTTGGACGTCTTGGAGCCTCCGTGTCCTCCTCATACATTTATGTGCCTCCTTATGCCTCCTCAAAAGGCTGCTAAAAGGAACCTGCAAGATACTAAATTCCATGCTGTGACCAAAATCACCCACTTCCCCAGTTTGGAAAGATCAGTCACAAGTCTCTTAATTTTCTGGCTAATTGCTCAAAGTCCTGCCTGTACAACTTAGCAGGAATCCAGTATCACCTGACTGAAGCCATTACTTGCTCTCATCCAAAAGCACCCATGAGTTTTCTCTGTCCAAACAGGGGACTCCGGCCTCCAGTATCAGAAAGACAAGAGACCAGCCCTCATCAGGCCCTTGGTGTTACTACTCCAGTTTCTACCACCTGGGGGCGCTGTTGAAGACAAGTTCTGCCAGCTTCATGGACCCTGGTCCTTCTTCCTATGGAGCCTGTGATTGTGTGATCGCCACTGGAGCCACAGCTATAGCTTTCTGAGACTCACATCCACACACTCTGCCATTGGCCCCAAAGCAAACCGCCCTCCTAGGACAAACAGGGCTTCCAACCTTTCAGCCTCCTAGGAAACCAGAACCAGTCCTCCTACCAATATCCCTGCTCCTGCAGTGACCAGGTCATCATTTCAGACCCTCCCCTTACTCTTGGAGAGTGGGACAGGTGCTTGGTGTCTTTCCTGGGCCATGGGTCAGCCCAGTCTTCAAGACATAGCACTGAACGGGGTGGATTCTTGGTCTCTCTTGAGACCAGCTCTGCAAGGGGATCTGGAGTGGGTGATCCCTTTGTCAGCACCTCTGTAAGTCCTGCTACACCCTTCTTCAGGATATGGACCACAGGAGAGCTTCCTCTGCCCTGGCCAGTGACACTTACCTGTTCCAAGGGGCACCTGTATTTGTACCTCCCACAGAGAGCTAGCCAGCAGATTCTCTCACCACCAACCCTAACTGATAACTCCCCTTCCCAGGTTCCTGGCAGAGAGACAGCCTCCTGTTTCATCCTCACAAACCAGCCAGTACAGAGGGATGGAGGGGAATGGTCTATGGCTTGGGTCGAGAAGAGTGGCTGCTTCAGGAAGAACAGGGGTTGCTGTTAGATTCCAAGTCCAGTCTGGGTTTCCCATCAGCACTTAAAACACAGCTGAGGTGGGGGTGCCTGGGTGGCTCAGTGGGTTAAAGCCTCTGCCTTCCGCTCAGGTCATGATCCCAGGGTCCTGGGATCAAGCCCCACATCGGGCTCTCAGCTCAGCAGGGAGCCTGCTTCCCCCTCTCTCTCTGCCTGCCTCTCTGCCTACTTGTGATCTCTCTTTCTCTGTCAAATAAATAAATAAAATCTTAAAAACAAACAAACAAACAAACAACAACAAAAAAAACCCCACAGCTGAGGCTCCTCCCTTACCGGCTGCTTGGGACCTGCCTTCTGGACTCAGAGCAGCTCTCTCCACAGCATGAGAAGAGAGCAGCCTTTAATGCCTTCCTGGGCCATGGTTAAGAGGCCCTGCCCCCTACCCCTTGCCCAGTGCTCACCTGGACCTTTCCAGATGGACTGGCCAGGTCTTCTGCAGCACCAGGGAGGGGAAGGGCAGCAGGGAAGGTGCATCTGGGCTGGCTAGAAGCAGGCATTCCATCTGGCAGGCAGGTGGGCAGGCAGAGTCCCAGGGCCGAGCTAAGGAGAGGCCAGATTGCCGAGCCCAGCTGAGGAAAGGGGAGCAGGTAGTGCCTTGCCTACCTGGCATTAAGGTCCTCATCCCTGCAAGGTCCAGGCTGCATCCACGGTGCACCGAGCCACAGCCCCTGCCTCTCAGATGGATGGTAAGTGAGAGCTATGATGGACCTTGCAGTCGTGGCATCAGCAGTGGGCAGTGCGACCCCCAGCTGGAGGCGGCCCACTCATGAACATGTGGGCTCCCGATAGCAAGTGTGATGTTGGCATGGACACCCCAGCACATCCCCCTTCCAGAACCTCAAATCTGAGCTCTGTAAGTCAAGGGTGGGTAACCCTCTCTGAATCCGGGGGGTAAGGGAGCAAACTCTCTTGGGTCTCTGAAAGACATCGTGAGGAGGTGTAGAGAGAAAACAAACATTTCCTGTCTGTCCTAGCCAAGTCAGGCTGCCTCTGTGGGCTGCAGCGCCCTCCGTTCCCAAATGACCTTGGAGCTTCCTCCCAGATCTGACATCAGATGACATCCAATGTACAGTAGAAACAACAGCCAAGCTTCTGAGTACTCGTCTAATTAAATCCTCCTGAGCTAGTACTAATATTATCCTCACTTTATGGACAAAGAAACTGAACTTAGAAAGAATAAGTGAATTGCCCAAGGTCACTTGTAGGTTAGGGGAAAAGTCTGGAATCAAACCGAGACTCTCCAAGTGTGGAGGTCAACCTACTTAAGCTGTCTCCTACGGCCTCCGGGTCTGCCTTTGGGGCAGTGCTGAGATTGTCCAGCCAGTGCTAGTTTATTGCTGGGCTTTTGATGATGAGAATCGGGCCATCCCTTGTCTTGCTTTGTGCTCTGTGGCTTTAAGAAAACTTTTTTCTGTTCCTGCTGTAGTTTCTGAAGAAACTGGCCGAGCTGGCTCAGAACCGCCAGCCAAAAGAACTTCGTGTAAGTCAAGCAGGCTCTTGCCTAAGAAAGCAGATGTGTGTGTATGGAGGGGAGGGACCAGGGAGTAATTAGGGTGATATGAAGGGGGAAGCATGCCTTCGTCCTGGGGGAAGATGGCGGGCCCATCTGTCAACAATGCCTCCTCGACTCTCTTCTCTGGGCTGGGCACCGTGGGGGGTAGAGGGATGTCAGGAGCGCAGAGATTCCCTCCCAGGTCTGAATGCTCTGACATGAAGACACCTCAGCTTTTCTTCCCCCTGCCTGCCCCCCCCAATACCCTGGAGCTCAAATTGTGTTAGGAGAGATAAGATTTATACACACCAAAGTGAAGTAATAATAAGATGATTTGTGCCAAGTGTGTGGTCTATCTACTCATTAATAAGCATTTATTGAGTCTTCTTGGGACCAGGCACTGGGCTAAGCAAGAGGGCTACAGAGATGAAAGGGACCCAGCCTCCTTTCTTAGCACGGGACCAGTGGGGAGGATAAGCTCATTGACCAGTCACGGCCACAATAGAGGCAAGAAACCCAGACACCTCATGGTAGCACCCAGCAGGTGCCAAGCTAAATACTTGGGCTAAAGACTTCTTGCGGATTTCCTTGTTAAGTCCTTCCAAAGTTTGATGAGTGAGGGCCTGTAAATGGTCCCATGTCTCGTGTGAGGGAACTAAGGCTTGGCAAAGGTTTGCAACTTGTCCAAGGTCCTGAAGCTTATAAGAGGAGGCAGGACACGAGTCCGGGAAGCGTGGCTTTAAAGGCCAAGTCCTCTCGTGCCGGGCCGCAGGCTGTCGGGTGTGTGCATGGTGGAGAGCAGACAGCGTGGGAAGGGCTGCACTGGGAAGAGCCCCAGGTGCCTTGTGGTTTCATCCTGGAGGGAGTGAGGGACACCTGCCAATCCCATGGTCAGGGAACAAGTGTCACCCGGAATGGCGGGCTTGAGCTGGCCGTTGTGGGTCACGGGGGGAACAGCAGGAGCAAGGGGAGGAGGGAAGGAGACTCCCCAGCGCGGACGGGGACGGTAGGCGTGGAACGTTAAGCACAGAGAGCAGCGGAAAGGCGAATCCTTGATTTCCAACTCAAGTTTGTCCCTGGGGCCGTCAGCGCTGGCTGCGTGGACAGGGGCTGGCTCAGGCAGGTGGGGCTCTGGGACGCTATGAGCCAGGCACAGTGTGGCTGTAGGATGAGCAAGACAGACATGGCCCCTGGCCTTTGCAGAATTTTCAGGGCAGGAGCCGAGACAGACATGAATCAAGCAACCACAGGCACCCATGGGTGAGTCCAAACAGCCTGGCGGCCCCCAGGGGGAATGTGGGCTGGTGGGAACTGTGAGAAGCAGCCCTTGGCCTGATCTCTTGGGGATGGGTCAAGGGGAGAGGGAGAAGCATTCTGGGCAGAGAAGAATGCAAGAACAAAGCCTCGGAGGCAGGGAGAAGCATGGTGAACTAAAGGAAAGCTAAAGGACGGGGGGGGGGGGGGGGGGGAGGGGTGGCTTGTGCTCAGAGAGCTGGGGGCAGATGGCACGAGGAGCCACACATTGGGGGTTTCACTGGAGAACAATTGGAAGATGGCAATGAGCACTAAGTAGCCAAATGACATAGACAGATGTATGTTCTAGAAAGATCCCTCTGGTTGCTGTAAGGAGAGTGGAATGTGGGGTAAGTGCAGCCTAGGGAGATCCGTTAGGACCCCCCAGGGGACACAGGTGGGGAGTCCTGGGTGGGTGATGGGGCTGTTTGAGGACATGGGGTCTTGGGAGGGGAAGAAGGTTTGAGGGAAGGAATCATGAGATGGTTCTAGGCATGGGAGGTTGGAGTTGCCCTGGAGACACCCTGTGGAGGCATATGGGTGTCCAGGCCCAGAGCTCAGGGGACAGGTCTCAGCTGGGACGTAGCTCTAGGACTCATTGGCCAGAGCCGGCAATTCAACCCATGTCAAGAGAGAGAGGTCGGAAAGAGGAGAGGGCTCAAGACAGAGCAGCAGTGCTTGGGTGAAGAAAAGCCAGCCAAGGGGATTGAGAAGCTGTTGGCAGAGCAGTTGGGGGAGAGGAGGGGACAGACAGCTCCCAGCAGAGAGTGGTCAGCTGGGGGACTGATGCAGGATGGCCAGGCGGGCAGAGCACCGCACAGAGCCTATTGGGTTCTGGGAATGGAGTCATGGGTGAGTTGAGCGGAAGCCGTCTGTGGGGAGAGTAGAGGGGGTGGAAGCAGCCCCAGGGGGTGGGGAGCAGGGGTGGAGCCGAGGAGAGAAAACCTGGAGGTAACAGGTCACTACGAAGGAGAGGCTTGCAGAGGACGGCTGGCTTTGTCTGCTTGGTGGTTGGTTTCTAGGATGGGAGGAGCTGGGAGTTTTAAGGGCCAGGGAGAGGAAGGTTCTGGTTTCTTCCACAGAGTAGACCCCCCTGAGGCTAAGAACAGCAACAACAAAATCAAGAAGGGCCCTGGGAGAAATGGAATTAGCTTTTTAGCTGAGTCGCAAAAAGGCAAGCCAGCAATTGCCCTATGGCTCTGCCAGGGAAGGTCAGAGAAAGGCCTCCCTAGGGATGGAGAGAGGAAGGAAATGAGGGGGAGAAAAGGCAGCTGGAGAAGGGAGATTTGCCTGGAAGCGGGGGAAGGGCATTCTCCAAAGGCACACAGGAGCATTCAGCTGCGGAAAGTTTAAAGTGAGAACAAGTAATAAAGATTCTTATATGTGGCTGAGACTTTCTCTCTGGGTACTTTGAGATCATATTTAAAGTTGGGTGTTTGAACTTGACTCTTAGCAGCAGTAGCTTGGAGCAGAAGGGTTCCAGCTCGGAAAACAGGAGATCTGGCTGCTCGTCCAGCTCTGCCGTTAACTGGCTTTGGGGCCCTGGGCCTCAGTTTCCCATATGTAAGTTGGGCTGGGGGTGCTTCCGATATTTTCATGGGAGGGGGTGTGATAATCTTGCTACCTGCTGGTGGCTTGGGGCTTACCATGTGTACTGCGTGAAGTAGTAACAGCACTGATCATGGGAATCATAGCTAAAGTGTATCCATGTCATGTCTGGTATCTGTGCTGCCAGTAACTTTGGATCCTGTGGAGGGACCATCATTCCCATTTTATAGATGAGAAAACCGAAGCTCCTTGCCCAAAGTCACACTGCCCAGAAGTGGCAGACTTGGGATTCCCCTCTGCCGTGACTCCTCTGCCAGGGACAGGCACATAGGCCACTTATCCTTCAGAGGAAAGCATGCCCACTCTGACCGCAGGGCTGCACATGTGCAAAGACCCAACTAGGCCTAATAGGCCAAATCTGGACTTGGGATGAGCAGGCCACATGGAGATAGCATCCCAAGACTGAGGGTCGTCGAGGGGAAGAGGGGGGAGCAGTGGGGACTGAGGCCAGAGACCAGATCATGGAGATGCTAAAGGCCAAGTCAAGGGTCTGAGCTGGACCCTGTAGTCGTGGGAGGCCATGGAAGGTTTGGGAGGGAGTCTCCGCAAAACCGATGGCAGGATCCACACTAGATAGCTGGGGATGAAGCTGGAGTCCAGCATAGAAGGAGGGATATTCCCCGAGGGGATTTGTGGAATTTGAATGGGAAATGAGCAGAAGGGCTGGCCCCAGCGAGGCACTGAGGCACTGGACTGGAGGAGAGGCTGCCTACCCCCCGGAGAGGGGAGGGGAACCTGAGCACGTGGTTCCAGCTCTGAGCCCATCAGCGAGGTCGGTTAGAACATGTCTGACGGTGTTTGTCTCTGTAGGATTTTGCCGTCTGTTTACAAACCGATCTGTCTTGGGCTGCAGCTGGGAGTTTGCGAAAGCCCTAACCCGCACCTGGCTTGGCCTCACTGGGTCTCTCATCCCACTGCCCTGGGGTACCTTGATGGGTCAGCTGGCCTCCCCTCCATTTGTCGTTGAGCTTCAACTTTAAGGACCCTGCCTGTCTCCCTGCCACCCACCCTCAGGACACAGGGCTACCAAGACCCCTGGCTGCGGAGACCCCCCGTGGAGACTTGTCCTGGGCTCAGCCTCCGGGCACCTCCCCTCCCCCCACATAGGCCACACCACTGTGTTCCCTGCCACTACCTTCACCCACTCAGAAGTCAAAGCATCACTGAGGCCCTCCCCTCACCCCCCATTTATATTGCTTTTCTTTCCAAACACTCGACATCTATTATGTAACGGCTCCTCTGACCTTGCGGGACCAGCCATTGAGCTGCGGGCCCTGACCCAGGTCTCGTCGCTGGTTGGAAAGCAGGAACCGCGGCGAGAGCCTCTCCTGCCACTGCCCAGGGCTGAGGGAGCTTGAAGCATCGAGCTGGAAAAAGGCCTGAGGCATAGGACAGCTGGGTTCCAATTCTGGCTCCTCCTGTCCTCATTCACAGTGTGACCCAGAGCTAGCGCCACGCCCCCTGGGACAGACAGGGCAGGAGAGGGTCAGCGAGGGGCTGTTCACCTTCCTTGCCACTCCAGAGAGCCTTCAGCAAGGCCGGAGTAGATCTGTCATGGGGCAGACATCCCCTGGCCCTTCGGTGTGGCCAGCCTGTGCTGGGACCACTACGGCGATGTCCTCAGGGCCCGTGGGTCCAGTCCCCAGACCCAAACAGGCAGCATCCAAAAGGCCACCAGGGTTGGTAAGCGGCCCTGCATGGGCAGCAGACCCCCATCTCACCCGCCATCACCCTACAACCTCTCCCTTCACCCCGCCGGGGGTTGGCTCTGTCTGACTCCTGACCCTTCTTGCCCTTGGTAAGCAAATAGCTCCGCCTCCCACAATCTTTTCTTCCTTTGCCTTCCTCTGTGGCCTCTTCTCTGAGGTTCAGGTTCTCCTCTGAGGGTGGGCAGGGAGGGAAAGACACGGGGGCACAGCCCAGGCCCCAGAGTGTGGAAGGCCCCAGAACAGCTCTCTGGAGTCAGCCCCAGAGACCCTCAGAGCCTGAAATGGCTCCAAGGCCCTTCCCCCCCATTTCCTTTGTGACCTACCTGGTGCCCAGAGAGATAAGGGGCGTGTCAGAAATGAGAGTCGTCGAAGCCAGCCCTTCGAACTTCTGGGCAAACGTCCTTCCCAGAGGGACACTATGTGCTCAGTACCACGATTTTGGTAATGATTATGATTACGATTACGATTACGATTATTGCTATTGTCATTTTGGTTGTCACTGCTTCCGGGGTGCCCCGCTTTGGGCCGTACACTCACTAAACCCGCCCTACCGCCGTCAGATGCAGCCGACACTCTTGTCCCTGTTCTGAGAGGGGGAAGCCAGGAGGCCAAGGCTGGAGGATTGTCCTGTGGTTCCCCGGGGCCAATTGGTGACAGTGTGGGGGACAGTGCTCAGTGCTCCCAGACGCCGTTCCTCAGCTCTGGGGCCTGGAAAGGGTGGCTTCCTTTCCCCGAGTCTTAGCTGCCCTTCTTGTAGGACAGAGCTATACTTTCCTACCCTGGGGTGGCCGGGATAGGGCCAGGAGTACTGTCCAGCGCCGACACCTGTCACTGGCTGTGTGTCCTCAGCATTCCGTCAACCTCTCTGAACTTCGAGGCCTTGTTTAGGGATGGGGAAAGCAGCCCCCTTGTCCCAGGGTTGGGGGGGATTATGATAGTGCATACAGGCAAGGAGCTGCTGTTCATTCAGTTAGCAGCAATGTACCTGGGAGCTGCCTGGTTTCGAAAGCGACCAGGGCTCTGTGCTGGGGCGCTCTGCTGGCTTCTGATTACCCGCCATATTGTCTCTTGGATTCCTTCCTACTAGTCAGAGGCTGGGGACTGACTTGGGTTAAAGTGCATAGACTCACGCAGTTGAGCAGCTTTTCGTTATGAGATGGACCTGCGTGGGAATCCCCACGGGGCCATTTGCAGGCGTGCAGCCTTGGGCAAGTGACCTCCCTTCCCTCCACCTCAGATCTCTTCTCTGTAAATCTGTAATACTACCTGTCTCAAGGGATCGCTGCCTGACCCGAAGGAAGCACTCAGAAACTCTATCTTTTACGATGCACCGACTTGCTCTGATCACCCTTCTTCCAAAGCCAAGGAAGGGGAATGGCTGCCTGGCCAGGGTCACAAAGTCTATGTAGTCGGGGTCTACAGAGGATCTACAAGAGGTCTACAAGAGGATCAACCCCTCCTCTAGGAAACTCATAGATCCCAAGCCAGGGCTGGACTGGAGAAGGGGCAGAAGCAGTGGCGGCCTGAGACCTTACACAGGTAGCGGGCAGTGGACACGGGAGGAAGGGAGAGAGGCCATCGGATAGGAGCCCCGGATGTCTCTCCGTGCCCTGAATGACGCCTGCTGAGTCCCGCCTATTTTGCCTTCCATCTCCACGCTGCTCTGCCCTGCACCCCGCCCCCCGACTGTCTTGAGTCGCACGGCCCTCTCTGCCAGGGGACCGTGACGAGGCTGAGCCTCCTTCTACTCTGTCTCCCTGGGGCACCACGCTCCTCCCGGAATGATGATGGAATAGAACGAACCTGGGCATTTCAGGGCTGGTCTGGACCAATTTCATATTTTTTGGAAATGCAAGCCCCGGAGGGAGATGAACTCTGTCCAAAGTCACAAAGTGTCCATTACTCTGTTTCTTACAGGCCTACTAAGTGCTCAGCCCAGGCTAAGAGCTTGGCCAGGAAGCACATGGGGTGGCAGACAGAACACAGAGACCTTCAGAGCCTGAAATGGCTCCAAGGCCCTTCCCCAAGGCCAATGGATCCATTGGGGATCCAATGGGGATCTAATGGGGATCCAATGGGGATCCAATGGGGATCCAATGGGGATCCATTCCCCAATGGATCCAAGGCCGATCCCCAGGTTTGGGGATCGAAAGACTCTAAGCTCTCTCTTGGTCACTGCCTCTCTGGACCTTGGGGAGCCCACCTCCTTTGGAAGGCCAGTGGCGAGAGGGATGGGAGACACTGCGTCCGTGACACTCACTGACCACTGCTGGTGGCGATGGCCAGGCAGGCAGAGGCTCCCAGGGGTTGGGAGGCTGGGGCTCAGGTGCGGAGGAAGGTGGGCCTGGGCCAAGTCCGGGCTCCTCCACCCACTGACTGTGTGACCTCGGACCAGTCACCTCTCCTCTAGGAGCCTCAGGTCCTCCTCTGTCACCTCCTCGCAGAGGCCTTCCCTGACCACTTTGTCCCAAGGGGCCTGCCCCAGCCTGCCCCCCCACCCTGCCCTTCATTTCTGCCACGGTGCTGACCACGGCGGACAGTGACCTTGTTTGTCCCTTTTCTGTTGTTTGTCTCTCCGCTTCGTGAGAGTGAAGAATTTTTCCTGTTTGGTTCCTTGCTGTATCCCCAGGATCCAGCAGGGTGCTGACACACAGTAGGCACTCAATAAATATTTGTCGAATGAGTGGGTGGACGCATACATGAATGGGACCCAGTTAATCATTCCCCAAGGGCGTTTGAAGATAAAAGGTGATGAGGCACGGAATGCGCCCAGCCCCACACATGGTGGGTTCCAAAGCGTCAGCGTCAGCGGACTTTGGAGCTACTGGAGCCATCCTCAAGGCAAACTTTGCAGCTGCCTCCCAGGAAGCCCGGCCCTCAGGGAAAGGCAGGACCGCTCAGTGGCTCTCCCAGTGTGGCTCCCGGCTCCCGGCTGGAGCTCAGCCCTGTAATTGTTCCCGGCTCCTTGGCAGTCTCCGCAGCCAGCTAATGAGTTTGCACCCGACTGGCCCCTGGGCTGGGCTGCACAGCCCAGGCCTGCCTGCCCATCTGCAGGCAGACAAAGGCCCTCTGTCCTTGGGATCTGCCTCCTGCCCGCCCACTGCTTCCCTGACAAGCCGAGGTCCTGGCTGCCAAGCTCCCCTTCTGCAGCAGAAGAGCCCAGGACCCTGGCGGGGAGTGGGGACACAGAGCAGAGTGGATGGCTCATTTGTCCTGGAGGGTGGGGTCCTGGGGATGTGGAAGGTCATGAGATATCATGACCAGGAGCATGGCCTCTGGGGTCAGGCTGGCTGGGTAGGAGCCCTGCCTCCAGCACCCACCAGCTGTGTGCCCTTGGGGGAGTCATGTATCTCCTTGGTACTCAGTTTCTGCGTCCTCAAAGCAGAATAGGTTATAGGAGAGAACAGGTTGCAGGACGGTGGGTATCCAGGCCAGCTCCTTGCACACGTGAAGAACTCCTGTCATTACTGGTGACCTTCTTTTGATCCAGTGTCCTCAGCCCTCTCAGCTGTCAAAGCGGGCTCACTAGCCTTGACATTCTTTGACGTTTGGGACCGGAACATTCTCTGTTGTGGAAGGCCATCCTGTGCATTGTAGAATGTTCGCCGGCTTCCCTAGCCGTCACTGACTACTCAGTGTCGAGGTTCCGTGTCAAACTCTGAATTTGACTTCTCAGATTTGCTTCAGAAACCCCAGAACCTCTCCCCATCGTTGGGACCATTGCAAAACAACTTGACTTATAAACACCTCCTTGTAAATGTTAATCCCCTCCAAAACCTCCCTAGTCTGGGATTCATCCCTACAGGCCTCGGGCTGCTGACAGGGAGTCTTAGGGCTGGGGGGACGGTGGCTACTGCTCCATGGAGAGAAACCATAAGCTAAACTATGCAAAACCTGTAGCAGACCCTGGAAACTCCTTGGTGTATTCTGTGTAGTGTTTCCCTGGAACCCCAATCATCCTCCTTCTGGATATAACCCTGCCTGACATCCTGCTACGTCCCCATCCCTGGCTGGGGGCCCCAGCACTCGCAGAGGTCCCACCCCCCCCCAACCCCATGCCACCGCCAACCCCTACTCCTCCTCTTCCCCCACCCCCGGCATCTTCCATCCCCTATGCCTTTGTTGGCTCTGTCCCCTCCTGCCCCTAGTGCCCTTTCGGTACCCTCTCTGTCCTTTGAGGTGCAGTTCTGAGGCCCTTCTCCCTGAGGCTTTCCCAGATCCCTCTGTCGGGCTCTGCCCTGCTCCAGGCTCCAGAGCCAGCCCTGAGCTCACCACTCGGCCGGAACACATGTCTTCCCAGCATGGCATTGGGTTTATTTATGAGGCTGTCTGTCTGCCCCCAGTCCCAGGAGCCCCAGGGCAGGGCCCTGTCTGATTCAACAGCCCAGCCAGGGTCTGGCCAGCATCAGGGAGCGAGTACTAAGCAGCACTGAGCTGGCTCTGGGAGGACACATCATGAGGTCTGGTTGGCACAGAACACAGGCCCAGGGGTGGTGGGGATTCTCTGATGCCAGGGCTGCTGGAGAGGTCTGGAAACCTGGGCTCACTCTCCTTCACGGGCTACTCACCCTTTCCTCCCCCTCCTCACAGTCACTGACTCATTCACTCAGTAATGCCTTCTCTCCTTCATTCATGCGTCTGCCTGCTCGCTCACATTCCCGATCACTAACTGAACGGGAGCTCGTCCATTCATTTCTTCACCCACTCCTGCCTGGGTGGCTCAGTAGGTTAAAGCCTCTGCCTTCGGCCCGAGTCATGATCCCAGGATCCTGGGATTGAGCCCCATATCAGGTTCTCTGTTCCACGGGGAGCCTGCTTTCTCCTCTCACTCTGCCTGCCTCTCTGCCTGCTTGTGATCTCTGTCTGTCAAATAAATAAAATAAAACCTTTAAAAAAAAAAAAAAAGCAAATTTTCCTGAGCTCTGGGTTGCCCGCGGTCCTGCTCTCTGCAGGAGCCCCGGACACGCCGGGAGAAACTGGCCCATGCCCAGTGCAGACGTTCATCCATTGAGGAGCAGTGGTGGGGTTGGGGGACAGTGGCTGGGGGAACATAGACATGTGAGCAAACAAGTGACTGAGAGGCTGGGAGCAAAGAATGTCTATGTGACAGCAGAGGGGGCCGAGCCCCTCACAGAGAAGGTGACCTTGGAGCTGGCCTTGGAGATTAAGAAATGCCAAGGAAGGCAGGGGTTGGGGGGGGGCACCTGCGTGGCCCTGTCGCTTGAGTGTCTGCCTTCAGCTCAGGTCAAGATCTCAGGGTCCAGGGATGGAGCCCCAAGAAGGGCTCCCGCTCAGCAGGGAGTCTGCTTCTCCCTCTGCCCCACTTCCCCCCTGCTCCGCTCTCTCTTTTTCTCTCTCTTTCTCTCAGATAAATAAATAAAATCTTTTTTTAAAAAAGATTTTATTTATGTATTTGACAGAGAGAGACACAGCAAGAGAGGAAATACAAGCAGGGGGAGTAGGAGAGGGAGAAGCAGCCTTCCCATGGAGCAGGGAGCCTGATGCGGGGCTCCATCCCAGGACTCTGGGATCATGACCTAAGCTGAAGGCGGACATTTAACAACTGAGCCACCCAGGCACCCCATAAATAAAATCTTTTTAAAAAAATGCCAAGGAAAGGCTGGCAGGGTGGGGCTTACAGTTTGGAAAGAGGGAGAGGCAAGGTGACAGAGCAGGGAAGAGTCACTTTCTGTAGGCCAGGTATCTAGAGAGGGAGTGGGAAGGACAAGAACCGGGCTCAGCCTCTGTCCTTCAATCCAGTACGCCGAACCCACACACAGTCAGTGCCCACTGTGTGCCCGGCAGCGCCCCGGGGGCTGGGGGATCCCAGACCCTCAGACAACCTGCCCTCAGAGAGCTCACCCTCCAGTGTGGGGAGACAGACAATGGAAAAACAATATGTGCTTTCAAGAACCTGGACTGCGGGGTCCTTGGGGAGGACTTTGAGCGAGCAGCCCTGGTGAGTGAGGCTGCAGCTGCTGAGAGTGTCCCCACGGGTCCCTGCACTTGTCGAGGACAGGGACTGGCTTCTCTGCAGCATCCCAGCCCAGCTGGTCATTGAAACCAGGCTTCTTGAGGCTTTGCTTGGTCCAGACACGCTTCCTGCATAATTGACAGCCAGACTACAACAGTGGAACATGGAAGGGGACTCTGGATGCCTCGGATTACTTTAAATCACCAGGATTTTAAATTACAAATGGAATTTATACCTACTCTAAAATGCAAACATTACAGTAACACCAACCTAGAAAGGGAGGTCCACTTCCCGGAAATTCCCTTCCCCAGAAGCGACCTCTGTTAACAGTTTAGGGATTCCTCCCCCTGAGTTTTGTGCGAATGTCAGTGTAATGTGAGTAACTTTTTTTGAAATGCATAATGTGTATTTTTTCTCATACTTCCTTATGTGACACTCTCCTATTCAGCCATAGGCATCCATTTGCTTCAGAGAAGATTAAAATAGAATAGTAATATAAAAAGGAACAAAGAACAAGGCTTAGTTAGCTTTTGACTCCCCAAGTAGGATCTCAATAGTATTAAAAACTGGCTTTGGTGAGTGACATGTTGATTAGGATGCCTTGGGCTGCAGCTAACAATAAGTCCAACACAAGTGGCTTCAACAAGGAGATGTACTGGCTCAGGTAGCCAGACTCCAGAGATAGGGTGTGTTTCAGGTCTGGCTTAATCCAGCAACTCTGGCCCATCTCTCTGCAGTCTGTTGGCTGGGCTCTCCTCTATCACATGACTTTATTCATGGGCTGACTTCCCTCAAAAAGCCAAAGGGCCACACTACAAATTCATCAGCACGATACATAGAGAAAGGGAGAGCATGCCTCTTCTGCTAGATCCTTCTAAGAGCAAGGAAATACCTTTCTCAGAAGCTCCTAGGAGTCTCCCCTTGCATCTTGGCTGGAGTCACACACTGGCACAGATGGCTGGTGGTGCACCTTGCACTGGTACTTTAGGCCTGGGTTGCTGGACCATCACCCTGGCAAGATGGGACTCCTTGACACCTCTCAGAACTGTCCGAGGTTGGAGCCGAAGTTGGGGCTATCTTCTCTTGAAGCATGAGGATGGCTTGGGCTGCAGCTAACAATAAGGTGGATTCCAGAATGGAAGCAGTTGTTTTCAAGAAGAGGAGCAGGGAAATAGAAGATGGGTGGAGAAGCAGCACCATCTACTATGAGACAGGAAGCCGATTTCTCTGTTCTGACATATTTTCTGCAGACATCAAGAGTCAGTGCTGGAGGACTAGCATGGAGTTTTGCTCTAAGGCACAGGTAGAGAGATGTAGGGAAACTCCTGCCCAGCTGGAAAGGAGGTGGGCAGTGTTTCTGCTTCTCAGAAGAGCCACCAGAGAGTTAGAAAAACAGATCTAGAGGAGGCAAGAGTGAGACAAAGAGCTGCCCAGGGACCCAGTGTCCCTCTGAGCCCCAGCCTGGCGAGGGGTTGTGGAAATGATAGAAGTCCCAGGTGGGGGCTTCTGCCTACTTCTAGAACTCCGGGACTCAGCTGAAGGCTGTCCTGAAGGATGTTTGGTCCATGCCCACCATGGAGCAGGAAGGGCAGCAGGAGGCATCTCTTAGTTTCTTGGGCTGCCTTGACATATGACCATGAACTTGGTGGTTTTAAAACAACAGAAATTTATCCTTTGAGATTTCTGGAGGCCAGATGTCTGAAATCATGGTAGCTGCAGTGCTCTGGAGGACACTCTGTTCCTTCCCTCTTCCAGCTTCTGTGGCTGTCGGCATTCCTGTGGCTGGGTCACCGCAGTCCCTGCCTCTGCCTTCCATAGCTTTCCCCCACTCTGTTTCTGAGACTTCTCTTCCGTGTCAAATTGCCCTCTAGCTTTTCCTTATAAAGTCATGTGCCATTGGATTTAGGGCCAACTGTGTAGTCCAGGGTGAGTTCATCTTGAGATCCCTAGTTACATCTGCAAAGACCTTTTTTTTTTTTTTTTTTTTGGTCTTGTCAAATTGCACTTGCAAGTTTTGGGGGTTATAATGTGGACATGTCTTTCTGGAGACCAGCATTTAGCTCCCTACAAGATGCTCAGACAGAGAAAAGATGACAGATAGCACCCCCCATCCTGCTCATCTCCTTGGTGGTGTGGAAAGGATGCCCCGATTTCCCAGCGCCCCAATAAAGGGAGGACACAGAAAGCCCCTGAGAGCTTTGGCGGTCATTTGCCAGTCAGGACCCTGGACAGGGATGCAATGACCCTCCAGTCCTAGCCAGACCCCAGGGCGTTCACTGTTGAGGATCTTGGTCAGCCTAGCTTCTCTGGAGCCTCCCCCGGTCCTTGCTCAAGTCCGAATAGATGCTGGGTTCCAATGGCTACGCGGGTAATAGGACAGAAACCGACGCTTAGAGCCATCAGAACGAGACACCCCCAAAGAGGGTGCCATGAGCCCAAGAGAGGCCCTTTCCTGATGCCATGAGAAAACTGAAGCTTCCAACCCTTAGGCTGCACCTTGGGAGGGAGACCCTCTGTGATGGGGAGTTAGCTCTGATAGGGAACTGAAGTTTGCATCAACAGAATCCCCCAAAGAGAATGGGTTACCTTTACTTGCAAAAAGTTTATTTTTCCCTTTGTCCCCACATCTAAGTGTATACAGTATACACCTCCTGCAAATGATGGGATGGCCAGTTTTTTAAATGTGCATATGTCACATATCTTACTTTGCAAATTTAAAAAAAGATACCCCTTTATTGAAGTACAATTGTGCAAATTGCTTTTAACACTTCATACGTGATAGTCATATTTCTATGACAGGATATTTTAGACCTACCTTACTTCTTTTTCAATCTTCACACTATCATTTATTTAACCAGACCCCCTATGGGTGGCCACTCAGGTGGTTTGTTGAATATACTGGAATTAACAAGGGAATCAGCTGAGCCATGTGCAACAAAGCCCGTTCTTTTTGGGGTTGCACAAATGCAACATTTTCTCCCCTTTCTTCTAAATCTATATAGCCCCGACCCTTGCATTTTAGCCGGCAAAGGAGTAAGGACACAGCCCAGGGACCGTTGGTTGGAAAAGGGCACCACAGCCACTGCCACCTTTCAGAGCACTCTGGGAAGTCCGGTGGAAGGCAGCTTGCCAAGGCACATCCCTTCCAGTGTGAGTAACATTTGGAACTCTCTAAAATAACCTGCTGGACGCATTTGCTCTCCCTAGTTAGTCAATCATCACTTCTCAAAGAAGGGCAGTGGGACATGGATCTTTGCCTCATTGCAACATTCTAATTGCGATGGCCCTTAAAAAAAAAAAAAAAAAGGCTCCCTGCATATCTCTATGTATCCCTGGGATATAAAGGTGCAGACAGGGCTTGGCTGTTTTCTCACCTGGTGTTTTAATCAGAACCCTTTAGACTCCAAGTGACAGAAACCCTGATGCAATGGAAGCGGAGCAGGAAATGTGTTGTCTCATGCAAATGACAAGTCTGAGGAACTTCAGACATGCTGTATCCAGGTGTTTAATTGATGCCATTAAGACTATCTCTCCATCTCTCAGCTAGGCTTGCCTGCCTTGGTTTTTTTCCAGGCAGATTTTCTCTTTGGGAGGCACGATGACCACCGACTGCTACAGCCTCCTCTTTTGAGTCCACAGTCTCCGAAGAGAGAGTTTCTGGAAAGTTCTGGCAAAAGTCTTGGGGAAGACTCCTATTGGCCTAGCTTGGGTCATGCATTGATCCCTGAGCCAACTGCCGTGCCTGGAGGGGGTGCCGGGTGTGGACACTCTGGTTGGCCGGGCCTGGTTCATGAGTTGCTCTGCCTGGGCATGTGGGGAGAGAGCCCCCAAGCAGGATCAAGGTGGGAGACGTGGTCTGCCAAAGAAAGTCTGGCCTGACAGGCAGGTGCCACCAATGCCTGGCATTCACCAGGATTATACCTCCGTCTGCAGAGAAGATGCTCATTATTTGAATACAGAATTGGCTATGCCTGGATTCCAAACTGATAGCCATGCAGAGAAGTTGGACCCTGCTCAGGCCTGTCTGAGGCTCCTATACCGTCTAGCCCCCTTCAGGCTAAAACGGTGACAAGGTAGGGGGTGCCATCCCAGCCTGCACCCCTGGGCCCTGCCTTCCCCTGACTCTCATGCAGGCTCCCAGACTGGGCAAACAAACATGGTTCTGACTTGTGAGAAGTCTCCAGTGGGAATCTCCAGGCTCAGGCTGAGTTCAGGGGCATGGGATTAAATCCAGAGTGGCCCCTCTCAGCATTTCAGGATGCCCTCTATCCCTTAGCTCAAGATCCTTTCTTGGCCCTCGACTCCCCTAATTCTCACTCAGTGGCCTGGGTCCCTGCCACCCTGGGAAAAGCCTAGTTCCTTTGTCCTTGCTCTCATGCCAGGTCCCAGGCCTGGCTTGCAGCCTCTCTGCTGGGGATGGTGTCTCCTGACTACAGGGGGGATGCTTGTGATTTGGGGGTGCTAGCTGTGCTTGGGGCTAGATCAGGGAGAGTCAGAGGGCTGGGGCATGCTGGAAGGCAGCATGTGAGGATGGTTTTAGGAATATCATCGAGATTGGGTTTCCGGGCAGATTGGCAAAGAGACGGGGAACCTACCATTCCCATCTGACCTGCATGGTAGGGTCTTTGTGGGACCCCATGTCAGTCTCACCTGGCCCCTCTCATTCCCTCATAGCCCACACTGGCCAATGCTGTTCCCTCCTCTAGGCTCCTGTCTATGCCATTCCCCTTGCTGGAATGCCCTCTCCTGCCTGTCAATCAGCCTGCTTCCTTCAAAATCCCATCACACTCGAGGAGCCACTACACGCAGAAGGGAATTCGATCTATAGCCGTTCCCAGTAGGCAGAGACGTGTTATGGTGTGTGCTCCTTCCAGCAGCTGGTGCCCACAGCCCTGAGCGTGGGGACTCCATGCAGCATGAGGAGGTTGTGCTCCACAAGAGACCAGCATCCTCCCATACCTGCTGCAGCCCGCAGCCAATGACCTACTGGCCCAGCTCCCTGGCTCCCAGAGCGGGTTAACTCCGAGGTGTGGTTTACATAGTTTCCCAGAGTCTCCCTGCGGGAGTAAAGTCCAGAGGGCCCAGGAGGCAGCTTGCTTGTTGACCCACACTTCAGTGGCCCTTCTCCTTGTCTCTCTGGCTCTCACACCCCCCACACGAGTTTTCTAGGGTCACCCCCTGGTATGGACTGAATGGTGCCCCCTAACCCCCACCGTGACTGCATGTGGAGACGGGGCCTTTGGGGAGGTAATGAAGGTTAAATGAGGCCATACGTGTGAAGCCCTAGTGGGATAGAATTAGTATCCTTCTGGGAAGAGGAAGAGACACCAGAGATCTCTTCCCACGCACGCACAGGGACGCTGCCACGTGAGGACCCGGCACGAGGCTGCTGTCAGATAGGAAGAGAGACTACCCTGCCAGAAACGAACTTGACTGCACCTTGACCTTGGGCTTCCAGCTTCCAGAACCGGGAGAAAATAAACATCTGCTCCTTGGGCCACATTGTGTGGGGGGTCCTGTTGGGGGAACACTAGGAGAGTAATACGTTTGCCAACTCAACATCTTGTGGCATCCCTGTCCCAGACTCTGCTCCTAGGGAATGCAAAGTAAGACACGTGTTCAACTTCACTGAGGCATGAGGGAAATGCAAAATCAGCTTGCAGCGTGATACCGTTCCATGCTTGTCAGAACAGCTAAAAGGAGAAAATTTGGCCCTACCAGTGCTATCAAGAATGTGACGCCGTCCCATGCCGCGGATGGCAGTGTGATACGGTAAACCATTTCGGAATACTGCTTGCCAGAGTCCAATAAAGCTCAGGATGTGTCTTTCCCATGACCCAGAAATCCCACCCTGGGGTACCCTGAGAATTCTGTTCCCCCCAGCAGAAATACACACAGATGTTCACCGAAAGTGAGATGTACAAATGTTCAAAGCCACACTATTTATGTTGGCTTACAAACTGGAAACAGTACACCTTCCATCCACAGCAGAACAGAAAAACAGAGGGTGATCTAGTCACGCAATGGAATACTACAGAGCACGGAAAAGGAGCCGTTTTGTTGCCCGTAACAACACTGATGAACATCAAAAACGTGTGGTCCAGAAGAGGCCAAAACACAGAAGAGCACCTACCAGAGTACTTAACTTACACGAAGCCCCGGAATGTACCATTCGCACGGGAAAGTGTACAAATCATATACAGACAAGGACATGAACAATTTGGGGAGCATTTTTAAAGGTTGTGTGCCGATTAGTGATTTCAGTTCTTCTGCTGTTCTGGTTCCCACTTAGGTTAACCAAAGAAGCCTCTGATTCCCCCTCCTGGCTGAAGTCAGAGGGCCTCAGTTTCCCCTCTGTGCCTACCCCAGGTGCCATGAGGCTCTAAGAGCTTCTTGAGGGAGTAAGATCAGGTTGTGATCCCTCGGATGGACCTACTGGCCCAGCTCCTGGCATTCCCAAGGCCAAAGTATCCCAGGGGAGGGCAGATAGTTCAGGCCCCGCCCTAGCTGCTCCCCCGGCCAGCCCCGTGCAAGAGCTGGGTCGCAGGTAAGTGTCAGGTCAAGGCCAGGTCAGGCAGGAGACACTGGGATGGAAGGGCAGAGCCCAGGCCTAGGAGCTGCTGTGCAAGGGGGGCAGTCAAGTCCCAGACTTCTCTGTGCCCACCGAGCGGGGGTTGTCCTGCTTAGCACCGCCGGCTCTTCCCTGGGCCTCTATTTCCTCTTCCATCAACATCTGTCCAGATTTGCTCCCTCAGCAGCTGAAGATTAAAGGAGAGTGACGATGCTTACCTGGGGGCCACTGGGGCATGGTCAGCCCGTTCTACAGCCAAGGAAGCTGAAGCTCAGAGAGGTTAAGGGGCTTCTCTGAGTCACACAGGACTTGAGCCCAAGTGTGCTTTTCCAGCCTGACGTGGCTGCCTGCCTGGGGGCTGACATGGTGTGATCTGAGGGGTGTAAGGAAGGCCACCGCCCAAAGACAGGCCGTGTCTCTTCCAATGCTTGAGTTTCCACCATTAGAGCTTCATTCCTCTGGTAAAGCAATACCCTCTCCTGAAAGCCTGTAGGGATCAGGGGCGGGGTATACGCCACATCTGACGTCTTGCGACAAAGGACTGTGGCCGATGTGGGCAGCACGGCCCCCCGAAGTGGTGCTAAGACCCCACATTCACTTCCTCCCTCCCCCCTGATGACCGGAAAGCTGAGGCCCTGCAGGGAAGGACACCGGGTTGCTGGGACTCACATCCGGAGCCCTCCGCCCAGAGGCCTCCCTTCTCTGCTGGAAGGACCCCGGCCTTCCTGGGCAGACCAGGAGAGGGCCAGCCGAGGGTCTGGGGGCTGCCCTGAGGCCTGCCGGGGCCGGTCTGAGGTGTGCTTCTGCAGAAGGGTGGGAGGCCTGGGTGCAGTCTTGGGTCCTGAGATAAGCCTTTTGCCTCCGTCAACTGAGCGCATACCCACACCCTCTGTTCCCAGCGCACACGGAGCCCCACGCCCCAATCGGACACTGCACACTGCCCTGGACTGCAGCTGGGCTGGCCTCCCTCCTGCTGGGGCTCCTGGATGGCCCGAGGCCTCCCGGGAGCTGCTACAGACCGGCACGAGCCTCCTGGCCTCTGAGACAGGGGCCCGTTTGGAGCAAGTCTCTCCTGGCCACCCAGCCACTCACAGACCCACAGGTGCCACCCCTTTGTTCCAGGCTGGGGTCCCCAGGAGCAGACCTGACCTGGGATTTGAGGGCATAGAGCTGACGTGCAAGGTGATTTGCGGAAGACTTAAAGGTTGTGGGAAGTGAGAGAACAGGGAGGGAAGCCAGTAAGGTCAAGTTCCTGAGCAGCAGGTGGGGGCTGGGACTTCCAGGAGCAGGTAAAGAACCAGTTTCAGAGTTTCCCACCCCAGCACCACGCTGGGGCATCTCTCCACCAGCCCTGTTCTTCATGCTGAGTCTGAGGGCATGAGCCGAGGGCACCTTTGGCCACCTTCCGGGGGACCCACAGACACTTGCTAAGTGCCATGGGACCAACCGTGGGCAGGCAGGGAGGGAAGCTGCAGAAGAGAGAAGGAATCTGGGTGGAAAGAGCCTGAAGGTCCCAGGGTCAGGAGGCCCCGAGGCCAAGCTCTGCTACTGACTCATCTCTGAGGGTTAGTTGTTGCATCTGCAAAATGGGAATGAAAATCCTGCTTACCTCCCAGGTGTGTGGTGGGGAGCCAATGCGATAAGATTTCTAAGTGGCCGGGAGTGCCGGTACCGGGGTGGAGATTGATAAATGGGGCTTTTTCTTCCCTCCTCCAGGGCAAAGATCAGACTGACTCACCGTTTGTGGGTACCCCACCAATTGCTGTGTGTACTAAACATAGCTGCTTCTAGAGTCTGTCCTCTCCCTCCCCTTCCCTCTTTATCTTCTATTTTTAAAGTCAAATAGTGACTGATAGCTAAACCATGCAGGCTTGGGGTAAGCTCTGGGGACCCAGGAATGCCCTGAGCCTGTCCTTGGCCTGGGAGATCACAGTCCAGCAGGGAAGATGCAAATATGTAGCCATGTGGTGTCGCAGGTGGGGGGAGGGTATGAGGTAGGTAGAAGTTTGTGGGTCAGTCCGGAGGCCTGGAGGTAGTGCAGGCAGAGGGAGGAATGGGGCGGGGCTGGAGACCTGGGGTGGAGGCATAGAAATTGTTCTAGGGGCAGGAGAGGAGCAAAGAAAGGCCGGGAGATAGAGGAGCGGGCATTCTGAGTCAGCCTTGAGTTACAGGTGCAGACACGGGGGCTGAGAGGGGGCGTGTCTCACCCAGTTGCTGTCAGAGCAGGGGCTGGCCAGGGGGCTCTGCTGTTCACCCACCGGGAGCCATCAGCTTCCTGGTGGGGGGTGGGGAGCTTAGGGGAGGGCAGCCTCGGAAAACAATGAGGCAGGGGCCTCTGCTCTGGCTCATCCAGACCACTCACGGGCGCCCTGGGGCTCTGAGGGAGAGAATTGCTCCACCTCCATGCTTTTTGCCCAAATTCCACATGAATTTCACATCTCTGATATAGCCATGTCTGCTCTTCAAATCAATAAAGCTTATCACGACTTACTGGTTACTAAACTAATCTGCTGGGATGCCTGGGTGGTTCAGTTAGTTAAGCAGCTGCCTTCGGATCAGGTCATGATGCCAGCGTCCTGGGATCAAGTCCCACATCGGGCTCCTTACTCAGCAGGGAGCCTGCTTCTCCCTCTGCCCTTCTGTCTGCCTGTGCTCTCTCTCTCTCTCTCTCTCTCTCTCGCTCTGACAAGTAAATAAACAAAATCTTAAAAAAAAAAAAACTAATCTGCTTATAAATAAGAGAAGACATTCGGAGTTTATACAATGATGATGTCCTCCTGTGGGGAGGCAGGTTCTGGCAACAGGGTGGGGGTGGTGGGGGTAGGTCCCCGGGGAGAGGTCAAGGTTCTCAGACTGAGTTACGCCCACACATGTACTGAAACACTCTAGATGCACCACCCACGTGTGTGCACTAACGCACCCATGACACCTACACTAACGGACCCCTCGTGCAGCTGTTCTTACACACGGAGACATAAGCCCACGCGCCTGTGTGGGTGCCCACGTCACTCTGGCACTTGCACACCCATGACCTATCCTCCTGGACTTGCACGCATACCTGCAGGCGCACACAGATCCTCGTACGTGCACACGTGTGTAGGCACAAGTGCACACACATCTACGAGCCACCCTCAGGCAGACTTACACACGCAGGGACACTCATAGTCACGTGTCCTTGTCGGTGTCGGCAGGCACAGGAAGGTGCACACATGTGAATTGTGCACAAATACCTGAATCCTGCAGAAAGGCAGAAATAGCGCCAGCTGTGCACAGAGAGAGTGTGTTTTCAACGATGGTGCATGTGTGCTCCAGCCCAGGCTCCCATCAGCCAGGTGGGACTCCACAGTGCACACTGCTTCAGAGTCCGGGGGAGGGAACCCTCATGCTCCCCTCCTCTGCCCTCCTTGCCCTTCCCTTGTCCCCAGGCTGCCACCTCCCAGGAGGAGCTCTCCTCCCACCCTAGGCCAGTGTAGAGCCTCTGGAGGGAGCGGATTCTGCACTACTCCCTGGGAGGGGTCTCCTGGAAGCTGGGAGCCTGGCTCCTGGGAACCTCGTGCCCAGAAGGGTCAGCGGCCTGCCTGGGTCTACAGACCAAGGTCTGAGTAGAGGCAAGAGCAGGATCCAGTCTTTTCAAAGAGACCAGTTTGGATCCCAGTCTGAGAGAATGCCCCATGCTCCCCATTTTCCCCAAACTTGCAGGTTCAGGCGCTTGAAGTCATGCTTTCCCATAAAGATGCTGCCCCCAGAATGGGTCTTCAAGACACATTTATTAGGGGACGGTGGGGTCAGCTGAGGGAGAAGACCAGCTAGCTTCTGCTCCAACCCCCAAGCTCCTTGGGGACCAGCAGAGGGGCTGGGGACTAACACTGGCCACAGGGGGACAGGCTTGCAGCGAGATGCGATCCCAGATACCAGCACTGGGAGATGCTGAAGGGTTCTCTGCACCAGCTGGGAGGGGTGGGACATCAGAGCATCGCCAGGTCCTTCGCCCTTCTCAACCCAGATGGCGAGATGCCCATCTCTTGAACATCAGATTCCTTGCAAAGAAATGGTTTTGGTGTCAGAGCCGCCAGTGCTTGAAGGGACGTAGGGGAAAGGGCGCTCATGCCCAGTGAGTCTAGTTTGCAGGGGTGCAAACTAGAACATCATTCTTGGCAGAATACTTAAAATACGAGGTCCTTTGTTTGACCCAGGTATTTCATGTCTAAAAATCTGTTCTTCATGGTTGAATCACATAAAGATATTCACAGCAGCGTGTTTATGAAAACAACAAACGGAGGCTGTCCAAAAGGCATCGGCAGGTGAATGGTTAAAAAGACAGCAGCCTGTCCCATTGTTCCCCCAATATCCATCCATCCATCCTGGAGCCACTAAAATTAAGACTGGGGTGGATCCCTGTGTGCTGGTCTGGAAAGATGCCTCCAGAGTGAGGAAGGCAGGCTGCAGAGCAGGGAGACTTAGGTCTCCATATGTTATCTTAAACACCTCTAAAAACTTAGCTGTAAAACCTATATCTGAATCCATAGAAAAAGTCTATGTACCTCATTCTCGGAGTGGTTACCTTGGAATGAGAGGCAAGGAGAAGACTTACTTTTAATTCTAGATGCTTATACGAAAAATTCTTTATATATATATGCTACAAGTTTTGTGTATGTGTTGTCCTACTTTGTAACTAAAAAAAAAAGAAAGCCTTGGGACGCCTGGGTGACTCAGTCGGCTAGGTGTCTGGGATCGAATCCTGCATCGGGCTTGCTTAGCAGGGAGCCTGCTTCTCCCTTTGCCTGCTGCTCCCCCTGCCTGTGCACGCTCTCTCTCTCGCGCTCTGGCAAATAAATAAATAAAATCTTAAAAAAGAGAAAGAAAGAAAAAAAGAAAGCATTAAGATTTCTTGTCCCATTATTTAATAGATGGAAGCCACAAGGAGGTAGAGACCTGCTCAAGGTCAATTATGGCCTTGGCTGTACTTCTGACCTTGATGCCACCCAGAGTCCTTCCTCTGCTGCCCAGTGGCAGGGCCTTGGGGCCGTGAGGGGAACCACGGCTTCCTAGGTGGGGAGGGGCAGAGAAATGAGCTTTGGGCTGTGGTCAGTGATGCTCAGCTGGGGAGGGCAGGCCTCCACCAGGTGTGAAGAGATGTCCCCATTCCTGAATGAATCACCTATGTGCCAAGATAGCAAGTTTTTATCACTGGATGTTCTGACATCCCTATTCTACCTTGGGGCCCTGCTTGGCAGACCCTGGCTCTGCCACCTTCAGAAATGCTGCTGAGAAATGGCACCCTTTGCTCAAGGTCCAATGGGTACCACGTGCAGTGCAGTTTACCATGAACCCCAATGCATTTGAGCATGGAGGCAGTATTGCCGGATGGCCAAAGCCATAATCCGTGGAACCAAAGCCCCCCCCAGAGCCAAAGCCCCCCACTCTGTTCACTAACTAGCTAAGTGACCTGGGAAGGGACACTTAGTCTCTTTGTTTATGTGATGACAGACTAGCACCTCCCAGTAGGGTTGTTGAGGGCTAAAAACTGCTTAGCCCCACAACTAGAAACAACTTAAATGTCCTTTAGAAGATGAACGGATAAACCAAGCGTAATCCATCCTTACCAAGGGCTATCATTCTGTCATGGAAAGGAATGGAATACGGACACACGCTGTGCCATGCGGGGGGCCTTGACGACCTGATGCCAAGTGCAAGGGGACACGAAAGGCCACATGGAGTGCTCGATTTCATTTATAAGAAATGTCCAGAGGAGGAAAACCCATGGGGGCAGAAAGTAGCTCGGTAATTTCCGGAAGCTGGGGAGGACCGGGATGTGGGACAATGACTGCCAAAGGCTTTTCCTTTTGGGGGAGATAAAAATGTTCTAGAACTAGGTGGTGGTGATGGGCTGTATAACTTTGTGACTATACTAAAGCCCACTGAAGTGTACTCTTCAAGAGAGTGAATTTTATGATGTGTGAATTATGTCTCAATAAAAAAATATGTAGCAAAAAAGACTTAGGAATGAATAAAAAATTGATGTACAAACGTAGCACACAATATCACTGCTGGTGGGAAAGTGACCAAGCTTAAATACACACCTATGAGGGGACGCGCACGTTATGGGACAGCCTTAGGATGATATATTATATAGTTATGGATAAAATTTTAAAATTAAGTGAAGCACTTGGGACGGTGTCTGACACACGGAGTGCTGTTAGCATAGGCTGTTACTGAGGAGCCCAGGACAACCCTCTCACCCCTGCATGGCAGATGGGGACGCAGAGCCCGGAGGTGGGACGTGGTGGGGCCACACGGCCCTCCTTCAGGTCTGCTTCAGGCCAGTAGGGGTGCCCGTCCTGGCTCTGCGCTCTCTAGCCATAAGGTCTTGGTCCAGCCCCTCCCTGACCCCCTGAGCCGCCCTTGGCCTCTGTGTCCCCGCTGTGTGGGGAATAGGGTCCCTGGAGGAGTCTCGGGGCTCAAGATCCAGCCGCCGATGCTGTCACAGGGCTTCTGAAACGTGGCACCCCATGGCTAGAGACTCTAGGGAGACAAGATCCCTTCGTTCCACCCCACCTGCCTGGAGTAGTGACCCCGGGGTCCCCGGCATCCCCCCCAGGGCTTACTCCTAGTCGGAAGAGGGAGAAGCCCAAGGGAAAGGTGGGAGGAGGCAACTGAAGCAGGTCCTCATCCCTTTTCCTCGCCCGGGGCCCCTTTTTAGTCAGTTGTCCTTGGGAACGGAACCCTAGATCCCTGGGGCCTCAATTTCCCCTGCTGAGCTGGTCCAGCACACAGTGGTTATGACAACTCACTCTTGAGACACAGACTGCCCGAGTTCAAATCCCAGGAGCCCTGCTTGTGCTTTCTGAACATGTGATCCCGCACAGGCGAGTGTACTCCTCTGAGCCTTGGGAAGCTCATCAGTAAGATGGGGAAGACAGCCCCCACCTCACCGGTCCTCCAGGGGCTTAGATGAGGGCGCCTACCACCTGCTTCCTACAGGGGCTGTTGCCCCGTGAGCCCTTGAGGCCTATTGGCTACTACTATAGTCGTGTTTTTAGCTGTGAAGGGGTCAGAGGACATGTGTGTGCCTGGAGGCCAGGGGCTGGCCCCCTGGCCCCCTGGACCCCCGTCTCCCAGCTCCCCGCCTGCTGTCCCCCTCACTCTCTCCAGCACTGAGTGATCGACAGGCGGGGCTAGTGACGGCCTGGCAGGCCTGTCCTGGCAGCTGCTCCCACAAGGCGAGGCCCTCTGAGCTTCGGAGAATTAATTAGGCCACATTCCTCTTCCAGGGCTCCTGGGGCGGGCCTGCACACGGCCCCCTTCCGAGCTGCTGAGGGCTCTTGGCTCAGGTCCCTGGCAGGCCTAGGCGAGGCCCACACTCTGCTCTCCCCTGAGAGGGGCTGGAAGGGCCCTGATGAGCTGGAAGCAGTGGCTAAGGAGGTGACGGTGACAAGCCAGCCGCCCAAGGCCGGCTCCTGCCCCAGCTCTCCCCTGCTTAGCCACCATCACTGGTCCCATCACTCAAGCTCAAATTCCTGGCATTGGATGCCATTTCCAGCCTGGCCCCCACTGATCAGGCCGGCTGCCTCGCTCCAGATCCTTCCAAGCTCTGGCCAGACACGCCTCACTCCCTTCCCCTAGCAGCGATGCCCTTTCCTCGTTCCAGAGTGTGCAAACCCTGCCCATTCTCCAAACCCTCCCCACTACCAAACCAGCTGGAAGGGCAGTCCTTAACATATCCCTCCTCCTGTCCCATCATTTTGCCTCGTCTCTCCTCCCTGCCAACCCCGGGAGACACTTGAGCGGAGCAAGTGTGCTTTGATCCAAAGGCATGAAGCACAAGAGGAGGGCATCTCCAGCGAGGCAGTATTCTCCTGGGAGACATTGTCTGAGGCTGTGATGGGGAGTGACGGCTGCTGTAGCTCTCCCTGCTTGGAGCCCTTTCTCCCATGCGGGGCGCTCTGGCCCAATCTGGGGCTCAGGAGGGCGCAGCCCACTCCTGCCTTTCCCCTCTCCAGCTTCCCCAGGGCCCCCTTCTTCTTTCATTCCCTGAAAGGGGCTGAGAATGGCTCTCTTCCACAACCAGGCTTGGCGTCCGCTGCTCCACCTGCCCGGGACACTCCTGTCTACTCTCTTCCTTCACTTAATTGGCTCCCTAGTGCTCGGCCTCAATGTCACCTCCTTCGGGAAGCCTCCCTGGGTTCTCCCACCCCAGGGACCCCCAATACCAGGTGGATGTCCTCTCGGAGAGGCGGTAAGGCATAGACGTGTGGAGCGTGAGGTTTATATCCTGGCTCAGCCACAAACTAAAATGACAGAACTTGCAGTGTAAGTTGCTGCAAAGAACCAAGAAATTCGTGTGCATAAAGCGCTTTGTGAGTGTGCTCAATAAACGCTAGCTATTATTTTTATCTTGATAGTTAACAGTGGTTTTTGGTTTGGGTGTTCGGTTTTTTATTCTGTTTTGAGGGGCTCTGCTCTTGCCCCGTGAGGCCAGGAGCTGAGTCTGTCCTGCTCACAAGAGTCTCTGGAGAGTGATCATTCATGAGCAGATGGCTTCTCTGAACTGTGTGGGGAGGGGCCCCCCTAGGACTGAAAGGCCTCACCTGCAGCCCGGCGCTGCGTCGGGCGGCCGAGTCCCGGACTCAGGACCACGCTCCCCTCTGCCTCGGCTTCCATCCGTGCACGAACCCAAGTCAATCCGGGTCATTCTGTGCCCCCTTCTGGCCTATCCCGAAGGAACAATTTGACTCACAAAGCCTTGACAAAACCAGCTAAGTATTTATGGCAAAGGCAGAAAAAGGCAGGAAAAGGGGAGATTTTGTCCTCTGAACTCTGGACAAGCTTCCCGAAGGGCTGAGGTCTTGCTTCCCCGGGTTTGCTTTGACTTGGCAGCAGCTCCCCCAACATTTCCCCCTGTTCCTTCTGCACACCGTCCTACCTTCCACCCTGTTTCTGGGGCCCCCGCTAGCTGCAGTGTGGCCTCATAACAGGGACAGACTTGAGGCACACATGACCCCTTTTGTTCTGTGGAGACACAGGTGACCAAAGAAGGCCGGAGTAGGACCCCCTAAAGTGCAGGGCCTGAGCTGGAGGCCCCCATTCCCCCGGGAATAAGGATCCGAGAGACTGCACCGTCACCTTCCTATACCTGCCTCCTGGGTCTCCTCCCTTCCCTTTAATCATCTCTGTGACTTAATCATTTGGGTCTCTGATCTCTGAACTCTGGCCAGGGCTACAGGGACCTGTGCCAAGGGCAGTGGATGCCTCCTTCCCTGGGCTTCTGACACACCCTCAACCGATCTCAGCCTCCCTCTCCCAGGCCTCCCTCACACCTGCTTTCCTGGGGTTGCCCTACTCAGCTGCCCAGCCTGGCCACTGGCTATTCATTTGGCATTTTCCAGGGGCAGGGCTATTTGGCATGGGATGCTGGGCTGCAACGCCGTGAGATTCCCCTGGCATGAGACTCTGCTGAGATTTGAGAGGCGTGCCTTGACTCCCGGCCCCCTTACTCCAACCCTCACCACCCAGGATGCATTGTGGACCGCTGAGGGCTGGGGGCGAACTTGCTTCCCTGTCCACTCTTGCCCTGTGCAGCCCTCTGGTGGTATATTTCCAAAGTCCAGCTCTGATCAGGTCCCCTGTGGCTCATAGCCCTTTTGTGGCTCACAAGAAAGGGTCCAGCTTCCTTGCTTTGGTCTCGAGGTCTCTCTGGCATCATCTCCTGCCGCTCTTCCCTCACCATGCTCTAGCCACACGGGTTCTCCATGGGAACCGCCTCTGTCCATCCTGCTACCATAGCTTCACCCTCCCTGTTCCCTCCGTCTGGAATTCCCTCTCTAATCTCTTCCTATTTGAGTTTTACTCATCTTCGGAGACTGTGGGAGCAGCCCCTTTGTCCAGGAGTCTTATTCTGACCACTCCTCTTTCCCCGAGCCGCCCACCTCAGGTCCGTCAGTGAAAGGGCTGTTCTGGTCATTACAGAATCACTTCTGACAGCCCAGCAAGCAGCCTCTGCCTCTTATCAGGCCGAGGGCTGAACCCAGCAGTCTGTTTCATGTTCATACCTTTCCTACAAGCTAGAGACTATTGTTTCCCATTTTGTAGATTAAAAAAAAAAAAAAAAATGAGGCCCAGAAAGAGATTTATCCCAGGTCATGCTGCAGTGGTGATCCGTGAATTCCATCAAAAATATTTTAAAAATCCATCCATCTATCCATCCATATGTACCCTAGACTCTGGGTTCATCCTGACGTCACCACTTACGGTGTGACCTTGGGCAAGTAAATTGCCTTCTCCATACATCAATTTCCTCATCATTAAAACAGAGTAATAAAAATTCCTCTGTCACAGGTTACTGAGATGCAGTTAGTATCAGTCAAGTGCAAGTACACAGTAGGATTTCGATATGTGTGGCATGACATCCTTCCAGGAGGGGGTCAGGGCTGGCTTCATGGACAAGGCAGGATCAGAATAGTGTGTAAATAATTATTTCGCAATAGCCGTTTGGGCCACCTGCCACTCCCAGCCCAGCCTAGCAGGGAGAAAAAGGAACAGCTTGTCACAGGAGGATTTGGCAGGCATGGAGGCTGTCGGTCCAGGCAGCTGTCAGCAGGGGTGATCCTGACTGCTGGTCAACCCTGGAACTCGGGTGGGCTGCTTCTCCGGCCTTGGCAGGACTGATCGACCCAGGCCTGGAGCCCTGGGCTTCCGCGGTTGAAGCTCACGTCTTGTTCACTGGCGAGGCCCGAGGCAAGGGACGAGTGAGGGCCAGGCCGTACGTAGCACCATCATAGCATCCATCACTGGCCCCTCGGGCTGCACACGGTCTTGAGACCCATCTGGCTATAGCCTTTGCTGCACAGATACACTCCGGGCCTCCCGACAGCTCCTGGTGAGGGCTGCTTGAGCAGAAGTGGGTCTTGATTTCTTCCAAACATGCTCCTGGGAAAGGCCTGGCCGTCGGTGACTGGCCCAATGGGAACACAGGTCCCAGAATCCTGGATTTCAAAGCTACAAATGGCTGCTCAGGCACGTTGATAGGCGAGGGCCTAGAGAGGCTGGGTTAGCAGCTACAGGTGACCAGCAAGAGCCCGGGGGAATAGAACCCTGGGCTCTGGCTACTGCCCCAGACCCTTTCTCTCTCCTTCCTGTGTCCCCTTAACTTCCGAGCAGCCTGTTCCTGAGAGGGTCCTCCCACCTCTGCTTCAGCCAAGACAAAATATCAGAGTAACACTTCTTTGTTTATTAAAAACACAAGTTCGCAGGTAAATAAGAGTCTTAAAAAAATACATTAAAATAAATAACAGAATCCTCCACGTTCTTAGAGGAAATAAGTTATATACAGACAGATGAAGCCGAGCAGGCCGTTCTCACCAGGAGCATCCTGGGGACATGGGGGTGGAAGGACTCTGGGGAGGGAGAACTGGAGGGGATGGGCGGGGCCTGCCTAGGACACCAGCCCCGTCCAGCCTCCAGCGCTGGCTTCCGTCTGAGGGTCCACCACTGCTCGCCGATCTCAGTTTGTAGCCAATAGACAGGAAACCTCTCAGGACGTGGTCTCTGGGTTAGCACGCTCCTCATGTAGTTCCTTCTAGCGGGGCGGTGGGGCTGGGACTAGTGGGGGGAGGCCGCCCTGCAGCCTGGGGGCTGAAGGCTTTCCTGGGTAGGGTGAGGACATGAGCTGACTTGGGAGAAGCTCCTTCACCCGTGCAAGGAGGCCAGAGCTCGTGCCGCCTCAGCAGGTTGTGTCTCTGGCCCTGGGCTGCTCCTCTCCTTGAAGCCCCACACAGGCTCCTTCCCAGCGTTCCTTGGCAATCTGGCAATCAGTGCTATGTTTTCCTTCGCCTGGGGTACATGGGCCTCGGCTCCCTCTCTGCCTCCTGGTGTTGTCTGGCAAAGCGGATCTTGGTGGCAGAAATTTCCCTGGAATCGAGAAGGGTCCATTTAGCATCTTGGGAGGTATGGGCTGCCCAAGTGTTCCCTAGGACAGGCAGCAGCGACAGGACCTGACCCCCTTAATCATAGCTGCCCTGGGGTCGGGGGCAGCCATAGCTCATCCTGAAAACAAAATCTGCACATCAGGGACAGGCCAGGTACTAGAATCTCCTCTGCCCATGGGGACTTTGATGAAGCTGATGTTCAATGTCAAAGGCTGCCCAAATGACCGGAGGGCCAAGAACAGCGTACCTCCTCTGACTTGCCTTCCCGCCTCCATATCCGCGTTCCTGCCGTTCCTTCTAGGCTCTTTACCTCCCCTCACCCAAATTCCACGGACTAAAATTCCCATTCTTCAAGGTCCCGCTCAAAGTGGTTCAACCCAGACAAATATGGGTCTTAGCTGCCCTTTGAACTGGGATGAGCCCCTCGCAGGGGCTCCAGCATCATCTAAAGGGTCTTGTCCTGACTCCAAGGGTTCTAGCCTGGAGCTGGGAGTCTGCCTGCAGTTCCCAGCTATGGGAACTGAAGCAAGCATGGCAACCTCCCCGAGTCCCTTTCTTAGCCTATAAAATAAACCCTTTCTTAGCCTATAAAATAAACCCAGTCCCTTTCTTAGCCTATAAAATAAACTCACACCTGGCTGTGTGAGGATGAGAATGGGAGGCCAGAGGCCGTGCGCGCTTGCGAAGTCTGATTCTTGATTCTGCTCGTCCTTGGACAGTTCCCTATGCTGGATCTTCCCTTTCCCTTCCCCATCCCATGCTGTCTTCTAGGTTTCAGCCTCCCCACAAAGATGGGAGCCCCCAGGGGGCCACGCTGGGCCCCAGTGCTGGCTAGCTCCGAGGAGCCTCAAGGACAGAGGTCTGAATGGTTAACATCTCCAGAGGTCGCACTGGGTGCCTTCCACCTACGTCAATGGATCCGCCCTCACAACGACCCCTACAGATGGCTTGCCCTGATGTACCAGGCTCAGAAGCACAGAGAAGTGAAGCAATAAGCCCAAGGTCACAAAGGCTTGTTTGTGGCACAGCAGGTGTTCAAATAGGCCAGTCCTGGCTCAGAACTGTCCCCTCAGCCCCTCGGCTGCACGGCCAGATGTGGGGGCTCTACTCTCAAGTCAATGTGGTGAGACAGGCCTTTGTGCACACATCCCATGGGCCAGGCCTCGCGTTGAGCCCTGCCGGGGCTGCCAGGAAGGGGATCCGGTTTGGGACAGGGAGGAGGGGACAGGCTAGATCACCGAGCATTCTGGACCCATCGCATAGGAGATACTCATACCTGAATGAATATCTGACTCCTTCTTTCCACCATCACAGTCCCTCCGCCCCCCCTAAGAAAGTCAACCTCCAGGCCTAGTGGGGACAGAGAGCACAGCAGCTAAGACCCCTGGCTCTGGAGCCGGCCAGCTGCCTGTCATGGACTGCTGGGATGTTGGGCAAGTGGCTTCACTTCTCTGAGCCTCAGTTCCCTTGGTGCCCAGTAAGGACCCAGTCCCACCTTCTTGGAGAACGAAGGTAACGTGCAAGGCATACAGGAGGTGCTCTGCCCGTGCAGGCACCCCTTACCTCAGCTGCTGGAGGAGCTCTCCTGCGGACGTCCATCTCTGGCCGGCCTGGAACACGTTGGCAGGAGACCTGCTGCCTGGGACTACCACAGCTTCGGCCCTGAATGAACAGCATTAGGACCCAAGTGAGGGGCTGTCCAGGGCCCTGAGAACACCTGGCTGTGGGCCCAGTGCCACCCCACTCTCACCCCAAACAGATCCGTTTCCACCCCTGTGCACCTGGCATCCTTCCTTTCCCAGGCGGCGTGGGGGCTGAGGAAAACTGAGCTGCCGGGAATGTGTTCTTAGCCTCAGAAAGAGGCAGCTGGGGGCCCGGCCTTCCCAGAATCCAGCCACCTGCAGCTGAGCACAGTTCTTTGCGAGGGGAAACTGAGGCAGGGGTGGGGCCACAGCCTGAGTCTCAGAGGAGGAGTTTCTCATAAATCATCATAGGAAGGGCAGGTTTGGGACTGGGAAGCCAGTCTCTGCTTTCCCCAAATCCTCCAGGTGCACAAGCAAAGGAACACAGTCTCCCACTCCTTTTACACGTGGGAAAACTGAAGCCCAGAGAGTTAAGAGACTTGGCAGAGCGCCCCACCCACCGCCCTCCAACCCCCAGCAACTCTGTGACAACCCTAGAGTAGTGCCACGGTCTCCCAAGTCTAGTTGCTACTTCTCCACCAAGAAAGCTCCAGAGCGCTCCACGCTGCAGCTCAGAAGTCAAAGCTCAGCGCCCCTGGGCAGACAGACGGAGGCTGCAGTCCCCACTCTCCTTTGACAGGACAAGTCCTATCCCCTCTGTGCCCGAGCAGCTTCTGTTGTCCCTTGGGGAGTGTCCCTTCTGCCCAGGAGTGAGGGTGGGGTGCTCTCAGAAGCCCCCAGTGCTGGACAGTGGGAGGGACTTGGGGTGACTGGCTCTCCACAGAAAGGGGGGCAGCTTAGGGGCTCCCAGGACTCTGCTCCCCCACCAGTAGCCACTCTGCTTCTCTGCCAGTCTTCCAGATGCCCTGTTCCCCCGGCCCCTGCAGGTGGGGTGCCAGCTTACCAGGGCCTTCGATGGCAGAAGGTGGCACAGGCGGGGTCCCCGCCGCTGGAGCACTCACAGCGCTTCGGCAGGGAGCGGCGCCGGCGTCTTGGCGGGTTTCCCAGGCCGTAAGGAGCTGTCTGTCTGTGGGCAGGCAGCCAGCAAGGTAGTGGTGTAGGGTGGAGAGAGCAGAGGGGAGGGGGAGAGAGGGAGAGGATTAGATAAACTCCGACCACTGGCAAGCAGAGAGTGTCCGCAGCACACACAGGGACGGCCACCCATGCCCCTGGGGTGGAAGTAAAAACGCTCCCAGCCCCTGACCTCAAGAAGGCCCAGTGCAGGCCCCTCCCTGGCTGCCAGGTGGTGGGGGAAGAGGTCCTTCTCCCTTTCTGGGCCTCTGCGTGCTCCCACACCCCCAGCCCCACTCAGTAAGCCTCCCAGCATGGAGAGGAGGTGCCAGAACAGTGCTCCCTCCCTAAGTCGGGAAGTGGGGAGTCCTCCCAGCCCCTCCCAGACAGGAACTTGAGCTGATGGAGAGGGCCAGGCTGGTCCCCGTGGAGGAGGGGAGGAAATGCCATCTCACAGAAGTAAACATACAGGCTCTCAGCTAAGCTGCCCTCACCTGGTCATCCCTTGCCCGGAGGGCGATAAACGTGGCTTACTTAGAGCGCGCTGACTTAGAAACAGTGTGTGCAAGCGCTTGTGTGTGTGCATGTGTGTGTGTGTGTGTGTGTGTGTGTGTGAGAGAGAGAGAGAGAGAGAGAGAGAGATCAGGTGGGATTGATTTCAGATTCAAAGTCTGGCCAAGGCAGGCTGTGGGCAGGGCAGGGGCCCTGTGGCCGGTTGGACCAGCACCTTCGGGTGCCAGAGCTAATTTTAGACAATGTGGTTGAAGTTGTAATGACTCCCAGGTAGACCCAGCACGCAGGGACTGGCAGTGTTCCCGCCCTGAGCGAGTGTTTGGATGCGGATTATCTCCACACGCTTACGTGCAGAGCTTCTCTTGCCTTTTGCAATTTGGGGAAGGAAAAAAAAAAAAAAACACAAACACCCAGAGAAACTTCAGCTCGAAGTATGCAGTGGCCCGGAGGCTGTGCGGGTGCAGACAGAGCAGACAGCCCTGGGCTCCCACCCCAGCGCTGCCAGGTGACACAGCCCAGGCTTCTCGTCTTGTCACTGCAGACGGCAGCAGCGCCCGCGTCGTGGGGAGGACGAGGGGTTCGCGGGCTGATAACAGACGAGCTGTGCTTGGCACAGAGCCTGGCACCGTCAAGGCATGGGTGCTGTCATTCAGCGTCTTATTCTTGGAAGATCATGCCGAGGCCGCATGGCAGAGTGGGCGTGAGCTTCGGCAGCTGCGGCCTAGGAGGGAGCCTCCACTTATGGCTTACTCCTTCCTGTGCAATCTTGGGGCAGGCACCCGACCTCTCTGAGCCTCAGTGCCCTGATCTGGAAAACGGGGCCAATACCAGCCTGTTGCAAGAACTCTCCCAAGGTAGCCCTGTGTGACGGGGCAGCCCCCACGTGGAAGTTGGAAAAATAACCAGTCATTCTCCCTAGTAGCGCAGTGACCCTGTCTGGAGGCCCAGGGAGAGCTGGACTCTGCGAGACATTCCCCATCCCCTGCCCTGCTACCGGCCGCCCCACCTGGATCCCCGCGCTCACCCGGGGGTGTTCACCCAGATGATGTCCAGGTGGCAGAAGTAGACGCATTCCTTGTCCAGCCAGGAGCTGCAGGAGCAACGTCGAGGCCGCAGGTGGGATCCTCGGGCCCGGGGCGAGGGCGCGGGGTGATCCGGAGCAGCGGCCACCTGGCCCTTGCCTGGGTGTCCAAGGAGAGAGAGAGAGAGGCAGAGAGGTGGGTCAGGGCGCCTGGCACTGCTGGGATAGGGGACCTGCCGGGCTCCACCTCTTGCATAATCGAGGAAGTTGGCTTTCTTATTGCTCAGGAGCTCCAGGCCAGCCTGGGGGAAGCCCCAGCAAAGCCAGGTGAGAAGGGCCAGTGCTGTCTGTGCCTTGCAGCAGCTCTGTCCTTGCCAAGCTCCCCAGAGCTGCCGCGGCTGCAGGACTCCCACCCCTGAGGGCCCCCAGCTGACTGGTGACTACTGGGAACTGGGGAGGGAGACACCTGCAAGCAGCCCCGGAGGGGGTGGGGCGGCTGCTGTAGCAGGTGAGGCTGGGGAGGCTCACCTTCCTGCAGAGCCAGGAGCAGGGCCAGAGCGACAGAGCACCAGGCAGTGGGCACGGCGACCATAGCAGCGGTGGAGCGCACGGGCTGGACGAGAGGAAGGAGTGTGCCTGTCGCCAGCGTCCTGCTGCCAAGCCGAGCTGATAGCTCATTGCCTCAGTGCCCTGGCGGCTTCTTATAACACCAAGCGCAGCCCCGCCCCTGCCCATCCAGCCCTGCCCCGTACAGGAGAGCGATGACACCGCCTCCACCCCAGGGTGCACGCCTTGGCTGGCCTCCCTGGTGTGGGGTGGGGGAGGAGGGCAGGGGAGGGTGGAGGCGGGAGGGAAGGCCCCCGCTCTCCTCCTTCTGTGCCTGGAGCACCTCCTGGAGTACGGCAGCTCTCCTGCAGTCCCTAGGGACCCCTCCCGGTTCTGCTGGGCTGCCTCAAGTCACCCCCAATGTGCCTGACCCCCTTCCTCGCTCTCTGTTTTGCTGCTCCAGGGCTCTCGCTGAGTCAGGAGTGGGAAGGGGGAGATCCATGAGCACAGCCCTGCTTCTCCTTGGGGGAGACCCTGCCATCCTGCCTGCCCACTGCCACCCAGGCTGAGGACGCCCTTTCCGTTGTGTGGGAGGGGAAAGGGGGTGTTCAAGGCTGTGTGGCCTTGGGCAAATCAGAGCCCTCTCTGGGCTGGCTTCCCTCGGTGAAGGACGCAGCTCACCCCTGACCTCTGCCCCGCTGGGAGCTGCCTCATGCCTACCTCACCCAGGAAGTGCCCCCTCCCTTCCTTCCCCTTCCCTCCTCCCAGGGCCTGGGGACAAGCGCTCTGGTCCCTTCAAACCCTCTTGCCCCTATGGGCATACACACAAAGCACCCATTGAAAGACCTCCGGCCTTGGACACGACAGGGCAGCTGGCTCACCTCCGTGGCTACTCTCTTCCAAAATGGCAAGGCAGGGGTGGGGGGGGGCGCACCCCGGGGGCTAGCATTCGGCTCCTGCCTCTCCGCTAGCCTAGAACCTGGGTCTGGCTGGCGACAGAGTGTGGATGGTGCTGAGCTAAGCAGCTTGCGGGACCAACACTCGCCCTCTGTTCCTGCCCAGGCCTGGCTCAGAGTCCAGGTGCTGCGACGTCTTTCAGGGACCCTGTCTCCAAGTGTAACAGGAAAAGCCCTCTCATTTCTCGGAACTCCCAGAGCCTTGCTCTCCTGCCTGCCTGACTCATGACTCCAGGCTTATCTCCCCAGCAATCTCCAGGTCCAGAGCTCTGGAGAAGGCAAGGCCTGGAGCTGGCCGTGCACACAGTAGGAGCCTTGAGAGAGTGCTGTCTGAGGGAGGAGGGAAGGCAGAAAAACACGCCTGGCTTTGAACTGTGGAAACCAGGTCCCTGGGAACCAGGCTGCTCAATCCGCAGTTCCCGTGTTTAGCAGCAATTCTGCCATCAGACGCTTAGGAAGGGGACCACGGATGACCACAGAGAAACTGGCGTGCTTGCTTCTTCCTAGGGCATGACTAGAAAGTACCTTGTGTGAGCCACAGAGGGGTACGGAGAGAGAGAATCGCCAGCGCGATCTTCCTTCCCCCAGTCTCGGTCAGGCTGCAGGGGAAGCAGGAACCAACCTTTCTGAGTACCTACTGGGCGCTCGGAGCATTTTTCAGTTCCTCTCCATCCTGGCCCTGGGAGGCAGCTGTTAGGATCTGGGGATCAGCTCCCCTAGGGCCCAGGAGACCCAAAGAGGGGCCTGGCTTGGCCAAGGTCACGCAGCTGGTGGATCTGCAGAACCGGCACCGGGACAGGGATCTCAGTCCCTTCTGCAAAAACCAGAGACTCCCCATGCAGTACTTGCTGCCCTCCCCCGCCAAGGTGTCTCTCTAAGAATTTAGAAAAGTTATTTCTGGAATGAGGTGAGCAATACTCCTAGTCATTTCTATTAGTCTCCTGGAGAATATAAATACGGAATTAAGCAGGGTCAGGGTGGGGGAGGGGGCAGATCGAGAATTCAAACCACTGAACCATGAAGAGAAGAAAAGAAGGAGCAGGTCAGCAGGGAGCAGGAGGGGGTCCGGGTGGGGAGGAAAACAAACAGGGAGGCAGATAAAGACAGGCAGGGAGAGAGGGTGGACAAGGAAGCAGAGCCGAGGGTGAGAGAAAGAACTCGGATTTGAGCAAGTAAAAGAGAAAGACCATTTGGAAGGAGAGCGAGGGTTCTACCGCGTCTAATCTTTACACAAATGCACAACGCTGCTCAGGACAATAGGGAAGCAGAGGCTCCGAGTCTGGGAAACATAATAGGAGACTTAAACAGACCAGGAGACAGGATCCCTCTGTGGTGTGAAAAGAGGATGACGACAGGGCAGGGGCCACTGCCCGGGCCTGGCAGGGTCGGTGAGGGGAGCTGCACCCGCCTCCAGTTCCCCTCCTTCCCCGAGCCCAGCAAAGAGGGCTCCCATGAAATGGAGAGGCCCGGCCCCCGGAACCTGAGCGAGCCCAGGTCCGAGGGGGTGAATGCCTTCCCGGAACAGGGCCACCCCACTGGCAAGAGCTGGTTTCCAGGTAGGGAAAATTAAACCGAGTTAAAAATAGTCAGCCCCAGCCCCATAGCTCTCCAGCCTGGCCCCGACGGTCACCCCGTGCCCCTCCTGGTTGGCCTGGCTGCATGGCATCCCAGCCCCATAGCTCGGGCTCCCATCGACGGCCCCGGCCGTCTGCCCGCTGCTCTGCCTCATCCCCGTTTCCTGCCTGGGCTGCTAAAGGATGGGGATTCAGCCAAGGGTCCCCTGGCCAGATCTGGAAGGCATCATTCTGCACACAAAATAATTTGCCCCGCTTAGGCCTGGCCCCGGCCCAATCCAAGGAGAGATTTGTGAGAAGGGCAGGTAGGCAGAAGAGAGAAGTCGAGGCATATTTCTGGGTGACACACGGTGCCCGAAACTGCACTCTAGAAATTCTCTCCAGTCTCCACTCCCACTTGCTGGATGGGATAACGGAGGCCCAAGAGGAGAGGCAACTTGCTCAAGACAGTGATGGGGCCCACGCATGTTTTCTTGGCTACTGATCCAACCCCACTCTTTCCAGTACACCCGCGAAGCTGTCAGGGGTCCAAGGACAGCCCCAGGGTCTGTTTGGGAAGGGCTGCCAGGAAGGACCCACTGGCAGGAAGGCCAGGGCGGAACAAGGAGAGGGGACAAGGGAGAACAAGCCCTGGAGGAAACAGGGCTAGGTCATCTGGGGCTAGGGACACCTGGGACATCTGGGGTTAGGGACATCTGGGACCCCTGGGACATCTGGGACCCCTGGGACAGGGCTAGGTCATCTTCCCTTGACCCCCAAAGCTCTCTCCCTCCCCTATGCACTGACAGTAAGTCTCTTGGGCTGTCCAGCAGCTGAAACCACTTGATAGGACTGAGGACACCCAGGAAAGAGGATGAAATGTCTGGTGATGAGGACTAGAGCAGGTGCCTGGTTCGGTTGTAGAAACAGCAAACATTGTCCCAGCTCTGCGATTCATTCTGTGTGGCCTTGGACAAGTCCTGCCCCTTCCCTGGCTTCCCTGAAGTGTTTCTTTTTTCCCATTGACCGAGAGGGGTGCTCTCAGCTCTGAAAGCCTATGACCCTCAGAACTAAACTGACCTGAGTTCAGAGCTCGCCAGACAGCCCCGCAAGCTCTTGCTTGCCGCTTGGGACCCTCTGCTGTCTCCCTTCTGGAAAACCAGTGGCTTCCCTGTTGCCACCACCCTGGTCCCACTAGGTTTCAGGAAGTTCTGTTTGCAGCCCCAGAGGAAGGGACACAGCGTCTCGTTTGTAAGCACATACCGTGTAGGCGGCTTAGCAGAGCGAGTAGCTGGGAAGATGGGGCTGGCCGGGGGGTGATGTCTGGAGTCGGCAGGGGATGAGGGCTTGTGGAGGGTTTGGCCCTGGAGCCCGCCTGGCTTGGGTATTTAGGGACTGAGGAGGTTCAGACATTCCCATCATCATTTGTCCCCAAGGCTGCAGGTCAGGGCTGCCCCCATTCAGGCCTGGGGCCACTCAGCCTCAGGGCCTCTTTCTGGTGGGTGGTCTGGGCCTCCTGCCATCAGCCAGAGCTCACCCTGAGCCACTAGGGCCTGCCACCACCCACACCACTGTCCCCACACCGGGTCTCCACAAAGGCCGTCTCGGCCTTGTGAGACCAGCTCCCCTGGTGTCCATGGCTTCCCTGGAGGACAACCCTTGCCAGTTCTCCCCCTCCCTCTGCCTCCGCCCATTTGGAGAGATTTATATCTCCCATATAAACTGTACTTGTAAAGGAATAATTCATGGGCCCTGTTTGTTATTAATCTAGGGGTGATCAGGTCAGGGTCAGCGAGGCCCACGGAACTGCTGGCATTTCAGCTGAAAGTAGATATTGTTCAGTCAACGCACCCTCATCAAGAGGCCATGTGGCTCCTGCTGGACTTTCCAAAATAAGGAGACCAGCTCAGGGACTCATCATCCAGGATGAAAATCTCTGCGTTCTGAATTTTCGAGTTCCCTCCGAAGTGCTAAGGGCCCAATTCCCCATACAGCCTTTCAGGGCTGTGGGGTAAACACACACCTATGGAGTGTTTACCATATTCCAAGCATTCTGCTACCTAATTCACACACCTTATCTCCATTGGTGGACATCATACACCTGAGAGGTAGGTACTGTCATTAGACCCTATTTTATAAATGAGGAAACAGAGGCTCACGACTTGCCCAATGTCAGACAGCTAGCAGGTGGCGGAGCCAAGGTTAGGAAGTGGATCAGCTTAAGGTCAAAGCTCTAACCCTGAACTCAGTGCGCCCTCAATGTGCTTTCCTGGCTCTGCAGCCCACGGGGGCCTCGCCTGCAGCAACGTTCCTCCAGAGCTAGTTCTCCCTTGTAAGGCAGAGAACCCTAGGCTGACTGGGAGAGTGGGGACCCCCAAAGCGGAAGCAGCCTCCCACCCGTGTCCATGGAGGCTCTCACCCCGTAGTAAAAACACGCCACAGAGCCCATGCCTACAAGGTCATTCTCTGAGGCCTCGTCACAGCTGTTAGGTAGATACGGACAGTCCATTCTTATCGCACAGGATACCCACAATAGACCTGGAAGGCAGGCTCGGCTCATAATTCACACTTTGCAGATGAGGTCTTTCCAGATAAGATTCTCATTTTACAGATAAGAAATGACTTATTTAGGGTCACACAATGATTAAGAAGCAAGGTTGGAACTTTCCCTCAATGACCCTGTATCATGTGTATCCAATGTTCTTTCCATCTATCCGTCCATCCATCCATCCACCCAACCATCCATGCCCTCATCCACCCATCCATCCTTCCATCCGCTAACCTTTCATTTATCCTTCTAGCCATACATCTACACAACATTCATCCACCTCTTTTGTAACAGATGTGGTTAGAGAAATTAGAAAGGTCAAACTTCAAAAGCTTTGAATAGCACATTACACTTGTCCTGGAAATATCTGGTTATTTCCTGGGGAGTGGTGTGTCTCCTCACTGAGCCAATGAGCTCACTGAGGCACAGTCTGCTCTGAAATCCCTACCTGGGGCTTACCACAGGCCTGGGCACTGCTGCTGTATGCCTAGCACTGCAGCGAGATGGAACAGATAGCTTCGTCCTACCAGACAAAGCCTGTTTTTGCATAAACATTTTTCTGATGAGAGAGATCTAGACCCTTTTCCTGCCCGGTACCATCTTTAAAATGTTCTAATGATGAAGACTTGAGATAATATTTAAGAAAAAAAAAATCAGACAAAGTATCCCAAGATGGAAGGGTCCTTGGACTATAACTAGATGAAGTCGAGGTCCAGGGAAAGGAACAACCTGCCAGAGGTCATCCTGCCAGGCCTGGATCTGGAAACCCAAAATGCCTGGACTCTTTTCTCTCTGAGACCCAGGCCCCTGCATTTGGAGGGGCTGGAGCCCCAGCCTTCTCCCCCATCCCACCGCCACCACTGGCCAGGACTTGTGGCTGGCGGGTTTTCAGAGTCACACCTACTCTGTTGCCTAGAAGCCAGGTTTTCCAAGGCACACCCAGTGCCCTGCCAAGAGGATGTATTTACCCTCTGGGAAGGGGTGAGCCACCAGGAGGTCGGGCCACCGAAAGTATAGTACTTGGGTTTTAGAATTAAATGTCAGCTAAAAATAAGTGCTCGGTGCCTAGATCATCAAGGTTTGCTTGGTGCCCAGCAGGCAGGCAAAGCTCAGGTTCCCACTGTGATTCCCGGCTGAAATTCCTGAGCAGAGGTGTGCCTGGGGTACCTCCTTGCCTAAAGGCCTTGGCCTTCCTGCCCAGCACCTGGGAATCCTGAGCCGTGAATGACCCAGGAGAGACGCAGGCAAAAGGGCGGTCAGGAGCTGAAGCCTCTGCCTGGGGCTGGTTTGGGGTGTGGGGGTGAGTCAGGGGCCAGCCCACCCCTGGAGCCTCTGTGGCTTGGCAGATCCAACTGTCAGCTTCAAAGCCCTGTGACTCAGGCTTGAACCCCTGTCCTGCCCCCCAGTCCGCCCCCAATCCCCTATGGCTGAGTGTTCAGCCCTGGGCCAGGATATAGGTAGTGTGGGGCAGGCGCTGGACAGTCTGAGGCTGATTTTCCTGCTCACTGGCCATGTGACCCAGGCCACACCGCAGTTTAACCTTCCTGAGGGTCAGAGGCTACAACTGTCAAAGGGATCTGAGAAGAAAAATCCCACCTCATAGCTACGGGGAGGGTTTCTGGTAGAGCCAATGGCAGATTTGGCCTCTTGCCTAGCCAGATCTACTAGAAATTGTTATGCCACAGGCCAGATCCCCCACAAGGCCCCTCCACTATTCTGGGTCACATAGACGCCCCCAGAGCACCTGCCCCCACCCCCGGCTTGCTCCAGCCACCCCCATTGGCTTTGGCATGCCATATAATGCCACAACAGACAAGAAGCATGTGCAGGTTTGGGAAACGCAGCCTCCCCATGAAAACCAGGCTTCAGCAGGAAGCCTCCAGCCAGGACCCATCCCGGCATCAGGGTGAAGCAACTCGCCGTGCCCCGATGCCCACCCTGGAGTCCAACCTGCTAGGGATCCGATGCTGAGCTACCCTTCCTTCTTCATCCCACCGATGGTGACCTGGGTGTGCAACACTTTAGCCCACCACACCGCAGGACTTGTCATTCCCTGGAGACATCACAGATTTTCTTGCCTCTTTGCCTTGGTGCAAGCCTGGGCCTCCTAGCCTCCTTCCAGTTTTACCTGATTTATTCTGGCCATCCTTAAAGCCCACCAAAATGTTACCTCCTCCAGAAAGTCTTCCTGATTCCATCTAAGATATGAGATCAAACCATCCTCTGAACACCCATGTGGTTCTCATTTATAGCCTTGCTAGACTCTAGCTAGGCCTTACTCGGGGTCTCCCAGGGTTCTCCCTCCCGTGTCAGGCCGAGCCAGGTTTGTAGCAGAGGCCCACCTCTCATGACCGGAGCTTTCGCTCTTCCCTCTTCAGTCTCGTCATCTACAAATAGGCGTCATCACAGTACTGTGGCTGTCGGAAGGGTTAAGTGAGAAAGGGCTCTGTCCGTGGTAGCCATTGTTGAACACCTAATTACATAACCCTCTGAGCTGTGTCAGTGCCTCCATTTTCAGACGAGGCTTCAGACTCTGAAAGCTTGGAGAGTTTGACCTCTAATGGTCAGAGGTCCAAGTTCAGGTCTGTCGGACCCCAGTGTCCGTGACATTTCTCTTTCTTCTCTGCCCTTCTCCTCCTATGTGAACTCTCCAGCCTCTGTCCCCTTGTCCCAACCAGATGCTCCATAACGACTTGTTGAATTGGAAATGGGGAAGTTGGGAATGTTCTCTCTTGGGTCCACTCTTCCTCCACTGGCCTTGGCCCAGGCTTGCTGAGTCCCCACTTGGGGGTCCACAGCTTGGGGAGTGGCCTTCTGAGCATCATGGGACCTGGTAAAGATAAAAGTCTCATGGACTCATGCAGCCCAGCCCAGGGTTTCCTGTAGTGTGTTCCAAAGAAAACACTGGAAGCAGGTGGGACTCCATTGCCAAAGGAGTTTGGGAAACTGGGTTCCGAGCAGGGTTCTCAAGAGCTTCCTGTTGGCAGATGAGCTCTGCAGTCCTCCCCAGAATGATGTCTCTGGCACTGGCAGGGGAGGGCATCCTGGGTCCTGGGAGGTGGCTGGGAAGAGGGGCATGGAGTGGTAGGCTCGGGTTCAACTTTCAGCTGGGCGGCTGCAGGCAGGCCCCTCCTTTGGTTTAAGGAGGTCTAAGGTCCTCCAGGAAATGAAGTGTTTTGTGGTTACCCCAGAAGCTGCAGAGTGTGAGGTCACCTGTGGCCTCTTCACATAGCCTTCTGGAACCACCTAGGGAAGTATGGTGCCCAGCCTGCAAAGGGAAGTCTTGAAGCTTCAGTGTCCACAGAATCTTTCCCTGGAGTGGCTTCAAAAACTGTGTACTGTCTCCCCACCAGCCACCGAAACCCTCCTGGGCTTATTAAGCAGCTGGCACTTGAAGAATGAACCCTAGGCTCTGCTCAACCACTTTCCAGATGGGGAAATTGAGGTGTCTTGTCCAAGGTCACCCATTCTGATGGCGGAAGAGCTGAGATTTGAATCCAGGTCAGTCTGAGGCCTTGATCTGAGCTCTTTACCTCAATTCCAGTTTTTGCTGTCAGGGCCAGAGAGGCCTCAGAAGCGGGTTCTGGGGGTCATCCTCGGGGCCCGAGTCTAAGGACAGTAGGAAAAGTCCCCCCATCCCTCAGCCTGACTGGTGGGCCTTTAGCAGTGGGAACTCTGGGAGCTTGGGTGAGAGGAGTAGGCTGTTTCTGCTGTGAGCCACGTGCTGGGTGGTGAGGTGAGCGGTGACTCAGGGTGGGAGGCCCCGAGCAGGCAGGCAGGGAGTGGGGGCAGCCCAGGCCATGGCTGGGGTCCCCTGAAGGAGGAGGTCTGGGTATGGCAGGGCTGAGTCACAGCAGCGAGATGGGACAGGGAGCTGGGATGGCCAATGACCTCACGCTTTCATGTGAGTCTGGCAAGGAGCCTCGGGCCCAGGCAGGCCTGGTGGGCCCACCCTGGCAGGATGGGCACACGCCCTCTTTGGCCACCCATAGCCATGGGGTGTCTGTGAGACCGCAGGGTCCCCCTGCAGGCTCCCCGAGGCCTGGTATTGGCAGAGCCCTGAAGCCCTGACCGACTGGGGACCAAATCTCTGCCTCTTTTGTCGTGTGATCTGGGCCAAGCAATACCGGCTCTCTGAGCTCTGATGACCTCTTCTGTCCCAGGGATTCATGTGAGGATTCATAAGTAGATTCTTGTCCAAGCCCTGGCACACAGCTGGTGTCCTGGCGGGTGGAGAGGGAAGGAGGCAGCCAGCACCGGCCAGGAGCCCACAGAAAATGGAGGGCTACAGCGTATGGGCTCTGACTAGGCTGACAGACCCACAATGCCACCGGCCCAGCTGTTGGCTGCGTGGCTTGGGGTAAAGGCTTTCCCATCTCTGCACCTCAGTTTCCCTAAGTGGCATGTAAAAATAACCACCCCAGGCTCTCAGAAGGATGATGTCATGGGGTTGTTGGAAACTCCTACCCACCACCTTGGGCCAGACACTGAGGAGCAAGAGAGCAGGACCTCTTCCTCAGGGGCCCAGAAGCCGTGAGGGAGCCCCTCTCGCCCCAACCCTGCCTGCCTGGAAGGCATGCCCACGAGCTTTGTGAAGCCACTGCCTGGCCCCAGTCAGGACTTCCCCAGGCTGGCCCGGAGAGGGTGAGGGGTGCCAAGGTCACACGGAAGCCAGCTGAATAGCTCTGTCCTCCAGGGGGAGGGGACCTTTATCTCCCCCGATAAGAGGACCAGAATGGCCTCGGATTTGGGCAAATCCTGGGGTGGGGAGTAGAGGGCCAGGGCTGGGTTGGCTCAGGCTGACCAGAAAGCAGTGCTTCTCCCGGGGCCTTCTCAGCCTGAGTCAGCCAGGGGCTGGGGCTGCTGCTGAGTTCATCAGCCGCCTGCCGCCCAGCCTCAGCACCCAAGCCTCCGGCACAAGGCAGGTCCGTCATAATGACCCGGTGATAATGACAGCTGTGTGGGGTGCTGTGCCCACGTGCCAAGGATTCTCTCTGCTTTCCTTCAAACAATCTTGCAAACAGGCCTAGGAAGCAGGCAGGGCAGGGCCTACCTCAGCCGCCCAAGGTCCCACAGCCAGAGGACAGGGGTCCCCAGGCCCCAGGGGCTGTGCCTTCTACTGTCGCGCAGCGAGCGTGCTGAGCCAGTTTTGCATCAGATGCGGGCTGGGTCACCTGAGATCCTGGGAAAGAGACCCAGTACCTGCCTGGGATAGGGTCTTAGGAGCCTGGAGGACCGGGGATCAAGGCTCTGGGCCCAAGGACCACTGAGCTCTGTGTCACGCTCTGGGCTGGTCGAAAGGGAGGGAGAGAGATGGAGCCCCAGGAACACCAAGGAGTGAGTGCCTGCCTCTATCTACAGGGTCAGGAGGGCTTCCTGGCAGAAGAGACATTGGAGCAAGGCTCTGAAGGCAGAGAAAGCATTCCGGGTAGTAGAGGAAGCGGCATGGGTGCCAGCTGGTGGGCCTGAAAAGGCGTGGCTTGTCCTAGGAGCTGCAGTGAACGGTGAGAGAGACTCAGTGATGGGAGAGGAGCTTGGAGGCCAGCCCAGAGGCCTTGTGTGTCCGGCTGGGAGTGGACCTTCCCCTGAGCTCAAAGTCGAGTCTCAGCTGTGCTGGCTGGGGTTCCTTGGGATTTCCTTCCAGGGCCTTCCCTGACTTTCAGATGAACCCCAGGTGGGTGACACCACAGCCTAGGGAGAGCAAGGCCACCTGCTGGCCATTTTGCTCCTGTCAACTCGGGACAGGCCTCTGGCCCAGACACTCCAGGGTTGCACAGAGCTCCACCTTCTCTGAAATCAGGCTGCAATAGGTAAAGCTGCCAGGCTGGAAGAGGGACCAGGGCGAAGACCCTCCCCCCGTCTCAAATATTCTCCCACGGGGCACAGGCAGCTTCAGTGCTCTCTAGCCTCCTGGCTGCCCTTTGGAGGCCACCCCAGTGTGTCCGTGCCTGACAGGTGTCCCCAGGCTTAGCATGGCTCCTCTCCGTACTCTGCTGTTTGCCCAGCCCACCGCCTGGCCCCGCGGAGGAACACTGGTAGAATCTTCCTCCCACCAACCCCACTTGGATCCTCACTTGTAATTCCCCAGACCGCCCCTGGAGGGCGCCCTTCCACAGGCACTCACTTAATAGGCTAGGGAATGGAGGTTTATTGAAGTGAGGGGCCTGGCGGCAACACCAAGAAGGGCAGCAGCCAGGGACGACACCCCTCGCGCTGCGCCAGATGCTTCGCTGCATCCTTCAGCCTCAGGGGGGTGGGGGTGTACATGAAGATTCCGGAAGCTTACAACCGGGGTTCGAACCCTAGCTCTGCCACTCACTCGTACGGGACCTTAAGCTAATCAGTGCCCTGGCCTCCGCTTCCCTCTTCGTAAAACGGCGATAATAATACACGTTTCTCCTGAGGTTGGTGTAAGAACTAGTTGAGGCGGCTCATTCCAAGTGCTTACGACCGTGCCCTACGCATCCCCATTCGGCAGATGCGGAAACAGAGGCTCCAAGACAGGTGCTCCTGGCCCTCCGCCGGAGCCTTGCTCACCCTCCCACCTCGCGGTGGCCCCCTGCCTGACCCTCCCGGGCCGTCGCTGGCACCGCGGGCGTCCCCGCCGCCGCTCCCTCTCTTGCCTGTTTTGGGAAATCCTCGGCTGGGCGGGCGGGGTGGGGGGTGGCGGCCCGCGCACCGCTCGCTCCCCGCCCCGCGCTCCCAGCCGCCGCGCCGCGCTCGGCCCGCCCTCGCTCGCGACCAATTTTGGGCAAAGCGGCGGCGGCGGCGGCGCGCTACGTGCGGGCGGTGAGTCAGAGCGCAGGAATGCGCAGGACGCTTTGTTCCCCGCTTGGCGGCGGAACGTGCTGGGACCGGGGCGCGGCGGGGTCTGACATCACCGCGGTGCAGCGCCTCCACGTGTCACCCCCCCCCCCCCAAGCCAACCGCGGCTCCCCCCGCGGGACTGTAGGACACACCGTGGAGGCTGCCCCTTCCTCCTGCCTCTGGGACTCTGGCTCTGCGTGGTCCCTGCGTGGGGCACAGGGAAACAGCAACTGGGGGAACGGGGAGGGAAGGGTTGCCCAGAAGGAGGAAGGCCTGTGCCCTGGAAGGGCCAGAGGGTGGCACCGAGAGCTCGAGAAGCCACAGCAAGACCCCAGGGCTATGGCCTCTGAAAAACAATCTGAGGGGTTTGAAGTGGCAGGGGGGTGGGAGGTTGGGGTACCAGGTGGTGGGTATTATAGAGGACACGGATTGCATGGAGGACTGGGTGTGGTGAAAAAATAATGAATACTGTTATGCTGAAAATAAATAAATTAAAAAAAAAAAAAAAAAGACCCCAGGGCTACCCCGAGGACACTGCCGGGAGCCCGTGGTCTCCTCTCCTCTTGAGGCTGCCGTGGGAGAGAAAGCTGGCCGTGAGTCCTGTGGGTCCTGCCTGTTTGTTTCCCCGAATCACTCCCCCTCTCTGAGCCTGGGTCTGGGAAGCTGAGAAGTGGGGTGGCACTGGCTGTCTTGCTCTGCTCCAGAGTCCTGTGCTGGGTAGCGTCTCTAGCTTAGGAGTGCTTTGGAAAGGAGTGCAGGGGCCTTGAGAAGTCTGGAAACTGCAGATGGCCCCGGTGAGAGCTTTTGTGTAGGAGGCTGTGCCTGGCTCTTTCAGAATGGGAAGGCAGCTAAGGGTCAGAACAACCCTGAGTGGTGGGCAGTGCTGCTGTTCAGGGAGACTGGGACCCAGAGAAGCGGAGTCACCTGTCTCCTCTACTCCTGGTGCTGGCAGAGCAGGTGGGAGCCTGGGGCAGTGAGACTGCCCCCCACTTTTTGAAAAGGGCTGGACAGGCAGGCTGGGGACCCCAGGCTGCTGCTGCTGACCTGACCAGCCCGGAGGCTCCACTTCAGGCTCTCCTCAAGGAGCCGTGGCTGCTGGAACTACAGTCCTTCCGACCCTGGATGGCTTTGGCATGTCACTAGCTTGCTGGGTCCTCCCTTGACTCCACTGTCATCTTCCCCAGGAATAAGACAGCCCAGCCTGTGGGGGGAGCCTGCCAGGGGCACGCAGGGGTACCCATCCAGCTGGGGTTCTCTGGATGGGATTTTGGTTATTCACTCTCTCCTTCCCCCTCCCTTCCTCCACAGGGTCCTAGACACCACCGCATAATGCCCCTTGTCCCATGGGGCTGGAACATGGGGGACCCAGTTGACTTGGGGACCTTTCACAGGGGCCTATGAGCATCAGGTCTGGTCTCAGGGACTCTGACATCAGGTGGGTCCTCACTGGGGTCCTCACCAGTCCCTCCCCCTGCTCAGTCTATTCTGGAACTCATCGGCTCCTGTTCCTCGGAAGCCATATGTTCTTTATGGGGGGAGATAGGGGGTGGCCTCCCCCACCCTGGGGCTGATGATACAGAAGACTTGTTCCCATCTCAGGGCCTGCTCTCTCTTGGACCACCAGCATGGCCCCCATGCAGCCTCAGCTGGTCCCCCGTGCTGGGTGCTCGCAGAAGAGCCTGATGCCCCCAAGTGGCTCTCAGCCTCCCCCCCACCCCTCCCCCCCCACACCCCCCCCACACCCCCATGTGGTCCCACCTGTGGGTAGCACAGCTGTGATCTGCCGAGGGTAGATGTGGCAAGGTGCCACCTGGGACCAGGGATCCTTGCCTCTGGGAAACGTGCTTTTCATGCTGCCTGCCATGTGCAGGCCTCACCTGCAGACCCCTTCACCTGCTGTATGCAACGTGCCCAGTGGCAGAGGCCGCACACACGCGCCCTGAGTGGAGACTGGGCTCGGGAGTCGGTCAGCTCTGGGACCCAGGAAGGTCACAGACTCAGACTCCATGTCTGTAAATGAGAGTAGGGTCTGTTTTGTGAGCATCCAGGGAGCTGGTAAATGCAAGTGCCTTAGCACACAGTGGCTGTTGGATCAGCATGAGCCCTACCCAAGGAGTTCTAGAGACTTCCACATCCTGTCCGTCCCTTGAGTTGAGTCAATGACTGCAGTCCTCCTGTAGATCTTTGTGGTCCTAGGTTCTCTTGGTTCCCCCATGAAGAAGACCAGCTGGTGTGGCCCCTCACAGCTCAGACCAGCCACTGCTGGCCAGAGAGAGACAGGGCCCTGCCACACAGCAGGGCTGGGCAGTCAGAACCTGCTCGCTCCCTCCGGGGGAGGACGATGGTCTGTGAGACCCTTTGGCCTTGAAGTCCCAGAGGCTCCGAGGACACTGGGTGATGGGAGAGACGAGAGTACGAAAGTATCTGCACATGTCCCCCCTCCCAGCACAATTTCTGGCACCCGAGGGCCCCGCCTCAGCCTGGCATGCCTGCCTGGATGCCTGCCTGTGTGGTTTCCCCGGGGCCTTTCCCTCACGTCCGCTGGCAGAGTGTCCCCAGCTGTCTGCATTCCTCTGCTGTGAAGACGGTCACCTCAGGGCCGGGCCCGGCCGGGACACCCCTGAGTCTGAGAGCGTGCGTGCTGGTGAGGGTGTATGGGGACACACCTGCAGGCACCCGCCTCTCTGTGCCCATACATGGGTGTACATTTGTGTGCACGGCCGTGCCCTGGGTGCCCGTTTGTTCATGGACGTGTGTGTGTGCAGGTACTCATGCGGGGGTCACAGACATCCGGGTGGACATTCACAAGCACGAGGGGTGCAGGGGGGCTGCTGCAGAGGCCACAGCACAGCAGGGACCTGAACGTGGCGCGGCCCAGGGCCAGGCTGTTCCCTTGGCGGGCAAGAGCCTCAGAGCTGCCCTCCCAGGCTCCAGCCTCACAGCCCCCATCTGCTGGGCTAGGTGATCGCAATAAACATGCACGAGCTGTTGCTCTGTGCCAAGCCCGGGTGTCAATGCTTGGCATGTAGTAACTCATCTAAACCTCCCTGGCACTCTTGGAGGCTGGCGCCCTTATGGGCTCTTGTTATTGTATGTATGCAATATATATTACATGTAATATTTATATTATATCATAGCATGTAATAAGAACTACCATTGTTATTCTCATTTTAGAGATGAGGAAACTGAGGCACAAATATATCCAGTAACTTGCCTGAAGTCCCACAGCTGACAAAGGGACAGCTGGGATTTGAGCCCATGCGATCTGGTTCCAGAGTCCGAGTGCCAGAGTGGAGCTGTACACATCCTGCTTGGGCCAGCGTCTCCTCGCGCACAAGGTCCCAGCCTCATCCCCTTTCTGCTGGGAGGTCTCCAGTTCCATGGTACCTGCAGCAGGCCCAAGGCAATGGAGGGCTAGTTGCGCCAGGCCCCCGTCTCCCAGATGGGGAAACTGAGTCCAGATGGATGGAGGGCCTGGGCCTGAGAAGGTGATCTGTAAGGCCAGGTGCAACCCTGGCTTTGTCCGCACCTGACCTGCTGGAGGACTTGAGGCAAGCGCCCTCCTCCCTCTTGGGCCTTGGTTTCTGTCCCGCCCCCAGAGAGCAGGTAGGAAGGGCTGTCCCAGAGTTCCCAGGTGGGGAGTCCTGGGAGGAGGCGGGGCGGGCCTGGCAGCGGGCACAGAGTGGGCAGGCAGGTAAAGGTGAGACTGGTCCGGGGCTGAAGTCAAGGCGTGGAGCCGGTTTTCCCAGGCTGTGTCTGAGTAATCCTGGGTCTATATTTATCTCCTTTCTTGGGTGAGCCAGCAGGGCCCAGTGGCAGCCTGGCCCACCACCCCCCATGCCGGCACGTTTCCCTCACCTCCAGGTGGCCCCGGAGAGTACCGCAATCTTGGCTCCAAGCTCAGCTCGGTCCACGTAGAACCCATAATGATACTCAAACCCGGTGGCTTCCATGATGAATCTGATAGTCAGGGAAGCTCCATGTGGGCCTCTGAACATGGGGGCAGCCATGGCCGTGGCCTGGGCAATGGCACTCAGGGGTCTGGGAAAGCCCACCCCACACAGGAGCAAGGTCCTCTCATCTCGGGCAGCCATTTTCCTTCCTGCATATGCACTTAGGTCCAAGTGGCCGCCCCTGTCCCTTCAAGATCTAAAATTCCCAGAGGAGGAAGTCTGCATGCACGGTGGTCCAGAGTCAGACTGCTCTGGGTTTGAATCCTGGCACCCTGACCTTGAGCAAATAATCTGTGACTCAGTCTCCTTGCTTGTCAAATGGGGCCAAACCTTCCTATCTCCCAGGGATCTTGTGAGCATTAGTTTGAGGGCACTCGGAGCTGACAGGGGGGATGAGCTGTCTGTCTGTCCTTACCCGCTCCCACCCTTCCAGGCCCAGGCCCTCAGCAGTGAGCAGGAACCCCACAAATTCCATCAGGGGACATATATGTCTATGACTTTCACTACATGCACACACTCACAGACACCCCTAATTCTGAAAGGCGCATAGAGCTTACACTCAGGATGGATTAGCTGAGTTAAGGATTGGACCCTGGGAAGACCCCGGAAAGAACCAGATACTAACTCTGCCGAGACCCTTCCCAGAGAGGACAGGACAGGTGGCCAGTGAGGCCAAAGGGGTGATGGGAACAGAAGGGCATCTTCTGCCGTCAAGAGACGACTCAGCCTGGACCGGCCCCGGCTCTATCTGGCTGGGATCCCTATGGCTAGCTAGGCCCCTGTCCCAGTTCTGGCCTCTGCCCTCGTGGTGCCACCCTCCTGACCCTGGGGAGCCCTGGGCCTGGTGCACGTGCACCACGGCCCTGCCCACTCCCGGGCTGGATTAGGCAGAGTCCGAGGACGTGCTGGGCCGGCAGGCTCCCAGGCGGGGCGGGTGCCTGCGCTAGGGCTGCCCTGTGCTGGCTTGAGACTGGGCCGCAGCAAGGCCTTGTATGGCTCTGGCAGGGTAGCTCAGCCGGCAGCACCCATTGGCTGGGCGGGCACTCCCAGCCGGGGCCGCCGGGGCCTCAAACCACGGTAACCAGAGCTGCCGGGAGCTGGTGGATTAGGATGGCCGCCTGCCCACTAGCTTGCCTGCCACCAGGGCTGCTCTTTTCCTTTCCTAAAAAGGCAGAGCTGGGCAGGATAGCCAGGCAGGTGAACTTGGGCTTGGGGTGGGCAGAGGAGGGGTGGGCAGGTGTGCAGGGGGAGTGTGCTGAGGGTTCAGGAATCCTAGCCCTGGCCTTGGGGCAAGCCCGTCTCTACTCTGGACGTCCATTTTCTCATCTATAAAAGGGGGTGCTTGGCAGCTCGGTCTCCCTAAAGTGGCTGAGGCCTTGATAGGACCAGGGAAAAGGTTTGCTGGGGTCCCCCAAGCCCACCCCAGATTCCGGGGCTGCTCAGTAGCAAAGAGGCAGATTCTCTTTCCATAGGAAGCCAACCACGTCCCAAATATCAGGGCCTGGTTTGAAATCCCAGCTCTGCCACTTAGCACGACGACCTTGGGAGGCAGCAGCATCTGTCTGAGCCCCAGTCCTCCTCCTCTATAAACAGCATGGGGCCACAAGCCCCCTGCCCTGGTGATGGGCCCCTGCCGTCAGCCCCAGGCCGCTCTTTCTCAGCTGCACTGTCCTCCCTCGGCCCTTACTTCTTCCCATTTTCCCTCCATTCACACCCATCTCAGGCTGGTCTGCCTGCAGCCGCCTGGCCCCAGGTGTCTCCAGGTCCCGAGCCCAGAGAGCGTCCAGGCCTTGGGGTGAGGGCAGGGTCACCCCAGCCCTGGATGAGGAGCCAGGCAAAGCCTGACTCAGGCCCCCATGGTCATAGACAGCAGTTTAAACCCTCTTGAGGCTCTGGGTCAGGTCTTATTTAGGTCACTGGCCTTGCCATTGGCTAGGGTGTGATTGGGAACTTGACTCTTCCTGTGAAAAATGGGGGCATGTGCCCCATCCTGTCTTACATAAAAAGGGAAAGTGCTCATGACCTCTAGAGGGCAGCCATGGGAGGCCTGTCCGCGGTGTAAATGAGTGGGAGGACTTGGGCCCTGAGGTAGGTGTCCCAGGGCAGGTGGTGAGTCCCGAAGCGTTCACGCACAGTCTTCACACTCTCGAGTCGGGGAAGCCAAACCTCGGCACCTGCCAGTTGATCCCGGGGCCTGTGGCCTCATCGTGAGGAAGCCACGTGACTACCAGATGGCATTGCAGAGAAAGCAGGCAGCTGCTGGGGAGAAGCCTCAGTCCGGGTGGGCCTCGCCCCACTGCTTCCCGGGGCAGAGGAGGGGAGCTGCCTGAGACCCAAGGCTTCCCCTCGGGCCAGAGTTCCGGTTGGAGAGAAGGAAGGAACGTGGGCTTCCATGAGGAGCTGCCCTGGCGTCAGGTCCGTCTTCATGCTGCTCCCGACTCGCTACGCACGTGCGACTGGTGGCGCGACTGGTCCTTTCTCCTCTAAAGATGGGGGCCATAGCTCTCCCCTTCCTGGGTTGTCGTAAAGACTGCAAATCAGGTTTGTAAAATGCTAGGCATGGGGCATGGCATCTACGAAATTTCTTTTTTCTGTGGGGCTGTTGGGGACTTTTCCTACTGACCTGGACTGAGACCCAGGGGTGGCGAGGAAGCCACTTCCTTGGTGTCTCGTCACCATTGCGCACCCCACGATTCTAATGCCAGAGGCCATCTTCCCTCTCTGGGCCCCTTCCAGACCTTTGTTTCTTTCATTGCCTGGAAAAATCCAACACCTCTGAGGCTGATGTCATCAGGCCTGCGCTGCTCCCCTGCCACCGCGGACCTCTGCCCCTCTCCCGGGCACTTTTGATTTCGGGAAGTCCTAGCATTGAGTGACTATCTTGAGGGCTGCTTGGAGGGACTCTGGGTCTCTTCCCTGAGGCCTGGCTGTGTGATATGCATTGGCCCCTGAAATGTGAGCGAAGGGAGGTTTATTTCCAGCTGGAAGCATTTATCTGTCCGGCCAAGGGAGCACAGCACTCTTTTCATCTTCTTCTGAGGTTACGGGAGCACGGAGATGCAGCCTCCATTAATCTGGGTCTCTAAGTGTCTGGGATCCATGGGGCTATCCTGCTGACCCACATTGAAAGTGTGGCCAAGGGGGGAAGTAGGCTTCTGCCGAGTCAGGCCCGGAGTTTTGGGGGTGCTTGGCTCTGCGGGGGGCAGCCTTTCTCCTGACTGCTACTTACCCCTTCGCTCAGAGCCCCAGTTCCCCCCAAGGCCCTGCAGTCACCAGAGGTGATCTCCATGGCCACTCGTTCCCCCAGCCTGTCCCTAGGTGGCTGCCTCCTCTCTCCCTGCACCCCAGCAGCCTCACTGGAGGCCAGCCATCCTCTGCCACACCTGGCTTGCCTCTGAAATTACGAGCTAAGACAGCTCATAGTCACTTCTATTCTCATCCAAATCCTCCCAACCAGCAGCACAGCAAGTCTTTCTTTCCTGGGCTGCATGCCCCTTCCAAAGGCTGCCCCACTCTCCCCTGGGAAGGTGTCTGGATCTGTTGTCCCCGCTTCCCACCCTTTATCTGACACCCAGCAGTACCTGGGAAAGGCCTGCTATGCACCAGGCATCATGCTAGGCCCGACTTTCCCGAAGTCAGCAGCGATCCCTCATAGCTGAAACAGAACTTCTTGGGTTCTCAGGGCTGAACTTCCCAGCTGCTCCTTCTCACGGCTTCCCCTTCCTTCTTAGGTGCCCCTTAGGTGTCTCCCAAGAAAGGGCTTTAGGACGACTCAGACCCAGTCTGGACTATAGCTTTTGTTCTCTCCTGCCACAGCTATTATGGTGATTGGGTCATTAATGACGTCATCAGGAGGTAATATACATGCAATGCCGTGTTAGAGTGGGACTGTTTTGCTCACTGTTGTGTCCAGCCACCGGCCCCTCACTGGTACTCAACAAATCATTACAGAATTCAAAAGGTGGGGGGGGGGTCTATGCCAGCCTTTTCTCCCTGGCATCCCCAGGCCCCCATGTCAGAGCTGCTCAGAGAAGATTTCTGGAGGCTTTCTCCATTCAAGGCTGCATTAACCTCCCTGTGTAGACTATCTCATTGACTTCCCACCACCACCCTCCGTGTTACAGCTGGGCAGCGGGGGCCCAGAGAGGTTGTGTGATTTGCGCAAGGTCACACAGGCAGTAAGGGGCTGGGTCACGGTCTGACTCCCCGTCTTACTCTGCAGGGAGCTGGGTGATGGCCTTCCAAAGTGGAACCCATGCTCCTGTCCCCAGAACCTGCGAGTGTGACCTTAATGTAGAAAACCGGTTTTTGTAGATATATTCAGTTAGGGATCTGGAGATGAGATCATTTTGGTTTAGGGTAGGCCCCAAATCCCATGACCAGTGTCTTTAGAAGAGAAGGGGAGGGGGAGGGAACCTACAGAGAAGGCAGGAGGAAGGCAGGGCTATAAATCAGGGCCCACCAAGTCTCAGCGCAAGGCCACAGAAGGCAGGAGAGGTGTGGATTGGACCCTCCCTCAGAGCCCCCAGAAGGAGCCCACCCTGCCATCACCCAGACTTCAGACTTCTGGTCCCCAAAACTCTGAGGGAATAGATTCCTGTTGTTTTTAGCCACGGCAACCCCAGGAAACACAGACCCCCAGATCACAAAGGTGATGTATCCAGTGCTTGCCAGGCCTGGAAGCCAGGGGCCCCACAAGGCCCAGGCTGTGTGTCTGGGGCCTGCTCACCTCCTCCTCGGGGCCTGATTGCTGTCCTGTAAAGCAGCGCTCAAGACAGCAAGCGTCCCTCCAACTCTGACCTTCTTCAACCCTCACGAGAAACCAGGAGCCAGGCGAGCAGGGCTATGTTGGGATTTTCAAATTTATTCCAACGTGCTGTGTGTGTTTTTTTTTTAAAAAATATCCTCAGGCTGAACACTCAGCCGGAGCTGTAATAAAGGCAATTATTATACTTGTAAAAACCTCTCATTCACAGTACAGATGTAATTTACAACAAAGGTCACACACATCAATACTGAGCATTTTTTTCCTTTTGTACATCAGACTCTGTGCTTTAGACCTGCATGGGTTTTTTTGTTGAGTTTTTTTTTTTTCTCTTTTGCACTGATAGATACCATACCAACATTGCAAGTTGCAGGTGTAGAAACTGGAGTTTAAATAAAATTACAGGCAAAACTACCCCATCCCCATGTTGCTGCTGTACATATCTACAAGACAATTTTTGGAATGTATTGCCATTTAAGAACATAGAAACTCTCTACAGACAATTCACATACAGAATACATACACCTTTTAGAAAAAAAAAAAAGGCAAATATTTATCTTACAGAGCACATGTATCTTACATTTGCCTACACATTTCCTTTTTCGGTTTCTTTTCTTCTTCTTCTTCTTCTTTTTAAACGCTAGGTTTAGTAAAGTGATCATAAGTGCCGAAGCGGTTTTCTAATGGAAAGCAGGCCGGAGCCACACCACAGAAGCAGAATTTGCGGGACTGGCCTTCGGGAACTTTCTCTCCCTACTCAGGGCTGCAGATCTGTCTCTGAGGCAGGGCTTTTGCTTTAAGGAGGATTTTTTCCTGGAGAAAGGACTGGAGAGCAGTTCAGCTCAGATATATTGCTGGTTCCTATTCAGAAGGGCAGGGTGGAGAATGGAATGGGGTGCCAGGGATCTGGAAGGTAATTCTTTCAGACTTTTTCCCCCCAGAGGGAGGCAGGGGGACTTCTGGGCCTGGAAGCTGGAGGTGATGGAAAAGGGGGAGTAGCCAGTTTGCTGCTCTCAGTGTCCTGGAGGGGCTCTGCGGCTGGGCCAGAATGCAAACCATGGGCAGGGGAGCGGGGGGGGGGGGGGGTGGTGGGTGGGGGGTGGGGTGGGGGGTGGAGGGTCCTGGGCGTGGTGCCTCGGAGGATACCCAGAATGGCCCTGAACTTGCTGAGGGTGGGGGGCATCCTGGAGGGTAGGCCTGGGGGCTGAGTGTCTTGGAATTCCTAACAGAGGGTGAGGGCTGGCTGGGAGACCTCGGCAGCTTGGTTCCAGCCACTTGGCCAAGAGCCAAGGAGCAGCCAACACGCTTCCACAGAGCACCAACAGGTGTCTGTGGCAGCCAATCAGCACTACTCTTGGTGCTGCCCCTGCTTAACAGGAACAGGGGCATGACATGAAAACTGCAAATGTAGGAGGGGTTGGGAGTGGGACAGGGTACCCTCGGGGAGGGCATGGAGTGAGCATCCTTTTCCGAACTATGGAGGTGTGTGTGTGTGTGCGCCGGGGCCTCTGTGCTTGGAGGAGCACGGGCAGAGGGTGATAGGAGGGGTTAGCCCTTGCCCAGCGACATCTGTCCCAGGCTGGTGGCACTGATGCCATCCCTCTGAGGATCGGTGTGGGGCAACAGCCCTTCAGCCAGATTCTGTTTGTGCATTATGTCTCCGTCATTGAGAAATGGATCTCTGGTGACTCCCGGTCCCTGTCCCCTCTGCTTATGCCTGTGGGCCTGAGTGGCTGCGAGGACTTGGCCGCATTGCCCATGACTGGGTCTCCCAGGGAGGAAATCTCAGTTGGCGGGCTATCCCAGAACAGGGGAATGATGTCCAGGAGAGCAGGGGTGTGTGCCTGGGGGGAGAGGCCTGGCTACCCCCAAGGTCAGGGGCTCGGCTAGCAAAAACCCCCATCTGCTACTTTGTAGGTCTGGGCTAGAAGATCTTGCCCAGAAAGGTTTCAAACCTGGGCTGAAGTGATGCCCTTTATCTAGCTCCCAGGCCCCAAGGCTAGAAGTGTCCACTGGTAGGGCTGAGAGGTGAGGGTGAGGGAAAGTCAGGGAAGCCTGGGCTGTAACCAGGGCCGGGCACCTTCCCATTTCCTGTGAGGCCAATACAGGGCCAGTAGAGTCAAGGCTGGGCTTGCTGGTCTTCTCCCAGGGTGGCAGGAGCCCCGGACTCTGGGGCAGGCAGCTGAGCACGGACAGCTGACCTCACCCGCCCGCGCCTCAGAGCCCAGCAGACCCCCAGGGAGGCCCTTCCCCATTGTCTGGTTTCTGTCTTAACGGAACTTGGGGCTGGCCTGTCTACTCAGCAGAGGCCAGGCAGGGAAAGGCCCTGAACTGGCAGAGAAGGGAATTAGAGCCTCAACCTGTATCCTGTCTGTACAACTTCAGTCGTTCAGGAGGCCCCAGGCACAGGGTTCGCACAGCCTGACTGAGGCCTGGGGACTGGCCCGGGACTTGGCTGCTCTGTAAGGCAGCTTCAGCACCTAGCCCAAGTGGGCCAGGGCCATCGTCCCTGTGGTTTCTTCCTCTCTGTAGAAATGAAAGAAAAGAAATTCTGGAAGGTTGTGAGAGAACCCGCCTCTCCCAGGGCAGGGTAAACATGAGTTCTCTATTTCAACTTGGGATTTTCATTTCTGGTCTTATTATTTCTCTTACAAAGCAGGTTTTTGCCCCCAGGAAATACAGGGCAGTTTCTTGAGGGAGGAGACAAGGCCGAGGGAGGAGACGGCTGCCTAGTCCTGATTGCTTTGGAGAAGAATTCAGTTGATTTAGGACAATTCTTCTAGGTCAAGAGAATCTGAGGAGGCTGGGAGAGGTACCAAATACCATCCTGTGTGAGTGAGTGTGTGTGTGTGTGTGTGTGTGTGTGTGTAACTTTTCAAAGAGATTTAAACCAACAAACAGGCCTGGGCAGTTCCCAGCAGTCATGGTTTTGGGTGCTTCCTGGGGGGTAGTGGAGGCTTGACAGTGTGTGGGGTGGGGATGAGGGGAGAAACCCAGTCCTGCTTTTGAAAAGAGATCCAGAAACGGGTCCCTATACACTTACATTTCCAGTTCTGAGCACTAGAAAAGCTCAGCCATGGAAGAAATAGGGCCCTTTGAGCCCTAGGGACCAAACATGCAAGGAAACCCAAGCCCTGGCCTTGGTAATGCAAGGCAATACACCTTGGATCTTGACCCCTAGGGTCTGGGCCCTGTCACTTTGGCCTTGTGGGTAGTTTCTAGAACAAGGGAGGCAGTCTGTAGCTGGGGGCCCGAAGCAAGGCCCCATTTGGGTCCTCAGGAACCAGGATATGAATAGTCAGGGCTCTTTTTGCAGCTTAGGAGCTAGGGGTGGGGATAGAGGGGAAGGTTTGAGGGTGGGGGGCCAGGGGAATTTGTAAGGGTGCCAGGATGGGTACACAGTTCAGGACACCTAGGTATCAGGGAGCCCTGGGGGAACCAGCAAGCTCCTACCTTCTGTCTGCTCCTCTCATCTGTGTTGAAATCCTAAGAAAGGTAGCATTTTCTTTTCCTCGGGAAAAAGAAAACTGGAGTTTTCTGAGAGGCTGAGTGGGGTCCCCCTGCCTTGGGCCACTGACCTTCTGCTGGCAATGAGGGTGGCCACTAGCTGGGGTGGAATGAAGTGGGAATAAATAGGAACCATGAACATCTGTACATAGGATGCTTGCTTTTACATTTAATTATATATTTTTAAAGGTTTTTTGTTCTTTTTTTTCCTTTCTCCTTTAGTGCATCCCCCTCTCCCTCAGCACGTGGCCACCTCTTGCCAGCCCTGGGGGGGGTGGCTGCAGACCACAGTGGCCCAGGCTGAGGCCACACCTACACCCTTGCTCAAAAAAAGCACAGAATATTCACAGCCTCAAACTCCTCGTGGGTTTTTTTTGTTTGTTTGTTTGTTTTTGTGTGTGTGTGTGTGCGTGTGTTTTGTTTGTTTCTTTTCAAGCAACAAAAGGTACAGAAAAAGGCACAGGAAACTGCATACGTGGGAAGATAGAACAGTTGGGTGCTGAGCAGAAGCTGTTTGGACAGACGGACAGGTGGGAGAAGGAGCCCGTGAGAGCAAGATGATTCGAGGAAGTTGGCTGGAAATGTCTGTTGCTGAACACCGGAAGCCAGATGCTGAAGCAGTCAGAGAGAGGCTAAGTGCTTGGGGGGCCCCTGTCCTTGGGCTGGTGTGGAAGTGCCTCAGGCCCCCCACTTCCTGAGGGCTCGGGGGAGCCCTGACTGGTCCTGGGTTCCCCAGAGAGGTTCCTCCTCCGGGCTGGGAAGCGAGTGGAGGCCTCTGCCAGGCAGCCCACGGAACTGCTGCGGTCCAGGGGCGAGGCGGTGGAGGCCACGGGGTTGGCCAACGTGCGTGGTGACTCCAAGCGGGGGCTCCAGGACTCTGGCCTGCGGCCTTGGGATAGCCGGGGCGAGGCCTCGGGCGGGGTGTCGGGGCTGTGGGTGGGTACGGGCTCTGCGGGCACCTCAGCCACTCGGGGCTCCCAGTCAGGAGGTCTGCCCAGGCCCCCACTCGTCCTCTCCCTCTCCTTGGGGTAGTCCCTGCCCTCCAGCTCCGATGAGAGTGTGAATTTGGATACCTTAGCCACAGGGGACACGGAGGCTGACGAGCTCTCGGTGGGACTCCAGCGGCCTCGCTCCTGGGCCTCCCGGGCTCCTGTCAGGTCACTGCCACCTCCTGAGAAGCCACTGACCCAGGCAGCGGTGGGCCCCGGCAGCAGGGTGGGGTGGGCCCCCGGCCGGGCCTGCACCATCTGGATCCCGCCGATGGGAATCAGGGGGCACGGGGCACGGGTCAAGTGCTGGGAGTGCAGAGGGAGATGGCTGAAGATGTTCTCCTCTGTCCGGGCAGGGGTGTGGCCATGGAAGTCATGGGGGGCTGAGAAGGGTCGGGAAGAGGGAAGATGAGCAGGGCCTGGTGAGCAGGAGGGACTCCGGGATGCGGTCTTCTGCTGGGGTCAGAAAAGAAGACAGGGTAAGGCAAGGGCTAGGTGCTGGCACATGGAGACCCCCGCCTAAAGATGAGGGGCGGGGGACTCACCCAAGATGACAGACAAATCTTGGCTGAGCTAGGGCAGGAGCTGAGCTCCGACCCCTGGCCCATGGTGCCGCCCTGTCCCCAGCCCTGCAGTGATCGTGAGCACGCGGGTCCCCATGGTCTTCATGCCTCAGGCCAGCACACCTGACCCTCTGGCTCCATCCTGCTGTCTCTCCTGTTCCTGGCGTGGTCTTGACCCAACTCTACCCTTGGAAATGAGCTCCCACTCCAGGTTCTTTACACTCTCCCACCATCAGCAATAATAATGTGACGCCAAGAGGAAGGATTCCCAGCCCGTGCTCCTCCAGGATACTAAGCCTCTGAGCAATGGTGTCAATGCTGCTGGTAGAGGAGGGTGGCAGTGGGTTATGACAATAGGGCGCCAGAAGAGGCCCTGGGAGGTAAAGGTAAGCTGACAGGGATGGAGTTGGTGGTGACGGGAGGGTGCTGGGCTGCCGACGTGGGAATGCAGACGGAGCTGACCTGGTGGTGGCCGGCGCTTATTAACTTAGTAATGGTGGAGATGGCGCTGGGGGCGGGGACAGGGAGGGTGCTGATGGACAATGATGGTCCGGCAAGGATGGCATTGGTTGTGGTGTCCCTGAGGCTGCTGGTGACAGGGCTGTTGGGGAGGTGGGGTTGGGGGGCTGTGAGGGGAGTGGCACAAGCCTTTCTGCCTGCATTCAAGACCAGCCCCAGTGTCCACGCTCTGCTGCTTCCAAGGCTACACTGGCTGGCTCTGGGGGCCCCCGTGAGGTGCCTCTCATAGGAGGCACCGCACAAACTTCTGCTCTGTTAGCAATCACCCAGCTGGCCAGGCTGTGTAGCTGCAGGTCTGATGCCTCAAGGAGGAGTGCACTGTGCCCCCCCCCACCCATCCCCCCTACCCCTCAGGGATGAGCAGCCCAGTCACTCGGGGGCAGGAACTCACCCACGTGGAGGCGTAGGTCTCGGGGCTTCTGCCAAGAAGCTTGTGAGGTAGAGGCACGGGCGGGTAGAGAGCCCGCGGGGCCAGCCCCGAGCCTGGGCCGCGTTCGCCTCCTGAGGGGCTGCCCGGCCCAGCCAAGGCCCACTTCCCTGGCAGTGCCGACCGTGGCGGTGACTCGGCCTGGCCCGGGGACCTTCTCCTGGTGGGTGAGTGTCTGGGGGGGCCCGGGTCCGGGGCCCCCTTGCGTTCGGGGGGCGGATGCGCTCGAGAGGACAGTTCCCTTCCCAGGGGGCGGGGGGTGAGAGGAGATTGCTCGAGTCTTGGAGACCCACAAGGGAGAGGGCCCGTCTGGGGGCCAGGCGGGCTTGGGGTGGAGGCCTGTGGCTCTCGGGCCGGTGAGTGTCGCTGGGGAGACGAGTCGCTTTTGGTTAGTGAGTGTTTGTGGGTCAGTGGTGGACGGCTGCCTGCATCTTTGCTTGGGGACCACGGCCTTCTTGGGGACACAGTCTTGGAGCTCAGGGCTGAGCCTGTGTCCTTCTCCACTGGGCCTGGAGGGGCCGGTCCCAGCCGGGGGAGGCACGGGGTGCTGAGGCAGGACGTGGAGCCACTGCCGGCTGCCAAGAGCTCCGCTTCCGACCCAGAGCTGCCCCGCGTGGCCTGGCTGCCCGAGGTGGCATCGGGGTGCTGAGGGCCCGGACCGGGAGAGGAGTCTGCCGGCAGCGGGGCCAGCGGGCCAGGCGGAGGTGCCTCCGAGGCCGGTCCCGATGGCTCGTCCTGGCTCTCCTCTTCGTCCTCATCCTCGTCTTCGTCCAGGTCTGAGTCCGAGTCTGAGTCCTCCAGGTCTGAAAACTGGTGCTCCGCCACGGCCTCTGAGCCCTCTCGCCCTTCTGAGTCCTGGAACGGGTCATCACTGGTTCCTGAGGGGTAGACACAGGAGGCCTCGTGGTCACAGCTGGCCCCCCGTGCCGCCGCCCTCTAGGCCCCTGTCCTTGTCTGCAAACCGGGCCTGATAGCTGTGGCCATGGTCCAAGCTTGGGGAGAGAATGGGGGCCGCAACACCTATGGGAACACTATGTAAAGAATCCCAGCGAACAACAGTTACTTTGTAACTACCCTGGGCCAGGTTCCTTCTAAGACCTTCACGTGTGTTAATTCATCTAATTCTCAAATGCTGCGAGAGGTCCCACTGGTCTTACCTTCATGTTACAGATGAGGGAACACCAAGGTAAGATTAAGAAGCTTGCTCAAGTAAGTGAAGTCCCAGGGCTGGGACTGAACCGTAGCAAACGAGACAAACCTTTCTGTTGGTTTGTCTCTTCACTAGGATTTCAGGATGGGATCCCCTCTGAGCCCGTGCAGTCACCTTGCTGTATTGTCATCTCCCCTTTTGTCAAACGAATGTGATACTCTCACCTCCTTCACAGGCTTGACCAAGAGGAATAACCACACGGGGCACAGAGAAATGGCTCAAATAATTATGGCCACTCAATACGTTCATGAAGAAATCTAGTATTCTGGGACCCGGCAGCCAGGCTGGCTGGTCCAGCAGCACCAGCCATGGTCAATCTAAACACACACCTGCCACACGGGCCAGGCTGCTGCTGGCTGGCCCAGTAGCATCGGGCAGGTGGCAGGTCCTGGCCTCTGGGAGGGGGAGGGGTTGCTAAGCTGGCCTCAGACAGCACAGCAGGGTCCCCTCCCAGTCGCTCTTGTCCAGAGGACGTGTTGTCCTTGGAGAACTCCGGCTGCTCCCAGTGAGGAGGGAACGGACTTCTGGAATACTTTCAGGTCTGGCTGCTGGTGGGGCAGCCCCAACCAGCCAGGTCACTTCTAACATGACACCAGTCAAGGGTGGGCATCCCTGAGATGGGGACCAGTCAGGACTCTGGGGAGAGCTCTGCTGACATCTGGCCCACCTGTCAGGCTCCTGAGGGTTTGGGTCATGCCAGCCCCTCTCTGGGTTCATCGTCAGCACCCATTCTACCACCAACCAAGAGAGCTGGACATACAAGCAGACTTGACCATGGCCGGGCTTCCAAACTCCACCACACCCCAGCAGCCCTGGGGCTGGAAAGCCTGGTGTTCCTGCTTCTGAAGAGCTCAGCATGCAGTGGTAAGAAGACTGAAGCGGATGCTGGTGGGTCAAAAACCATGGGGTGGAACTGGGGTTGGTAGATGAAGGGCAGGTCAAAGGACCAAGGGCAGGGTCTCCTGACCACCAGGAGCAAAGGGGAAGGCAGGAGGGATGTGATGGTGGTGGTGGGGTGGTATGCAAAACACAGAGTTGCAGTGCCCCAGGCCCTGCCTCAGACCTGATTTCAGACCCAGCAGTTCACCTCGCCTCACCCCTCATTTACATATGGGGAAATCCAGGCCCAGAGGGGCCAAGGGCTTCCTCCCCAAGATTAGCCAGGGAGCACTCGCTGAGTCAGGACTAAGGTTTACAACCCTTGCATTATTACTCTGCCAGTATAAAATGATATTTATGCGCTGGAAATGGTCTGGGTTTGGATCCCAGCTTTACCCTTCCTAGCTGTGTGGTGTGCAATTGACTCTCTCCGTGTTCAGTTTCCTCATCTGTAAAATGGGGGTAAGAGCAGTAAAAGTCACCTGATGAAGCTGGTAGGAGGATCATGAGGGTCTGACCCATAGTAAGTACCCAATACAACTTAGCAAATACCTCAAGTACCCCAAAATGCCAAGCGGATGGTCAGCCTTGCAAGCATCTCACAGTTGATGGTCAGAAGGGTAGTTCTACTTGTGAGGGAGAGTCAAGACCAGTGTCGCCTGATATCCAGCAGGGATATCTTGACGAATGAGGAAGTGGAGGCCCAGAGTGGCCTGCCCTAGGCACGTAGGGCAGGAATGATGGAAGCCAAGGGTCCCCTGTCTAGAACGGGGTTCTCCAGACCCTCTGCATCTGGGCTCTTGCAGGACTGTGTAAGATGCCCTTGCCTGGGGGGCCCATCCCCAGTGCCCCTCATGGAGCTGCCAGTCCACTGCTGGCATCACCGGCAAGCCTCCATCCACAAAGCCCAGCCCGCTTCAGGCCAGGGGACCAAGGAGGAGATGCAGAGTGAAACCTGCGAGGGTGCTGAGGGAGTCTGGGTGCCGAGGGAGTCTGGCCACACGGTGGCACTGGTGCCCAACCTCCTCACTGTCAGGGGCGGGGCTTTGTTGGGGGGAACCTGGCCACAGGGAAGCAGTGGTTCCTAGGCTGTGTTCCCAAGCTCCACTTGGCGTCTAGCAGACAGGCTCCTCTCAGAACCTTCCTCATCATCACGGGAAGGGGAGACTCCGTCCTTCCAGTTTCTTAAGCCATAAACCTCGGATTCATTCCTTTTCTCTCATGCCACCACCATCCCCCCTCATGGTAGCAAAACCTGTCGGCTCCACCTGTGGAATGTTTCCAGAACCCTACCACTTCTCCCAACCTCCACCTAGTCCAAGCCAATGTGTGCTCAGCCTGACAGCTTCCTCCAGCCACTCCCTGTCTTGACCGTCCTCTGCACACAGAGTCACCGAGAGTTGGGGGACATTACTCCACCGCACGGCCCAGCCCATCCCTTGACCTTCATGGCCCTGTTCTCTAAGTTCATTCTTCGCCCCCCCCACCCCACCCCCCGCTCGGGTCCTCAGGAGCTCTGTACCTTCTGTCCCTTTTGGGGAAGAGCCCTTCCCCAGACCCCCACCCCTGCCCCGCCTCCTGACCACTCCCCTCACGTTCTCTGCTCACACCTGCCAGAGCGAACCCTTCCCACATCTCCCAGCCCCTCATGCGCACCTGTGCTTCCTACTCATTGACCCTGTCCTATTCTGCATTTGTTCGCCGCCCTGCTCCCTTCGAGAATGTAAGCTTTCAGAATAAAACATACAGTTTTATTCACTGTGGGATCTCCAACAGCTTGAATAGGGCCTGGAATAGAGCCGGTGTTCAGTAATTACTTCTAGAATAAATGTGCTGATTTTATCCTCAAACGGGGTGGGTATGGTTATCCTTTTTTGCCTCATTGGGAAACTGAGATTGGGAGAGGGGCAGGGGCCAGCCCTGGGTCCCTCAGTGGACCCTCGGTGCGTGCCTGTCGCAACCTCTTGACTCTCCCTGGGCGGGCTCTGTGCTCAGGCTGTGGCTCCGCCAGGTCCAGCCCAGCAGGCACTGGGCTGGTGTACAGCCAGCATTTTTGTGTGACCTTGAGTAGCTGCCTCTACCTATCTGAGCTTTAATTTCCTCAACTGAAAACGGGGTCACACAAGTTCCTACCACACGCTATGAGGACTCAGTGAGACAACAGGTGTAAACGGCCTAATGTACATTCTAGATAAGCACAGTGCCCCCCTCATTTCTCATTTTGGTGGAAACAGCCCCAAGTTCACCGTGTTTAGTGCAGTAAAGGTGATGTAGTATGCCTAAAAGGAAATGTGCTTTACCTTTCTGAAAGACTGTAAATGGATCTTGAAATTGGAAAAACAAAGACATGCATGCACACACACACACACACACACACACACACCCTCTTTGTCACACTCTAAATCCTGATACTGATTTTAGGGAATCTGGTCAAAGGGTTGCTGCATACAGGGGAATGTCCCTGGCTTCCCTGACTCCCTTTGCCGGGGTGGGGAGGGGGAGACACTGCTGTCCACCTGCCAAAGTCCTTCTGGCCTCCTCCCTGGATGCCGTGGCTGCCCAGGGCCTTTGACCCCCACGCCCTCCTCTGTTGGTTTTCTTTCTTTTTTTTTTTTTCAGAAGTAGGTGCCTCTTGCTGATGGAGGACTTTGGCCAGGGTGCGGGTCTGGGGCTGTGGGATTTGATGGGGAGGTGAAAAGGGGCTATTAGGTCTAGCTTTGGCTCTCTCTCGATAACTTCCCAAGTTCTAAAAGACCCAGGTGTCAGGCTCAGGCCCAGAGTGTGGAGGTGGGGGACGGATGTGGAGCGTAGGTACCCCCACCCCCTGCATCACCGTGAGGATTTATGAGATAATCCCCAGCAAGGGTTTACAACCCACCAGACACATAGTCAATGTTGACTGCAATTACTCATGTGCTAGTGTTTACACCACACGTCGGCTGAGCACCTGCGAGGCGTCAGGCACGCCGCCTCCTTGCTAGACCACGATGCACGCTCGGTGTGACACAGCACGTGGACTCATATGGAGAGAAGGGGGCAGTCCTCTGAATTTGACATTTATCTCCCGGTAGGTGGGAACCCTGGCTGTCGGGGAGGGCCCCAAAGTGGGAGAGGAGACAGCAGGGAGAGGACAGAAGAAGAGGAGGGCAGGGGGACAGGGGAGGAGCAGGCAGAGGAAGGAGGGGAGACGGTGAGGAGGGCAGAGGCGGGAGGACGGAGTTGGCAGTCCGGTACCTTCTTCGGCTTCCAGCTCCTCAAGCACCCCTGTCTCTTGGCACTTTTTGCTGTGGGCCTTCGACTTCATGTGCTTAGTCAGATTCCCTGGAAAGAAATGAGAATGGACTCAGGCTCTTGGCCGCAGGGCAGGGGGACAGCGAAGGCCGGGGGCTCGCTGATGCAGTGCCCGGCCGGGAAGGCCGTGGCTTCGAAGATCCGCCAGGGCCCCGCCGGCTGCAGGGGCTGGTCAGGGGAGCCAGGACACCCCTGCGCCTGGGTGCTCAGGCTGGGATGTGTCCCACAGCCCTAGTTCAGGACCGTGCTCAGGAGCTGGGGGAGGGAGGGAAGGAGGGGGGCGGGCTGGGAGACGGAAGTGGGCGTAATGAGGAAGTGAGATGCTCGTTAACAAACACACAGAAATTAAAAAGACAACTCATGTGGAATAGGTTTTTCCTGCTTTGGGTTTAACTCTGGGCCCAGGAGCTAGTGGCCCTCATGGAGCAGGATTTCTGGGCTTCTCAGATGCTGGGATGCCGGGAGGGGCCCTGTAAACCGATGTGCTGGGTGGGTACTAAGGATGCCCTTCTGACTGAGGCCATGAGTGGGGCAGCCCACAGGGTTTGGGAAAAGAACCAGGACAAAGTTACTGTTAGAAATGGAGAAAGAGCAGAAGATATAGGAAAGTCTGCTGGACAGGGACCTTGAGCCACAAAGCCGTCCTTAGAGAAGTCATGGCCTGGGTCTCTCTTTCTCCCAGGTCACTGTGCCATGCAGACAAAGGCAGGGAGGGCTGGGCAAAGCTTCTGCTCACTCCATCCCTGCCTCTGCCCTAAGCGGTCCATCCAGCCCCGCAGCTGTGGGCAGGGGCAGCAGTTCTGTGGGATCGGGGAAAAGGTAGAGATACCTCTGTTCTCCTCCAGGCGTGCACAGCACATCACAGACCATAAACTTCTGAGGGCAGGAGCATCGGGGAAGGGGAGGCAGAGCACCCCAGTCTGCCCCAGAAGGATGCAGGCCAGAAGCCTCAGGATGCTCCTCTGAGCTCAGCAGCCACCTCTAAATGGTGATGGTCTCACCGTAGCTGGCAGATTGCTACATTCCCCCGTGATTGTTCATATAACAATGGTCAGTGCCCCGAGTCAGGTGCTCTGTCCCACCGAGCTTATTAATTGGCAAGTTTAAATAGATGGTTGGAAGAGAACAGAATGGACACTTGAACAGATGCAGAGAGACCGGTGGGCGGATGGATGGATGGACAGATGGACGGGTTAGTGGGTAAGATGAAAAATGGGGTGAAGGAAGAAGGGGAAGAATGCAGACAGACGGACAGGACACTGGATGATTAGATGAGCAGATGGAGAGACAGACGGGGAATAGATAGTTAGATAAAAAAAATTAATGGAAGGGTAGTTGGAAAATGGGCTCATAAACAGGTAGGAGGATGGAGAGCTGGAGAGGAGAGAGAGGCAAGGGTGAGCGGGAGAGTGGCTGGTTGGTTTGCAAGGGTGAGGGGTTATGTGCAGGAGGGGCAGACAGGAGGGAAAAAGACTGGGCAGGTGGATGGAAGGATGGACTGGTGGGATGACAGATGTGAGAACGGGAGGCACAGACAGAATGAGAGAAGAAATGGAAAGCTATATGGTCAAGAAGAGAAACTAGGAGATGGCAGAAATGGATAGACAGGAGGATGGACGAATGGGTGGGTGGGTAGGCGAAACAGAAGAGAGTCTGTGGGTGAGCCAAACGGTGCTTCTTAATCATTCGAGAATGTTAAGGAATCTGTAGGGTTTTGCTGAGAAGGCAATGGGAACCTCAACCCGGGATTCCCTAGGGTACGCAGGTCAAGGGAAGTGGGGATGGAAGGGGACTTCTTTCCTCTTTCTTCCCTTACTCCGAGTCTGTGACTGCACCCTTCCCCACTCAGAGTCTCCTCCTATAACCAGACAGAAACCTGGATCTTTTACTCCTGGCCAAAGGGAAAGCAGAGTCATAACTTCAAGAGGCGTGTTGGAGCCAGAGGGTCCCCAGAGGTCCCTATCTAACAGGGGGCCTCTGCCCTCCCTTTCATGAGCGAGTAAGCCCTGAGTTGGATGTCGAGGGCTAGTGAAGGCAGCTGGGGTCTTCCAGGGGCCCAAGATATCCATGGTCTCCTGAGGTTCTGGGACTGGCCCACTGTCCCCAGACCACAGAGGACTGTGCACACTGCCATCCTGGCTAGGACACTATTTATCATGCATGTTTCATCGGGAAGGTTTAGGTCTATTTTCAACCAAGGTAGGTACCGAGCACACAACAGGTGCACGGTCACCACACGGGGGCAATGCTCTCCTCACCACAGAAGCGAAGGGTTGGAAGGAACCTCCCAGACCTTGTAACCCGAGTGCCACCCGGCCCCGGGCAGGGGAGGATTCCTTCTTGTTTCTGCTCTAACTTGGGGCCGTGATGCTGTTGGACAGGATTACTGACTGTCTCAGCAGCTGGGATGCCACGGGAGGGCTCCCACGGACCAGCACCGTGACCCCCCCAAGCAGGTGGGTTAGTACAGCTAACCCCATCTAGAAGCAGGTTCCAGGGCTCCAGGGGTCTCGCTTGCCGCACGCTGGCAGAATCAACCCAGGCTGGCCCAGAAGCCTGCCAGCCTCGGTTCTGAGTTTGGGCCCCGGCGCTGGCTAGCTGTGTGCTCTCGGGCAGGCTTCTTAACCTTCTGAGTTCCCCACTGCGGCAACTCTGAAGTCACACCTACCTCTTGGGGGTGCTGGGAGGAGCTGACGCTCACCTTGTGGGACCCCCTTCCCTCCCGAGCCAGGAACCCACCTCCGCCCGCATGACCACCCCTCCAGACTGGGTGCCAGGGATTCTGCCACAGGCCATGCTGGTCATGGGGGACAGGAGGCAAATGGCTTCACCCTCTGGTCTGGGCTCGGGGGCTCCCAGGAGAAGGTGCTGGTGGCTCCTGGAGGCTGCAGGGAGGAGTCGGGGAGTCTGAGGGGACTCTGCCGGGACAGGCCGTGCGGTGTGGGTGACAGTAGATGAGGCTGACTGAGCAGCCCCTGTGTCACCCGGTGCCCTCCCTGACCTCCCCTCCCTGGGGCTCGTCTGTGAATGCAGGGAGGTGTACCCCATGGCGGCAGGCATCTTTTCTCGGCTCAGACACCCCTTCTCTGTCGAGGAGCAGAGCCTCAGCTTGCCAGGCCGAGTCCACAGCTTCTCACGGTCATCCCAGCCCCCACCCAAAGACCCCCCCAGTCCTGGAATGAAGGAGGAAAGGCAAGCGGATGGAAAATGATGCATGTCTGGAAGAGGTGGGACCCCTGCCGAGGGCACCGGCCAACGGCTCTGCCTCCTTCAGTGTTGACCCCTCGCCCTCCTTTGGCCCCCGCGGGCCTGACAGACTGACGCCTGCCCATAGCTCTCATCGCTGTCCCCTGCGGCGACCGGCACAAGGGCCTGTACGTGGCACAGCCACCCCGCTGGTGTCTGGGAACCATCTGAGAAGAGGAAAGGGGACGCCCACACCTCCACAGGGACATCGTGGCAGCCTTTCCCACATGACCCCCTGAGACGCCTCTGCTCCCGCCCAGGAGTCCAAGCTGCCACCGCAATGTCTGACACGGAGACAGAGACACAGACAGGCAGACAGAGACAGACAGGAAAGGCTCCCCGGGCCTGGGCGCAGCCAGGAGGCGGGTGGGGGCGTCCCGAGGACCACCGGGCCCAGCCGGAGCCCAAGGGTAAGAGGGGAGGGAGGGTACGGCAGCCTGAAGGAAGCCGAGAGCCTTAGAGGAGGTGCCGGAGGTTCCTGAGTGATGGCTGAAGGCCCACCCCTCCGGGAAGACACAAGGCCCTGGAAGAACAGGAGCATCAGCGTCCCGCTGCTTCTCTCAGTCCCCGCGCACAGAGACAGCCAAGAGCAAGCTTCCTCTGCTGCAGCTGCCCGCCACCCACCCCCGACCGGCCCCTCTCTGCAGTCACAGTTAGAGAAGCCTCCATTTCAGATCCGCTTCCTGCGTTGGCTCTGAAGCTGTGGTCTTCCAGAAGCCTCTATGAGCATTTGAAGAGAGCTCACAACGCTCCCTGATCACTGGCTGGGAACCGACCCTCCTGGGCCTGGCCTGCAGGCAGTGTGGGCGAGCCTGCACACCCAGGGTGCCACGGCCCGGGGCGTGCGGAGTGTCTGCTGCCTCTCTGCTCAGGTTATGCCCTCCGGCCCCTCCGGGGCTCCATGCCAGTCCAGAGGGACCCAGGAAGGGACTGCGGATAGGCTTGGCATGGCCTCCAGTGGAAAGAGCTCTGGAAAAGAGATGTTCGTGCCAGGGACCAGACCTTTTCTCTCCAAAAAGCAGGGGAAGCTGGAAGGGACCGTCTTTGGAGAGAATGCTCTGGGTGGGAACCTAGATTAAGTTTTTCTAGTCTCACATGGCAGGGGGAAGGCTCCTCAAGATGGTCCTCTGGGTGCTGGGCCCAGGTGAGCTCTGGGTAACCCTGTGCTGGGATGTACTCTCAGGACCGGGGTCCTCGCGCTGAGAGCAGAACGGGCTGGTCCCTGAACAGCCTGGAAACAGGGGCAGCCGTGGTGACCCATTCTGGAGGCCACCCGAGAGGCCGCCCGAGTTTGCCACTCCTTCCAGAGAAAGAGGATCTGCTCACTGAGAGGTAGATGATGGGGGTGATGCCCTGAGGTGGGGGTCCTGGGTTCGCATTACAGCTCTAGTGTTAATAGTCACTTGGTTTGCAGGGACCGGCTTTCTTTACCTTCAAGGGTGTTTTGGACAAGTGGCTTTTTATTCTGTTACTAAATTATCAGTCAACTATTTCTATCTCTCTTCCTCCATAAAGTTTCACTGGCCGCCTAAGGCCAAAGGGAGTGGGGCTGTAGGGGACACAGTGGGGACAGAGCCTACATCCAGGGCCAAGGCACGCTGGGTTGTACTGCCTTCGACATAGCAGGACTCTGGAGCTAGACGCACCCATGATGTGGGGGGGGGCAGGTACCAGGCCTACCTGTCCTCTCTGGGGATCCTTTGGAACATTGTTTATGAGATGTCAAGGGAGAAGAAGATCAGAGAAAGAAAGTGGGAGAGAGGGCACCTCCATGCCACCCAAAATGTAGATGGGAAAGTTTGAGGGCCCCTGAGAAGGACAGCCAGAGGACAGAAGAGGGCAGGGGTTGGTGAACGGGGTTAGGCGAGCAGAGATAGAGCTCTGGCAGAGAGGGTCTGGGAGCCAGGAGATGTGGAAAGCTGCCCCTGGACCTAGTCCAGAGAGAGCCAAGGGAACCAGCAAGAGGAAGAGGAAGGGAGAAAGGCTGGTGAACTCTGCAGGGCTTGGTCTGGCCTCTCTGGCTGGGAGCAGCTTGACCAACAGAAGAAAGAACAGCCAGGGCACAGCTGAATCTGCTCTCGGGTTCTGTCTGCAGAAACACCACACAGCTCCAGTGGGGGCCAGCATGGAGGCCCCCCGCCAATTGCTCAAAGGAGGAGGCAGGGCCCTCATGCCCAAATCCCTACCCAAGAATCTGCAAAGCACAAGAGGCTGAAGCCATCAGGGGGGTCAAGAGCCCCAGCCCTTCCTTGGCTTCACCTCTGTCCCTCTGCTCAGCTACCAGGAAGTGATGCATAAGCCACCGCATCTTCCCTGCCTGGCCTGCAGGAACCGCGCAGGTAGGAGCCTGGTCCAAGTCCCAGGGACTCGGCCCCTCTTGTTCACCCGAGGGTCCAGGCAGCTGCAGCGGGACGCTTCTTCCTTTCTCAGGTGACAGCCAGAGCCTGTGCTGAGCCTGCCTTGGGGCATGGCTGGGGCCCCAGGTTGGGGTCACCAGCCGGGGCAGGGGGGATGTGAGTGGGTCTGGGCTGAGAGCTGCAGAGGGGCTGGGTGGGTGGTCGTGAACATGGTCTGAGGGGTGAGGCAGGTGGAGGCAGGGGTGAGCTCTGCCATGAGAAGTGACCATGCGAGTGTTCTACGTGGCTCGGAGTGGAATGGAGTTCCGAACGCAAGAGTGGTGGTGACAAGTGTGGATGCTGGAGCTCGCCGGGTCGGTGGATGGAGGGCGAAGGACACATGCAGCAGAACAGGGGTGAGGAGAGAAAATCAAAACCAGGAACCGTGTGCAAGAGCGCCACCTGGCGGCCGGGGAAGCAGGAAGGCGGAGGGGCTGTGTGGGATCCAAGAGGACAGGCTGGGGCAGCTGAGGGGGGTGCGGGGTCCGGGGGTGGGGGGGTGGGGTGTCACGCCCCGTCTGGAGCGGGCTGCACAGCTGGCCGCTGGGGAGTGGGGGCAGTGGGGGGACAGGGAGGGGCCCAGGCCCCAGGCGGAACGGGTCCGGGCCTCTGAGCTCTGAGCTAGGGCTCCCAGAGGGGAGCTCCCTACAGTGGGCCGGGGCAGTGCTCCAGCTGACTGTCTCTTACCTTTGGTTTTAAAAGCAAAGTGACAGTGCTTGCACACATAGGGCCGGACGTCAGTGTGGGTGCGGATGTGTTTCTTCAGCATGCTGGGCTTCTTGCAGCGAATTCCACACTCCTCACAAACATATTTCCCTCGGCCGCGGCCTCGCACATATACATACTCTTCGTTTGATTTGTACCTATGAGCAACAGGCGTCATGGTAAAGGAGAAAAAAAAAAGGAGGAGAAGAGGCTGGTTCCCACCTCAGAAGACGCACACGCTTCCTAGGTATACCTCCAGCCCTTCACAGATACTGGGTGCGAAGGACGTGGACCAGAGAGAACCGCATGGGGGCAGGGGGCAGGGAGTCGCCCTGGGGATCCGCCGCGGACCCCTTGCACCTGCCATGCCCTCGGCCGCATATGGCTGCGCCCTCTCTTCCCTCCAGAGGCAGCAGGCCCCGTGCTTCCCGCCAGAAAGGGAAGCCACAGGTTCACAGAGTGCCTCTGTCCCAGAGCCGGCCTTGGCCCCAGGCTCTGCCTGCAAAGGACGGCCCCCTGGGCCAGCAGAATCACAACGCGAGTGAGGGAAGGTGACAACCACGCTCCAGCAGCTCCAGCGGCTACCATTTGCTGAGGGCTCCCTCTGGGCCCACACTTCACACAAATTAAATCACAACCGTGAGCACGAGCTGTTAAGAGCCTAAGGCACAAAGTCTTGCAGCCAGAAAGGTATGGACCTAGGATCTGAACCTGCCTGCCCATCTCCCGGGAGCGGCAACAAGTGCTAAAACAGCCCGTTCGGAAGCCGCCTGGACACCAGGGTGACAGGAGGTATGTGGAACCGCTGTCGCCTCCCTGTTTGGAGAGTCAGAAACCAAGAGTCCTGTGCACTCTCCCGACCACATCTCCTGATGAGCTGTAAAGCTCTCAGGACCCAGATTCCAACACCTTGCTCCCAGGCACCCTCCGGGGTCACCGCATCAGGGCCCAAAGCTTTCCTAGGGCAGCTCCTGGGGCAGCCATCCCACCTGCCAGGCCTCAGAGCCACCAGGGCTCTTGGACCTGAACCAGAATGGTCTTATTTCCACCGAGAAGGAAGCCCAGGAGGCTCACACACTACGATCCTTATCAGAACGCCTCGTTGTCCCTGATGCTACAGCCGCGCCCTTCTCCCTTCGGAAGCAGGAAAGGCTCTGCTGGGACCGGGAGGGTGGTTCCTGGTGGGATTCCAGGACAAGAGCGTTCTGATGCATGAGGCCGGTGTGTGTGGGTGGGGGGGGGGTGTCTGACATCATGGGCGCCTTAGGGGAGGTGCGGCCTCTCAGCCCACTGAGCATGCCCCCCAGCACCCAGCAAGAGGCCTGCCAGTGCCCCACACTCAGGCTACACAATAGGTCCCGGCCCAGTGGTCTTCGCTCTCAAACTCAGGGCAGGCACAGGGGGCAGGGAGGTGGCCGGGAGAAGGCGAGGCAGTGGGCACAGCAGCTGGGACTCAGTCCTGCTCTGCAGGGACCATCAGCTTCTGGCTGAGAGGATGTCACAGGATGACCTATGGGGACTCTATGGGAGGGAGCCAGCAGGTGGCGACGGAGTGATCACACACACACACACACACACACCCATATGCACACACACACACACTCACACCTACCGCCTCCCCACACTCACACACACACTCTCACACATGCACTGCTCTCCACGAGTCCCTGAGGGCCCTGGTATTTGTCAGCTCCCTTTGGCCAACCAGTGCCTCTCCTGTTGTCTGAAACCACCTTCCCTCCTTAGAGGCCCTGACCGGCTGGTGGTGGGACCCTGTTCTCTGGGGAGGGGCCAACTTTCACCTGATCCAGGGCGAAGTGACATCTGGTGTTCAAGGGGAAGAAGGGAGGGCTGTGGGGGTAGCGGGGAGGATGATTCTTATCACTCTTATGAAGAACCCCAACCCCCTATGGGCAAGCCCGGGAGACCCGTCTCTGAGGGACAACGGTTCATCCTCACGAAGCAGGATGCCTCAGGGCTACCAGGGCCCCGAACCACACCCTGATCTTAACTCCTGTGTCCCTCTATGGCCCCCTGGAAACCAGTCTAAGATGGAGTGGGCACCCTTTTCCCAGCCGGAGAAGAAAGAAGTGAGAATGGCTTGGTTTCTTCTTGGCACTGGAGGCTGTGCCAACTGGATCCTAACCTCCACTCGGCCCTGCCCGGCGGGTCCATGAAACCCCCTCCCCTCCAACATCCAATGACAAAGGTCCCTCGGTGCTCCCTGGCCCTCCCCGCAACTGCTGTGCTGGGCATTGTGAGCTAGGCCCACCGCCACTCTGACTCTCCTGTATCTGGCCCCTGCCCTGTACTTGAGCCAACTCAGCCACAGTGACCTGTGGATGCTCTCAGACCCCCCCAGTTCTTCCCCCACAGCAAGCTTAGACCACAAGTGGTCTTCCCTGGCTCACGCTTGCATGTGTGCAGAAAGGCACACATGTGCATGCACATACACATAGAAAAAACTCTGAACTCTCGAGGGTTGTGCCTTGACTTGGGTGCCTTGGCCATGGAAGGTGTGTATAACCTGCTGGGGAGCAGAAGGGGGCTTGGAGGGGCCAGAGAGGATGGTGAGAGAAGGAGGCAGGAAGGGACCAGGAACAAAGGCAAGAGGGATTAAAAGGCCTGATGGACTTGGTGGGGAGAGCAGATGAGGTGGGATGGGCAGGACGGACAGGATCCCCATCCCCATCAGCCCTGAACGCCACGCTAAGAAGTTTAGACTTGATCAAAGATAAAGGCTCAGAGAAAAGATGCTTCCCTGGCACCAAGAGGAATGGTCTGGAGGGGGAAGAGACCTCTAGTCCCCACAAGAAGCGCATGTTTTAGGACAGGGGGCCATCGGATGGGGGAAGGGTCACAATGAGGCAGAAACCAAGATCAAAGTATTCAATGTAGCTGGCTTAAGTGATACCACCCATGGACGTGGAGGGGAGCGATGCAGGACCCCAGGCCTTTGCTGAGAGTGAGATGCCCGTGAGGAAGATGTGAAGAGATGCCCAGGGCATGGCTGGGAATCCTCGGGACTCACGACGGGACGTGCGGATTCGTAGGGAGGGAGACGACAGTGCAGGAGAGGATTGAAAAAGAGAAGAGGGTAGTGTGAGGGTCTAGGAGGCTCCCCAATGTTGGGGGGCAGAAACACAGTCCCAACACACCTACCCCCCAAGCAGCTACTTCCTGGGAGCTCAGGAGGTTTGGAAGCCAAGAGAATGGGACTGAAACGACAGCAGCCACCTGCTCCAATGTCCTGGAGAAGGATGGTTCCCTAGGAGGAAGGGCCCCAGGAGGAGGACGAAGGGCCCCAGGACTTGAAGAGCATGGTCCTGTCTGAATGGCCCAGAGCCCATGACTTCTCTACTCTTTGAAGGCTGAGACCGGGATTCGTACAGCTCAAGACTCTGTGGTTCTCAAAGGGGCCAGCCCAAGGGCAGGCATGGGGCCACCATCCAGTGTGGGCTGGATCCTCTCCACCAGCTCAGGACCAGCCTCTTTTTCACCAGCAGCTCTGCAGCCTCTGCCTTCTGGCACATTCTGCCATCACGGACCACACGCTCACCAGTCAACCCACCAACCCCCCAACCAACCTCAAAGCCTTGCTGGACCTCAGCCCACTCCAGTTACTGCTCCCTCTGCTCCCTTTCTCAGCCCAAGCCAGGGAAGGGCAGCCCAGGTCTGCTCTCCCTGCCTCCGCCCCATGCCCGTTCCTGAGCCGTCATGATCCCGCTTCCCTGGCCAGCTGTCCCTGCCAAGGTCACACATTGCTAAATCCAAAGGACAGCTGCCGTTTCCTATCTGCCCTTTTGCCTGCTTTCTAGAGGCTCCTGCCTGGCTTCGCGATGCTTCTCTGTAGGCTCCTTCCTTACCCCTTTCCCTTGCTGCCACTCCTCAGGCTCCAGCCCGCACTCTTCTCCCCTCGCCCTTCCCAGGTTACGCCCCCTGCGCACGCCTGACTTTCCACCTGGACTCCGATGGATTCCCTGTGCTCTCCAGGTCTGACGCCCTGCCGTGCATCCAGATGTCCCCTCAGTCTCTCGCCTGGTGGTGGTCAGGCCCCTCCCACCCTGCACGCCCAGAAGCACGTTTCCACATCCCCTCTGCAGCACCCTCTCCTCCTGGGCACCCGTCTCCACAAGCAGGACACACACGTGTATGGCTAGTGAAGCCGGTGGCCAGGCCTTCCTCTCTCCCACACGAGAGCAGTGGCCCTGACATGCTCTGTCATGCTCCTCCCAGCCTGGGGAGATGCTCCTCCACCTCCGTCAGGACAAGGCCCTGTCCCTGCACGGGCACGCCCCCAGGCCGTCCACCTCTCCAGAGCCCTGACCCCTGCACCTTCCCACCAACCATGCCAAACATCACTGGGGGCCACAGAGGCCCTTTCCTCCAGCCTTCTGCCCTCCCCAGCACCACCCCCCTACACCTGTCTGGCTCCTCGTCTCCTTCAGGGCTTTGCCAAAAGGTCTCTTCCTCCGGAGCCCTCTCTAAAACCTCTGAGCCTGGGGGTCCCCCCTGCTCCTCCTTCATGGCACGGTCAAGCTGTGTGCACTGAGACTGCCTTCTCAACGTGTGTAGCCCCCATTATCCCAGCTGTTGGTACATCCCCAGGACTCAGCACAGCGCCCGACCCCCACAAGGGCTTAGCACTCCTCGGCTGCCCATAAGAAAGCCAGACCAAGGCCTTCTTTCCAGGTCTGCTCTAATCAGACTCTCAGCCATGACATCCCCTCTCTATGAGGCTAGAACACAGGCTCAACACAATGCAGTGGCCTCTCCACAGGCATGGCACCTAGCCACAATAGACAGGCCGAACTCTCTCCAGTCCCTGGTAGGAACTATTCTGCTCACGGGTCAGCACGAGACCTGGGTCCGAGTTCCGGCTGCTGTTCAAACTTGTTGGGTGACCTTGAGTCAGTAAGTCCCATTCCTTGGTCAATCTTCATTGTCCTAAGATACGCCAAGCCCAGTCACACGCCTGACCTCAACTGGTCCTCGCATTGGCCTTTTACCATTGTCTTCATTTTACAGAAAAGGGAACCAAGGCCTCTGGAGTTTCAGTGACGTGGCCGACGCAGCCAGTCAGCAATCTACCCCGCCAGCTCCCCAGCCACGCACAGACGTGCCGCACAAATACCTTTCGGTGGTGTTGATGTTTCCTTAGCACTTTCCTTCTCCAGGATTCCCAGGGGCCCACCACACAGCAGACAAAGAAGCACAGCATCGTTCTCTACCCAGCCCTTCCTGAAAGTGCCGCCAGCTCTGGGTAGGACCCGCAGCTGTTGACAACTACAGAAAAATGCTTTGCAGAAAGCCAGGGCAGGAAACCAGAAAGCCATGGTGGGGCCCTGAGGGAAACAGTTCTGCCTCTCAGGTCTGCTGGCTCCTTCCCATGGTCCCAAGGCTGCCCTTGACTCAGGGGGGGAAGTGACACCCCCCCCACCCGACCCCCACCAATTCGGAGGCCACAGATAGTCCCCGCTGGCAAGCGTGGTTGCAGCAGATTCATGGCTCCCGGGATAGGGAGTCATTTCTCTGAGCCCTACCACCTGCCTGTCTTCTGCTCCCCTGACAAGCCAGAGGTGTTAGCCAGTGTCAGAAATGTTTTGTCCTAGACGAATAGCTATTTCTGTGGATTCCAGAATGCTTTGGTTAGAGGGACCTCGAGACCAGAGGCCCAGAGTCAGGCTGGCCACGCAGCAAAGGAGCTGGGCAGAGCAGGGCTGGTTGGGCCATGGCCGTAGCACCAAGTGGGCGGGGGTGTGGGGGGGGGTCCCAGACCCTTGCCTCCTGGATGTAGATGTTTGGTTCTGCTGCCTTAGGTCGAGCAAAGAGTAAGATTTCCAGGAGGGGCGTGGAGCTGCCAGATTCCGCCAGGTCTGGTTTTGTTCTTACGCTGCTGCAGTCAGACTCACGGACTCAAGGGAAAGAGCGAGAATCTCAAGCAACCCCTGATCCAGGGGATCTTATTATAGTCCTCTGATAGAGAAGGAAACAGAACCAGACAGGTCAAGTGTGTTGCCACAGCTACAAGGCAACTACAGAGTGGTGAGGCAGAGCTTGGACCCCAGGTCTGACCCCAGAGGACAAAGGGCACAGCACCACCTGCCTTCTCTTCTAGTCCTGCTGCCAGGGATGCTTAGCCGTCCGACTGGGAACGCTTGTGGCTCTAGACTTTTCAGCGGCACTTCTGGAGCCCACAGCTTGCGCCAAGCTCCCCTGAGCTCCAGACCCCGGAGACGGAGGGGGTGGAAAATAAATGTCATCTCAGTCACGGTGACAGGGGAGCCGTGCTTGGCTCTGCTGATGACAAAGACTCAGGAAGGAAGCTGCTCCGTGCGGGAGTGAGCTCCCCGTCACTAGCACTGTTCACCCAGAGGCCAGAGGGAGCCTGGAGCAGGTGGAAGTTCAAGGTTACTGCATACCCACACTGCGTCCAGCACCGTGAAGCCTGCTTACTCCTATGATGGTGCTATAAGATGGACATAGTTATCCATTAAGTATTTCATATTTATTCCAATAAATATGTATATATTTATTCTTGACCAAAGGGAGACTCAGGGCACTAGGTGAGGGGCTGGCAGCATGACTGAGTGGGCAGAGGAGGCATGCGGGGGAGGGCTGAGGTGGGCTGGAAGGCAGGACACGGTCCCTCTCTAAAGGGACAGGGGTTATACCTTTCTGGCCAAGGGTTGCAGGATGCTGTCGGATCTTCCAGGTTTTCAAGAAAACCACAAATACAGATTTTTAATAATATGGGTCTACTCGTATATAGCTTTTCCTAGGTACCCAACACTATTCTAGATGCTTCATATGCATTACTTCATTTAAACCCCATAAGACAGGGGCTCTAGTCATCCTCATTTACACAGGAGAAACTGGAGTTGCAGAAAGGTTAAGTAACCTGCCCAAGGCCACACAGCCAGTAAGTTAACAGAGCGAGAATATGATCCCAGATCACACGTTACAAAGTTCAGGTGCTTAACTGCTAGGCAATGCTGACTAACACTTGAAATCACCTGTTTCAAAAGACAATTCAAGGCACATAAAATAGAAGAAGAGGCAGATCCAGAGCTAAACTTCTGGCTCTAAGTAATGTCCCCAAGGTCACGAAGCTAGCAGGGGGTCCGTCTGACCTTCAAGTCCACAACTTTTTTCTCCACCAAGCTGCATTTTTCTTCTAAATGAGGGTGTGAACTCTGTGGCTTCAAGTTACCAGCTCTCTGAGGCTGGTCTACAGCTATGTTACTGACTTTTCCATAGATTATTAATATTTTATCATTAAACCCTCACTAATCCTCCAAATTCACAGATAATCATGCCAAGCAAGAGGAAGAGGTGATGTGAGGTGTACGTGTCGTTGCTCTGAGTCCCACTTTTGCAGGGAGCCTGTGTCCCCCGAAGTGAGATTAGAGTCGGTTCCCAGAGGTCACTGTGTCCCTGAAGGTCCTGCCACAGCGGGCCCGTCGGTGTGTCCGCAGAGACACGCTGCTCTCGTGGTGCAGCCCGAAAGGAAGGGATGTGGGAAGAGGAACAAGGGGCAGGTGGTCCAGCCCACTGAGCTGCCTATCTGTTACAAATACTCAGCTGCTAAGAGGTAGGGAACACATCCCTCCACGAGAAGTAAACCAGAGAGGCCAAGCTCTGGGCCATGGAGGGACATGCCCACCGGGTTCTTGGTGCATCCTGGATTCTCCTTCTGCGGGGTTCTGCAGAGATGACATTCCGTCACAACATCTGGGGCTGGGGTGGCCCTTAAGGCATGGTCCAGGGACAGGCCTGCTGGGCCAGGAATTCCACAGCCGGTCTATAACTGGAACGCAGGCTCAGAGCCCACCTGTGGGCTATTTTAAGCCAGTGTTCTGTGTATTTACTCAACGGTACTGACCAAGGCCCGGTCTGAGCCTGAGGCTGGACCAGGGCCAGGAAAACAAAGCTAAATAAAACTTGGACCTTGGTCTCCAGTGCGACGAACAGATACTTCAAGATCACGAAACAAAGAGGAACAGTAACTCCGATCATGTACGAGGTGCTTTGGATGATCAGGGTGAGTCTTAGGTGGTTTTCTCGGAAGAGATGCTTTTCCTCTGGTAACTGCGGGGAGTCCGAGCCAGGGCAGAGGCGGGAGGACAGAGGATGCAGGTTGGAGGTCGGCTGGCATAACAGATGCAGGAGAGAAGCGGGTCAAAGAGCCTTGGTTTCCATCTTGCAGAAGGACTTCCACCACGGGAGCAAGTCCTTGTCCATTTCACAGGCTTGCATTTGTGCCTCTGGGCCATTTCCTTGGTTTGACCGTAATGAGTTTCCATTCTTGGGGGCACATCAGCAGGCAGCATCAGCTTTCCGGGAGAGAGCAGCAGTTCTGGGGACTGACCAGGCCCAGAGCTAAGACCAGGAGGCGTCTTTGATTCTAAAGACATTGGTACAATTCGTGGAGATGTTGTGGAGTGAACGACCAAGGGCAGACACCCAGAGCCACCAAGCGGGCACCGCGCCTGGGCCCATGCCAGCTGGGGTCAAAAGAATGCAGCCAAAGGTCCTGTTTCCGAGCAGACAGGGAGATTAGGGAGAGAGTGGCAGGAAGCCAGAAGCTGGGCCTCTCATGTTCAGAGAAGTGAAACTGCCCAAGAGGCACGCACTCCCTAGATGTGCACAGATACGGAGCTGCTCCAGCTTTCGGCAGGCCCTGGCCTGCAGGGTTCTAGAACAATGACTTTCATACCGTGCTCGGGGCTCCTGGAGGCCTCCCCCTCCACACTGAGCTGTTTTCCAGAGGAGGCACCTAGGCAAACTGAACCTGGTAGCAAAAAGCTTTGTGTGTTTAAAAACATCGAAAATTTCTGTTAAAGAACATCCATGCTTGGAAGGACCTTAAAACCTCCGACTTCAGGGTGGCGGAGGGGGCTCGTGCAGCCTCTGATGCGGTCATGGTCAGGAGGGTCCCATTCCACCTTCTCCCAGGGCTGCATACGCCTGGGCACCTGGGGGTCTCCCGGTTTCTGGGCAGCTCTTCTCCTACTAAAGCTAAAGAGGTCAGCCTGTGCTCCCACCTGCAGCCTGAGCTCCGAGCTCCGGCTAGTGCCCCTCTTCTACATGATAATCTCTGAAGGGGGCCAGTTCACCCAAGACTGCTCTCCTGCAGGCCTGTCATTTCCATAGCCCCAGGCTACGCCACTCAGGATGGATGCTGGAGGCCTCCGCAGACTCCCCCAGGCCCCTCTGGGTTGTCCGGGTTGTCCTTCCTAAGACGGAAGGGCCACTACCCCCCAGGGCCCTTGGGTGGGGCTGGACCAGCCCAGCTGAAGCAGGACTCTGGTCTCAGTTCTTCCCGCCTCCTTTCCTTGTTCCCCAGACAGGAAGCCGGCCCAGAATGGGGACAGGACCAGATGCTGGAGACTGAATGCCTGCCTTACTCTTGAAGAAAAAGCAGTGACAAGAAAGTCTGCCAGGGTTCGAGCAGTCAGCTCTTATCACGGGAGAGGGCTGTTGTCTGTTGAGTGCTCACTCCGTGATAGGCACTTTTTCCAGGAATTCTATAGTGGAAGCCACGGCACAATTCTGTAGGACCCAAGGCAGGAACTGAGGCTGGAGGGTCATGTTGAGGCTGGCTTGAAAAGTCTCAGATACCAGCACAAAGGCTGGGCCCGTGTGTCCCAGGCGGCGGGGCTTGGGAAGGGCTGTTCAGTGAGGGCTGTGTTCTGGAAGCACATGCTGGGGCCGCGGCTAGAAGGGGCGCTGACCAAGGCCGTCTTCTAGCCGCGGCTGCTGAACTGTTTGTATACACGAAGTGCCTGATTAATGCTTGTAAGCCAATGGCCAAGACTCCTGGGCCAGCTTGCTTGTGATCTGTGAAGCATCAGTGTTTCCAGAGCAGACATATATATGCACTGAGATGCAAATAAGGTGAGAAAAGGCTGCGATGTATATTCCAATCTCGCCCTCAATGCAAGTTCTCAGCCTGGTCCTCTCCCCCTAGTAACAGCTTTCCCAGGGGCAGAAAACAGCAGCAGTAAAGAGAATCAGGCCTAGGAGCCAGAACTGCCAAGGCTGAAGCTAGGCTCTGCCCCCTCATTAGCTGCATGACCTTGGGCAGGTTACATAGCCTCTCTGTGCCTCAGTTTCTTCATCTGTGAAATGGCGATGATGTCCTATATCTTGAGCTGGGATTAACAGAGCATAGTGACGGCATATTCACTGCAAAACAGCTCATGGACTATATATACTTAGGACTTGGATCGCTTTTTATACGGATGATACATTTCCTTTTAAAAATCACTGAAAAATAATAGTACACACTCACAGGGTCCTTGTGAGGTTAACTTCGTTAATCCAAGTCACACGGAACAGCACCCAGCACATACAGAGGGCTCTGTCAGTACTTGCCCTCTCCCTCTAGCACTTGGCCGTGATAGCCCTCATGAGAGTTAAATTTATTCTCCAACAATGTAAGGAAAACCAAATGGCCCAGTTGTCCATCGACTGAGAAGCTTGGAGATGTCCCCTTCCCTTATGATCTGAAAGGAGGCCAATGATTCAGTACTGTGATGCCAGGCAATCCGTCCATCTGTGGACCGGCTGATGGAATAGCAGGCAGTGACGATGGAGGTTCCGCTATCTCCTCCTCCCTTGCCATGGCCAGGTTTGCAAAGCAATCCCAGACATGCTGATGGGGATGCCTGTGCCCTGGAAAGCCAGTCACGACCACAGCCAAGGTGATGGTGGTGAGGAACAAGAAGGAGCTGCTGACTTGGGACGTGAAGCATTCCAGCATCCAAACTTGGATGGTGATCACGCTTCCGAAGCAGCTTCAGTTTCCCCGATGAACATGATCCATGCCACAGCGAGCTCGACCAGTCTTAGCCTCCGGCCGTCCACCCACGTGAGACTACTTGTGAAATGGAAATTGGGAGGACCCAAGGACCAAGGTGCAGAGAAAGAACATGCAGAAGAGGAAGAAGCCTCAGTGGGAGGAAGAAGCCTCCGTGAAGTCCACCAAAGCTTTCTAAACCTGATCAGGATAATACAGGCGCAAAGTGGGCAACAGCGTTCAAGGGAATTCCAAGTTTAAGAGTAAAGGGATTTGGTTATTTGCATTTCAAAGCCACAAACCAGGACTCTGCCAGCTGGAGGGACCTTGCTGGCTTTGACTGGACACAGAGTTTTTCTCCAACCCATCTCCTTCACCCCAAGGCCATCATGGTGGCCCAGTTAGTGTCCTGGCCAGAGGAGTGAGGGGAGAAGGGGTCACAGCACAGCTGCAAGCAGGCGTGGCCTGGTGGTGGACCGTCTGACCTCCTGCCTGACGACCACATGGCATCTGGCCTTCAGTTAAAAAGTTCAACGCTCTGGACAGTTCTTAGCATGACAGATGGAACAGACACTCTGCAGAGAGGTAGGCAGGGTGGGAACCCTGGCGATCCGAGCTCATTGTGAAGATCCCACTGAGCACTGCTGCCCTAGCTTAGCCGGCCTCCAGAAATGCCATTTCTACGAAACCTTGTCAGAGGTGATAAGGTGTGCGGGGCAGTGGGCAAAGAACACTTCGTGTGTCCCCAGCATGGTGAAGCTGACCGTGGCCAGGGTCTGGACGGGAGAGAGCAGACCCAGGGCACATGAAACGAGGTGGAGGCTCCTAGGGACCTGGTTCTTTTGAAATCCTCCAGTGCAAATGAAGGGAATGGAGAAGTTTCTTAACTCCCTGGAGAAGTTCCTCACTGGCTGTGCACCGTCCCTTAGACAAGGCAGTTGCCTCGCTCCCTTGCCCTTAGACGCCTCACAGCCTTCCTCTCCGGGAGCCAGGTAACCCTGTGTGTGGGACCCCCAGTCTTGCCCTCAAAAGATCACAGCTTCGGAAGACTCTTCCTTATCTTCCGGTGGGGTAGGAAGCCGCACCTTTGCCGATGGGAGCCTTAGATCACCTTTACGGTCAAGGTGAAGTGGAAAGTCTCCAGTCTGATGGGGCTGCTGAGGACGGCTTTGCCTGTGGCTACTGGACTCAACACAACTACTGAGCCATTTCCTGCTCCAGAGGGACAATGGCAGCATCTACAGTAACAACTGAACAACTGTGACCCTTTAGCACGATAGAGCCGCCTTCCTCATTATGGGGCTCGTCTATCCCTCACTGGAAATTAGCGAGGTGCGTAATGTCATGGCTCTTTTCAGATAAGGCAGTAGAGGATCAGAGAGGTAAGGTAACTTGCTCAAGGTCACACAGCCAGTGGGTCGCAGAGGAAGGGCACCCAATCCCCAAAGCTCCCCTCTGGCCCCCACACCCTTCTAGCTCTCAGGGCTGGAGAAGATGCCACTGATGGGGATGACTGTTCTCCAGAGCATGGAAGAAGAGAGGGAAAGGGGAGAGATGTCCAGCTCTCACCATGGGCCCCAGGGGAAGCACCACGATCGGCAGCATCTCCATGCACAAGCATTTTGGGGGGGGGGGGTCCATTCAGGGCCTGGCCTTGGGCACATGCGGGAGCTTGCCACGCAGGTGGCCGAGAGTCAGGCACCCTAGTGTGTAGGGCTGTGGAAGAAAGAACACAGATTTGGAGCTGGTAGGGCTGGCTTTGAATCCCAGCTCTGCTCCTCAGGACCTGAGCTGAGTTAGAAGTCCCTTTGCTCCTCTGAGCCTCTCGTCTGCAGATTGGACATGTGTGTGTATGTGTCTACATAGGTAACTGTGACTTAGCAGGTGGTGAGGAGGGTCAGGAATGACAGTTTTGGAGAGCTTAGTGCTCCATTCTGCACTGTGGCACGGCAGGCCCTCAGCAAACTTGGGCTGTTGTTACTGCAAGTGGTGATGGTGAAGGGTGGGCCCCAGGCGGGTGACTGCGGTTGGGACAGGGCTCAGCCCAGGGGACCTTGTGTCGCACCTCAGCAGGTATTTCCCGGAGTTGAAGTCAGCCACCTGGGGTCCCCCTGAGAGCGTGCACAGGGAGGGCTGCCGGGGAGAAGGCAGAAGTGCCAACTGGCCGTGGGAGAACGAGGCTCCCCGCGGGGCCGGAGAATGCTCAGTCCCAGGTGCAGAAGAGCAAGGAACGTTCTCAGCAGGCTGAGAGCTGACCGAGAAGAGTTCCAGAGGCAGAAGAGGAGCCCTCAAGAGGGTCTAGATACACTCTGAGAACAGACCCCTCAGAAAGGTTTTAAGTAAGTTGACCCCAGGTGTATGAGGGCCTGTGGCTTCCCCAAGGGCGCTTGCACAGACATCAACAGCAGAGCCAGGACCCACGGCAGGGCTGATGTGACCGGGCGTGTCCTCATTACAGGCGACCCGACGCTCCCTACACACTTCCCTGCACTAGGCCCGGTGCCCAGTAGAGAACTGAGTCAACACACAGTGTCTCCAGAAAGCCCTGGGCACCTGTCCAGCAGCCCTGGCCCAGCCTGGACCAAGTGTCACTTACGACTGCTATTTACAGCCCGCAGGGCCTTTCTGAGTGACCCTGTGGCCTGAACTAAGCCCAGAGGGGATGCAGAATCAGCTCCAAACGGCTGAGAGAGAACAGATCCCGCTAACATCTCCTACAGGCCCACGGGGTACTTGCTGGGTGTGCTGGCAGAGCCTGAAGCAGCCTCCGGGTTTCCCAACGGCCTGTGAAAGACCAGGTAGCTATCCCTATCGCAGAGATGGAGAGACTGAGCTCAGAGAGGCACAGGGACGTGCTCTCAGCCACACAGCTCCTAAGTGGCACTGGGTCCCCCCAAAGATCATTCTTATCGTGCTCCCTGCTTACATTTTTCAACTTAACATGTTTAAACCACACATGGGTTTTATGGAACGGATTGTCCCTGCCTGTGGGCTTCAAGGCTGTCCACCAGGGGCAACCTCTGTCTGTCCAAAGCAAACCAAAAGTAAAAATGTCAAGCTAAAGTAAGAGAACACACACTGGGGTTTGGAAGGAGATATGGGGTCTGGCAGGGCGTGGCAGGGTGGGGGAAGGTCAGGGAGGCGACTGGAATGGGGGTATTTGACCTGGGCTGGGAGGACAGCTCAGCTGTGAGGATTAGAAGATGAAGACAGGGAGAGGGCCCTCCAAGCGGAGGGAACAGCATGAGCAAAGGCACAGAGGCAGAGAAGCATGGGCAGCACAGTGGCTGGGCCCAGGGGGAAGGGACTGAGGACGTGGTGCTTGGGAGGGAACTGGGGTGCCAGCAAAGACTCTGAGCCAGGCTTTAGGGCCAACTGTGTGGTAGAGGCACAGAAATACCAAGCTAATTTAAAAATACTTCGAGCGGGTGATGTGTTTACAACTTACAGTAATTCCCATTTGCTCATCCCCACTCTCCCCTGCAAGAATGGGATGAATGAAAAGGGACAGAGGATCTTCCCCACCCACGGCTGACACCTGTGACAGGATCCACGGCCCCTCCCCACCCATCCTGTCCTCTCTGGTCACCAGCCCCCTCCCTGCGGCCTCCTCCTGGCCTCCCTCCCGCCTCACCGGCCCCCTGTTCAGGTTGCTTCATCTGGAACAGCTCTCCCTCTCCTGCCTCTCCCCATGCCTTTGTCAACTGCGTCCGGCCCTCAGAGGCACTTCCAGAGCGCAGCCCAGTCCTCCTGTTCAATGGCCACCCATGCTGAGCCATCCTGGAGGTGCCCTGCGGGGACAGGGGCCCGCAAGCGGACATTCAGTGCGCCACTAGGACTCTCCCCACTTTGCCGGGGACAAAGGGAGGAACAGAGAGGTTACACGCCAGCAGGGGAAGAGCAGGAACTCAAACCCAGCTGCGCCAGCTCCAGGCCGAGCTCCCAGACCCCCCAATCCTGCCTTTGTCCTGCTCTGTCCCCTTCCCCCCAAGCAGGCTCTGTTCCACCAGGCAACAGGCCGCTTCCAAGCTTGGGGGAGGGGCGGGGGTGTTTCTTTATTTAATCTCATTGTCTGTGTATTTAATCCTCACCTCAGCCCAGGACACAGCCTGTCACCCTCCAGATCACCTCAGCCCAGGACACAGCCTGTCACCCTCCAGATCGCGAGGCACAGATGGGCTCACAGCTTGCCCCAAATCACGCGGCCCCTCCAGACGCAGTGATTTTCCCTGGCACTCGTAGAAGAGGACCCAGAGCAGAGGGCCCACCCTCCAGTCCCTTGCTGCCTCCCTCTGATTTACTGCCATGCCCTGACGCAGTGGAAGTGACCTTGACGTTGAGTGTGGTAAACACCCACCTTGATGCTCCTGGGGGCTGGTCCCATGGCCCCACAGCTGGGGCTCTCCAGCCTCTGAGCAGAGAGACAGACCTCCCGAGCACCGCCTGCAGGGCCCATCCGGCCACGGCTTCACCCTAAGGACTCCCAGTCATGGAACGGTGGGTGGTCTCTCTAACACACATTAAAATAAAACGTGGCCGATGAAATAAGGAGCATTTGTCTCGATATGGCCGAAAATCCCCATGATGGTTTGCATCACAGCCAGAGGGAGGCTCTCGCCCAGAGAGCTGTGAACACCGAGAACTAGCTATGAGGCAGGCCGATGCTGGCAGGAGCCACATGCCCAGGAGTCCAGGGAGGGGACATGGCCTGGGAGGAATTCCTGGAGGGATAGAAGCAGTGTTTCGAGCGTGGTGTGCCCACACCATGATTCTTCAGGAGGACAGCGATGGTGTCCTCTAGGTCCAGCCAGTCGCTGGGGTGTGGAGAGCAGCCTGGGTCCCGGGGGACAGCCAGGCCTGTCTACAGAACCTGTGGGCTCCAGCTGCCACCTTGGGCCTCCCTGCAGAGACCAGCACTTGACCCCCATCTCATCCCTGTACTAGAGAGAAAGGCTCTGCCCCTGCCAGGGCCAGGGGTGCCAGGGAGCATGGGGGAGCCTGGCTGCTTTCAGTGTGCTGTTCTGTCTGAGAGCAAGGGCACCCCCTTTGATGAGACTTGAGCAGCCTTCATGCCTTGTCCTGCTAGACCCCAGAGAGAGCCTTCCTGCAGTTACAGCAGCCTCTCCCAGCCCCAGTTGAGGGCTGACCTTCAGAAGCCCTTTAGAAGACTAGGGGGGCCGATGAAGGCCCCTAAAAAGGGGGAGGGAGGGAGCCTAGAACAATGTGGGGACATCTGCGGGGAACTGCTCTGTTCTTCCTGCTGTAGCCAGACCCCGAGACATCTGCTGGAGCCTGGGCAGGGGCTGCCCTGCCCTCAGGGGCCTGAGTCCCACCTAGGCTGTCTCCTTCCATCCCCCGCGGTGGGGTGGGGGACTCCTGGGTCACCACCCCTCCTGCAGCTGGCTTTCTAGGGGACACTGGGTTTCCTGGTTCCAGACCCATTCCAGCCAGGGTCTCCTGCTTGCCCCAAGGGGCTCCTCCCTCCTCATGGCTGATTATAGAGGGGGGAGGCGAGGCCCCAGCTGCCTTCCTCATGGCGAGGGCTCCCCACTCACTGTCGTGGTGGAAACCCATTGTCCACGGAGTGCCACCGCCGGTGGGTTACAACCTTCAGGGAAATCATGGTTCCAGAATCTGCTCCTGAGCTCGCAAGCTAAGCAGTCCCAGAAACTTCCGAGAGACGGATCGGAGGTGCCCCAGCTGCTGGATCTGCTGATGTTTTCAAAGTCTACAGGAACCGGCCTCCTCCTCTTTGCGGAGGGGGGGGGATGGCTCTCCTTCCCCCTGAACCAGCCTGCGTCCAACCTGGCCCCCACCACACAAACATACTTTCCTACCTGACCCCTTGGCATCCTAACAGCACAGCCTGTGGACAACCCTCCCCCCACCTCCCTGCCCCGGTCCTCTGGACCCTGCCAGCTGCCTCCACTTCTTGCCACCGTCCCTGGGGAGATGCCCTCCCTGTTCCTGGCTCCTGTCCCCGGAAGCCCTGCCTGGCCCCAGTCTGCCAGTCGTACTTGCCAATGGGTCATAAGGCCTCGATCACAGCCTGGCTTCTCCCTGGCTGCCTCAGGCTCGTTTTGGCTCCTGTGGCCTGCCCCGTCTGTTGCCACCATGTTCCTGGGAGCCTGCCTGCCTGGCATACCCACCCCCAGCTGCCCCGCTCTGGCCCGATCTGTCTTCCGCTGGCTGCTGTGCCCCAGGACACACCGCCCTCCACCTTCCTGCCAGCTGGGCTGTCCCTCTTTGGTCTGCAGGCCACCCATGGTGACAGAAGACACCTGTCCATAGCATGGGCCCAAACTTCTGCCTGGAGTTCAGGTTCCCCCTTGTGCTTTGGTCTGATGCCCTTGGCTTGTCCGGGAATCTGCCAGACAGCCCCTGAAAGCCTGCGTCCCCTTTCAACCCTTTCCTTGATTCCCGGCTTCCTCAGTCTCCTTTCTTCTGAGCCAAACTAGTTCTCTTTTTTCATTTTACATTTTTATTTTGAAACTATGACAAACATACAAAAAAGTTAAAAGTAAAATGAAAAAAAAAAAAAAACTACCCCAAAAAAACAACAAAAAAAAACCCCCAAAACCCCCTTCTCCCTGAATCAGTGGAGGGCAAGTTGCCCTATCCCATCCTCCCAGAATTCTTCCATTCATATTTCCTCCATCCAAGGCCATGCCAGCCCACCCTGCCAGGTCAGGCTCTGCCTCTCCAGCCTTGGCCCAGACCCTGGAGGGAAGTGCCCTCCTCCACCTGTGGGGGTCCTGGCCCTCCCAACCGGCCACCCTGTGTTAACTCTAGAACCAAAGGCTCCCTCTGGGGGTCGATCATCTCTCTTCATGGAAGCTGAAGGCATTGAGAGGTTTTCCAACTCAGTAGCACACCAGAGCTGTCTCCTTACTGTTACCAAGATGACACGTGTGCCTCCTGCACTCCTACACACGTACCACACCATCCTTCCTCCTTTCCTCCCACTGGGATGTTTTGAATGGGGGTCAGCAAGAGGGTTTCTGTTATTAACACGCCCTGGGCCATCGCTTCCTCATTGGCAAAGTGAGGAATTTGGGTGAAATGATTTCTGGGGACCCTTTTGTAATACTAGTAATACTAGACTTTCACTGAGTACTTATTATGCACTGAGCACTGGACATTCTTCACATGGAGTGTCTTAGTTAATCCACGTAAATCCTTTGAGATGGAATTACTGTGACCATTTCCACCTTACAGACAGGGAAACTGAGGCACAGTGGCGTGAGCTAGCTTGTTTCACATCAGAAAGGCACTTGATAGATCCAGGATTCCCAAGCGGGCCATTTGGCTTCTGTCCTCTTTACCGCAGAGTGCTTGTAAAAGGCAGGAGACACCAGGAATTGACCCTTTACTTGAAGAGGCCATCATATAAGTAAATATTGATAATTCATGACGGAACAAGAGGGCAACTTTCTGCGTGCCAGGCACTGTGCCAGGTATTTACAAGCATTGTTTCCTTTTATTCTCAACAACTTTGATAAATCGGGACCATTAGGATTCTCACTTTCCAGCTGAGAGGGCTGAGCCACGGGAGAGGGGAAGCCTTTCTAATCAGCAGCAGAGCCAGGATTTGAACCCAGGTCTGGCTGGTGCCAAAGTCATGCTCTTGTCACTGTGGTCTACTGCTGGAATGAGACGGGTGCTCAGCGCGACATGCAGGGAGTGAAGGACGCCCCCTACCCCGTCTGCTTGGCAATGGGCTGGGGTGGAGGGTTTCATGTGTCTGATTCTATCGGATGCCCACGACAGCCCTGAGAGGGGTCTCCACCTCCAGAGTGGAGAAAGACACCCCAGGAGCCCCAGAGAGTGAGGCGGGCAGACGCACGGCAGCAAGGTATGGTGGGAGGCATCGGTGTCTCCTGGGGCTGGACCTCCACCCTGGAGACGGCAAGGAGGGGGAGACACGTAACTGGGACCCCACCTTCAAGAGACCCCGCTCCATGAAGAAAGAGCAGCTCCCTTCTCATTTTTCTAAGCTGTGGGGCCAGAGAACCCTAGAGACCGAGCCTCCCCATTCTGTCCTTGTCCCTTTACCTATGTGTGCTCAGGCAAGCGATCCACAGAGCCCGGCTGTGGGCTCTGAAAGAAATTCTCCCCGACAGATGTCTCATCTCAGGCTGGGGCATTCGGCCAGAGGCTCCTGCCCAAGAAGGGGCACCCTGCGGATGAGCATGGCTTCGATTCTCTGACAGCTAGAAAAGGCCAGCTTCTCCTGAGGGAGGGACAAGCGCTCACAATAGCCTGCGGCGCTCCCCCGCCCAGGCTTTTCCCTGAAGACTGTATCTGAGCAACAGCTCTTCCCAGGCTCCAGTACAGAGCCGAATGAGCTCATCCTCTGACAAGAGCTGGAAAGTTCCTGCGTGTCACATCATGATCGCCAGAGATCCTTCACCCAGGCCGAGCGGCAAGCACTCGTTCTACGGATACAAGCATTGTTTCCTTTTTTCTCAACAACTTTGATAAATCGGGACCATTAGGATTCTCACTTTCCAGCTGAGAGGGCTGAGCCACGGGAGAGGGGAAGCCTTTCTAATCAGCAGCAGAGCCAGGATTTGAACCCAGGTCTAGCTGGTGCCAAAGTCATGCTCTTGTCACTGTGGTCTACTGCTGGAATGAGACGGGTGCTCAGCGCAACATGCAGGGAGTAAAGGACGCCCCCTACCCCATCTGCTTGGCAATGGGCTGGGGTTCTACGGATACAAACCGGGGTTCATGGAGAGCACAGGCACCGTCTGGGATCTCAGAGCCAGCGGCAGCTATCAGCTCTCGGACCCCAGCCCTAACTGCAAGACTCAAGTCCTCTCCTACACCCTCCCATTACCAAGGAGGGAGCTGAGATCCAGAGAGGGGACACACTTACTCAAACTTGCCATGGCTGGGCTCCCACCATGTTACCTCCTTCCCTGTCGGGGCCTCGTTTCCAACAACACCTAAGGTGGAAAAGGCCAGCGTTTCCTGTGATTTGCAGCTAATGAAATCCAGCCTGCTCCACAGCCCAGGTGTCGTTTTCACTGTCCCAGGATCTACCAGTCACAGACCTGGAGCTGACCTCCAACTCTCCCCCTTGTCACGCGGGGTCCTCACGCGGCCGGGCCCACAGAGACACCCTGACTTAGAGCCCTCAGCGGCTTCCCTGACCAGGCAGAAAGAACACCTCAGCCGGGAGAAGAACAGAGTTGTACCGGGGAAGGGAAGGCGGGAAGAAAGAGAGGAAGATGGGAGGAAGGAAAGAACAAGGAAGAAGGAAGGAAGCAAGGAAGGAAGTGGCGCCTTTGTGAGCACTTCCTGTATGCCAGGCCAGCCGTACGGGGCCCCCGCACTATCTCGCCATTCATTCCTCACAAGCAGCCTGGGAAGTAGATACTTCTGACCCTATTTTTAGGGACTGGCCAGTAATTGCTGGAGGTGGGGCTGGAATCCGATTCCGTCTCAGTCCAGAGCCCAAATACTTTCTAGACTTTCTGGAACGGGCACTTTGCCCTGTGCTCCTCTGACTCCTATAGGGAGGCGCCATAGGGGGAGCTCCCAGGGCCTATGGAGGAGCTTGGCAGGGTGTGGCTTTCCCTGGGGTTCTTCAGAAGGCAGGACACTGGCAATGAGCTCACGGACGGTGGGAAGAAATGAATGAGTGGAAAAGACTTTTCGCAGACTCAGGAACATGGAATCCTGCACTGACAGTAGGGAAATACAGGAACCGTCCCCCCCTTACACCGCAGACGCTCTCAAGGACTCTAGAGACGAGAGTGGGGGGAACCAAGAGAAGGAGGCTGATTTTATTTACTTATTTACTTCTTTTATTTTTTAGAGCGGGGACAAGGATGAAGGGTGACAGAAGCTGATGACTGACTGACTGATTTTTAAGTAAACTCTACCCCAAACATAGGACTCACACTCACAAACCTGAGATCAAGAGCCAGGCACCCCAGGGTAACTGCTTTTATTTTTATTTATTTTTAATTTTTAAAAAGATTTTATTTATTTGAGAGAGAGAGAGAGAGAGAGAGAGAGAGCAAATGCACAAGCAGGGGTGAGAGGCAGAGGGAGAGGGAGAAGAGCCTCCACTGAGCAGGGAGCCCAAGATCATGATCTGAGCTGAAGCCAGATTCTTTTTTTTTTTTTTTTTTTTTTTTTTAAAGATTTTATTTATTTATTTGACAGAGAGAGATCACAAGTAGAGAGAGAGGCAGGCAGAGAGAGAGAGGGAAGCAGGATCCCTGCTGAGCAGAGAGCCCAATGTGGGACTCGATCCCAGGACCCTGAGATCATGACCTGAGCCGAAGGCAGCGGCTTAACCCACTGAGCCACCCAGGTGCCCTGAAGCCAGATTCTTAACTGACTGAGCCACCCAAGCACCCTTATTTTTAAAAGTTTTTAAGGTAATCTCTACACCCAATGTGGATGGAACTTAACATCCTGAGATCAAGAGTCACAAGTTCCACCACGTGAGCCAGCCAAGTGCCCCTCAGGATGACTGCTTTTAGACCCTTATCCCTTTCTCAACTTCGGTAGCCAGGAGACCACCTCTCCTCCACCCCAGAGAAAGTCTGGAAGTTTCTCTACAATGGAAGAAATGGGAGGCCTTTGAGGAGGGCATCAGGCGAGCTGGGGACAGGCAAGGGCACCATGAATAAATGAGGGGCTGAAAGGCGTCTCTCCCCTCTACCTCCCACCTTTTTCCATTTTGTGGCCCACAAAATAGAAACTCTATACCTTCATTCAGGAAATTGGAATCTTCGTGGGGGTTCTGTCTAAGCAGAAAGCCCTAAAGGTGCTGTCACTGCAGCGACAGGGCCCGGATGGGCAGCGACCAGGATGCGCGCCATTGATGAGCCCCCCCTCAGACCCAGAGCTGCTGCCCACCGGCTTGTGTGGGCCTCCTTCTTACACAAGCAAAAACGCCGGAGGTCACCGGACACCTGAGAAAAGGGACAAACACACGGACCAAAGGGAACCTGAAGGGAACAGAAACCAGGTAGAAAAGAAAACCAAAATCCAAAACGAGGAACGTTAACAGCCTCTGAGAGATAAGAGAAGGTATGGGGATCTATAAGGATACTATTAAGAAGAGACCTCCAGGGGGTAAAAGGAACTTTTGATAATTAAAGATGCAACGACAGAAAAGGACAAAATGGCTGGAAGACAAAATGGAGAGAAGTACCCAGAAAGTAGTGCGAAAATACGAAAAGATGGGAAATCTGACAGAGAAGTATGAAAATCGGAGAAACAAGCCAGGAGGTCCCAGCCCTGACTCCCAGCCCATCCAGAGAGAACGGAGGAGTCATCCAGGAAACAGCACAGGACTCTTTTGTTAAGCCCAAGTCCTTGAGTTGTCAGACTGAAGAGTCACCGCCTAGGAGGGACGGCCCCACGCTGAGAGCCACACCTGCGATGCTTCCCAGCTCTGAGCCTGAAGGGAAGATCCAGAGACAGTCACAGAGAAGGCTTCAAGGCACAGGAACCAGAACGGATATGAACTCTTGCCAGCAACCGGAGCCTCAAGGACAGGGCAGCAATGCCTTTAGTACTCGGAAGGAACGTTATTTCCAACCTGAAATTCTACCCTTCGAGCAACCGAGAAACAGAATAAAAACTTTCTAATACCTTGAGTCACATTAAGTGCCAAAACCCCCCCACTCATCAGAGACCCTTTTCTCTAGAAGACCCTGCTGAAGGATGGGCTCTGTGAAAATCAGGAAGCAGAGGAGGAAAAGTAAAAGGTAAGTTTGTGGAGAGAGGAGATCTAATACAGGAGGAAGAGACTCTCCGGGCATGGGGGGTGAAGGGAGACCCCGGGGTGGCGGCTGGTACTGTGCAGAGGGAGCCACTGGGTGACACGGGAGGGGCCCGCGTGGGTACTGTGGAGTTTTCACAGTAGCCCGTGCAGCCGAATGTCTGGAAGGGGTTTCAGAGGTGAGAATTTGAGGGCTGAATTAGTAATAAATATATGGAAAAATAAGTGAATACACGCACCCACTTTTATCCAAAGAGAAAATAGAAAAGTGCAGGAAGGAAAAAGGAGCCACGGGTCATTACGTGACTTGGCTGTGAATGATGTGTGTGGTACTCCCGTGAGAGGCTGGAGAAACGGGGGGCGTGGGGGGCATGTGGAGAGGCTCTCGGCTCTCTAGTTAATGCCGAAATGCTACTGTGGTAGCAACTTGGGCCTGTTTGTTAGAGATAGAAGGGTGAACAAAGACGAAGGGTACTGCTGTTTTCCATAACGCAATTTATGGAAATAATTCGTTCTTTAAACTCTATGCCTGTGCAACTTCGATAAAATTAAAACCAGAAAAAATGAAAGATTGTGCACAGGTCACTGTATCCCTGAGAGGCCACTGCTCCCGCAGGAGAGACAGGAAGAAGCTGGCCTCTTCCTAGGTGCTGGGCCGGATTCCCCGGGATGCGAGAGTCCAGGACTCAGACACACACCGTCCAGACCCAGGCGGATGGAGTCCTCAGCGCTCAGGGGCCACAGTGGGTTGGGGTGAGCACCCCACTTCCTGCACTCTAACCCCCACGCTCGGGCTGAGCCCCATGCCTCCTTAGATCCCCTACTGGAACCCAGGGGGCAGCGTCTGCTTGAGAAATGGATTCTCCTTTAAATTTTAATAGGATGCATTTAGGTCTTCTCCGACCGTGCTCAGGGCTCCGGGGACTCTGGTCCCAGCCCACACAGACACTCAGTCTGCCCCGTGATCAATATGTCTTTTCTCATTTCCATTTTGCTTTCACGCTGTTTTTTTTTTTTTTTTTTTTTTTTTTTTACTGTCCGAGACTTGGGTTTTGTAGTGACATAATCCGCTCTCTCTGATGCCTGGAGTTGAGTGTTTCCTGGGAAGTCCTTCGAGTCCTCGGGAGAAGAGTGTCAGGCCAGTACTGAAAGCCGACCTCACTAGACTGAGATCTGATCCAGTGATCCAGGCCCACCTCGGATGGACATACCACGAGTTCACTTCCAGACCTCAAAATGAAGCAAGACAGATGGATTTTTTTTTGTTTTTTTTTTTGGTTTCCCAGTGAATACAAGAGTCGCATTCATCTGATGCTCTATGTAGGCTAATAAGTATATAACAGCATTATGTCTAAACGGTGCACATGCCTTAACTTAAAAATATTTTATTGCTAAAGAAATGCTAACCCTCATCTGAGCTTTCAGTGAGTCATGATCTTTTCGCCAGTGGAGGGTCTGGCCCCAGTGCTGGTGGCTGCTGACTCATCAGGGCGGTGGGTCCTGGGGTGGCTGAGGCGACTTCTTAAAATAAGACAAGAATGAAGTCGGCGGCATCAGTTGACTCTGCCTTTCATGAATGATCTCCCTGCAGCACGTGTGATGCCGTTGGATAGCATTTTGCCCACCGGAGAGCCTCTTTCCAAACTGGAATCGATCCTCTCAGACTCTGCCGCTGCTTTGTCCCTGTAGCGTATGGAGTGTCCTAAATCCGTTGTCATTTCCGCACTCTGCACAGCATCTTCACCGGCAGGAGATTTAGGTCTCAAGGAGCCACTCTCTCGGTTCACCCAATGCAGTAACTTCCTCATCCGTTTGGTTTGATAATGAGATGGCAACGATCCAGGCTCCACCTGGAAGTCCGGTTCCCCTGCTCTTCCCACCACATCTGTGGCTACTTCCTCCGCTAAAGTCTCGAACCTCTCTTTGATCTAAAGGCACTGATCTGCAAAGCCCACTAGAGTGAAACCCGGTAAAACGAGGTATCCTTGTATTCTTATTTGAGGGGATAATCTTCCCAAAGGGATATCCTCCCCAAGAATCTTAAGTGGTTTCCTGGGAACAGAAATGTCCTGCCCTAGTTTTCAAAATAGCCATTTGCAAATCTACCGTTGGCCAAGACCCAGAACCCGGTCTGGGTCTGAGAGAACCCTCCTGGCTTCCCAGTCCAAACCATCAACCTGCTCGCCTGGCAGCCAGCATCTTCCCTCCTGCCGCCCCAGAGGAAGTACTCTCTTCTTAACTCTGCTTTGGCCCCCATCCCTCAAATCTTCTCCAGAGTCCTGCTCCTGCATTCTGTGCCTTGGTAGAAGTCACGCCTAGCAGCCCCAGGATTCCTCAGTTTAAACACCCACGTGCTCCACTTTTCATCTCTCCAGTCCCCACTGCCTTCATTTCTCTGCTTTCCTCGGCAGCCAGCCTCTTGGATGGAGGTTTACCGTCCCCTGATGCCTCCACTCCTCATCTCAGCGCATGCCATTGGGATTTTGCCTTGACCCAAACAGCTCCCATCCAGGCCACCAGTGACCCCCTCATGGCCACATCTCCTGGACACTGCCTGTCCCCACGTTCCCGGGCCTCTGGGCAGCACTCAGCACAGATGACCATTCCCTCCCTGAACACCCTCTGCCCTTGGCTTCTAGGACTTCTCACTCTGCTGGGTGTCCTCCTACTCCTCTGGCTTTTCCTTCTCAAACTCTTTGCAGCTTTGTCTCTACCAGCCTCTAACTGCTGGTGGATCCTGGCCTGGGTCCTGATATCCTTTCCTTTTCTCTCATTCTGTCTCCCCAGGTGACCCTTTCCAGACCCATCCCCTAAGTAGCATTGACAAACCCATATCCCAGTGTGTATTTCCAGCTCAGACCTGACCTCTGAATGCCAGGCTCACCTGTGACCTGTCATGACCCAGCATCTCAAAATCAACATGTCCACCAAGTTGGGATTTCCCCTTCCCCAAAACTCCTTCTCGCTCTCTTCTCCCCTCCCTGTGTAGCTCAGTGAATGACACCACCACCCACCCACTGTCACCTGAGCCTGAAGTGGGGCAGTCATTCTTGATTCCAACCTTCCCTTTCTCACCCTCCACACTCGGTTCACCGGGAGTCCGACAGTTACATTCCTGTCTCGGCCACTGGATACTGCATGTGGACTCTGCTGCATCCTGCCCTTCCATGCCCTACCCCTAACCCTTCCTGAAGTCCAGGTCATCATCTTTAGGAGAGTTGGAGAAATAGGATTTGGGGAGGAGGAGAAAGAGAACAAAACTCAGTGTGGGCACGTGTGATGGGGCTGAACTATTCACTCCCTACTCCACTGGGACCATACTCAGAGTGGCACATCCACACTTCCAGGGAGAGGTCTGAGATTTAAGGAGAGATCAGGGTACCAGGATCCTCTCAGGAAGAAGACAGGGCCCTGGCAGCCTGGTCTCTTTCGGGCTCTATATCCAGAGCAGGGCACCTGGGACCACTTCTCTCTGGCCCCTAGGACACAAGGGGTTGGTTCAGTCTGGGAGCTGGTAGCCCACAAGCCAGCCCTTTTCAGCATCACATGTTTCATTTTGACCATGAACACTTGCAGGGCAGGTCAGCATGCAAATGACCTTGGCTGCCAACCCCAGATGCCGGCCCCATCACTGAGACCATCTGACTTTACCCTCCCCAGATCAAGCCTGACTCCAAGTGCCCAGCCTGGTTCAGTCCTGGCTCTTGTCCTCGTTCCTTGTGAGACCCAGAGCCTTGATCCTACTCACAGGTTCTAGAGCTGCTGAGTCCAGGGACCTGCCCCTCACCTACAGTCTCCTGACCATGCTGGAGGGATGGTCATTTAATAAGCACTCTTTAGCACTGCCTATGTGCCAGATAATTTGCTCAGCATCAGGGATACCACAATGACCAAAAGATAATTCCTGCCTTCACGCAGAACTTACATTCTGGTGGAGGAAATAGAAGCAAACTAGTAGATACACTAAAAAAAAAAAAAAACAGGGAAGGGGAATAAGAAATGTCAGAAAAGGGCACAGGAAAGTAGGTAGTCTGAGAATGCTTTACTGAAGGATAACTAAAAGAAGTGAGAGAACCATGGGACTCCTGGAGAAAGTGCTCCAGGCATAGGGCATAGCAAGTGCAAAGGCCCTGAGGCAGAAGCTTGTCTGACAAAGAACAGAGGTCACTGGCCAGAGCACAGGGGCATGGGTAGAGGGGCAGCTAGTGGCTAGGGAGGAGCTGAAGTCTGCACACAAAGGTCTCTTGAGGGCTGTGGAGGGTGCAGGACAGCCGTGACAAGGTCCGTTGATGTGAAACAGGATCCCCGTGGTGGCCAGGTTGAGAATACACTGTGGTGGGAAAGGTGGGGGGGATGCAGGTGATTATAGGAGGACACTGTAAGAGATGGCGATGGCTTGCCCCAGGAAGTGAGAAACAAATAGGCAGTTTCTGGGCATGGTTTCAAGGGTTGAGCTGACAAGATCTGCTGATGGACATGAGACAGAGCAGTCTGGGCCCTGAACACCTGGAAAAATAAAGTTGCCCGTGCAGAGTGTGAACAAGCGCTTTGTTTTTCTCTTGCAAAAGATGCTCTTTTCCCCTCTGGCCACTTACAAGACATTCAAAAGGACATTGAGCAAGTGAACGGTGAGGCACCCAGTTTCTCCACCCCTGTGACACGGCACACCCTGTACGTTACCAGCTCCTGGGCAGGGGCTTTTTTGTTGTTGTTGTTCTGGTGTGGATTTTCAGAGCGGTAGGCCTGATGAGTTTATCGCTTACATCTATCCCCAGAACTCCAAATTAACACCACGTGATTCAAAATTTTATCAATGTGCTCCTCGAAACATATTACAGAGAAAACAAATATTACTAAAGACAAAATCCAACTTCGTCCTTCATCAGGAGTTCCCAGGGAGGAAGGGCTAAGCAAAGCAGAAATTCGGAAATTTGGGATGAAAAATGATACACTAGTAAGCCTCAAAGTCCAAGAAGAAATGAGTTTCTGAAAAATTACTGAGAAAGAGAATAACCTTTAAATTAAAAAAAAAAAAAAGAAAACTATTCTCTTCAAGCGACTATTGTATAAACACACACACACATACACTTTAAAAATATGGAAATATAGGTGCACCATAATACTGCATGAGCTCTTAGGCTTGAATAAAATAAATTCAGCTAGGAGAAATGGAAAGACATGAGCTAGAACAGCATGTCTCTTAAAAATCTATCTCCCTCCAATGGAGCAATATTGAATTAAGTCAACTTTTAAAATAAATTCTTGAACAACTGTCCCAAGAACCTGATGAGTCACCGTGGTTCTTAACATGTGTGTGTGTTGCTCTGAGGATGTGTCCACTGAACACCCCAGTGGACATTACACAGATGGCTGGAGACCCAACACGAAACCCTGGGGAGAAGTCCAACTGGACGTACATGTCTGGGAGCTATCAGCCAGCAGAGGCATAGCGAGTCACCTTGGGATTTTAGACAATGGAAAGGAGGATGATGGAGACTGAGCCCGAGGAACCCTAATATTTAGAAATCAGGAGATGATGGAAAATCACCAAAGAGGAGGAGAAAGTGCCACTGGCAAAGAAAGAGCATCAAGAAAGATGGCGCCATGGAAACCAACGGACGAAGGGTTTCAAGGAAGGGAGAAGAAGGAGGGATCAATGGTGTCAAATGCTGCTGGCAGGTCGGGGAAGAACAGAAGTGAGAATGGACCACAGAATTCTACAGGGTAGAGGGTGCTGTTGACCTTCATGAGAGTAGTTCTGAGGGGGTGATGAGCCCAAAGGTGCACCTGGAATGGGCTGAGAGAGAACTGGAGGAAAGACACGGAGGGGAGCAAGTATGGTTCACTCGTCCTGGGCATCAGAAAAATCTGGTGATACAGGCCGTTCAATCAAAGGTGTGCTTTTAAGGTGGGAAACTTCAAGTTTGGACACACTGAACCGAATGGGCCAGGAGAGAGGCAATGAATGGCCGCAGTGACATATCGGGGAAGACGGGAAGAGATGGGACCCAGCACCCTCTGACGGGGGACCCGGGTGCTCTTCTTTCAGCTGGGCTTCTGGGTGATGCGGTCAGCAGGGTCTGGGATGGAGTCCTGCTAAAGGCCTGAAGGGCTCAGGGGCAGCCCCGGGGCAACCCCGTCTCCCTGAGTCACCTTACCCACCCTCCCTGGCCCAACCACAGCAGCGCTTCCATTCCTTGCCCTAGATTCCAGTTCCGAGTTGAGGCTGGGCTGCCCCTCTAAATACCAGTCTCTCCTCAATCCCTTACTCCCTAGCTGTGGTCACCTTTCTGAACATCCCCACCCTTGCTGGGCCTGGCCTTTCTGGCTCTTATGTCTGATTCATCGTTCCCTTCGGACCGAAGCCCCAAGCTCCCCATCCCTCAAAGCTCGGATGACCACCTCCAGCAGCCAGGTAGTGTTACTGATCCCAGGTTCTCCTTCTTTCACACCAGTCCTCGGGGCTAAGCTCCCAGCTTTCCTTGCAACAAGTGAACTTGAGTTAGGACAATATAAGCATTGCCCTCAATGAACAATATAACTTTGTATGAGTGAAAACAACATTCCCTAACAAAGGAGGCCTTCTAAAACAACCCAGGCAAATGCATAGGTGCTGGGTGAGAGAGCCAACACATTCCTGATGGGCACTCCCAGAGGCCGTCTGGAAAATGCAAGCTTTGTTCGGGTGTGGAAGTGATGCAGAGCGAAAGGAGGGGGCTGTGTGCCAGGAAAATCAAGGCAACAAATAGGAACCGATGCATAGTATGTACAAAGCAAGGCCCTAGGACCCAAGTCAAGAGAGGTCCTGGAATGAATTTCAGTGCCATGGTTATTCTAGAAGTAACACAAAGAACCACGGAGTTTTCTCCATGGTGGGACCCGAGAGGTTAGTTAAAAGAGATGGTTGAGGCTGGATAGGACTTGGTAGTGGGAAGAACTCAGCAGGCCCAGAGGGGGATCTGCAACAGGGACGGGTCAGACTGGGGGTCCATTCTGTAGATAAGGCAGCCATAGAAGGCCCTGGGGCCCAAGTGTGACATAGGTAGAACTCTGATCAGACACTCAATGGCACCAACATGGGTATCTGGAGGGAGGGGGGCCAGAGACCCCAGCTGAGTTATGAACCACTTCATGTGGACAACAGAATTTGGGGACTAATAAGAAGTATGGGGGGGTGGTCAGGAGAAAAGGTGCCCAAGATGATACTAAGGTTTTGAGTGTCGAGGTGTGGGTACATCATCTCAGATCTGGATGCAGAAGATTCTCTTGGTGGTTTGGTTGGCACATGCTGAAGTTGAGGGGCCCAGGAGGCATCAGTTCAGGAGTGAGGTTCTATCTGGAGACCCAGATTTAGTGTTGCTCACACAGTGACAAGGTTAGAAGAAGAGCGAGATAATGCTGACAAGGGAGAACACTCAAGGTCAAAAGAAATCAGTCCGACTGACCAGGTACAAGAGTCACCGTTACACCCAGACTGCTGACCCAGCTACCTTCCCTCTCCACCCGCCTCCTCCACCTTACCAGGCCTAGCTCCACCCTGTCCAGGAAGCCCCTTCTGGCTGTCCAGCCCCAGAAGTCCCCGCCTGCTGGGAGCATCTCGACATTAGCAGTCCACACATCAGCACCCAGCCCTTGCTGCCACCCGAACCAGTCTCCCAGCATCTGGAGCACAGAGCCATGGTTGACCCCCTTGGCTCTTGGTTTCTTCGGGCACAGGCACCCAGAAGGCATTGAATAAATGGGTCCTCCTGGATGGACTGATGAATTGATTGATTGCTGGGCTGGAGGTCAAGTCGAAGGGTAAGGAGACCAGCGAGTAGTTTGACTAGTGATAAAAAGACTCATGAGCATGGGACTCGCGGCATCTCCTCTTTGTGTCTGGCTTCTCGACTTTTGGCTACGAATTCAATCTATGTCAATCAACAAGGATACATTTCAACAATGCTACTGAGGAAAAACAAGGTGCAGACAGATGTGAGACCTACTGAAGTAATTATTAGCACTGTCGACTGAATATCTCTGGGGTCCCCCACGTGCACGGGAGCACTCTCCCCCATTCTCTCCCCAAAGCAGGTGAGGTCACAGGGGGCTTGCCCTGGCCATTCACAGGAATAGAAGCTTCTTGGTGCAAGCTGTAAGGGCCAGTGCACAGCTGACTATTTCTCACCTTTCTTTCTCAGTCTCCATCACCCTAGGTCTCTGAGTGACCCCTAACGACAGAAGCCCATCACAGACCCTTATCAAACAGGTCCTTGAGGGATAGCAATGCTTGCCGTGTTAAAAAAAAAAAAAAAGAAAGAAAGGAAAGAAGTAGAAAAAGAAAGGAAAAAGGGAGAAACTAGTCAAAGACAAAACTGTGGTGACCTCAGATGGGGGTGCTTGAAGGATACAGTCAGTTTCTGGGTGGGGGGACACCCTCAGCAATTTGAAGGGGACAAGGGGTTTTGTGGCTGGTTGAATGGATGGTCACATCCTTGGCCCCAACCATGAAATGCTGGAGGTGCCCCCTGTTATACAGCAATCCAGAATATGCCCCTCAAATTTCCAAACATTCCTGGGGAGTAGAGAGCAGCCCTCAGAGAACCATGAATGGAGAGGGATTGCCAGAAGCCGGGGGTGGGAGGCACAGTGGGGGCCTTGATGGGACAGCTGGGTGATAGGAGAAAAGAATCTGACGGGTGACACCATGTGGCCCCAAACTGCCCCAGCTGGACATGGCGAGCTGAGCATGAAGAAGCCATGTCTCACAGTCTGCAGAACCGAGCCATGTCATCCCGGAGGGAGGGGGGACACACGAGGTGGCTCCGGCAGTGACAACATGCCCTGATGCCCATTTGTCAGCATCCTGAACCACGACCCTTAATGTGGGGGAACAAAGGACCTCCTTGCTCAACCCATAAAGCATGTCCTTTCCCCTCTTACGGATGAAAAAACAGAGCTGGAGACTCGACAGCTAGTCTGAGCAGGAGAGAGCTAAGCGAGAGAGGTAGGGAGGGTGAGCCTGGAAAGGGAGGGAGATCCTGGAACAGAGCAGGTGGGACTAAGTGGCAACCTGGATGGGACAGTGAGGGGAGGGGGGTCCCAAGGCCCAGGCTGTAGGAAGAGAAGGGGACTCAGGGGGTAACCTCTCATGTTTCAGCTGAAGGCGGAGACTCCAGGCTCCTACCAGCTGCCCTTCCTGAGCTCGGGCTTCCCAGGAAAACGAGGGCAGCAGGGGGCCTCCTTGGGGCCCCCATCTCCAGTCTGGGGGCTGCTGCTTCTCAGGGAAGAAGCAAACCTTTTGGTGCACACCAGCTACCCCTCAGCAGCCCCTCAGCGTCTCACAGACGGTTCTTGAAGCCAGAGGTGAGAAGGCCAGTCATTGTGACCAGACGCATCAGTCTTAGGATGAATGAAGTCTTAGGGGGCCTCTTCGGTACCCAGTGATATGAGACCCAGAGACACAAGAGGGCGCTCTATTCAAATAGCAGGGACAAAGCCGTTCTGCCCTCAGCGGGAAAGAGGCTTAGTATTTTGAAAAACCTTTGAGATTTGAGACAAACTATGAGAGACTGGACTCTGAGAAACAAACTGAGGGTTTTGGAGGGGAGGGGAAGTGGGGGGTTGGGTGAGCCTGGTGGTGGGTATTAAGGAAGGCATGTATTGCATGGAGCACTGGGTGTGGTGCATAAACAGTGAATCTTGGAACACTGAAAAAATTTAAAAATATATACAAATCCTTTTGAAACCTCCTTCTTCTTTATCTCCCTCAACTTCCAAGTATGTAATCAGCCACAAACAAACAGCCTCACAAACCCGGGGCAGCTGCTCTTTCTGCTCACAGGTCCTGTCCCCGGGCTTTAATATGACCACCATTTGCACCAAGACCGCCCCCCAAAACCAAGACAAACAAACAAAAAAACCCCCACACCTTTGGGCTACTATTTCTCATGAAGCTGCTACTGGAACTCTGGACAGGATGTTTCTCTCCCTAGAGAGAAACCTCGACCACTGCATTATTTATTTATTTATTTATTTATTTATTTATTTATTTTTTTGGGGGGGCCATCCTTGACCCCCTCCATTGACCCTTAGTTGCAACAACCCAACTCTTCCAATTTTGTTTCCAAACATCCCCCTCTCCCGACAGCCCCTGTTCCTCACTGCCACCAGAAGATGCCCTCCAGTGGCCTTGGGGAGCTTGGCCATCTCTGCTCTCCCCAACCAACAGAGGAATCCGGCACCTCCCACTTTGATTTGCTGAGTTAGGCACCCGCAGGTGCTGGAGATTGGCAGGTCCCCAGTGACACCCCCGTTTGCAGGTGCTCACGTTCGGTGATGACTCTGCCTTGGCAGGTAGTGCTATCGTCCCTTGGGACTGCGTGGGACGAAGGCTGCATTGATCACACTGGGAACACAGACACAGGACCCTGAGACAGACACCACAGCCCCGGGAGCAAACACGTGGTCACACAGAACACAGCTGGCACAAAACTTCCACAAAGCAAGTCCACAACAAGGCACCCTTCCGAAGCCCAGAGGGCCCCACAGTGTGAGTTGTGAGATGCTTAGATCATTGGGTTTTCAAAGATAAGCACCAAGGGTAAAAAAACCAGCGACGATATTCCAAATATTTACCAACCAATGAGTCCCGGGCCCCAACCAGTCAGAATGGAGACCGGTGTAGACAGTTGGAGTGAGCAGCGCCTTTGTGATCAGCCCGGTGAACAGCGTGTGGGCAGAGCCCGAGTCCCCTGTAGGACAGTGCACATGCCGAGGTGGCTGTTTGCACAGGACAGAGTGATCTGGGGGACCATGCACTAGGTAGATGGCAGTCGGGACACGGGACCTAGTCGGCGCGCTGTCAGCCCCAGTGCCGCGACTAGAAACGCAGTCGACATCTGAAGAAAGAAGGGGCTGGAGGAAGACCCAGACTGCTCCAGTCCTCGGCACACAGCCGGCTCCCATCCCCCGCCAGAGAGCCCGGCGTTGGGGACCAGAGACGGCCAGCGAGTCCCGTGAAGGTGGCGGCTGCTGGAAAGCGCCCATGGACGCAGCGTAGCCGGGGGAGACACTCACCGCCTCTCACCACGGGCGGTACCGCCTCTGCCTCTGCAGGAAGCAGAACCAAACGCTGCCAACCAGACAGGATTCTTACCCTCCTTCGAAGATTTTGATCCTCGCTGGCTCCCCTCGTTTGGAGGCGGGAGCGTCCTCCTCCGGCTTCCCTCGCTTCTCTTCTTCCTTCTGCACTCTAGCTAGATCTTTCTGGCCTTCCGGGGAAACCAGCGAAGGGAGGTGAACCTGGCCCACCACAGGAATGACAAAATCACAAAGTCAATGACACAAGCACTGCGTGGAGCGGGAGTCGTGGAGCGGGGCCTTCGGGGGCCCTGCGTGCGCCGCACTCGCTCTTCCCTCCACCCCGTAAAGACATGCTAGAAGCTCCAGTGGGCAGAAAGAAGGAGCTGGCTCCCCAGAGAGCTGAAGTCCCTTCTCCCAAGGCCACCTGGTTAGTTGGGTGTCCAAACTGGGACTCTCATCAGGACTTTGTCCTGGAAAGACCAGGCCTTCCCACGAGAGCCGTGTTTGCTTTTTCTTTTCACACTAGTCTAGAATCTTCTGGGAACAGGCCCTTATCTTGGTCCTTGGTCACACCCGCACCCGAAACAAGGCCTGCCTCAGAGAAGAGTGTGAGGAAGGAGGAGCAAATAAATGAAGCCTCCATGCCGAGATTAATTGCTCCAATTCTCCTTTACAAATCAGAAAATGAAGGTCACCCTGCAAGTTAAGGGCATTGCGGGGAGCAGAGTGCAGGTCTTCTGAGGGCCCTGACCAAAACTTTGCGTGCACACTGATGGGCATGCACCTGGAGGGGTGTGTGCAGGCTCTGGCCGGTAGTCTAAGGGAACCCATTCTGTTCACAGAGCTATGGGTCTCAGTGGTGGGAGCTGGCTCAGGAGGGAAACAGGTCCTCTAGACCCTCTGCCAGCTGTGCCTGGAGTGATACTCTCTTCCTACTTCACGCCACTGTCAGTTAAGGTCATGGTTACAGCCCGTGGGAGAAGCACCCATGTCTCTTGATGCCAGGACAGTCTAAACCACAGGCTCCCAGGCCAGCTGTGCTGTTTGTCCTTATATGGGGTGCTTGGGCTGAGCAGAAAGAGAGCTGGTTGGGAGTCAGGGGACCTGGGTGTTAACCCCACACAGACTCCATTGCATGCTGAGCCACGCTTGGGTAGCTCTAAGCCCTCCTCTTTCTGGGCTTAGTTCGCCTCTGAGGAGATTTAGATCATCTTGAAGATCTATCCCAGGGCCAATGTCTATGACTCAGTGATCCCCCCAAACTGTCTCATCAGCACTGGAGATGAGGAGTGGAAACCGAGGGAGGCTACGGACTGCTGCTCTGCCAGAAGGCAGCAGATACTGCGCCGTGCCCGTGGAGTTCCAGAACACGCTCTTTTCACTCCTATCTTGGCCTGCCATCTGAGCCATCCATGGAATGACCAAGGGGGACTTCCACAGGCTGACGGAGGACTTCTTTCTCACAACCAGCTGTGATGTCTGGACAGAGCTGGAGGAGACTGGTTGGGTGGCAAAGTGCCATTCTATCAGGAAACACTGTTGGAACTGAGAGGGGGACCAGGAGTCTGCATTGGCTTTTAAAGACAATAATACGATTGTCTTTAAATCGTAAAAATGATTGTTGAGTGCTGGTGTGCCAAGCACTGTTCTGAACACACTTTGTATATTTTAACTCACTTACCTCCACAGCCCTAAGAGCTGAGTATTTTTTGCACCTCTAGTTTATAGATGAGGAAACCAAGGCACAGACAGAAGAGGTAACTGGCCCAAGGTCACACAGCTAGTATGGGAGGTAGTGGGAAATGTGGCACTGAGTCCTTGTTTTCAATCTGTTTGCAATATGTGGTTGTCAAAGTGACCCCCAAAGGGGAAAAAAAAAGCAGGAGAAACTGAGAAATGGGACATGGCTGCAAAGTGACTTTTGTCTAAGCTGGGGTTTCTCCAGGGCTTAGATATGGGGGGAGAAAAATACCTGTGACCCAACTGAAATTTGATAGTGTGGCCTAGACCTACATGAGGATAGTTTGGAAGATCTTTACAATGCTAAAATAGCCCAAAGGGCTCTTCAGAGCTACTAATAGAGAGTGGAAACTATAAGACAAAAGACTGCTCAGGAAAGAAATCTCTTAAAGTACTGTCCAAAGACTGTTTGGGTTGTACCAAGAGATGATGAGCTCCCCATCACTGGAGCCATGCAAAGAGAGAGAGGTGTGTAATTGTAGGAAGGCATGAAGTGGTGGGCCATGCAGCTATATGAATACACCATACGGGTGCACTTGTGGTAGGAAACATGCCAGTGGATCTAGCGTTTTATTTTAAGAAAAAGTTTGCAGGTTTCAGCTCATTTGATGAAAGCTGCCTTTTAAACCAAAGATGGCCTAACTCAATTAAGTTAACTCTTCCTTTCTCTTACACGGACTTTTAGTATATAGTCATTCAAACAGAGGAAGTCCAGATCGTTGGAAAGGGCTTTGGAGTGAGGTCTGGTTTTGAATCGTGGTGCTGACATTTACTGTGTAGCCCTCTTCAGGTTACCTAACTTCTCTGAACTGGCCATTTCATTTATAAAATGGTGATACAGTACCCGAACTTTCAAGGTGCTTGTGAGGACGAAAGCAAAGTTCTACACAACGTGGCCCACAGCAGGGGCATGAGAAGTTGTAAGTATGAATACAATTACAACAGCATCTTGGGGGGAGCCGTGGCCAGGAAGACATGCTGGAGAGAAATCAGTCACAATGTTTATGGCAAACATGGAGATCTCATCTAGGGATGTCTGTAAACTGACAAGGATATTCAGAGACTAGATCTGGGAAACAATCCTGTGAAGACTATCCAGCTGAGCTAGGGACGAATTTGGTGCACAAAATTCACTGGGTGATCAAAGAGGTGGAGACGAATATAGGAGGAGCTCCAGAACACAGTTTTGTTCGTGTGTCTGTGATACAAATTTAGTTTGGTGGATTTAGGCCTGATTTGATCAAAGCGTCTGATCTGAAGACACTTTGATGAACATTTTAAAATCTGCAGTCACGGGATGCCTGGGTGGCTCAGTTGGTTGGACGACTGCCTTTGGCTCAGGTCATGATCCTGGAGTCCCGGAATCGAGTCCCGCATCGGGCTCCCAGCTCCATGGAGAGTCTTCTTCACTCTCTGACCTTCTCCTCGCTCATGCTCTCTCTCACTGTCTCTCTCTCAAATAAATAAATAAATAAAATCTTTTAAAAAATCTGCAGTCACTTTTATGGTTTTGTTTCCTCCAATAATAGAAAGAAAAAAAATTGATTCTCTGGAGTCAGAGAGGTCTAAGTTCAAATTGAGTGTGCCAAAGACCTGCCATGTGACCTTGACCTCTCTCACCCTCTGACCCTGGGGTACCTCATTCATAGCTGAGCTGGGAGGTGGTCTGGCTGCCTCCTGGGTAGAGACAGCTCTGACTGGGTTTAGCACAGCATCTGGCACACCAAGGTGACTCAATCAACAAGACCAACTCTTATTCCACACACACCAAGTTGGCGTGGTTTCGCATGGCCTGGGTGCTCAGGCGGGCCCTACTGGGGTATGCGGGTGTCATGTATCTGAGGCAAAGAGGGAATTATCAAACGTCAACCTCCCTGGACTGGCAGGGGTCTGTTCATTGTATGGTTCCTGAAGCAGGCTCAGGTCAGAGGCACTGGAGGAGAACCTGCGACCTTGGTCAGGGCTGGGTGCTGACACACAGCATAGATGGGTCAGGCTGTGAGTGGTCTTGCCCCCTAGTGGCAACGAGGAACACTGCAGCCAAGCTCTGTTGGCTATCCTGCTCACAGGAGAGAAAGCCGCAGTATTTCAGGAGCTGCTGGTGTCACATCCTAGAAACTTGAGGAGTGGGAAGATTCTGAGTGCTACCAGAGAATGGAAATAGCAGGTGTGGAGAATAAGAAAATCAGGAGAAGGCTAACAGGACCATGGAAGAACACGTGGAGTGGCATAAAGTTTTGAAAATGAAGTAGGCTTTCCCACCAGCCAAGTTTTCCAAGTTGGTCTCTTGGAGAACATTTTCCACGCTGGCTCCGACTGTGTCTTTGATTTGACAATAGTGGCTAATGGGAAAACAGGACGACTTTAAAGCTCATTTCATTGGAATGTATCTAGCCTGGTGATGGGAGAGACACACTGACAAAGAAACCCAATAAATATGTTTCCTTATAAGATACCCAGTCACAGCTGACAGGGGGCAAACCCACACACTCACCCGGCTCTAGTTACGCAAATAGAACTTGAGGGGAACGTGCCTTTAAAAGCTCAGCAGGACCTCTAAAGCTGACTTACCTCTGTCATGCGGGGCTTGCGGGAGCTGGATGGCACAAGCCTTCCTGTCTCAGGATGCGGAGCTGTGGCCATGGTGTATGTTTCTTTGCTCACCTTCTGCTTAGACCTCAGGAGGGACAAAGCAGCTTTAGTGGAAACCCCCGGAAGGTTGGGGTTGTACAAACTTATGCACCAACCAGCGTAAACAGAGGACCTCCTATCTGCATGCTGGATGTGATTTGGCTTAATGTAGTTTAAATAGCACCAACTGACATTAGTGGTCGTGTGGAGGCTGGGGGACTGCAGTACCTTCTTTGAGTCCGTACCTTCTTGCGACTTGGCTGGCCTGGGGGACGTTTCTGACAGAGGCAGCGAGCTGGAAGGTGCCAGTGGAGGGAGGTCAGGTTGTTCCTTGGAATCTTCTTTCTTCACACTCAGTGGGGGCAGCCCTCTTCGGTGAGGCTTACTGGATGGCTGGGTGTATTCCTTCAATGCCTCTGAGCCTGGGGCCGTTGCATGGGGCAATGAGGAGTGCGGAAGGGGAGTCATTTCCTTTGGGTCAGAAGGATCTGAGGATAGGCTGGATGCTGTTTCTAGCTCCCTCCTGCCCTGGCTCTGGCTGCCCAGGTGGGATTTCTCTGGCCTTTTGCTGTCCTCTGTGCTGGTGAGCACCACGCTGCACGGTTTTACCAGCTCGAGTGTTTCATCTGCCTTGGAAACCTCCTCTTCCTTCACCCTTTTTTGCTGCTGGGTTTCCATGGTAAGTTCCAGGCTGCCAGCCGGTGAAAGGACGCGTTTGCTCCCCCCAACTGTGGAAGAACTCCCCTCCAAGCTCACAACAGTCTCTGATGACAGGGAAGTGCCTTTTCTTTCTGGTAACGTCACAGGCACTCTCAAGTATGGAGTCGGGAAGCCTCTGCTCTGCTCTTCACTTCCCCCAGCCGAGCCAGGTCTGACCTCATACACGTCTGTCCCACACACCGTCGTCCCTTTGCACGGGGGCTCCTCACACTTGGGAAGAGTTGCAGTTGCTGAGCTGCCTTGGGACTGGGTGACGAGGAGCTGGGAGAGGGTGGTGTACATGACACTCCCATAGGACGGCATGTTGGTCTGAATGCGGACTGGCACAACCAGGGACACCGTGGCGTCGGGACAGGCCGGCAGGGTAGGCAGAGGGGCTGATGTGGGTGCTGAGCAGCTGGCTGGGGGATCCCTGGGGGGCAGCTGGACATCATTGCCGTACTCTGTGCTGGGGGAAAGGCCCGTGCTTCCTGTTGCCAGCGGGGCAGGGCTGGTTTTGATCTGGGGCAGATGGCTTTCCACATCCCCAGGGAGTGGAAGCGAGAACTGGGATTGCAGAGGCAGGAAGAATCCAGAAGAGAGTGCTGACGAGGCTGGGTAGGGCACAGGGAGAAATGAAGGGGGCTGCCTGAAGGGGATGCTGGCTGGGTGAGGCAGGAGCTGGGGGAGGGGGAGCTGGCCGGGGTGCAGAACGGTAGGCTGGAGAGGAAGTGGTGGGGCTTGAAATAAGGAGGGAGGAAGAGGGGGCATAGAGTATGGTGCAGAGAGGAGGCTGGACATGGCCTGGGTGGAGAAGAACTCTGAAGACTGTCCCGGCTCATGCTGTAAGAGGTGCTGGAAGGAGAAAAGGGAGACGGGTGGGGGCAGGTACGGCTTCTCATGCAGGGGCAGCTGGGCAATGGGGTGGTGAAACACCTGCAGGGCTTCTGTGTAGGGTGGAGTGGACCCCAGTGGGGGTCTGTCCTGCACCTGGCTCTTGCCTCCCGGGTGCCCGCTGTGTGAGGTGGCCGCTGAGGAACTCTGGAGCAATGAGATTTTGGTGGAAGGTTTACTGCATGAGGGCTTTGGTTCCTCGCTCTCCTGTCTCCCCTTGGGGGTGGTCTCTAGCTCGGTGTCTGGAGGCCTGCTCAGAGAGGCCTGTCTCACCAAAAAGCATTTCCTTCTCTCTGGCGGGGCCGGCGGGACCACAGGGGTCGCGGGGGCTGCAGGGGCCAGCACAGAGGGGCCTGTCAAGGACAAGCTGCCGTAGTCGAATGATTTGCTGCGTGTCTCAGTCATATGGGCAGAATGGGAGATGTTGGGGCTCTGCTCTGAGGCTGACCTCCGCATCTCTCGGGCGTGCGGGTGGTGGCTGGGGACAGTCAGCATGTGGGTGCCCAAGGGTTTGGGGCGTGGGTCGGATGAGAGCCCAGGGGCCTCGGCTTTTCCGTGGTCATCCCTCTCGAAGGAGGCAGAGCGGCTGGACCCGCTCAGGGAGACACTGCTTTCCTGGCTGGGACTGCGAGACAGGGGTGCAGACGACTCAAAGCTGGACTCCCCCGACGACTGCGCCATCTCTGCCAGGCGCAGCCTCTTCTTCTTGGGTGGCAGCTTCTCAGCTGGGAGCTGGGCAAGCGTCTGGCTGCGCTGGGGCCACTGGAATTCCTCTGTCTTCTCAGGTTCCTTAGGGGGCGGCTCAGGCTCCGTGTCTGGCCGGTCGGGCTCCTCAGTCACCAGGATCTCGGGGACCTGAATGTTGGGCTGGCGGACCAGCCTGGGCTGCAGGGAGTGGGCTGAGCGTCCGTGCGGGGTGGGGGGAGGGGAGGAGAATGGGACCGGGGGCTTGTCTTCCCCTTCCAAGCCGCTGGGCTGCTCCAGAGAGTCGGACTTCTCGAAGGAGCTGGTGTGCTGGATGACAGAGATTTCTTTGGATGTTGTTCTCCTCTCCTTCCCTGACTCTAGCCCAGACCCTGGCTTGGGAGTCCTTGGCTGGAAGCCCGTGGGTCCCTCCAGGGAGGGCACTGACTTACTCGGCTCTGCTGGTGACTTGGTGGACTCCAGGGGAAGGTTCCGAGAAGCATCCGACGGGCCAGAGCAGCTGCCAAACTGACTTTTTGCCGACTCGAAGGCGGGTGGCTCTTCCTCATCCCCAAGGCTCTTCTCTTTCCTCCTCTTCCTCAGTGGGGTGAGTTCCAAGGTGGTCCCCAGTTTGTAATGCATCATCTGGGACCAGGGCTCGTGCTCGGCCTGGCTCTTTTCCGCCTCCGGGGACGCGTGAGCACCACCTGCAGAGACGGGCTTCGAGATCTGAAGCTCTGAGCAGTAGTACTTTCGATGGGCTTCGTAGTTGTCCCTCTTCTTGTACCGAGCACCACATATGTTACATTCATAAATCACCCCTTTCGTTTTCAAACCCTTCTTTGTCTTTTTGGTGAGTTCGCTTTCCTTGGTTTCTGGCTCATCTGCGGGCTTGGAGGCCGTGTCTTTGCTACTGGGCCCCGCCTCCTCCGAACTGTACTCCCCTCCCAAAGGTAGTTCGATGGCCGGCTGACGCTTGAGCATCCGGGGGTGGGAGGTAAACACGTGACTGCTGCGGCTCAGGGCTTCCGAGTCGGCGACGTGGTCGTCGAAGGAGTAGCTACCTCGGAAGGTGTGATGGGGGGTGCTGAGGGTGCAGGTGGTAGAAGGCATTGAATGGCTTCTCAGCAGAGGCACAGGGGGGGTGGTGCTGGGCGGGTGCTGGAGGCTCAGCAGTGATTGTTCAGGCTTGGTGGCTTTCTCACCGTGGGACGACAGGGGCTCCCGGTAGAGGCTGGATTTGGGTGACTCCATGCTGCTGCGCCTGGACAGCGAGCTCCTCCTTGGCTTCACACTGTCGATCTCGCTGGTGTCCACCACGGCCTCGTTGATGGTGATGAGCTTGGTGATGTGCTCGATGACCTGCGTCCGGGGCACAGACAAAGGCACCAGGCTGGGCTTGTCTTCAGTGGCCAGGGGCAGGAGGGGCTGGGTGGAGGTGGCCGTCAGCATGGCAGTCCGCTGCCCGATCCGCCCGCACTTGCCCAAGATGATCTCGGCGTAGGACCTGGCGTTGGTGTTTGGGGGGCTGACCTGCTGCTCGGCGCTCTCAGAGCGGGAGAAATACCCAGATTCTGTACTCCCTTTGCTGCCTGGGCTCAGAAACGCCTGCTCGTCCATTACCTTCTTCCTCTCACTCAAGCGGAGGGCCAGCTTCTGCTTTATGGTGTGGGTGTCTTCGGGTTTCTGGCTCAGGGGGTGTTCTGACGAGGGCTCCGTGAATGGAGTGGTGTCCTCCAGCGATGGGGCTGAGCTGGACTGGGACAGGGAACAGCGCTCGTGGCTGGAGCCCTGGCTCCCGGAGCTATACAGACCGCTGGACAGAAGGGGGTGCTTAGGCCTGGGGGAGAGCTCTGCAGGGTGGGCAGATGCGCTGCCCGTTTCCTCCTCCGAATCTGTGCTTTCCCCCTCAGTGGGCTCCTCGAACTCCTCCCCGGGGACCCTCTCCATCTCCAGCCCCGGAGGGTACATCTCGCCACCCACTCCTGAGGCCAGGCCAGCTTTGATGCGGTGGGCATGGGACTTCCTGTGCTTGTATAGGTTACTCTTGGTCTTGAACGAGAAGCCGCAGGGGCCACAGGGGTAGGGTCTCTCGCCGGTGTGCGAGCGGATATGTTTCTGGAGCACACTGGGCTTGGCGCAGGGCCGGCTGCAGTACTGACATATGTACTTGCCTGGCTTCTGGGGTTTCCTCTCCTTCTTGTGTGCCTCTTCTGGGGGCTTCAAGGACACCTGGGAAGGACGGGGCACAAAGACTTTGGGGAGGCCAGGCAGGTCCTCAGGAGGGATGATAGAAGCGTGGGAAGGGAGGAGCTGGCCTGACGGATGAAGCCCAGGGGTCACGAAAGAGCTTGAGGGTCCAGGTCTCATGGGGTCAACCAGCTGCCACGTGGACCCCTCTAGGAGATGCTCCGGTTTGCCAGGCGACATGAATGCTGGTGTCAGAGGGTGCTGCGGAAGCTGTGAGATGGGGATGGAGGTATCAATGGAGGACCTCTTGGGGGGCTTCTGCTGCTGGCCTGTTTTCTCCTGAGAGCCTTCCCTAAGAACTGATGGAGGGCCCGAGAAGGGCTGCGGGGCTAGGAGCTCCTGGAGGGGGCCCTCTTGGGGGACAGCTGTGCTGCTGCCTGGGTACGGGGCACCGGATGAAACACTGGCCTGCACGGCCTCTCCTTTGGTCAGCCGCTTCCGGGGACTTCCCTCAGCCTTCTTGGTGCCCTTGACACTTTGTTCAGGATCCATGACCTCCCCTAGAGACTTCAGATGCTATTCAGGGAGGGCTGGGGTAGGCTGCATTTATGAATAATCCAAGTGTCCCAAGGAGGCGTCTGGCTTTGGCCACATTGGTCAAGAGCTGCGGAAGCCAAACCCAAGATGGGCTTTGGGAATTTTTTGCAAGTGTCACTGGCTGTGAGTGGACTCAGAGCAGGTCATTGGGGCCCAAACTATTCACATGGGTGAGGCATGGCCCTCTACTTTGAAGACAGAAAATGCGCCAGCACTTTCTGCTTGAATGTCTGTTGTGGAAACGTCATGAAGGATGTCAATGTTGCCATCATACTGTTTCAGTTGGCAGTGGTGAGTGGCCACCCACAAGTCCCCTGTGTGCTATGCAAGTGGTCAGAGGCTAGACACATCTGCAGGAACGTCCCACTCATCCCTCGTCCTGGCGCTGGAGAAGCCACGCTGGCTGCCTCAGGCAGCTTGGTCCAGTCCCTTCTCCCCTGGGGTCCCGTGTTGGAGATCCGCAGCCACAGAGGGGAAGTCACGCTCTTCTAGTGATGAAAGCACACACACAGAAATACACATACACACAAGAGAAGGGAGAGTTACTGCAACGTGTCCACAACCTGTGCAGCATGGACTCTGTGAGACACAGTGATATCCCTAGAAGTTTAACCAGAGAGACTAGACCAGAAGTCACAGCCCTGCCTCCATGCACCTGAGCACAGCCCAAACCTCCCTCACCTGCATTCACAGAGGCGTTGGGTGACCTGAATGCCTTGGCAGTTCTGAGGACAGTGGCTATGTGGGGTGGTAGGAACGGGAGATGGGGGAGGGCAGGCTCTGGGAATGGCAGGGAAGTCAGGGATGGGAGGCCTAGGCTCTGCTCTGAGGCAGGTTCAGCTCCCAAAGCCTCCATTGCCCAATCTTTATAATGGGATAACATCAAATCCTGCCTCAGTTGCATCTCGGGGCTGCAGTGGAGTTCAACATGATAACGGATATGGACGCCACTGGGAAAATGTGGGCTGATCCTACAGCTGGGGTGTGATTCAGGGATGAGCTCTCCCATATAATTCCAATAATCTGAGAATGGATTATTCTCAGGTTAGTATTATTCCTTCTCTGGCCCTGGGCTCTGAAGGTATCTACAAGGGGCACCATTCCTGATCTTATTGCCCTTGCTAACCCAAGCCCGTGTTTCATGGAAAAGCTAAAACCCACTGCCTCAGCCCATGCAAACCCACAGTCTAACACAGCCATGGCTAGTTTGTCAAACAACAGCTGGGAGGGTCATTCTGGCAGGTTCTTCCAGCTTTTCCTGCCAGCCAAAGAGGAGAGGGGGCAAGGGGTCCATCACCAGGCTCTGGCAGCCAGAAAGGGAGACATAGCTGAGTTCTTTGCATGAAGCTAAGTTTTGCTTGCAAAAAACTTTTTCCCGTGCTACTTTAGACAGGGGCAATGACGGGTGCAAGAGGTCACCTACATCTTTAAATGACAGCCCTCCAGCAAAGGCAGTGACTGACTTTTGTCAACAGAAGGTCATAACTCAGCAAAGGCTCTTCTTTGAGCAATTCAAAGGCCTCCTCTAACTCAGAGAAGGCATCCTCACGACGCAGGCTGAGTGTACGGAAGGCCGAGGAATCTCATTTCTCATATTACTCTCAGTAGGATGGTCACATAAAATGGCATCATCCAAAGTGGGGCACTTTTGAGAGTGAAAGAGGCATGACTAGTAATTATGGAGGAACAACAGGACAAAATCAGCGCTGTTCCAGGCAAGCTGGAACGAAATGTCCCCTTATAATCCATAGTTACCTTGTGACCCCAGGCAGGCCCAAGTGCTGTCTCTGGGTATCTGGTACAAATTTTCATCTCTGCTCTGGGGACTGAAATTACACCAGGGCCTCCTAATGGAATCATAGAGATTGGGTGTCTAGTCTAACCACCTCACTCGACCGATGAGGAGGCTGAGGCTAGAAAGATGTCGTGATTTTCCCTAAAACTTGCACAGTGATGGTGGTGGGATCAGAACCCCCTATGTCTCCTGATACCCAGCCAGGGCCTGTCCCCTGCCTCAATGAATAAATGTCCTCTATGACTTCTAGAGGAGTTAGTGGGCACCCATCTATGGCTCCATGTATTATGAAAGCATTGGCTTGGCCCCAAGGGGCATGGGCTGTATCCTGGAGAGCTTCTGAAGGTGTCTAGGAGCTTAAAGCCAAAGAGGCCTTTCAACCCATATTCTACACTTGTTGCAACTACTGGTCAGGAGAAATGGGGGGCACAGCTTAGGTTGAGGAGGTCATGATGATGGCATTACCCCAGGCCTAGCTTATCTAAGCGAAGGTAGGACAAAGCAGAGGCAGTGCAGGAACAGAACTATTCTCTGGGGTGGTCTGGAACGCCTGGTGGGGCCCTCGGGTGCTGTGCATGGATAGTAAATGTTTTTCTATACTTACTATTTCCACTGACCCTTTGAAGCAAGGATCTCAGAGCACCCTCAGAATACTAGCTAGTGGTAAGCTTTGCTTCTTCTGATGGATGGATGGAACCCTGCAGCATGACTGATCTCAGTGGGGCTCTGTTGGCCAAGAAGGACCCTATATTGTTGAGTACTGTCGCTGTCCCTTCACCCAGCCATGGGCTCTCCAGGGGCCAGGCAGGAGGGGTGGGTGGGTGAGGAAGACAGTCAGGTAACTGTTGGGTCATCACATGACTCGCTGGGCCAGCACTATGTGCCAAGGGTCAGCCTCTGGCCTCCACCTGCAAGCGGAGCCCTCCTGGCTCAACCCCCTGAAGGAGGAGCAACCAGGACACATCCATACTGTGGAGTTAACGAGGCCTGTGAGCCAGAAGGTCTGCTCCTTTGTTCCGCAGGGAAGGCTCCTGAGCCATGGTGAGCCATGACCAGCCCAGGACCACATTCGTCCTCAGACTCCTGGGACAGGGCTCTCTGATGTACTGTCTATGCCTCATGATGGGTCTGAGGTTCTTAATACAAGAGGCAGTCAGAACTGGGGGTGCAGACACAGGGAAAACCTATGAGAACTCAAAGGCCTTTCAGCCTTGGAGTGGATTGCAATTCAGACCGGCATTAATGCTTTCTTACTTTTTAGCTCCTTTAGAAGGATGATTTCTAATCACCGTGACCAAGTGACTCCAAGAAAATAGTTTTTTTTCCTACTGTCTGTGCTTCTGAGGGCATGTGTAAAATGTTTATAAACTTGATATAACAGAGGAAAAAGCTGCTTCTCCAGAGAATTGGTAAGGGCACCTGTAAAAGTCACCAGTGACATGAGGTCAGAGGTAGAGGGTTCCCCTGACAGAGCCTGGGAGCCAGGCCAACAGGGATGGACAGAGGGAGGATGGACATTGTCTGCTGATGGTGGCAGAAGGGCCCTGGGGCCCATGTTGTCTGGCACCCAGACCACAGCCCTCAGAGAGCTCTGGCTTAGAAACCAGCTTAGAGGGACGCCTGGGTGGCTCAGTTGGTTAAGCAGCTGCCTTCGGCTCAGGTCATGATCCCGGCGTCCTGGGATCGAGTCCCACATCGGGCTCCTTGCTGAGCAAGGAGCCTGCTTCTCCCTCTGCCTCTGCCTGCCATTCTGTCTGCCTGTGCTCGCTCTCTGCCCCTCTCTCTCTCTGATAAATAAATAAAATCATAAACAAAACAAAACAAAACAAAACAAAAAAACCAGCTTAGAACTGCAAGGAGAACCTGAGCTTCAAGAGCCGGGTTAACATATCAAACCACCTGGCTTCTACTTCTGGAAGCTTTGTAGGTCTAGCTGTCGGGACAACCCAACAGGGAAGAGGATAGGGTGCTGGGGCTGGAGACCCACAAAGCATGCTCATGTGAGCATAACCACAGGATCAGTTCCTAGAAGGGGAACTACTTGGCTAAAGGGAATGTACCTTGAAGCTTTTGATAGGCCCTGACGAATCGCTCTCCAAAAAGCACAAGTTCACGCACCCACCAGTTGCATTCGAGGACTGTTTCTCCGAACACCTTCACACCTTCCTATCTAGAATATAACCAATCTCTTAATATTTACTAATAGAAGAGATAAAATGGCTGTATTAGTTTCCTCCTGCTACTGCCACAAACTGTCACAGACAGTGGCTTCAAACAACACAACTTCTCATGGGACAGTTCTAGAGGTCAGGAGTCCAAAATGGGTCTCACGAGAGCTAAAATCAAGGTAGGGCTAGGTTCCCAACCTTCTTCTTTCTGGAGACTCAAGGGAACAATATATTTTCTTGTCGTTTCTCACTTCTGGAGGCTGCCTGCTTCCTTGACACGTGGCCCCTTCCATCTTCAAAACCAGCCGGTAATGGCCAGCCATATCCTTCTCATGTTGAATCATGAACCCTGACTGCCCTGCCCCCTTTCCACTTGTAAGTTCTCTTGTAATGACACTGGGCCCAGGTGGATAATCCAGGATCATCTCCTACCTGCAGATTCTTAATCACATATGCACAATTCATTTTGCCACAAAAGGCAACATATTCACAGGCTCCAGGGTTTAAGATGCGTGACTTCTTGGGGGATCATTATTCTGCCTACCACAGTGATATTTTGTTTGTCTTGAATCAGTGTTTCTTAATCTCCAGTGAGGCTTAGAACTCTGCACAAACTTATTAACCCATTATTTCATCCAGCGAGTTATTTTTCATATCCTTTGTTTGTGTTCCTAATAATTTATGTTTTTCTTATTGTTTTACAAAAACTCTTTTGATATTGGGCATATTAATCCTTTTTATATGAACTGCAAGTATTTTTATTTATTGGTAGTCTTTTTAAAAATTATTATTTTTTTATTATGTTAGTCACCGTTAGTCACCTCATTAATTTTTGATGCAATGTTCCAAGATTCATTGCTTATATATACACCCAGGGCTCCATGCAATACGTGCCCTCCTTAATATACCCAGGAGTCTTTAATTTTTCTGAATAAGAAAATTTTGTTTTTACGTGGTCAAATGTATCATCGATCTTTCCTTTTTGGACTTTTAGACTTCATGTCCAAGTTTATTTTCTAGAATGTCACCCAATTTCTTTTACTTCCTCTATGAATTAATTTTTTTCCTCCCTCCCTCTGCTCCTCGACCTCTTTGTTCCTCCATTCTTCCCTCCCTCCATCCTCCCCTCTCCTACTTCTTTCCTTTCCATTGAGTCTTTGGCTCCATTTGACATTTGTTTTTGTGTAAGGAATGAAGTAGAGATAAAGCTTAATTTTTCCCCATACAGATATCCAGTGTCCTGACATCATTACTGAAGAGTCCATCCCATGCTCCCCAAACGCCCTGGGACATTTTCTGAAAGCACAGGTTCTAGCCCCATTTCAGATCCACCAAAAAAGAATCTCTTGGGAAAGGACCCCCAAATGCATATTTTTACAAATTTCTCCACGTAAATCTAACATATACACTTCTGTTCTAGAGCCTGGTATTTGGGAAAAACTGATGAAACTCCTCTAAGTGCCTCCTATAACGAATCACCTTGCCTCTAGGTTCCCAACCTTCTCCACCCCACCCCACCATTCACTGTGGAAAGAATAATCTCTTCAATTGTCAAAGCACCCAGCTTCTCCCTCTGCCAAGAATGTCCAATAGCTCCCCACTGCAGGGAGATGCAGCCAATGGCATTTCAGTTCCCATAAGGGCCCCACCTAGCCTTCCCAGCTTCCTCTCTCCACCCTGCACTTTCCCTGTGCATACCTCCTAACTGGCATGCTCTTGACCTCTCTGTGTTTACACACTGCTGTTGCCAAGGGAACAAGCAGAGAAAGGAATCTGAACACTAATCCCACAGAGGAGTTAGGGAATGCATGCAGAAGCTGTGTTTGAGCTGGGCCTTGAGAGATGGGGAAAATGCTGATGGTTAGATTTGGAAGGAAGGGATTCTAGTCTAGGTGGGAGGTACAACACATGCAGAGCACAGGAGGCTGGAATATGGCTACTGGGAATGTTGAGTTTGTGGCCTCTACCCTAGCCAAGACTTTGGGGCTCCTGAGCCCAGAGCCTGGGCAAGGATCCTACACTGTGCTGGGGTGAGTTCAGGGCACAGACAGGAGCTTCCACACGTTCCCTCCTAGGCCCTAGAATAACAAAACAAAACAAATGCCCCAAACTGTGACAGCCCAGTTGTGCCACACATCTAACTGAGCTGGGGTTAGCATTGGCCATTGGAAAGCAGGTGGAAGGCACAGTCTGTCCCATGGGGTGGCCCGAGGCAGACTGCTGGCTAGATAAAGTTTTCAGGGCAACCAGACCCACACAGGCTCTGGCCTAGACTCACTCATGGAAAATAGGCACTCCCAGGCTCTGATGGATTACCTATGTTGGGATGAAGTTTTCCACTAATCCAACCAGATCCAATAAGGGTGCTTCCTTAAGAAGCCTAAGATGTTGGACCTGTGGCTTAACCAGTTCATTAGCATCTTTCCAACAAACCTGTGTCTCCCCGGACTGGACAGGGACTGGGCTTTATTTATCTTCATTTTCCAGTGCCTGGCACTGGATCCAGTATAGAGGAAAATATTGAACATATTTTCAAAATACTTAAAGAAGCATCCACCATGTCCCCTAAACTGTACTAAAGATTAACATATCGATCCCCACTTTCAGCAGATGAGAGGACCAAGACTCAGTGAAGTGACGCCAATTGCTTCAGATGACACAAGAAAGGGCAGAGGTAGGACTGAACCCCAAGAGCAGGTTGCCCCCTAGCAAAACCCTCAAGAACGCTGACCTTGATCACGAAGGCTCAGATAGATCTTCTCTTCCTTTTTGGTACCCCAGATCCTCTAGGAAGTCTTCTTGATTAATCATAGTCACCCTCATTTGCATCAAATTCTCCTCCCCATGTGTAAAATCACTCTTCATGACTCTGCTAAACTCAGGGCTGAGTTTCTTGATAAATGCTTCCCTAACCACAGTGAGTAGTCGATTATTCACTGTCTGAAAGGTTCCCAAATCATTTCCCTTGGATGACTGTGGTCTCTGCATTTCTAGTTTTCCTTCTCCTCCTCCCTAACCCCAAGACCCAGACAGGACTTGGAATTTCTGCACACTGGTCAAAAAGTAAAGCCTCTTCATAACAAAGTAAAGTCTCTTAATAACAAACAAATAGGGAGTCTGTTTCTCCTTCTCCCTCAGGCCCTTCTCCTCGCTTGTGCTCTCTTTCTCGGTCTCAAATAAATAAAAAAATAATCTTTAAAAAAGAAAGAAAGAAAGAAAGAAAGAAAGAAAGAAAGAAAGAAAGAAAGAAAGAAAGAAAGAAAGAAAGAAAAGGCAGTAGAATCCTGGCAGATAGAACTCAGACTGGAGTCACAGTCCTAACATTTGGGTAACTAAACCCTGTTCCTAGCAGGTGGGCTGGCCTTGTTAAGAGTTTTGTTTCCCCCTTCCACCTAGAAAAGTGCAATGTTTAAGTCTTGCTCCTGTTGAGACTGAAAATGAGCCATGGTCAGGGACTGTAGTCTCGTCTCAGCAAGGGCTCAGTGGAACCCAGATGCTTGTAGCTAAATAATCTACTAAGTTCTCTGTTGTTATATCTTTAGTTATCTATCCACCTACCTATCTCATCATTTATGCATATCTGACTTGTTTGGTAAAGATTAAAAGAGGCTTCTGGTCGCCCATGGGAACTGGTGAGCTTCTGAATGTAACTCGACCAGCTTATCTAAATGGTCCAGGAAGGACTTGTAGGCCAAAGGGTTTAGGGAAGAACAAAGCCTAAAGTGAGAGCTGGGCCAGGTTGGGCAGACTTGTCAGCCATTTTCATTCTTCCAGTCTCTCATCATTACTGCCCAAGAAAGACCCACACTTCACATTTGTTGTCACGGCCTGTTCTCTCATTTTTCCAGCAGGTCTCTAGCTGTCCCTTCGATGGCCTTTTGTTTCTACACAAATGACAGTGGTATAAAAGGCACATCTATTTACAAACCTTCTGGGAGTTAAGGATCTTTAGTCTACTGTGAAGAGCAATATATAGAATACTCTCTCTTTCTCTCTCTCTCTCTCTCTCTCTCTCTCTCTCTCACACACACACACACACACATTATAGAATAAACCACATAAAGAAAAATGACCAGGAATACAAGGTGACATATATAGTGTATTCCAAAGTTGGACAATGACAAAAATAGAGAACTGTGGTCTCTACCATTCTTGCCCACGTGGCAGGATGAATGTCAGAGTACAAGTAATGATACAGAACTCATAAAGATTACTTGACAACTCATTTGTTCATTTGTTCACTCAGTCTGCAAGCATCACAGGGTCCTTCTCAATGCCGGTCCAGTAATATGAAAACAGACATAAATCATAGACCTTACTATAAAGCTACAGTAATCAAGGCAGTGTGGTATCAACACAGGAGAGACAAAACACAACACAACACAGCAAAACCATTAACTGAAACAACAGAGTAATGAAACAGACCCTCTAATATACAATTACCTGATTTGTAACTAAGGTGCTATTGTATTTGGTGAGGGAAATGATAGTCTTTTCAAAAAATGGTGCTGAAGCAATTGAATATCCATGTGGGGGAAAAAAATGAACCTTGGTCTCTACCCTTACCACATACATAAATTAAGGTGAAAAGGCTGATTAGCTTGGATACAAAAGATTAAATAATAAAGCTTATGGAAGAAAACACAAGAACATATTTTCATGAACTTGGGGCCAGCAAAGATTTCTTAAAGTTTACAAAATGCATAATCATATCACCATAAAGGAGAGGACTGATAAATTTGGCTTCATTAAAATGAAAAACTTCTGAAGAAAACTTTCTAAAGATTGGCAAAGTCTTTAAAGCCAAACACACAACTTCTGTTCATCAAAAGATACAATAATAGAATAAAAATACAAACCACAGACTGGGAGAAGATATTTGCAATACATATTCAAAAAGTACTCACCAAGAATATAGAAAAGTCCTAAAAATGAATGTAAAAAGGCAGACAATCCAATTAAAAATGGCCAAAATTAACTCAAAATGGATCAAAGTCCTAAACATAAGAGTTAAAACTATAAAACTCTTAGAAGGAAACATAGAGGGAAAACTTCACAATATTGGATTTAGCAATGATTTCTTGGATATGCCACGAAAAGCATAGACAATCAAAGTAAAAATAGATAAACTGGACTTAATCAAAATTGAAAACTTTGTGTACCACAGAACATAATCAGCAGAGTAAAAAGGCAACCTACAGAATGGGAGAAAATATATGCAAATCATATATGTGAAAATGGTTAATATCCAGAATATCTGAAGAACTCCTTCAACTCAGAAACAAAAACAAAACAACCAGATTAAAAAAATAAGCAAAGGACTTGAACAGATATATCTCCAAAGAAGACACACCAATGGCCAACAAGCACATGAAAAGATGCTCAATATCACTAATCATTAGGGAAAGGCAAATCAGACCATGAAATATCACCACACACACATTGGGATGGCCATTATTAAAAAAAAAAAAAAAAAGAAAAGAACGAGTGTCGGTGAAGATGTAGAAAAACTGGAACCATTGTGCACCACTGATGGGAATGCAAAATGGTATAGCTTCTCTAAAACAGTATGGTGCTTCCTCAAAAAAATTAAAAATTGAATTACAATATGATCTAGAAATTCTACTTCTGGGTATAAACTCCAAAAACTTGAAATCAGAGTCTCAGAGAGATGTCTGTCCACTTATGTTCACAGCAGCATTATTTACAAGAGTTAAAAGCTGGAAGAACCCAACTGTTCATCTACAGATGAATGGATAAACAAAATGTGGTATATACATGCAATGGATTATTATCCTGTCTGCCTTAAAATGGAAGGAAGTTCTGACACATTCTACAACGTAGATGAACCTGAGGATATTGTACTAAGTGAAATAAGCCAGTCACAAAAAAATACCCCCAATACTATATGATTCCACTTCCATGAGATACCTACAATAGTCAAGTTCAGACTTGACTGAAAGAATGGTGGTTGACAGGGGCTTATGGGCTGGAAGGGTTGGAAGACTGTTAATGAGTAAACAGTTTCAGTTGTATAAGATGAAAAGAATTCTGGAGATTTATTCACATTGCACAAGAATGTGAAAATTGTGAACTTCAGAACAGTTAAGATGGTAAATTTTATGTTATTCTTATTTTACCACAATTTTTAAAAATGGCAGAAGATTTGAACAGGTATTTTAAGAAGCAGGTTGTCTAAATGGTCAATAAGCATATGAAAAGGTGTCAGCACCATTACCCATTAGGGAAATATAAATTAAATCTACCACTCACTCACCAGAATGACTACCATGAAACAAATGAAATGATGCCAAATGTTGGCAAGGATGTGGAGCAACTGGAACCCTCTTGCACATTGCTGGTGGGAAGGTAAATAGACACAACCATCTGGACAACTGACTGGCAAAATCTTCCAAGCCAAACACACACCCACCCAATGACCCCCAAATTCCAATCCTAAGAAGATATTTCACATAAGTGCATACATCTGTTTGCCATAAAACATAAACAAGAATGTTCACAGTAGTTTTACCCATTAATAGCAAAAACAGAAAGAAACCTAAATGCCAGCAATGAATAGAACAGATAAATTACAGTATATTCATGCAGGAATTATTACATAGTAATAAACAAGAACAAAGTACTGCTATAGGAAAAATATGAATGGATCTCACAGATATAATAATAAGGCATTCAGACACAATAGATGATATACTGTATAATCCCACTTAACTGAAGTTTAAGAACAGGCAAGTCTAATTTTATGGCATTAGAAACTAGAATAGAGGTTAGCTCTGGTGGGGCAGGTGAATATTAACTAGGAAGGGAAATGCAGGAGATTTCTGGGGTGATAGAAATGCTCTATATATTGATCTGCTTACAAATATATTACAGAGATGTATGTATACAAAAACTCTTTGTGTTGTATATTTATGATATATGCACATAACTGTTTGTGTGTCATGCCTCAACTTAAAAAAAAGACATGGACTTTGCAGTTGAAAGATACAAAGCCTTTTAAGAGACACAAACAAAACCAGGTGATAAGATGTGGTAGATGCCGTGATGGTAACAGGTTCTGAGTACAGGTTAGTGGGAAAGAGAGGGATCATGATGGTAGGCTATAGAGAAAGTACACTGGGCTCTGAAGGATAAAGAGGTTTCAACAAGCACAAAAGGAGACTAGTGTGAGCAAAGGCAGGATGATGCTAGGTAAACCCGGTGTGTGTGAGGTGGTGGGCAGTCTAGCATTAGAGGACCAGGTATGCAGTGCACAGTGGTGAAAGAAGCAGCCAGGAACATGAATCAAATCAGACTTCTGACATGTTTTATATCAAGTGTTCCCCACCAATGTTTGTTGAATGAATGAATGAACCTTTCCACAGTCATTACACATCTTGAGTCGCAGAACAGGTGTGTTTGCATGGCAGCAAGTACTGATGAGATGCAGTGCTAGTGTGGTCGTGGAGTCCATTTCTTTTAAGATTATTAATTTCCCCGAAGTATGATGTCTCCCAGGCCCCAGAATTCAAAACCAGCCTCACTCAGTTATGGGACTGAGTCTCTGCTATGAAACCTGAGTAACTTTCTATATGTACTCTCTCCCCAGATTCCTCCAACCATCTCACCATTTTTTATATTTACATATTGGTTGCCCCAGCAGTTGCCTTTAACATCTTCAAATAATAGACTTAAATTGATGCTTCCTTGTCCGTCAACTTTAGACAGTATCTATCCACTTTCTGTTACAAACAATGAAGAAATGTGTGTACACACTCTTCTTTCCACCTCCTTTTCTCCAACCATCTTTGAATTTTTGGTAGTTATATGCTCTTACATTTCCAAGTTGTGTAACACTTAAATTTCTTCTATATTATAATTAAGTCTAGTCTATAGACTTAGGCCAGTTCTAAAAAATTGAAGTTAATCAACAATATGATTGTAAAGATCTCACTCCCTGGGGGACCACTTAGTATGAAAGGACTTGAGAAAAAAAAAAACAACAAAACCTAATTCCACATAAGTGAAACCTCATCACAAGAGAAGTCTACCATAAGTAAAGATCCAATGCATCTACCTCTAAAGAATTTATGGCTTCCTTCACTTCTTAAATCCCATGTCATCACCTTTTGGGATTCCAATTCTGATTGAGAGAAATAATCCTGGGAGGTTTTCATTATTGTTGCTGGGTTTTTTCCCTAGCGAAATGTAGATGATTGAGTAATAAACTCTCTGAGCTCTTACACATAAAAAAATCTTTATTTTGATTTCAAAGTTTGAAAGGATAGAATTTTAATTCAAAATCAACGTCCTCCACAGTTTTGAGAGCACTGCTCCACTGTCCTTAGGCATTTTGTTTTACTGATGAGAAATGCTGATGTAAGATTTTATTCTTTCTGGAAGCTTTTTGTTTTTCACCGTTGATATTCTGACATTTCAGCAAGATGGGTCTAAATGTTCTTTTTCACTAATTCCTATCATGAATTCAGTATGCTGTTTGAATTTTAAAATCTCTGTTTCTTCAACTAAGGAAATTTCTCTTGTTACTTCTTTGACTATTCTAACCCTCCTTCTGCCATTGTCTGTGGTCTCTGCTTCTAGATCTTCTACTTGGTGGATTCTGAACCTCCCAGATCTGACCTCTATGGATCTGAAATTTTTCTCCTCGTTTTGCTCTACCTTCTTGGATATCAGTTCTAACTTCTAGATCACCAACTTGGTCTTCATCCATACCAATTACATCATTCATTTCACCCACTGAATTTTTTTCAGGAGTTATATTTTAAGTTTTCAGTAATTATTTCCTTTACTCTGATTACTCCATCTTTATAGCAACGGAATCCTTTCTAGTAAATGAAATAATCTCAATTATTGCCAAGGATACTAATGATTATTGTCTTTAGAGTTCTTTTATAATTGAACTATCCATTTCCTTTGGAGTGAGCTCTTCTTTTTTCTTTTTCCCCCATTTTAGGCCTTCTCTTTCTGCTATTGGTTTTCTTCTAATGTTCACTGATCCTAGTTGTGAATGTAAGACTACATTGTGAATTAGTATATGTACTAGGATACAGGTTCCAGCTCCTACGATAAGGACACAACTGTAAGAGGAGCTTAGACAAGAAAGGGATTTGCTTCTGTCCTATGTAAGTCTGAGTGTAAGTGGCCATGGGCTGGTATGGTGACTTAACAGTGTGGGTATCTTCCATCTCACTCTTCTGCCATCCACAACATTTGGCTTCCATCTTCCAGCATTGTGTCCACACTCTGGTCAGCAGGAAAGGGAAAAGGGATGGCAAGACTGGAAATCATACATGTTATTTCAGGTCACACTAGCCATAGGGCCACACCTCACTGCTAGAGAGCCTTGGCAACATGGTCTCTAGCTGGATGGCCATGTGCCCTGATCAAATGCCTATCACTACAGAAGAAGAGGAAGAGGATATTGATGAAATAATTAACTGGATAGGGCTTCCTGTGAAGTTTCTGGTCTCTTTTTCTGACAGGTTTGTCCTTAAATGCGAAGGTGAAATCATGAACCCATCCTACTGGGGGAAAGGGTTCTATGTAAGAGGGTGGAGGATTATGATGGCAAGTCTTCCTGGAAGGACTGTGAGGAGGAAGCCAGCCAGGGAGCTCCAGCAGTCACTGAAAGAAGGGCTTTCCTCTGCAGTGGGCATGGTGGTAGACATCACTGGAGGCAGGCTGCCCAAGTGCCCTGCATGATCCCTGCCCTTCACACTGGTTTAACAGGGAGTCTGGATAGTCTCAGCTGGTTCTCAGACCTTGAGCCCATCACTTTCCTTAGGGAATATTTCTTAGGCTTGGCCTGGCACTGGTCTCCATATGTAGAATGTGAGAGGGGTTCGGTTGTACCTACTCTTCTTTAAGGAACACTGCAACCAAGGCAGCCATTCCTATTCTTTGTTTGGTTGGCTTTTGGCTTGAACAGTGCTTGGGTTTTCTGGAGTAAAAAATCTCTGAGGCCTCTGGGGTCCTGTCTGTAGTATTTTCTGCTCTGATTTCCCTGCCTATGCAATCTTAAGGGTTTCCTATCTTCCTAAGACCTATCAACATTTTGGTCCATAGGTGGCATTCTGTCTCGTTTTCTAATATTACGATGTCATCTTTTCAAAAAAGGTTTTATCTTTTGACAATTCTAGGATATGGAGCTGGACACTTGTGTGCCAGTGATTAGGAAATCATGCATTGTGGTTCACTGGCAGAGAGGCCGATGCCCTTTCCAGGATCCTGATGCATCAGAAGGAAGACGAGTCCTTTCAGCTGAGGGCCATAGCTTAGAACCCCATGGAGTCCACCTCCATGGAGAGTGCCCTTGATGGTCCCAACACTGAGGCAGCAAGCCCATACAGTTCCATGAAGGGCAGGAACAGCTTGTCCTGCTTGCCTGGGCAGCCTGTGGTTCAGGCAATAGTCAGTGGCTGGACTGCCCAAGAGGTCTGCAAGCCACTGTATGGTCACATGACATGCTGCTTCTGTTCTCTTTCAGTTTCTGGAAAGAGCCTGAGCAGGAAGGAATTCTGCCAGCAGATGGACAGCCTTTGGACTAGAACTGTGACTCCCCTGGGTCTGCAACCTGCTAGCCCACCCTGCAGATTTTGGATTTCCCAAGCTTCCATAATTGAGTGAGCCAATTCCTTAAAATAAATCTCTTTCTGTCTCTCTAAATATATGTACTGACATCCTGTTGGTTCTGCTTCTCTGGAGAGCCCCGACTGCACACCACCACAGACATCAAGCTTTGGGTGTCCCTTTAACATTCAGTCAAATACCCTGTGCATCTCACACTGTATTGTAGCTTGTTTCTAGACTTTTCTCCTCCAAAGACACAGGCTTCTTTTAGACCAAAGAGCCTCTCTCATTCTCCTCTCTCATTCACCTGAGCACCCAGCAAAGTGGCAGACACACTAATAAATGGTGTCCACAGGTAGGTGAACGACTGAGAATGAGAGAGGACTAAAGCAGGTGGCCTAGGGGAATCCCACTGGGTAGAGGGGATCAGGTCAAACTCTTGAAAGGGACCTTGTAAGACGGACCAGAGGACAAGGTAACTAGCTCCTGAAAACCAGGTTCATAGAACCCATCAGAAATATAGGTCATCAAAGGGCTGATCAATCTAGGAGAAGACCCCAAGGGTCAGCCTATAACCAGTCCCAGCCCAGGTGCCTGGTCGAATCCAGTATCTCCTGAATCCTGACCACAGTTTCTTTTCAGGAATTCTCACTTTGGGTCTTCCTTTCTTGATGACACCTAAGCGCCAGAAACACTTGGGGAATGCGCTGTTTGTGACCTCCAAGAGAGAAGATCTCTACATTTTCTGACTTGTTGCCTGTTCCCCAAATCTCTCTAGTCTTCATCAAGCAAGAAGATGTTGCTCAGTCTAATTTTTCTGAGGCTGAATTTAAAAAAAAAAAAAAAAAGCTGATCGCAATTCACACATCCTTTTCCTCATCCAAACCAAAAGCAGAACAGGTGATTTTTAAAAATTCTACCCTGGCAGAAGGCATGACTTGGGGGCACAGGGCAGGAGGTGGACCTTCCCAGAGCTCCAAGCACAGGTCTCTGGTTGCCCAAGGCACTGTGAACAAATAAGGGAGCGAACAGACCAGTGTTAAATAGAAAGGGTTATAACACACAGGTTCCTCCTTGCAGAACGAACTAGGACCAAGTGCCTTTAATTCAGGAAAAGGGAAAAGAGCCATAAGAAAAGATAAGCTATAGACTTACAAAGGGACTGGCACTGTGAGAAAGAGGAATCACATCTTGTGACAAGAGGACAAACTGAGAATCAGTTCTGGATAATTACAAGGAGGGGGGTGGGGCTGACATTACTGAGCTCCAGAACCAGGTGGGGTCTAGGGACGTGAAAAATGAATTCACCAGGGCCTAGAATCACCCACCTAAGTACCTCTCTCCAGAACCTGATGATGCCAGCCCCTGTCCCTGCCCTTCACCTTTGCATCTGAGAAGATGGGCAGAGACCAGGGAACCCTGGTGTCTTTTCCTTGGCCCAGAACCTCAGAAGACCCAATAGTGTTTCTTGTTTATCCTGCAGAAATGGGGCAGCCTCTGCCAGTTGCTGGCCAGCACCCATCTGGCAGGGTTCACGAAGCCTGGAGGTTCTGGGGTATCTAGAAGGGGATGCCGGGGTGGCCTGGGAAGGGAGAGGTGGAAGGCAGCCAGGAGTGCTGGGTGCTGAATCATGTTCCCTGAGCCCCAGCCCTGCTCACTCACCTGCAGGGACAGTGTGCTCCCTTCCAAGAACTCCCAGCCCCTCTGACATAGGGCAATCCTCTTCAAACGGATTTCCCAATAAGTTTGGCCCAGATGAGTGATATCTCTTTCCCAAACAGGATCACACCTCTGCTCTTCCCCGCTCAGGGCATACACAACCCCTCTCTCCTGTGGTAACAACCGTGGCCCATTCTCGATTGCTTACCACCTGGCATGGGGCTGGGCTTGAGCCAGTTTATACTGTGTCCCCTCACCAAGATAATGGTTTCACATGTCATGTCTTTAGCTACAGATTTTGGAAGCACAGGCTCTGTTTTCATCACCTGTATGTTCGCCATGCCCGCCCCATGGGAACTCGTGGGTGTTTGTGAATGAACAAATGAATGAATGAACAAGTGAGTGAAGTTATAATTGTGGGAAACCTTGATTAAGGAGCAGTTTACACAAGTTATTTTAATTCCTTTTTGGGGAAGGGGGGTATTTTCATCAATTTGTTAATGAATCAGATTTTCTAAAAGTTGAGTGTCGCTCTCGTAAACATAGCTTCTGCAACCTGCTCTATTAGATGGTGTCTAATAGAATTCACACACCATAAATGTCACCCTTTTAAATGTACAATAAAGTGGTTTTTAGTGTATTCAGAAGATTGTGCAACCATCATCACTATCTAATTCCAGAACATTTTCATCACTCCAAAAAGAAACCCCATACCCACTAGCAGTCAGTCACTTCACATTCCCTCCCCCCACCTCCTCCCCACCACTACACAGTCTCTGGCAACCATTAATTTATCTTTCTATCTCTATGAATTTGCCTATTCTGGACATTTTATATAAATGGAATCATACAATCTTTGGTCTTTTGTGTCTGACTTCTTTCACTTAGCATAAAGTTTTTAGTAATTTGCTTTAAAAATATCAGTATTTCATGGTGTTTCTCATAGCCTCCTGGGCCCTGGGGGGTTCTAAGGCCATAATGCCTGGGGGACATGCAGGTAGAAGCCAGCGGGCATGAGCCATCAGGACAGCATGGGGCCTGGCAACAGATGAATGGGACCAGGAGGTGTGGGAATCAGATGGTAGTCACAGCAGGGGAAGTCTGGGGCAGGCAAAGAACAAGTGGTTAGGAACCAGTTGGGTATGGGGACCATACTCAGAATGTTCCTTGCAGGGGTTGAGGTAGGACTCCTGGAGGGCCCAAGGGAACGGCTTCCTGCAAACCTCATTCTCCAGTGGGGAAAGAACTGTGTCAAGCCACCAGTCCTGGGCCTGCTGTTCCAAGTTTGAAGGGAGAGCCCCATTTCTAAGATGGCCTCCAAGCTCAACAGGAGGTGTGGGCCCTCAGCACTTGCTGGTTCCAATTTTGGGGTGCGGAATGGACAGTGGTCCTCCTAACTGTATTATCACACTCTGTAACCTAGGCATCCTTTTAGCCAGGAGGACAACTCCTGGCAGGAAATCCCAGGAGGTAGAGTGGAGCCAAGAACGCTTTGGTCTTAAGTAGTTCGTCCATGAATTGATTAATTAGCTAATAGTTAATTCCCTTTCTGTGTGTTTGTTTACAGTTTTAACTTGCTTTATTCTGCAGAGCATCTGATGAGGTTTAAAAAAACAAAATAGGAGCACAAATTAAAAATCATATATCAGGGCACCTGGGTGGCTCAGTGGGTTAAGCCGCTGCCTTCGGCTCAGGTCATGATCTCAGAGTCCTGGGATCGAGTCCCACATTGGGCTCTATGCTCAGCAGGGAGTCTGCTTCCCTCTCTCTCTCTCTCTGCCTGCCTCTTTGTCTACTTGTGATCTCTCTCTGTCAAATAAATAAATAAAATCTTTAAAAAAAATCATATATCAACCCAGGGGAAAGGGAAGACACAAGGTCTAGACGAGCGATAAGTAGAAAAGGTCCCACACAGTGGCTGTGTCTGGGCCCCAGGTTTGGGGTATAGCTTCTTGGAAGGAAGAGGCAAGAACAACACAGCTGCATATTCTCCATGTCCTGATGATAAACACACCAGGGCCTCTGAAAAAGCATAGCTCTTCTTGGCGTTAAGATCGGAAGGGAATTTGTCTCATGCTGTTTTCAACAGGGAGCCCTCCATGGAGTCATTCCTCTACTACGGCTTGGGCTCCCATGGGCCAGGACTTAGATGCCAGCGGGCCCCACCCTTTCCATCATTAGATTTGTTTGGGAAACACCATGTTATTTGGTGACCAGCATTTCAAGTTTTGCCTGAAACACATACCATCTGTTTGATTATTTATGTGATATTTTCATTTACACTGATGAATTTAATTTGTTAAAATATAGGCTCCACTGAGCAATAGGGATCAGAGGTATAACTCTAGGATTTTATTGAATTAAATAAATGACTATTAACGTAGGGAATTTTACCCATGTTCCCCTAAAATCACCTCATGTCCTACTAGTAGTTTGTGTCCTGCACTTGCAAAATAAGCCCCCGCCCCTAACTCTCGATGCATTGGGGCACACTTTATGGACAGCAAAGCTCCCCCTCCCACCCTCCGCCTGCCAGAGTGATGGGGATGGTCCATGCGCCAGCCCTGGGTTGGGGTCTCTCATCACACTCCACCAAGGGAAGGCCCTTGAATGGCACCCAAGTTAAAGCCTACAGCCTACATGTGATAGACAAAGATGCCATGGCTCAGGGAGCAGAAGGGACTTGTCCCAAATCATGAGGCCAGTGACAATGTCCATGTCAGAAGCCTCCCAGTCTCACCGTTGCCACTGCTCCACATGGATCGGTGAACATTTATATAACTGAAGACTGGAACTCACTGAAGGAGGCTGGCTGTTGGACAGATGGGGTCTCAGCCAACTCCACAGCAAGCCCCATGAGGGCAGGAACCATGTCTCTTTTTTTTCAGTAGGGTAACTCCCACATGTGGCCCTCTGCCTGGCACATAGCAGGTGCTCAGAAAACATGAGGGAGCTGTTACTGCCAGGTTCAGGGTGATGACTACTTCTTGGAGGGAGGGAGGGCCCTGGGATGGTGCAGTGGCTTCCATCTGTATTTGCTGTTGTCTTTTTCAAGTGGGCTGCTAGATTTTCTGCTGTTGGTTGTATTATTTCCTATTTTATTGTCACTATTTGGTTGAAATTTTTTAAATTTAAATATATTTGTTAAATATAGGAATATATCTTTTTAAAAATTGTGTTAGTCACCATAAAGTACTTCATTAGGTTTTGATGTTGTGTTCCAGATTCATTGTTTGTGTATAACACCCCACGCTCATTGTGCTAATACCATTTTAACAAGTACGACTTGAACTGAAGAAGAAGAAATGACACCCCACCTGGGGATCTCCTTGGTTTGTCATCTCTCCCTCCACTTCCAAAGCCTGGGGCACTTGGGGGTGAATCTGAGCATGACTGAGGTCAACCAAGGCAAAGGGTACATCTCAAACCTGGTCATGGTACACATTTCTCTGCATCTAGCTTTTCTCATGGACGATCTTTCTAGGTCAAAGGCCAACATTTTTGAGCAGTTAGTATATACCACGCACAGTTATAAGCACCTCACATGCATCAAGCCTATAGGGCAAGCACCATTATAATCCCTATTTTACCAAAAAGGAGACTGATGGTCACAGAGATCTCATGCCGGTTTGTAAGTAGTGGGATCCAGATTTGAACCCTGGCAATCTGTCTCTAGACCCTGTGTTTTTCTAATTTTTCTTTGCCACTGGAATTTTGTAATAAACATCTTCCGTACACATATCTTTAAAGACTGGTGCTATTGTTCTGTAGGCCAGGTTCCCAGAAACAGGACCATGGGTCAAAGGGTATGTGTGTTTTGCATGGGAACATCTAGGGGGTCTATTGTTTGCAACATCTTCCTAAGAAATAAGCCATGTGATTTTTACTCACTGGTTTTAATTCTGTCCTGAAGACACACCACCTCTGACCACCCCCTCCCGTCTCCAGGACAATCCCTTGGATGACTGAGGACAATCTTCTCTTCTCTAGTTTCCTCAAATGGTCCTCTGATAATGGGGTTACATGTGCCCTGGGGCTGATCCCTCTGGGGTGAGCTCCTCCCCAGTGAAAGACACAAGAGAGAGGGACAGAATCTTTTCTGATGTCAATGGCACAGTAGGAGGGATCCAAGCAGGTAGTGTTCTCAGTCCTCCTCTTCAGCTCCCCCCAAACCACTCACAGGCCTTCCTGAGAAAAAGACCCACCAACCAAATTCTACTCCCACATAAGAAAAATGGAGCTCATTCTTCAATTAGGGAAAATGCCAATGACTTTGGAGCTGGACAGACCTTCAAGTGTCTTCAAGCTCAATGCCTTATTTTACAAACGAGCTATGGAGGGCAATGACCAGCCCAGGTTCATGCGTGGGGTGCGGGAGCCGGGAGCCGGGTCACTGGGGGGTGCTTGGCTCTAGCTCCCTTTGCCTGCTGGTCCCTAGGAACCGTTTTACTAGAAAGGCACAGTGTAAATATTTTGCTAAGGAGCCAAGAGAGGAAACTTACCCAGGCTGAGCAGCCCTGTGCTGGGCGCTGGCCATGGACACAATGCTCAATGAGGGCCATTATCTAGGAAGGGAGGGCTGTTTGTTCCGCTTCGGGACAGTGCCAGAGCCCGGAGCCACCAGGCTTGCCACTCTGGCTGCCACACAGAAGAGTCCCCTTGCACTCAGCAGACTCTGTGGTTATGCAATGCTGGGCCAGAAGGTTAACTCTCCCCAGACGGGAGCCAAGGCTTGCTCCTTCCTGCCGGAGCGTGTCCATCTAAAAACGCTCAAAATTCAGGGCCTCCATCTTGGCAAAAAAAAAAAAAAAGAAGAAGAAGAACAACAAAAAAAAAGCTCAGGCCCTGAAATGGCTGGTTTATTCCAAAGGGTGTAGTGAGTCCATCCAGCACCTTTCTACCAAGGCCCTGGGCCACAGCCACGGTGACTGCCCACCAGGGCCTAGGCATCGTGCGTGGGCCTCTCAGCCCTTCTTCCCAGGAGTCAGTGCTCCTGCCATTCTCAGATTCTCAGACCTGGTGTGCTTTTCTTGCCCCTCCCCTGCCTCTGTCAGTGGTGCTGGTCAAGCACCCCTCTTAGTTAAGCACAAGTGCTACCCCAAGTTCAAAAACTTGCACCCCAAGCACCCCAGCCCTCAGTCCTGGAGCTCAAGGAGGGAGTTTCCCAAACTAAAGATATCTTGGATGTTATCTCTACAACTGCTCCATTTTCTAGACGAGCAAACTGAGGCTGGGGGTGGGTGGGTGGTGGTTAACTAGCCTGTGACCATCATCAGGGCTCTTGTCCCCTGGACTCTCTAACACCTCACATCCCAGACACTTCCCAGAATCCGACCACTTCCCACCGCCTCCACAGCCGCCAGCCTGGTCGGTGACACAGTCACCTCCTGGTGACGACATCAGCCTCCCAGTTGGTCTGCCTCCGTCCTACCCCGTCTCCTGCAGCACAGCTTCCACACACAGCCAGGGTGGGCCTTTTAGAACATTCAACAGACCTCCAAGGGCTTCTCAATTACCTGCCCCAACACCTTCCATCCCAGTTCCAGCCTCCTCTCCTCCTAGGCCTCCTCCCCCACCCCTCCAGCTCCACTGGCCCCCTGGGGGTCCCCCCCAACATGATCTCACCATGGTCTCTACACTCTTCCCCAAAGAGCACAGCACTCACTCCCTTACCCCTGAGGTCTTTGCTCCAATGCCACCCTCCGAGGCCAACTATGACCACCTGGTTCCTTTTCTTTTCTGGCTCGCCTTGCCACACATTAGGTACTTTACATAAGTATAAGATAACACTGTCTATTTATTTTACAGATAATATGAAATATACAGTATGTGATAAGGGGCAAAATGGCCATCTATTTCCCCGACTACTGTGGAACTCCAAGAGGTAGGAATCTGCATCTTGGTGCCTAGAACAGTATGTGGCAACTTCTGTTTAGGCTTGGCTGATTTTAAGGAGGCTCCATCTCTGAAGATGGGTGACGGTGATGGCGGTCCTCATGTCACCGCACCAGAGCCCATGTGAGTTCAGAGTTGGGGGAGGAGACGAGCTTGGTGGCACAGGCAGATTACTGAAAGGAGAGGCTCTGAAGGCTCCAGGGAGGCTAGCTGAGAAGCTCTATGTTTAAGACCTGATGGGGGGACGCAAGACCCGGGCATCAGTGCCTCCTCAGCCCTGTCCAGCCGATTCCCAGAGGCACCCACAGAGAGATGCCCCTGAGGGGCATCTCAGGTACCCCACTCTCAGGTACCCTGAATCTCCAAGCCCCAAAACCTCTCTGTCACTTTAAAAGCCCTCAAGTGGGAGACTCCTAGTCCCCACTGGGTCTGGGGGCCTCTGCTGAGCCCCTCTGCACAGAGTTCTATTCCCCGGGAGGGGTGGCGGGGAAGAGCCACTGAGTGGATAAAGAGAAAGACCAAAAGGAAGGGGGAGGAGCTAAGACAGACCCAGGAGAGGAGACGAAGGCTTGGAGCCTCAGAAGGATCCCAAGGAAGCCTGCCAGCCAGAACCCCAGCAGAGACAGAATGGCTTGTCCTGACAGGTGGGACAGGCGGTTCCAGTTCCTACTTGCTCTCCCACACCTGCAGCTATGCTGGTCAGAAGCGCAAATCTCTGGCAAACAAACTCGTGATTTCGGTTTTATTTTGATTGACATTTTTATTTACCCACGGCACCATTTCTTTGAGGTTAGTTGGTTTTATTCTAAAGAGGGGCCCAGACCATGTTCCCAGGGGACTGGCTGGGGACACCTCTCTGCTCAGCGCCCCCCCCCCCCCCGCCGCCCATCCTGTCTCTGCTCTCTGCACACCTGTCGGGCTCTCTCACTGGAAGAGTGCCTCCCTCTGCCTCTGGTCCTTAATCCCTGTGTGTCTCTCTTGCATTTTTCATCCTGGCTGATTAGTAGCTTCCCCAGCTGCACACATCACCTGGCCTGCCTTGGAGTGCCTCAGGCCTGTGTCTCCAGTGGCAATAGCTCGGCTTGGACAACTCGCTGACCTCTCCCTCTGGGAGAGCCATTCTCTTCCACTTCCAGGTTTGCAGGCTCAGAAGCACCCCACAACCCCACTCTCCTGCCCCCCACCGCGGATTCATCCATCTGACCCACTCATTCCCTCCCTGGTTCAACACTCACTAACCAAGCGCCCTGAAGGCTGTGCTGGGGTCTGGGGACATTCACCATACCTGTCCTTCCTCCCACTGTGGACCCTCTTGGACCACCCCAGGCCCTGAAATCGTGAGAGGAAGCCTAGTCCGAGTTGGCCAGTCCCATGTCTGCAAGTAAGTCACAGAGTGATTTTGGGGAAGTCACTTGCCATGGCTGAGCCTTGGTGTCCTTCTCTACTCTTGGGAAAGATGATTCTTTCCTGCTTCTCCTCTTCCCGGCCTGGCGGGGACACCCACAGGGGATGTCCATCTAAAGAATGCTTCTGATCATTGTCTTCAAGCATACTGCAGCTTTGCTCCTCCTACAGACCGTGGCTTTGACCCCCTTCAACCTCCCAGCTTCCTGAGATTGGACCATAGAATCTGCATTTTAGAGAAACACCCCTGGTGATACCATTGTAGGGGGATGGTTTGTGAACCGCACTTGGAGAAATTCTGGCTCATGAGATAAAGTTCAAATTCCCCCTCCATCTCCCCAGTCCCGGAGCAGACCCCACCCTGCTTTCCAGGCACCGGTCCCAGTCTCTCGCAGGAAGGCCCTCTGTGGTCACCGGGCCAAGTCATCCGCTCACCAGCCTGAACCCAAAACTCTTCTCTTGCCACTTCCCCAGCATGGAAAGACTTCCTGAACTCTCTCTCTGAAAGTCCCTTTCCCACCCTGCGAGGCCCAACTTAAAATGACTTCTTCTTCCTCCATAAAGGTCAGAAACACCTTATTGTGGGTACCCCAGCGGGCACATTCCCTGCCACTTCCCTCCTGGGTTGCTGATGGGCTTCTCAGCAGCTCCCATCTGAGCTTTCTGTCCAGATTGTAGGCTCCCTGAGGGCAGCTGTCCATCTTACAAGATCTTTGAGTTCAACAGCAATGCTTACCGAGCATCTCTGAACACGTAAACACACCCCAGGGGCACACAAAGGAGGAGGGGTGAAATTCCTGCACGAGGGGTGCCCCCTGTAAAGCAAAGATAGAGGGTACTTGCATACTTGCCCGGAGTAGAAATACAGAGCGGGTCCCACAGGGTCCCACAGGGTCCCTGAGCAAAGGTTCCTAATGTCACAGGGGAGGTGACGAGGGGGAAGAGAAAGAGAATCCAGAAGGAAGGAACTCGGGGTAAAGGATTAAAGTGTGAGAAGTCCCTTCTGCACTGCCATGGGGGAGGAGGAGGAGGGAGAGAGAGATGGAGGACGGGAATGGGTTGGGAGCCCCAGAGCCCCGAGGAGAGGAGCGGAGCCTGGCTCATCCTGTAGGTCAGGGGTAGGCGGATCCAGCCTGCTGCTAGTTCCTGAACATCAAGTTTCACGGCCACGCCCATCCCTCTACACACTGCCCATGGCTGCTTGCACGCAGCGCAGCGCAGTAGAGAGAAGCAGGTGCAAGAGAGATTGCCCGGTTCGCAGAGCTTAAAATAGTTACTATCTGGCCATTTCGAAAAAAAGTGTTGCTGCTCCCTGCCACGCATGAGGGAAGGGACCGCTGGATTTTAAGCATGGTCAGATTTTTATCTTCCTATGCCTCTGGGACAATGTAAGGATGGGCTAGAGTAGACAAGCTGGCAGGAAAGGAAGGCGGTTGAGAGGTTAGTGTAACTCTCCAGGTGGGGGGCAGCTATGACACCACTGCTGTTGTTTATCAAGAGATTGATTAAGAGTCGCATGTATCTGCACTGGGCTAAGCCCTTTATACATATTCCCTCGTCCTCCCTGCATAGCAACTGCCGGTAGCGCTGTTCTCATCTCACAGATAAGGCACAGAGAAGTGGAACAACTTGCCCAAGGTCACACAGCTGGTAGGCAGCAGAGCCAGAAAGCAAACCCAGTGCCAAGCTCAAGGGGGCTGTCAGTTCCAAGCTCAAGGTCTTCAGGGTCAAGCATGTTTTGCTGGCTGACAGATCCCTTCGAGTTTCCCTGAGAATTCACAGAACACAAGCTGTCTATGGGAGAAAATCTTCCCTGAGTCGAGTCAGGCAGGAAGTGGGAGGCAGGAGTGTGGCTATTTTGGAAAAGCGACACGAAAAACCACGAAACTTCCTACCTGTCCCGTTTTGCTCCCATCTGTCCTCGGAAACAAGGCTGCCCCTCTCTCAGATAAAAAGGTGTTTCTCCCCACACGGTGGCTCTGCCACTGGCGGTGGGAAAGAGCCCTAAGCTTAGCACACGTTCGCTATTTTTAAAGGACTATATAAACAAACAGGGCTATGTAAATAAGAAAAAAAATGAGGTCATCCTTTTAAAATCTAAAAATGTTCTTTTTCGATGGGGTGAGCAGCAAAACCTCAGAAAGAACTGGTGGTTTTTTATCCCTGAAAGGCCTTCTCTAGCCCACAGTCTCCCAAAGACACCAGGCCGGCCCCTCCCTTCCCGGCACCCACCAGGGAAGGCAGGCGGCCTGGGAGCAGGGACTCCTGGGTTATATTCCTAACTCTGCCGGCTTTGCCTCGAATGCCCAAAGCTACGGCCCAACTGGAGCTACCACCTCCCTGGGCCACTGGTCCCCATCCAGGTCATGCACAAGACCCTCCTACAAACGTGCTTGGCATTGCTGCCCGCTCTGCTGTCCCACTCCCTCTCCCCCGGCCCACACCTGGATCAGGTGGCTGCAGGGGTCTCTGCCTGCTCCTTAGAAGCCATTCGTGTCCTCCCTCCATATCCCCTAGCCTTACGCCTTGGCTTTCTCTGCACATAATCTACTCTCCCCACCTTCCTCCAGACCTCTTCTCCCAAGCCAAAGGCTGGAAGTCATGAGGGCAGCCTTGGGCTTGTGTTTAGGTCATCAACAATCATTAGGAGACACCCCCGTTTCAGCAGGAGCCCAGGAGGCTTCACTGTTTCCCAGGAACTTCTTCCAGCACTGAGTTGTGCCCCTCACCTGCCCCATGACCCTCTCCCACCATCCACAGCATGACCCCACCCCCACCTTTCATGCCTTCCTCCTCTGCCTCTCAGTCCCAGCACCCTTGGCTCTGAGAGCACAGAAATGAGAACCACCAGTATTTGAAGAAGGGGTGCCTTTCAAATTGTGTTCCACGAGCTGTTTCAGAAGTTCTTCAAATGTCACTCAAGAATTTTATTCCAGAACTACAGCATGACTCTTCCTACCTAAAACTGTCATGAAAAATGGACCGGCACAGTCAGATGTGTTCTATAGCCCATCGCAGGAACACACCAAGAACAAACAGGGGTGGCCGGCTGAACTTGGTTTGTGCAGAACTCAGACAAAAGCCTGGGTAGGTCTTGAACTTTGGTGTTAAAACATGTCTTCAACTAAAGACTGGAGCTCTTTTCTGGGCATCTTTATGTGGCTGTTTCTTAAATTCGGGACTAAACAGGCTTACATAAAACCACACAAACAAGTACACTCTAAAACTTTCCATGATATGAGATTACGGTATGTGGATGATCACAGAAACGTCATCACTGATTGTGGGCTTCCTGTCTGAGTGTTGTAATAAGGAAGGATTCAAGCAGTTTGCTTGATATGGTCAGTGATGCAAACCAGAATTCCCTCTTGCTCCTTCCCCAATGTCCATATGGCATGGAACTGACGATCATCTCGAGCTTAAGCTAAGCTGTTAGAAGTCTGGAAACCTTCATATCACCATATAGATAGGATCGAGAATTTTCTTTATGCTGCGCAACCAAGCCAAACAAAACAAAAGTAAAAAAGCAATGTTAGATGTTACAGTTGGAAAGGGATTGAATGATTATCTAGAATAGAGGCCAGAAAAATTCTATAGAGTACCAAATAGTAAATATCTTTGACTTTGTGGGAGATGGAGTCTGTCGCAATTACTTAGCTCTGCTATTAGAGCAAAAGAGCAGCCATAAACAATGTGGAAATAAATGGCATGACTGTGTCCCAATACAATTTTATTTACAAAACTCAGGCAACAGCTAGGATTAAGGCCACGGGCAGGAGTTTGCCAATTCCTGCTCTAGACCCCGAGCTGTCAGTGCATTTACTGACCGTTTTCATTATAAATAGATGCCAAAATTTTGAATTTAAATGATATATGTACATTAATAAACAACTACCTGCATCTGTTTTATTATTGGCATTCTGTGGAGGATTTGACTTTGAACAATGGCTTCTAAGACCCTAGGAGTTGGCAAACTACTAGCAGAGAGCTTAGCTGCTGAGAACATGCTTTACTGCCTGTCAGATCAGGTTCATGGTGACTGATTCAGAAATCAGGTGTAGTCTGGAGAGAGCCCCTGGCCAGCTCCCTCCACATCTCCCTGCCCTCGGATAATCTCAAGCATAGCCATTCCCAAGCTCACATGTGTGAATGGGCCTCCCCTGCACAGGGGGGGGGGGTCCGCAATGCCCCCGGAGGCTCCTACCGGGCCAGGCCTGAGCCCTCCACCAGCCTCAGACGGCAGCTGTTCCAACCCCCTCTGTGGTGGCTGGGGGAGGCTGGGCCAGCCATGGGGCCATGAGGACCTGAACGCTCTGGAAGCCCCCAGTCAGCATCCCCATTAATCCCGGAGGCTTTTATTCCACAGGGAGAGCACAGGAAGGGGCGGGGCCCAGATTTCTTGCTGGAACTGACAGCTTATTTCCCTCTAGACCAGTCCCATCTTTTAGCCATTCTTCTACACAGCTGGCACAGCCCACATGGACAAAAAAAGAATTTAACAGTGAAGTAGGGGAGGGCAAATACCAGGTTTGGGGAGGATCACCCCCCACACCCTCCCCTTCCCCTGTACTACCCTAGATGGTCTTCCCATATCTCTTTTTGCATCCTCAGAGGTTTCGGCCTCCAGCCAGGTTCAACTGTTTCCTGCACACCTAGCTAAATAAACCCAGTGCCCGGAGACCCACAACGGCTGTGACATATGCACAAGGAAACAACTGCTAAGCTGAGGCATGAGACGTCCCAAGGAAGGGGACCCATTCCTTATGGTGTTACTGGTTCCTATTAAAATGTAGCTATCCTGGAGAAGGGTCATTCTTGAAGCTGTTACTGCTTCTCTTCAGGAAGCGTCTTGGTGGAGAAGACAGTGCTGAGTCTTCTGCAGCCTGAGGCTCTGATCCTTCTCTAGGTGTGACTATCTTTAAACTACTGAACCTCTCCGTGCTCGGTTTCCTTATCTCTACGAAAAGGGTGGCAGAACCAAGACTCACTTGGGTCTGAGTGGTACTCGGGATCATCTATAAAATGCCGGACCTCATGTACAGTGCTGGTGGCTGTTCTTTGCTCTGACTCTTGAGGACCAGATGGCAGAGCTTGGCGGATCTGTCACAGAGCAGCCGCCACAAGGACAGAGAGGTGGCCGACCCGCCTGCCTGAGTCAAAAAGGGCTGCCTCCCATCTGGGGAGCCCTTGCTATGTGTCCAGCTGCATTCTATGGCCTCCCCTCTATCTGCACCACAACGTGGTGGGTAATGGACATCACTTTCTCATTTTACAAGCAAGAAAGTTGAGGCCAGGTGACCAAGAAACTTGCCCTCTAAATAGTAAATCCTCACAAAACCAGTAAGTGTCAGAGTTGGGATTTGAACTCAGGAAGATCCAGAGCCTCCACTAACAGGTACCACATTAAACCTCTCCTCTCAGAGGGAGGTACAGATGCTCCATCCTTCTTCCTCAGAGACCAGGGGGGTGATTCCTCCATCTCCACTGAAAAGCCCTGGTCGCAGCCCAGGTCTAGGGGACCCACATGGTACATCTGAGCTGTGGGCAGAGCTCTGGGCCCACAGGTTGGCTGAGTTACAGTGATGCTATCTTTGAGGGCTGCCTGAGGCTCTGTCCTCTCTGCAAGCGAGAGAGCACTTGGAGGAAGGAGATGATGCAGTGTTCACTGCACCCAGCCTGCTAAGTCCCCCTGGGACTCCTAGCTCAGCCCAAAGACCCAAATACAGGGTGAGCATCACCAGAGTTCCAAGAAGGAGGCCCCAGAGCCCCTAAACATTGGCTGTATCTGAATCCACATACTGATTTTGTAGCCCTAAGCCCAAGAGTCTGATTCAGAGAAGATGGGTAGGCCAGGGAGTCTACCTTTTTTTTTTTTTTTTTTTTTTAAAGCCAGGCACCCCCTTCAACCTACTTAAGTGATTCCAATATACTCCAAAGCCAGACAAAACATCCAAAGACATAGTCCCAGCCCAAAGACCTCGAACCCTACACACCTAACCTGAACCACCACCCGAACCTAACTTGGGACCACAACACAGAGCTGAAGAGCTAACCACATAGTCACAAGGTCCCCTCCCCAGGCGAATTCAGTCAGCATCTCTGAAGGTGGGGCCCCACTACTGGAATTTTTAAAAACTTTCTGGAACATTCTAACATGTAGCCAGGGCTGAGAACCCGACATTGTTTCAATTCCTCACCACAGGGAGGGGCCTGAAGAGATGCAGCATAGGTTCAACACCCACTGTGCTCTTCTGAGGAGGGAGGGAGTGGCCGGGCGCTCCTCAGGCCAGAGCCATCATAGGGTGGAGAGGGGAGCAGAGAAGACAGTGGAGCTCTGGTGTGGAGGCTCATATGTGGGGAGGCTGTGGTACCTTTAAAAGAGGTGTTGCCAGGGACAGAAGGGAAACTGAGGAACTAGGAATACAACTGGGGAGACGAGGTGAAGGTAGGGAAAGAGTGCTGGCCCTCAAGATCTCTGCTCCTCACCAAGGAAGTCCTATGCACTTCTGATTTCCACAGAGACACAAGGAAGGCAACAGTAATAAATAATAATAATAATAATAATAATAACTCTAATAATAATAATTTGAAAGAGGAATACACTCGAAAGAGGAAGAATATTAGCAAGCTCATGCAGGAAAGACGAAAATGGTGTCCCCAGCAAGCAAACTTAATGACAGCCCGTTTCTTACCTGTGCTGAAGGCACCACTTTCGATGACCAAAACTAAAACACTGTTCTCTTTGGAAACCAGCGTTCATGTCCACTTCCGCTGCGTGGCCTTTCTCTCACGCTCTGCTCTGCCCTCTGGAAGGGAGAGTTGGCCTGGCCAGTATCTCTTGAGGCTCCGCCATGAAATAGTTAGAGGCTGCCAGGTTGTGCCTCAAATCCTGCAGGGGATGGTCGAAAAGTATGGTCAAAGAGTTTGCTTGGTCAACTTCTTCAGATATTGAACAATTTCTGGCTGGTTCCAGGAGGCCCAGGCCCCCACAGTGCTTCCCATGCTTCTTGTCTTGGGCTAGATCCCCATGTCCCCTGGCGAGACAAGTGTGAGAGGCAGCCCTGGCACCCTCTTGTAGCTCGCACATACCACCTAACTTCTGAGAGCCCCTATTTCTCCACAGAAAAGAAGGCAGAATTCCAAGATGGCCGCCAGGGTCTCCCAGTGCACACAGGCTGTGTAATCCCCAGGACGGCGAATATGGTGCCCTTCACTCTCGTGATCAGGTTATGTTATAGGGCAAGGTTGATCTCAAAATAGATTGTTCCATGGGCTTGACCTAACCAAGAAAGCCCTTTAAAAGCAGAATTTTCTCTGGTTAGTGGCCCAAGAGAAAGTCATGGAGATTAGAATCAGGAGGATTTGACTTGCAAGTTTGCTGCCTTGAAGACAGAGGGGTCATGTGAAAGAGACTGGGGTCCACCTTTAGGGGTGAGAGCAGCACCCCACTGACAACCAGCAAGAAAACAGGACCTGAGTCCTACAACCACTGGATTGTACCTGGACTCCCACAACAAGTGAATAAGCCTGGAAAAGCAGAACCTTCCCCAGAGCCTCAGGATGAGAGCTCAGCCCACAGGCACTTTGATTTCATCCCTGAACAAAGAATCCAGCCTCTCTGCACCAGGCTTCCCATCTAGAGAATTGTGAACTAAGAAACAAGTGCCACTCGGTTTGAGACACTTTGTTAGACAGTGAGGGAACACAACTACCACTGGCACAAGTGATTAATATTCAGGACTGGTCCTGAATATTAAATCCAACAGTTAGACCCAAGAGCACACTGGACTCCCCAAATCACTAAACAGAACAGAGCATTTAAGGCCAAAGGAGATCTGGCTCTGGGAAGGGCCTCAATCATGATTACTGGTGGGGTGCCTGGGTGGCTCAGCCACTAAGCGTCTGCCTTTGGCTCAGGTCATGATCCAGGAGTCCTGGGATCGAGCCCTGCATGGGGCTCCCTGCTCCACGGGAAACCTGCTTCTCCCTCTCCCACTCTCCCTGCCTGTGTTCCTCTCTCACTATGTCTCTCTCTGTCAAATAAATAAAACCTTAAAAACAAACAAGCAAACATGATTACTGGTTAGAGGATGAATGACGGAGCACTAGTTCTTACAAATCAGCTTGCTAAGAATAGCAGTTACCTCCCGGGTCTCTCATGATCTGGCATTGCTTGTCCCACAACATGCCCAGTGATCTAGGTCTGGAGTAACCTGTACACGGGCCTGGGGCACTGCCCCCTTTCTTTTCTGGGACACCGTGCATTTTACTGGCACAGCCTTGGAAGTATTAGTGTTCCGGCAACTATATCCCACTGTGGGTTCCTCCAGGGCATGCAGGTAGCCAAAGCCACCAGGCTGTCCCCTTGTCACCGCACCTGCTGCTCTAGAATCCATCCAGCCCTGCTCCCCATCCCAGGGCAGCATCACACCACAACATAAGGACCTCCGTCTATCATCTCCCAATTCTGTCTTCCACAACATCCCAACTTCTCACGATTCTTTGGTGTTCATCAGCCTCTGATCTCACCCCGTCCTCTCTGATCTCCATTATTAATACAAACATCGTACGCCATCCCCCCCAGTGTGGAAACATTGATTTCTTAGACTATGCTATCCTCTGAACCCAGTCCACGATTCCCCACCTTTGGGCCTTGACTCAATGCTACTGACCTCCCCTCACAACCATGCCTACCTGGCCAAATCCTGCCTATCTTTCCTCAAAAGACTCCGCCAGCCCCTCGAAAACCAGATGTAAGTCCTGCCTCCCCAGAATACCCAGAGTGCATTTGTGGCGCCTCAAGATAAACAGCAGGGCCTGATGTGCACAGAGACTCTGAGAGTCCTGCAGTCCTGCACACACCTTGGTGTGTCAGTGCAACCCCTTCCCCACCCTTAGAGAGCAGGACAGGGTCTCACACACAGTCGGTGTAGAGCAATTCTCTTTAGAACCTGCCTGGATGACTCATTCACTGAACAGAGACACATGCAGCACCTATTTGGGGTCAAGTTCAATGGTAAGTGCTGAGCATGAAAGAGTTAAGATTCAGCCCCTGCTTTCAAGGGAATGACAATTGTGGGGGGAGGGGCCAGGAATGAAGGAACACACAGGGTTACCTGTGCAAATCTTAACTGCATCTTGAAGCCATAAAGAAAAGAATGGTCAATTCTGACAGTGTCCGAATGCATGAGAAAGAGAGAGCATTTCAAACAGTAAGAAGGGTAGGCAGACAGGAGACCCCAAACTGGCCGAATGTTCAACAAGTTGCATGGTGTCCTTATGGTTGGCAGTGAGGGGCAGTGAGAGCTCAGGAAGCAAGGGCTGGTGGGTGGGGAGAACTTGATGCATGGAATAGTCTGGATTTGATCTCGCAGTGGAGTGAGGTCACTGCTTACTTGTAATCAGTGAGGTAATGTGGTTGGGACCAGAGATGTGGCTGGTAGGGCAGGAGCAGATCGGGTGCAGGAAGCAAGCCACTGCTCTCCCCCTGCCCGGTCCCCAACCAGTGGGGTCAGCACCACTGGAGTACCACTCCTGGCCTCCAGCAGCAGCAGGTAAGAAAGCCGGGCGGACACACCTGCCTCCCGGTCACCAGGAAACATTACACACACCTGAGCCTCTCCAGACAAACAGAGCCCATATGTTTACCTCTTCTCCCCTCGACACCAGGGAAATAAAAAGAGAAGTGTTCAAGAAAGAACAGCTCTAGGGAAGCACCAGCTGGCCAGCAAGTCTGAGAAAAAGCAGATAAGGAGAAATGACAGAAAATCAAATCAAAGCTAAGCCAGTTTCACCCACCAGGGGCAAGCAAAGGCCCACCTGCCAAATCCCCAGGGAATCCTGCTCAGCGGCAGTGGGAGCTGGAGCAGGCCGGCTGGCTGGAATTATTGAAATCCAAGGATAATGAGTGAATCTTCTGGGTTTCCAAAGAGACCAAAGTAGGAAGGAGAGGAGGACAGAAACCACCTACCCCACGCCTTACTGTCTTCATTAGCAGCACTCTACTTCCAGGAGACTCGAGCCCTGACAGATGGCTTGATTGCTCAGGACAGAAACTTCCGGAAGGATCCATCAGCTTGTCAGTCAACAGTTTGTAATCTAAGATTCTTTGAGTCCCTTGCCTTGCCTCAAAAATTCCCCCTCACTGTTTCCCTCAGTCCTAGTCTGTTGGATTGTATTCCTAGCATGATCCTGAGGAAGCCCCACATTGACATATCCATTTTAAAGGAGGCTATCAATCCTCAGCAAATCCTGACCTTGCCTGCCTTCTCTGGAGATGCAAAAGCTCCAAGGAGGTGATGTTTCACCCCTTACCCAGACGAGCAGCTCTGTCCCGAAATTTTGAGAATCAAACTGACATGGGACTTGATATCCCCTTCATTACCTGCCAGAAGGCAACAAAGACTCCAGAGCTCTGAGGAAAAAGGGTTAAAAGATCCGTTACTCTGCCCCTTCTTAAAGCCAAAGAGAGAAGTACTAAAAATAGTATGCCACCCACTTATCTTCTCTTAAAACAGTTACTCAAGGAATTACTACAATAAAACAAAAACTGTATCAGAATAAGTGATTCGGGGGAGGGCAAGATAGGATACACAGGGAACAGTGATGAGCAATAAATGAGAAAAAGGTACAGTCAGATCTAAGCCAATGTTGATAATAATGGTCTCATCTCTTTGGGAATTAGATACCATTTAATTCTTGACATTAATCCAGAAGCAAGGGTTTTCTTAATTTAAGGGTAACCATTTCTAGAAAACATAGTAAGATACAGACCTTTTAACCACTGTGTGTGACGGGGAGGGGGAAACAAAAAAATTCAATTAATTAATTCAATTAAACATTAGGAAAGGGACAGCTAGATAGGAAAGGAAATAGTATTTTAACCAAAAGACATATAATAAGCCCAAAAATATCAATAAATATAAGAGTGTGCCTAAATTAAATTACTCTATTTTAAGATAAGAGATTAGATTGAGTGGGGGAAAAAAATCCAGCCATATGCGGTTTGGAAGTGATACACTTAAAACAAATGGACAAAGGTTGAACTCAAGAAATGGCAAGGAGACATAACAAGCAAAATAGTAATGAAAACAATGTAGAAAAGTTAGTATTAATAGCCAATAAAATGCCAAAATGTTAAATAGAATAAAATGGGGGCATTTTAGATGGCTAATGGGTCTGTTTTTCCAAAAAAGACACAAAAATCATAAACCTTACCTTCACCCTGAATCATGGAACTGTAAAATATATGAGGTAACATAGTTTTAGGACCACAAGGAGGGGACACACAGAACAACACAGCTCTTGAATGCAGTACTCTAAGTCTGATGGTACAAGTAACTGCCAAAGAAAAGTAAGGAGGATTTGAAGACACAGTTCTTATGCTTAACTTCATCTAGATGCAAGAAGCAGAGAAAACATCTTTTTCTTGAATGTCCTTGTAGCAGACTGTAAGAAAATCTCAAATTCCAACATGTATACCGCAGTCTCCATTCCCAATGCAACAGAACTAGAAATTAACAAGCAGCAAAAAATGAAAAAGTACACGGCGCACACAACAATTTATAAATGCTTTTCTAAACAAGTAGTGTCAAAGAGGTACAAAGCTAGGATGGTAAGATATTTATCAGTGTGTGACATTGAGAACCCTGCTTTCAAAAAATCTGGGGAATGTAGCCCAATTGCACTTGGAGGGAGATTCAGACCTTAAATGCTTTCATGATAAAAGAAGAAAGACGTTAAACCAAACCAACTAAGCATCTAACCCGAGAGGCTGAGAAAAGGGGAGAATAAACGAAATCGTCTATCAGAAAGAGAATGAAAAAACACAGCAACCACCTCAAAAGACTGCAGGCGGGTTCGCTGAGACCAGCAATGGGGACAAACCTCTGGTTAATCTGAGTGGCAGCCAAGAGCCAAATCATAAACAGCTGTTAAGAAGGACGACGTAAACATGTATGTGCACAATTTTAAAAATTGAGAGAAATTAATACATCACTTGATGTCCATGAATTTGAAAACAGATCATTTTCTAGAAGATTATAAACTGTAGAAGTGAAGAAGAGGGAGAAAACCTGATCCAGCAATGATGTTAGAAGAGACAGAAGAGGCTGTCGAAGATGGAATGATAGTGGAGGAAGAATGGATTCTTTAAATAAGAGAGCTGTGACAACCAACTGTCTATCCCTTCAACGAGCATTTATTAAGTGCCTACTGTGTTTCAGGCACTGTTCTGGGTGCTGGAGCTTCACCAGTGAATAAAAGAGAAAACAACATTCTTGCCTTTCTGGATTTGTGATTCTAGCAAGAGAGGATGAGCCATTAACTTACAACAGGTAAAATACATGGTTTGCAACAACAAAATGGGATACAGAGTGAAGGAAGCTGGAGAAATCTATTTTAAAAAGGGTCTGTGCACCATACGTCCATAAATTAATTTGCATTAAAGAAACGAACAAACCTCAGAAGCAAATCTACCAAATACCGGAAGTATTACAATATTGGTGTAACTTAGTGTTAGAAAATAACTTTCCAACCTGAACTGAGCCTCAGTATTCTTTTTTTTTTTTTTTAAAGATTTTATTTATTTATTTGGCAGAGAGATAGAGGTCACAAGTGGGCAGAGAGGTAGGCAGAGGGAGAAGGGGAAGCAGGCTCCCTGCTGAGCAGAGAGCCTCATGTGGGGCTTGATCCCAGGACCCTGAGATCATGACCTGAGTGGAAGGCAGAGGCTTAAGCCACTGAGCCACCCAGGTGCCCCAAGCCTCAGTATTCTTAAAGGAAGAGAGAAGTTGAGTGCAACTGCACAAGAATATTAAGCACTACATATAAAAAAGGCCTCAACAGGACGCCTGGGTGGCTCAGTTGGTTGGGCAGCTGCCTTCAGCTCAGGTCATGATCCCGGCGTCCTGGGATCGAGTCCCACATCCGCTCCTTGCTCGGCGGGGAGCCTGCTTCTCCCTCTGCCTCTGCCTGCCATTCTGTCTGCCTGTGCTTGCTCTCTCTCTCTCTCTGACAAATAAATAAATAAAATCTTTAAAAAAAAAAAAAGGCCTCAGCAACAGTTACAAGACAAATGGCAGGCTACATATAAATTATTTGCAACATATATAAAAAAGGGTCAATATCCATGATCTCTGATAAGTACCCATAAAACAATAGTAGAAGCTAATAAAAAAAAATACTAAAGCACTGGGCATGAAGGCTGCTTAAGATTCTCTCTCTCCCTCTCCTTCTGCCCCTACCCCTCCCCTACCTTCATTAGACATGAAAATGTCTAATAAAGATATGCAAAGATGCTTGGCCTCACTAATAATTAAAGGGATATAAGTTAAAGTCAATATCAACTCTCCCCCATTTGACTGGCAAAGAGGAAATTGACTGCCATCATTAGTGCTGCAGAGAAGGGGCCAAAATTTATGTCAACCCAGCAGCTTCCCAAGTGCACACACAAATACACATCATCTTACACATACATAGACACAGATGCATGCACACATGTGATCACTGCAGTAACAGTTCTAACACTGAACATGGACACAATCCTAACACCCATCAGCAGGGAAGCAGTTTGATAAGTAAGTGATGACAAATCCACCCAATGGAATAGTAGTAATAGGACAATAACTTTTCTTAATTAAAAATAATTATGCACTCCTCCCAATAATAGAGATTCTTTGTGGCTTCATGTATGCGTTGACCATGGGGTTCAGCGCTTCTCCCTGGCGATCTCCCTCCCTCCCCCCACAGCCTGCAGGATGGAAGACAGGACTGGGACCCCATTTTACACACGAGGCTTAGTCAAGGCTAAGAGACCTGACAAGTGGTGAACTTCAGGGTGTCTGACCCAGGAACCCCCATTCTTAGCTACTACGTACACTTCCTGTCAATGGAATGGTGTGAGAAACCAGGAAAGGCAGCCTCACAGACCCACACCTGTCCACGTAGCTGTGGCTCTGTGGACATAGAGGATCAACTCCAAGCTGTCAGCTCCTCTGACAGGTGGGACTGTGAAGGAATGGGGTTGGAGCATGCATGTTCTTCTTTATACATTTCTAAACTGTTCTTTTTCTTTCTTTCTTTCTTTCTTTCTTTCTTTTTTTTTTTTTACAATCAGCACATTTATCACTTTTATAAATTAAGGACTATAATTTTTAAATGATATTAAAATGTCTTCTTTTTAGAGCACAGCTGAACAGGGAAGCCCTATTAGGGCAAGAGGGACCCATCTGCAAGGTGGTGCCCACCCAGGGCAGGAAGGACTCTTCAGCCACTGCTCTACAGGCCCCACCCAAAACCTCAGGGAGGTTGGGGGAAGGGCTGTCCTCTCCACTCCCCATCCTCCCTGTGGAACTGAAGCAGCGCGGCACGGTCTCTACTGGCAGGTGGAAGGCACCCCACATCCGGTGTGGGCACTGGGGTTGGCATCCCCGTAGGGGAAGTTTAGCGGGGAAGGAGTTACAGAAAACCCCCCGGATACCTGCAGGGGCCAGCCTCATCCCAGGGCTGGTGAGGCAGCCAGGGGGGCTGGGGCTCCAGCCCTGGACCTCACACCCTGGTCCCGGGAAAGCCCTGGCTGCCCTCCTGACATACAGCCTATCCCTCCACTATGAACGGGACATCTGTAGATGGGGCTGGCATGTGGTCCAGCTGAGTTTGATCTGCTTGGGGCAGGGAATTGAGGACGAGTCTCTCCATCTGTATTTTCATTTCTGCTATCATGGTCTGTGGGTCGATAAGAAAACATGCACATCTAAGACAGAATCACACGGAATAATCTTGGTGGGTCATGCTGGGCAATTGGGAGTGGACACGGGGAGAATTGCCGGTATGCCTCATTGACCCAAGGTCACACAGCATGGATAGTACAGAGCGTTGGCCCAGACACCATCAGGACTTGGGTTCAGACCCTGGTTCTACCCATTAATATCTGTGTGACCTCCGCTGAATTACTCAACTTCTCTGAGCCTCACTTTCTTCATGAGTAAAAAGTGATAAACATCCCCTTTGTCTGGGTTTGTGGTGTAGATCAGATGAGACGATGCTGTGTGAGATGTGGCACAGACTCAGCGTGCTTGAGACACTTGACAAATGCCTGTGCCCTTCTCCAGTTAGAAAACATCCACACTGCCCTTCTTCTGTCCATCTCTCTGCCTATAGATCCTGTTTCGGGGACTGGCCCTGCGAAGTTTCCTGCCCTTTTCCCTGTGGCCAAGCTTGGGGCTCTCACTTTCCTGGGGTGCTCACCTTTGCCTCAAATGCCTGCCCTTCTTGCTGAGAATGCTGCCAATACACTGGCAAGTTCAGAGGTCGCTTCTGGATCCTTCCTGGCTCCTGGCTACATTCTCCAGACCAGAGGCTTCTTCCTCCCGTGGAGCAGTGAGGTGTCCCAGACATGGAAAGTGAGCAGGGAGAAAAGCGGTGGAGCTCAGAGCCTTTGATAGGGACAAGATGTGCTTTGAGAATATCCAGAATGTTTTCCAAAAAAAGGAGGGATTTTTAAAATAGAGGATGGCGATACGTTCCCATTTGTACTGACGACAGAAAAAGAGGAATGCCAAGTACAGGATAATGGATTCTGTTTCGTGATCAGAAGGAATATCCGGGCCCATAAACTCAATTGGCATTAGGCAGAAGAAATACTCAGTTTTCAGGCACCGCAGGGAAGGGAGACACTGAGGCACATGGAGGGCACCCAGCCCAGGAGTCCCAGAGGCTAGACAGTAGCAGGAAGAGAAGGTACAGATGAAGTCCTGGGGCAGCACGGGAGGCTGAGGTTCTGAGCCGCCAGGGCCCAAAGCAGGGTAGAGGAGTGTTTCCTGGCATACCGGGCCGCGCCTATGGGGGCCCTCTCGTACCGGAAGTGTCCTCTCACTGGTACAGTAGAAAGCTCACTGGACTGGCCCACACGTGGGGTGCTGCTGCATCCAGCTGAGTGACCTTCCACAAGGTTGCTGTCCCTGGGCTAGACCACAAGGAGCCAAGGTGAAGATACCCGGCCCCTGTCTCGGGTGTCATAGATCTAGTAGGGAAGATGGGCCAGAAAGTCGGGGCTTAGACCCCTTCTCCCAAGGAGCCCCAAGCTTGAGCTGCTTCCTCCCCCAAAAGGCTCCTAACACCTTCCCCAGTTTGCAGAGAAAGAAGGGAGGGGTAGGGATGGAAATCAACATTTGCAAAGAGCCTACCATATGCTCAAACTGTCCCTGTATCGTCTCTCTGCGGCACTGATGCTACGGAGAGGCTCCCCACCCCCCACCACGTGACAGCCACGGGAGCGGAGGTCCAGAAACCAGAGAGATATGGGTGGGCAGCCTTGCGGAGCAGGTCAGCCCCAGGCTAAGGTCGCAGATAAAACTGGGCACCTCTAGTCTCTGCCGCCGTGTAGCCTTGGATGCCACTTAGTACTTTGGTCTTAGTTTCCCCATCTCTAAAATGGGCCATGTAAGAATTTCATACAGAGTCAACTTTCCAAAGCATGACCTTCTTGCTGTTCCTCTTTTGGTTACTTCCGATCATCTCACTTTACTGATACTCACAAGGATTTTGTCTTCTAAAAGAAGAAGATTCCAGATCCCATAACAAGAGGACAAAGAAGAAGAACAGATGGAGATCCCGGGAGACCTCAACTGCTGGCCCACCTTAGGGAGGGAGGTTAGTAATGAAGGGTCACTGGGAAGAAGCAAGCCAGATGTGTGTATCTGGAGGGACAGTTGACTTGTGTCCCCACCGTGACTGCCTCCTTAGCGAATGGGGGAAGCCTGGTCACCCAGGACCCGCCAGGGACCCAGCCAAGCTTCTGGCTCCAACCTGCCCCCACACCTGCCCAGGGCTGCCCCTCCTCCACTCCCTAGTTCAAGGGCTCAGTCAGGCAGAAGGCGCTGTGCCAAAGGAAATTGTTTGCTACAGAGCCCTCTGGGTCTGCTCTGCTCTTCTTCCTTTTTTTGACTCTGTGGCTGTTTGAGTGGGTACCTTTTTCCATAGAGAGTTTCCACTCCATCCGTTATTTATACTGTCTCCAGCTAGACATAGGCTGTTAGAGCCGGTGAACCGGATCAGGCCTGTGGGGCCCTTCTCAGTTTATCGGGGATGTGGAGGGCCTGGGTCAGCCGCTATTCCGGGGAGACTGGTGGGTGGGAGGAACGGCCTCGACCCCCTACAGGGCTCCTGTAGGCCGTTCCTCCCACCCATTTCCACAGTGGGATTTAAGTGCACCACCTCGTGGGTTTGAATCCTTCCTCCTCTGCTTCCCAGCTGTGTGACCAGGGTCAGGTTATTTACCTAATATTTCTGGGCCTCCGTGAGCTAGTCTGTAAATTGGGAGTAAAATTGGCACCTACCGGACTTGATGCTGGGGAGACTCCATCAGTTAACGCACATAAAATGCTTAGAATGGTGCTCGGCCTGAAGCCTCAGTAAATGTTAGTAATTGTGGATGAAGTTCTTTTTTCTGTCAATCTCGCTAAGATCCAGTGCCTGTCCCCTCCTCTGGGCCAATACATAGCAGGGTCTGAACTGTCCTCCTGAGCTCGCCCTCTCTGTAAGGCCAGCTACACTACCCTGATACCCAGCTCTCTCCTTGCCCTTTCCTGTCCCCAAGGCTTCAGCGGTTCCTCCTGGAGAGTACGGTCTACATGTGGGATTGCCTTCACAAATACGCCAGGAGGCCCCCTGACTTCAACGTCCCCATACAAAACCCCTGCTCCTGGCCAAATGCCTGCCCAGAGGGTTCATGTTCCCTTCCATGCAAATCTCATCTGGAACTCTTTTCTCCATTCCACTGCGGCCTAATCCAACCACACCTGTCCGTGTGAGCCCAGCGCACATGCCGCCTCCTCCATGAAGCCCTCCATGACCTACTCTCCCTGGCCAGAGATGACCTCTTATTTACAGCATTTGGTCTCTTTATTGTGGCATTTACCTCCTCTCCCCTGGGTGTCTAATAAAACATATACAAATTCTTTTCGGCATCACAGAAAAACCACACGAGCTTTGAGGACAGGACTGGGATGTGTCTGATTCATCTCCGTATCACTCACAAAGCCTTGAACATAATTGGTGACAATAAATGAGTGAATAAACACTGAGTTCTCTCAATTTACTACCCCTGGGTAACAGGGGAAAATATCTGTAGGTGGGGTGGATGAGTCAACATCCCGACAGCATCCACACACTCTTCCTGGTTCCTCCTGAGGGAACCAGCAGACGGGGGTGCCAGCCAGGGACTGGGGACCGCAAGGGGCTCACAGCCCCCCGCCCCCCACAACCCGGTCTCTACTGCTGAGGCCCGGGCGAGCAGCCCAAAGCCCAGGGTCAGATTCTGAATCTCAGCACATGGGTCCTGAAAGTCACCCAGGCATCCTAAGAAGTCCAGGAGCCATCGCCGACCTCTCCCTCTCCCTCTACGTCCTGTATGCTGCCAGGTTCTTAAGGAATTGGCTCAAGTATGTGCAGCCTTCTAGCTCCCCACTGACCCCAGTCACTGGGTCCTCTCTCTTCACAGGACAGAGTGGCATCTCCGCATCACGGATGAGGCTCACGGCCCAGTGCTCTGTGACCACTTCTGATGCCCACCGACTGGTGTCAGAAATCTGGATTCCACCAGAAGGAGCCTCTTCCCCACAGGGCCACCATGACCGTCCAGCCACCACCCGCTTCTCCTGACACTCTCCCTTACCTTCTTGCCTTTCAACTACCTGATAATACCTGAGCACATCGTCTTCTTGCCGCGCTTCAAACCCTTGTGGACACTGTCCTCATCCTCAGGAGAGGACTCCCTCCCCTTATCTGCCAGGCCAACTCCCACCCAACTTTGGAAAGTTCAGCTCTGGCAAAACTTCCTTCTGCCCCAGACCCGCCACTGTCCAGGGAGCCGGCTAAGACTCCCCTCTCTCCTGCTCCTGACCTTCCATCCAGACCTTTGTTGTGACCCCAACCATGCCACCGTGTGCTCCTTGTCCTTCCCGCTGGTCTGTCTTCTCCAACAGCCAGTGCCTCAAGGGCAGGGACAACGTGGACAAGCCTGTCCCCCAGAGCTTGGCTCAGTGCTTGGCGTATGCAGTAAGCACCTCTGACATCACTATGTCTGGAAGCTCACTTTCCAGGACAAGCAACAGCTGATTTTTGCCAAACTGGCAGGTCCACAGTCCGCCTAAACCAAATGGTTCTCCCAGGGAACCGGCTGTCTCCCTCTGCACCATGGTCTCAGGCCCCAGAAGAGCCTGCTGCTAGCCCTTGTGTCCCTCAGGGACTCTATGGCCCCGTCTGCCCAACCAAAGACCAGACAAGCCCATCTCTAAAGAAGCCCTTCTGTTCTAAATCCCTGCTGAGGAGCTGATATTCTTTACCAGCCGCAATAATTCTTCCCCATTAAAGAAAAACAAACAGAGAGAACCAGGCCTCTTTCTCTGCTCCTCCGGAAAGCCCAGATGGGTCTCCAAGTATGCAAAGAAGCGAGGTGTCCTACTGATCCCTGAAGGAGTGCTCTCATTTGGTGGCAACTACGATGACCTTATGAGCCAAGGATTTCAAACCCCCTGGCAGTATCTGTTCTTTTTTTTTTTTTTTTCTCCTCCAATTTTCATAATTGGGTGAGATTGGTCTTTCTCGCTTTTCATTTTACATAAAGTGAGGGTGAGGGAGGGGAGCAGCTCATGGAGGGCTGGGGCCCTCTAGCCAGGGTGTAGGAGAGGTGAAACCAGCCCCCAGGTCATCACCCCACACCCGCCTGGGGCCTCACCCAACAGACAGGACGCTTCGACAGAACAACAGCACACGCCTGTCTCTGTGCTGTTCTGTGAGCTTTCTTCACGCAAACAGAAACACCCAGAGAGGTGAGGGCACAAAGCCCCACAGTGAGCTGGTGGGAGGGAGACGCCTAGTTCCTAGAATATAGGCTCCTTCCAGGCCCAACATTCCAGACAATAGGCAATGCTGTGAGCCGGACTTTGTCCAGGCAGAGAAGCCTCGATTCCAGAGCCTTCTGCCATCACAGGCATCTAATCCAGGACAATAGAAACTCTACACCCCCAAGACAGGGCAATGCCCTGTTCCTCCTGTTGGTCTCCCGTGCCCTTCTGGCTGGGTGGTGGGGGGGGGTCCTCCTCTAGGACCCCCAGTGAACACTGACTGCATGTGAGAAAGAGAAGGTAAGGAGCTAGGGCTGTGATTCCGGGACCTTCCTCTGGCCTAGCTCTCCTGCTTGTTACTCATGGTCCTGTGCTATACCTTTGAGGATATGTAGGTCCTGTCTTCCAAATTCTACTATAAACTCTTAAACAGAGGCTCACTCTGCATGGACTTACTCAGCACACAACGTGGACAACTGTACACAGCCCATGACTTCTGACCATCCCCGGCATCACAGTCATCACCCCAGTAATTAAGGAGCTAATGCACAATTACTCACTCTCTCCTTCAAGAGTATAAGTTCTCAGGGAAGAGCCAGGCTGTTTGTCTTGTTCCCAAGCTGTAGCCCAGCCCCTAGCAGAGTATTTACACAGACAAGACACTCAAGAAATACACGTTGGAGTAACAAACTCACTCAGACTCTCATTCATGCATTGAATTGGAGGAAGAGGGGACTTGCCAGAGCTGAAGGTGACAGACAGGGTGTTCTGGTTCCAGCTCTGCCACGAGCTCCCCCTGGGCCCTTGAGCAAAGCATTTCCACACTCGAGTCCTCTTCCCTCATCTAGAAAATGGAGTGTGGGGTTAGACCTTCCGTGTCACATTCGTGTGACACTGAGGGGTATACCGCCTTGGACTCGGGGTCCCGGGCACCTCACTGGCCTCACCCATGTTCTGTGTTTTCTCTTGGTTTTGCCCAGGTCCAGGTATACGGGAGGGGTCCAGGAAAGAAAGGGGAGAAGGGATCGAGGCAGGGGGTGGCATAAGCCCCAGTTGGGAGAGCTGTTGTCACTCTTGGGCCACATGTTGGGGAGAGGAAGGTAACACTGACAGTGAGCCATCCCATGACCACAGTGTGCCCAAGGCCTCTCACATTAGCTTGCTCACCTCCAGCCTGGGCACCAGGAAGGAGGGAAGTGATCTGCCCGAGGTCAGAGTGAGCAGCCAGGACTGACCCTAGATGTCCTGCGGGCAAGTCTAGACCGTTGAACACATTTGGTGGCAACTTCTATGTCTTTATGAGCCAAGGATTTCCAACCCCCAGGCGATATCTGTTGTGGGTTTTTTGGTTTGTTTGTTTGTTTTTCATAATTGGGTGAGATTGGTCTTTCTCACTTTTCATTTTATATAAAGTGAGGCTGAGGGAGGGGAGCAGCTCATGGAGGGCCGGGGCCCTCTAGCCAGGGTGTGGGAGAGGTGGAACCGGCCCCCAGGCCATCACCCCACAGCTGCACAGCCCATGTGGCTCCTAGGAGCCTGGGCACAACTGGTTTCCACCAGCAGAATCCACTTAGCCTTCTAGGTTCTGGGGGAGGGGCAGCAGCATACCGGTGGCTAAAACGGAGACAACACAAGTCACCAGAGCGACAGGTCCCCCGGGGGTGGCACCAGGTGTTATGAGAAGTTACTTCAAGGAGACGGGACAAGGGACCTTGAGGAATCCGAGGGCTGATGGGGTGCCTGGGGTGGTGTTCAGGCTGAGGAGACAGCATCTGCCGTGTGCCTGCAGGAGACCCTGCGCTGGGGGGTCTACAGAGCGGCACAGTCCCTGAGGGGAAGCCACTTTCCCACCTGGACAGCAGGCTGGCCAGCAGGCCCCTGTGATCAGACCCTGGGAAAACAGAAGAACCCACCTGTGACTCTCCCCTCTGAGGAACTCCCACCATGGCAGACCAGCCTCTGTGGCTCACTACCTGCTGTCTTGGTAACAAATTACCATCAAACTCAGTGGCTTCAAAGCAACACACACTTACTACCTCAGCGTTCTGGAGGTCAGAAATCCATGAGTTCCCCCGGGCTACAATCAAGTGGCTCACAGGGCCCCATTCCTTCTGGAGGATCTGGGGAGAATCCTTTTTTTGTTGCCTTTCCCGGCCTCTGGAAGCTGCCTGAATTCCTTGGTTCATGGCCCCTTCCATCTTCAAGGCCAGCAAAGGCAGGCGGAGCCTTTCTCACGTCTGACCTGGCTTCTCCTGCTTCTTCTCCCATATTTAAAGGGCCTTGAGATAGCAGCAGGCTCCAGCGGATCATCCAGGATAATCTCCCTATTGTAAAGTCCCGCTGCTTAGCGGCCACAATTCTATCTGCTGCCTTAATTCCGCTTTGTCATGTAAAGTCACTTAGTGACAGGTTCTGGGAATCAGGACTTGGACACGTTTTGGAGGCCGTTATTCAGCCTATCACGCACGCTGCACGGAACACAGCTCCCCCAAACACAGCGTCAGGAGACAGGCAGCGCAGCGCAGGCAGAGGGAGGGAGGGAGGGAGAGAGGAGGCGAGGCTGGCGGTCTGGGGGCGAGCGGGGCAGCAGACACACACTCACGTCCCACCGGCAACCGCCATGGCAGCTCCCCGGGTGCCTGCTTGGCGCACGTTGCCCTGAGAAAACTCGTCATGTCTCCACACTGAACCAGGCACGTGCAGTTTCCACAGAGACTGCCGGAGCAGGAGCTGAGCCAGAAATAACCTCGCTGAGGTGGAGACCGTCTCTTCCTTGGTGCTCCACGGGCTCTCACACCCTCACGCTCCCCTGTCGACAGGCCCTGCAGGCACGAGGGGACCTTCCAGGGATTGGTGACCGCTGGGGGTGGGGGAGGGCGGGTGTGGACTCCCCCTACCCCCCACCCAGGGATCTGACTGCAGGGCTGGGCTGGTACCCTTGCCTCCTCAGCCCTGTGGAAAGCTGTCCCCCCTTTTCCCTGACCTCACCACCCCTGAGCTGTAGCGCCCTCCAGCACCCCAGCCTTTCCTTCTCTGACCTCTTGCCACCAAACACTGGGATCCCCGGGACACGCCCTCGGTCCTGTCACACGTGCTGCTCTGTCCTTGCCCCTCCTCCGACTTCCAGGATGTGCTCGGCCCTGCCCAGAAGGGGGCCCCAAACAGAGAAGTATGAGCCCTGGGGTCCCCTGCCCTGCCTTGACTGGGGGCGAGCCCTCCCAGCCTTCTGCATGTGTGCCCTGGGTGTCCCCTGTGGGAAGCTGGGCCCAAACCCTGCCTCCTCCCAGAGCTCCCCTCAGCTCCCTGGGAGGTTTCCTCTAAGAATAAGATCTCATCCCCTGTAAGGGCTATAAGATGTGCTAAAAGTATAGAGACCAACAAATATTTGGGCCTTACTGTCCACGCTACTCCGATGACAGGGTATCCTTAAGACCCTGGGAAATATGGCCACGACTTAAATTTCTCATGTTTTCTCTCTCAAAGGCAAACAAGAGTTAACACAACTTCTACATGCTAGGCCCTGTGCTGAGTGTTTCGCATGCCCTTAAGTTCATTTACTCCTCACCTGGACTCAACTACAATCATCCCCATTTTACAGAGAAGCTGAGACTCAGAGAAAGCAAACAACTTCTTCAAGGTTGCACAGCGAGACAGTAGTAGAGCCCAGACTGGACCGCCATGTCCCATGTGCCAGACTCCAAAGCTGAGACTATAGCCACCATATGTCATTTTGGGGGGAGGCAGAGTGGAGGCTGGGGGCGGAGGCCCATAGGTGACCCATGGTGAATGCTAAATGGGATGCTTCCAGATTGCCTCCTAGAAAGCCCAGAGCTGTGCAAATGTCTTCAGCTTTGTCTCTTGGTATATACTGTGGTTCCATGCAAGATGTTATTTGGGCTAAAGAGAAGTGAGGAGAGGGGGAGGGGTGTCACTATTTTAAAAGTTTGGACATCACCAACTCCATCCTTGCACCGAGGACAAGCCCAACACTCAGGAACAGACGTGACTTGCTGAAAGGCACGGCCTTTGCCGCCGAAGCCAGGGAGCTTTGCTCGCTTCTCCTGCTCCTTGAAGGAACATTTGCTTATTCTCCATGCAGCCCTCTGCACGGCTTGGCACAGAATTTTAGAATCAGATGTGGTGTGGGTCCTGGCTCCTGCTTTTACAGCCACTGCATGCCTGGCGGCTTGGCAGGGAAAACAGCCGAGTCCCCATTTCCTCGCCTGGAAAGTAGGGCCTGTGCGGGGGACGAGAGCAGGCACAGACAGGCTGCGAGTCTGTCCTGAGCGGAGCATCGTGACCATGGGTCCTGAGCCACTGTGATGGGGAGAGGGAAAAGAGCCCTACGCTTAGAATCCAAAGACTCTAGCAGCATCCCAGCTTTGCTACTCACCACCACGTGCCTTGAGCCACCCACTGGACTCCTTTGAGCCCTACTCTTGGAGATAAAAATGTCTCTGTCAGGGACGGTATGAATCTGAAATGAAGTAATGCAGGGAAATGCTGGAGGCATGAGTGGCCTCTGGGTGACAGAATCCCAGCCTCCACCCTTACCCTGTCTGATTCAGTTGGCGAGGGGCAGGGCCCAGGGATCGTGCCACGCCGTGATTCTGTTGCAGGTAGGCAACAGACCACACTGAGAAATCATTCTAGAAAGCACTCAATGTGTGTTTGTTCAACAGAATAGACGAATCCTTGAACATCTGTTGAGCTGCACATGGCTGCTGGAAGACATGGGCCGGAGGAAATAAGCAATTTTCTCCAAATACATTTCCTGTGAAGTCCAAATGATGGGAATTGGGTTGGGGCTTCTAGGACGGGGAGGATGATGCAAGAACTCCCTTCCCCGAGGAGAGGAACATGAGCTCTTCCTGTCGGACGGGGAGACACCTGGTGGGAGGGTCAGTGCCCAGTGGCGTGGGGTCCAACCCAGGGACGGATATCCCAGGGAGACCCCTGGGGACCAGTTCCAAACCCTGTTCTCTTCAGCATCTTCATGCAGACAGGAAAGAAAGAACTGAAAATATGCTCATTAAATCTGCATCTGGCACCCAGTTTGGCAGGGTTGCCAAAATTCTGTAAGACTAGAATTAAATTAGCAAATTGGAAGTAAAGTGATTTTAAGCAGACATGATGGAATTCATTAGAGCCAGGTGGAAGCCAGTGGGGGAAGGGACCCAGGAAAGCCCACATGCCCTGGGGGTGGGAAAGCCCAGCCCTGAACAGAAACAGAAGAGAACCAAGCCGGTGAGCGGACCTGACCCAAATGATAGGATTCACCCCTCAGAATGTGCTGGTGACAAAGACAGCCCCTCACTGCAAGGCAAGGAGAAGCACCTTCTGGGGGACAGGAGATGGGGAGACCAAGAAGAGAGGCCCCAGAGAGTTGCTAGAAAATAAGATGGGGGTCTCCCCAAACTGGGGTCTCCTTGAGGGGGCACTCAGTGTATGGACAGGGTTGGAATCCCTATATGTTTATGAGCTTGTGGTCTAGAGAAAACACAGAGATGCACGGGGTGGGGGTGGTGGGGGGGATAGGGTGGGGCACAGAGTCTAGGCAGGAAGGGAGAAGGACACTTACGAAGCTCAGGTACTGTGTGACACATTTGTAAAGGATCACCTCTCAGACATTAGCTCTTTGGATTTTTTTTCAGGCTTCTTTTTTTTTGTTTTCTTTGTTTAACAATTTTTTTTCAAACACCTAAGTATTTCATGTACAATGTGGACAAGTGTCTCCTTCCCCCCCCCGCCCCGCCCAACATTCTACTCCCAACATGAAACCACCACTCACAGTTCCCTGGTATGTTCCCATTCTTGTTTCCATGAGCACAGAAACAGATTTCAATGTGCAGACACGTACAGAATTGTTTAACTTTCCCTGTATAAAAATGGGATTGTATTAAACATAGCACACAGAAACCTTTCTCCAGTTAAGAAAATGCTGGAAATGTCTCCCTGGGTTGGGGCTTCTCGAATCACTTCTTTTTAAATGGCCACAAAGTAGTCCATGGAACAAAGGCACCATCACCTTTGTAAGTATGGCCACTGTTGGACGCTGAGGTCATTTGCAGCTTCTTCCTGCTGCAAGCAATGCTGAAAGGCACACCCTTGAACGAACACCTCTTTGTGCGTGTGTATTTCCCTGGGGCTGGGGAATTGCTGGATGGAAGTAGGCGTGGGCAAGTATCATTTTCAGTGACAGCAGTTAAGACTCACAAGTTCTCTTTGACCCTCGCCAGCACTGAATCTCATTTGTTTTCACATTGTTGCCATCTGTAAGCATTCTAACTTATAATCTTTCGGGTTTGGGTAGCTAGAGTATTAGTCCTAGGTTTTCGGACCATCACTGTGAACTACCTGTTTACATCTTTTGCACACTTAAAAACATGCCCATTTTTTCAGTTGATGTCATCGTAAGTAGTGATGACAATGAAAAGGTAGTTTTCTGTGGGTTGAGAACAGTTCTAGGTGCCCCACAAGCTCACAGCTTGGAATCAAAACCTTAAGAGGGAGGTGGTAGCATCAGCCCATGTTGACAGTCAAAGACAGTCAACATGTTTAAAGGAGTTTAAAGACTCCTTATGATGTCTAAGGTCACACGTTTCAGATGGAGGACAAGCCAGTGTCTGAAGGATGAGCTGAACCAACCAAGTCATCCTCAAGTGAGACGTTTGCAAAGCTTCCTCCCTCCCTCCAGCTAAATCATAGAGAAAGAACCCCTCCCCCCTGAAATTCTCCCTCTTTCTGTTATTTCTCCTTTACTTTATCTGGGGAGGCTTTCAGAGCATGTTGTGCTCGTAATACCAGGTTAGGAAACTGAAGTTCAATCTGACAGAGGTGATCACAAAACAGACCTGGGCCCTGCATGTTCGACAGGACGCGGCCCATGCTCGAGGAGGAGTCTGGGGTGCGGGGGGAGAAGCAGGGTTTGGCTGGGGGCAGGATTTACTTGTGGGGCTAGAAGTCAGGGAACAAGGAGGTTGAGGCAGGGGCCCAGCTGCAAAGGATTGACAAGCATTGTCAAGCTTGGGGGCAACATGGGAATGGGTTAAGGCTGGGATGCAGGAGTGCTGTGAGTATCAGCCTTGCTCAAAATCATCATCGAATCAAAGGGTGTTCTCACCGTCCCCGGACACGCCCACCGACGGGCATGTGGACCAGTAACATGCTCTCCTTTTGGTGTGAGAAACACACCTGCGTATATGGAAGTACAGATCGCACACGCAAATAACCATACTTGACAAAGATCAGATTTTGGCCTTTAGTGGGATTTTTAAAATGTGGTTCTTTTTTAGCTCCCCAAACACCAATGTCACAAGTGGGTTTCTGGGTTAGAGACCCACCACTGAGTTGTCACACAGGCTTGGCTACCCTCATCTCAATGACATTACTTCTATCTCCCATGAACGCAGCACGGAGGGGAGGACAAAGGATCATTTGCATGCCATTTGCCACTTTGCTTCTGAGAAAAAAGAAATTAACAAAATTGGAAAAATGTGTGAAACTGACATGCTGAAACTAATATGCAGAACCAAGTTTTAGAGGCACAGTTCAGCATTCGTGTTGTTTTTTTCAGCTTTGACCTCAGATAACTTCAGTGTTTCCCCACATATTTTCATATGGAATTCTAGCCCAGTCACTCCTTTGATACATACACACATTCCTGATGCATATATTCATATGTGTATATCCTATATCTTACGTGTACATCTATTGGAGATGCATAGGAGTTCTCTGATCAGTCAAGCTTGGAAAACTGCACATATACCTACCTCTACACATGCACACACACATTTCCCCACACATGCTTTTTTGGAGATTTCCATTGCACATCTTTCCTATTAAAGACCCGGGTGTCCTGCAGGATACAGCCCTTAAGGTACGTGGCTGTAGCACTTTTATTTCCTCCCTGTAACACCCTTCCTCCTTCCCATCCCTCTGCACCTGTGTTCTCCACACCTTGGAAAGTGCTGGACTTCTTTATTTCACAAGATTAGAGCCTAGTGAAATAAACAGCCCATCTTGGAGGTTCATCCTACTCCTATAAAAATTAAATGCTTTCTAATAGACTCATGATGACGGTTTCCTGTCTATCTGGTCGTCTTTGACTCTCGTATTTTAGGGCAACACCAAATGTCCACAGGCCAAGGCAATGTGTGGAGTGACATGAGTCTCCTAGAAACCCCTAGGAGACCAAGGCAGGCGAAGTTATGTCGCTCTGCAGTTGTGCGGTGAGCCTGGGCCAATCACCTGCTCTGGGCTTAGAGGTTGGCAGCTGGAGGGCCCCCAGAGACTCACCTAAACCAGCTCACTTGTTGTGTGAATGGGGAATCCCAGCGAGAAGGGACCAAATCTGAGAATACCTTGACCCCAGGCTCTTTTCCTTCAATCTAAGAGACAGCCTTCCCTGGCTGTAAATGTTTTCTACCCTAAAAGAAAACCAGATTCGCATTAATAGGCCCTTCCAGCTCCTGGACTCAGTTCTCACTACCTGGCACCCCTCCTTCCCAGCCGTTACTCACTACGATTCCTACAGTCACGTCATACAGCTCTACAGATAAAACTAGGTTTCCATCTGTCTGCTGCAGCATCAAGCGAAAACGCGTCGGTGAACTTTCATCACATGGAAAGGGCATACTTGCTCTAGCCTAAAATATAGGTCATACAATATACTAGAAACTCATTTAGGGGCAGTCTCCGGGGGAGACCGTTCCTCCTCCAACATGATACCATCCTCAGTTTATCCTTTTGCTTCTTTTCACCCACGCAACTCTAGGTAACAGCGTGGGGTATTAATAACAGCAGGGACTCAATGACTTCATGACCTTTTATGACTTTTCCTCCATAACCTTGAGGAGGCCAGCTAGTCGGAGCATATGTGGATTTAGTCATTTATTTTTAAATCAACTATTCGCTACGGAATAATCTCATATGGACTGAAAAGTTGCAGGGACAGTTCCCATAAACCCTTCACCCCATTTTCTTTATTTTTTATTTTTTTAAAGATTTTTATTTATTTATTTGACAGAGAGATCACAAGCAGGCAGACAGGCAGGCAGAGAGAGAGGAGGAAGCAGGCTCTCCGCTGAGCAGAGAGCCCGATACAGGGCTCAATCCCAGGACCCTGAGATCATGACCCGAGCTGAAGGCAGAGGCTTAAACCACTGAGCCACCCAGGCGCCCCGCACCCCATTTTCTTTAATGTTAACACCTTACATATCTCAGGTCCATCATTCAAAGCTCAGAAACTGATGGTGGCATGTCACTATTAACTTAAACTCCAGATGTCATCAGTTTTTCCACTAATGTCCATTTTCTGCTCCAGGATCCAATCCGGGATCCCACCTCGCATTTAGCCATCAGAGCTTCTTAGTCTCTGGGTTGATTTTGTTTTCAAGAAAGAACATCCCCGGGGTGCCTGGGTGGCTCAGTGGGTTTTAACACCTCTGCCTTCGGCTCAGGTCATGATCCCGGGGTCCTGGGATTGAGCCCTGTATCGGGCTCTCTGCTCAGCGGAGAGCCTGCTTCCTCCTCTCTCTCTGCCTGCCTCTCTGCCTGCTTGTGATCTCTCTGTCAAATAAATAAATAAAAATCTTTAAAAAAAAAAAAAAAGAAAGAAAGAACATCCCCTCCTGCATGCAAGGTGGTGTGCTTGGTGCCAACCTGCCCTATGAGGAGACCCAAGGCGTCTGATGGGCAGTCGAGTACGGCTTTGGGTGTCCACTCCACCCATCCCCTGGAATGCGGTCCTGGGCTTGTCACTCCACATACGGAGTTTCCAGAGGCCACATCTGCAAGATGGAAGTGATTGCTTCTACCTTGTTAGGATGAGACAGTCTATGCAGACAGGCATTTTGAAGGCCTAAATCCCAATTCACTTAGAGCCCTATCCAGCTCGCTGTTAGCTATAACAGCAATCAGGAATTAGATACAGTATCCTGTATCTAAAGCAGGATAGCTCAGAGTCTGGGCTGCCTGGCTGAGCTGACCATTTTAGTCTCACATAGGATCTACCTATAGACACCCATGTACAAACATGGGTGTTTCTCCATGGTGTACATGGGTGTCTATAGGTAGATCCTATGTGAGGCTAAAGTCATTCTTAAATTCATTTGTTCTACATTTCCTGCATGGCTTTGCTCAAGTGTCACCTTATCGAGGATAACTTTCCTGACCATCCTACAGACAGGAGCCCCCTGAGTCCCTCCCTCTGGCTTTCTCTAGCTTCTTCCCCTACTTGATTTTCTCCCACAGCACTCAGCCCATTTGGCGTATTGTACATTTCTGTGCTCCTTTGTTCACTGTATGCCTCCCTCTGCTGCTTTATAAGCTCCAGGACACCACCACTGCTCTCTGTTTTGGACACTGCTGCACCTCTGAGCCTAGAACAGTGCCTGATGCTTGGTACGTGTTCAACAGATCTTTGATACATGAAGAACTAACTGGATGCTCACTTTCGCTCTGCCATCTCTCGCATCCATCCCGATAACCTGAAAACCAACCCTTCCCATCCAAACATACTGTTTAATTCAAATAAGAGAAAAGCTACTTGGGAAGCAGATGGCTTTGAGGCTTCTGGGCCTTCTTTAAGAAAAAAAAAAAAAGGAGTAATGCCTTTCTTTTAATTTAATTGCATGCCATTAATGTCCCTACCTGCCTCCTCTCCCATGAGCAGCTCTGTCAGTTAGAAACCACAGTCTCCTCCTCATCCAGAGTCTGTCTGCTGGCCTCTCGGCACAATCAATTCCAGCAGAGCCCAGGCTGGAAGAAGTGGGTGAAACCCCCTCACCCAGCTGAGCTGCTTCATTATTGTGGTCACTCAGCTCTTGTACATCAAAGGCCTGTAGGCCTCTCAGAGCAGGAAGAAAGCCAGGGGATCCTGCAGACTGGCCTTGGGGAGGACACTGAGGTTCAGAGAGGGGAGGGAACTGGCAAATGACACACAGCGACCTAGCAGCAGGACAGAACCCAGGACTCCCAGCTCTGCACCCTGGTCATGACTCCTCTAGGGCCAGACCTACTCTCCCATGCCCACTACCCCCAAGGGGCATTTGCTTGTTTCCTTGAGTTCCAATCTGGCTGTCTCCCTACCCATGCCCATTCCTGGGGACCTGACGAGTGTGGGCAGCACTGGTGGGGGGACTCTCCAAAAGTACCCACACATGGGACAGTAGAGCCCAGAGCCAAAGAGAAAGGAAATGGGGGTCACATTTGGTGAGAGCCAGATACCTTCTTACCAGCTCACCTAACACTCATAGTGCCCTGCAACAAAGGTGTCATAACCACATTACACACCAAGGAAAAGGAAACAGAGAAGTTTTAAAATGCAGCAAATCACACAGCCAGTATGTGGCCAAGCCAGCAGCAGCGTGGAGTTCCTTCTGGTTCTGAAGCCCTTGTGCTCTGCCCGACCATGCTCGTGGAGACCCCAGCACTGAGCGCTCTAGAGACAGGTCCTAAAAACAACAGAACGTTCCTCTGGAAAAGGAGCCAGAATCATCCCATTCTAGAGATGAGGAAACTGATATCTGGAAAGAAAATGCCACTTGTCTGGGGCCACGTGGCTAGCGAGTGGCTGGATTGGCCAGCAACCGAGCTTCTCGGGAGGCAGCCTCTCTCCAAGTGCTTAGCCCTGAGCCGAGCCCGTGGAAGGATGCAACCCATGGCTGGTGAAACAACGAATGCATGACAGAGGAGGTGAGAAGCACAGCTCCTGTATCTCCCATAAGCCATGGCTTTCCCCCCAGCTGCCCTCGGGGAGGGGAGAGCAGGCTGATGTGGGGGAGCCCGGGCCTGTACATCAACATGGACCTCCAAACCTCAGACCCCCTCTCCCGGCCAGTGGATGTGTCGGAGGCCTGGAAAGTGACACAGGCCCTGGTTCCCACTTGGCCCTCAGCTCTCCACCAGAGCTGGAGCTACGTGATGAAGAGGAGTGGGAAGATGGCAGGGCTCACTCTTTAGCCCAGTGACTGACGTTAATGACCTGGAGTGCACCTTCTTTTCAAATGTCTGCTGTCTGGAGCCAAGTGGTCCATTTTTATTGAACCCTTTAGGACCCAATTCACAAATACTGTCATTGCTTTTATTATCATGCATGTTTTATACCAACAACCAAAACAACCGTTGGCTGTTCACCTACTACATGCCAGGCACAGACATCTCATAAGATGCCTGACACACATGGTTTCCTACACCCCGTGCGGCCGCCTCATAGGTCAGTGTTCGTGTTTTTTTATTACAGACAAAAAAGCTGGGGCTTAGGAGCGGTAAAGGGACTTGGCCCAGGAATATGCCATAAAGGAGGAGACACAGACTTGGGCCTGCGGGTCTCCACAGCTCATGCTCCCACCGTGAAGCTGGTGTGGGCCTGGGACACAGGGGTGAGAGCCATAGCTAAGGACGCATGGAGACTAGAGGCACAGCCTGCCAGCCTTCCGGGGCAGTCAGCTGGCTGGGCTTCTCATCCCCAGGGTGACCTTCTAGCACTAGGGTGCTTCTCCACATGTGCACCCATGCACCCATGCCATCCTGACAGGCTTTGAATCTTTTGTGGTGGGACTTGGAACTCTTCAGTTAAAAACCCTCAGGTGAGGGCACCTGGGTGGCTCAGTAGGTTAAGCTTCTGCCTTCAGCTCAGGTCATGATCTCAGGGTCCTGGGATCGAGCCCCACATCGGTCTCTCTGCTCAGCAGGGAGCCTGCTTCCCCCACTCTCTCTGCCTGCCTCTCTGCCTACTTGTGATCTCTCTCTCTCTCTCTGTCAAATAAATACATAAAATTAAAAAAAAAAAAACCCTCAGGTGACAGCAAAGGATGCCCTTGGTTCTCAGCCATCAGGAGGGATTTTCTCACATCCATACCTTCATCCGGAGGGTTCTAAAATGTTTCTTATGAAATCCAAAGAATTTCACAATTTACAAAGAATACCTTGGAAGCTGAGGCCTAACGACCCTAGGATTCTCAAGAGAGCAAAACTAATTCTGACTGCCACAAATGGTGTGTTTTTATTCACCATGATGACAATTCCCAAACAGGGTGGTGTTTATGAAAAGGACTTCGGAGCCCAGAGTCCTGAGTTGGGGTCCTAGGTCTACCTTTTACTATCCATGCAACCTTAAGCAAACTCATTCCACAAAATAGTTCCTCAAAGCTTGCTATGCATGCATCAGCCCCAGGACTAGGAAGAGGGAAGATGGAGAAGTGGCCCACAAAAGCCACAGTCTCTCTTAACTCAGCATTCCTCATCTACAAGGTGGGAGCCAACAGGTACCAAATGCCTATGACAGCGTCTCAGGCCCTGGACGTGCTGGCTCTCTCTTCACCACCCCCCCTCCAAAAAGCACCTCAGGAGGCAGGTTCCTCCTGTATCATGCTTTGCAGCAGAGGACACAGGGATCCAAGGACTGCATCAGCAGCTTGCAGGAACCTGCAGTGGCCGCATGGAAAGGACTGAGCTCTCTCCCACTTCAACATTCCCCCCTTCGTGGGCCCTCCCCCCTTGGCAGATGAGCCCACAGAGTGAGCGGGATAATAGGAGAGAGTGCTCTGCAGCCGATCAGGAACTGCACAGATGTATGACATCATGGTTATTAATAATGGAAGTGGCGCAACTAATTCACGATCCCTCCAGATGGACCACCTGAAATGTTGTGAACCTCCTGCAGATAGCATCAGATTTTATCACGGTGGCACTGTAAGGGGGCTTATGAGTCCAGGCTTTGGCTCATTCATAGGGGTGGGGGTAGACAAGAGGGGAGGGCAGCCCTCTGAGACCACAGGGGCTGCCCCACCCCCAAAGCCCAGGTCACACAAAGTTGGGCTTTATCGACTGAACCACCGAGATCAGGCACCAGCCACTGGCCCCTCCAAGGGGACGCAGCAGGGAGTGGCCAGTGTGGCCTCTCCACGGGCCCTGAGCCCAGCTCCTTGATGTCACAGGGCCTTTGTACCTGCTGTTCTGCTCAGAATACTCCTTCCCCAAAAGTCAGTGTGGCTGTCACTGTTTCAGCATTCAGATTTTGGGATAAATGCCAATGCCTCACGAGAAGACTCCCTGGGCTCCATCTTAAGCTTCGCCTATTCCTTTCTAACAGTCATCCTTCTGTTGTATCACTATTTAGCCTTATTTTAGTCCATTACTAGTCATTCTCTCTCTCCCCACTGGAACGCAGACTCCACGAACAGAGAATTAAATGATTTTCGGTGCTGTCATCCCTAGAAAGATGCCCAGGACGCAGCAGGCACTTAGCAAACATGTTCAGCGAGTCCCCCGGATGTTGGCTTGGGTCGCAGCCCCCCTAGCAGCCCGCCGTCCCTTGCCTATTCACTCACTCACTCACTCATTCAATAAATGTTTACTGAACCCTTTCTCGGTGCCAGGCGTACTGCTAGGAGCTGGGGATTCCAATCAAACAAATGACACAGAGTCCTTACCCTAACAGAGCTGTGATGGTTGATTAAAACAAACAACACAGAAGCCAGAGCTGTCAGTCACATCATGTGTGACCACATGATAGCTGACCCCCCCAAAAGGTGGAGGGATCAGTATGGCAGAAGATACGATAAGTGGCACAACTCTGGGAAAATGCAAACATCAGATAGACCTTGCAAGGGCTTCCTAAGGGCTCAGTCCTCAATTGGGCGAGATGGTTCCAGGCACCCCCACCAGCTCTGGGGAGGTGGGGACAAGGGGACATGCCCATTGCTATGGGTGCCTCCTGGCTGAAGCCTGGAGCACAACAGGATGGATACACATGAGTGACCCTGTGTCTAGCAGTGTGTGTGTGTGTGTGTGTGTGTGTGCGAGTGTGTGTAGAAGCAGGTGACTGAGAGGTAGGAGGGTATGTGTAGGTGTGGGATCTAAGTGTGAATGAGTACACAGGATGGAGTGTGCAAGTATGTGTGTGCTCAGGGGGAGAGGGATTTGTGCTTAGAAATTGATGTGTGAGTGTGTAGAAGTCAGTGTGTGTGCATGTGTGTGTGTGTGAGGACACTTCTTCCCCTACTCTTCATCAGAGGTCCTAACCCTTATCATGCTAAAGTCCCCAAAACAAATGACACATAGTAGCTACCCAATCATCATTTGATTCATTCACCAACAAATCATTTCAATCTTTGGGCTTGTTAAATATATTCTGCAGAGTGTCCACACAAAGCAACAAAACTGGTTCGAGAAGAGAATGACGAACCTCTGGATATAATTGAATGGGGTGAGAGCACTGGATGAGGAGTCCGGGTTCTGGTCCCTGTTTTACCACTATCTTGGGCTGCTGTTTAGTTGTGTGACCTCAGAGCAGCCAGTGAACAACTCTGAGCTTCTGCCTACTCTTCATTCAAGAAGGTAACAAGAACTTCGCTCCCAGAGTTTGGTTGCAAATCCACACCACCACACCATCACTGCTGGTAGCCTCAGAAGCACTGTTTCCTAGGAGAGCAAGCACGTGGAACTTGAAAAGGTCTATAGGGTCCCCTGGGAAAATGCTGGGCTTGACAACATTAAACAGGTTCTTTTATTGCAGTACTTCTCAGAACCTTTAATTTGCCAATATGGATTGAAACTGGCCAGCAGGATGATAAAGAGCTGGCAGGATTTGCCAGACTTACTAGAACAGGGAAACCTTTACTCATGGCACGGCTTTTGGATCTAATGTTTCCCAGAACACGCTTTGGGGCCTCTGCTAGCAGGCACACAGGACACTTATCAGTGTCCCCTTTCTTGCAGCTGACTGAACAGAAAGAGCACTGCATCTCCCTAAATCACAGAGCAGAGCCATGGCAAATACCAGCCCAGAACCATCCAAACCACAGTAAGCGGCACGTGCACAGGGCTTTCTACTTACACAACGTTTTCACTTGAATGATCTCAATTCTTCCTGACAACATTCATCTGCGGACCCTCAGCCCCATTTTGCAGATGATAAAATGCGGCTGAACGAAATTGAAGACTCTACCCAGAGCCACTGAGTGACAGACTTCTAACTTGACTTTATCAGTTTGCATTGGGTCCTTGACCAAACCATCAATGAATACATGATCTATTCTATAGATAAGCAATTGCAGCCACAGAGCAGAGGCCCCTGCAAGATGCAGTGGCTGACACCACCTGCACCTGCTCAGCAGCGGCCCCCACTCCTGGCCCCCTGCATTGGTTGAGGAGAGGGCAGAGGAGGGTGCTCCCAAAATGCCCATGGAGTAGAAGCTGCTCTGGAAACACCCAGGCGGCTAGACGGGGAGTAGCTCCCTGCCAGGCACCACACCCTCCGGATTATGCCAGGGACAGCCTCCCCCCTCCACCTCCGAGGCTGTACCCTCTGCGCCAGGTGCCATTCTGCAAGGAGGGCGGGAAGAGCCAGAGCTATGTTTCACTCACTCCCAGTAAGCCGGAGGAGCACCAGGCTGGTCGGCGGTGACAGTCTGAAACTGCCACCGCCTCCAGGGGGAAGGGCGGCCAGGGCTGCCCAAGCGCTTCAGCGGTCCCCACCGGTGTGCTGGGTCCCACCCGGTAGGGAGCACCGGGCCAGAGAGGCGTGCCGGGGTGAGGGTCTGCCCGGGGCCCCGGGGGCTGCGCCTGCCAGCGTTGAGCGGGGCTGTGCCAGGCGCGAGTGTGCGAGAGAGAAGTGTGAACGCGGGAACGCCTGTGTCACCCCAGGGCGGTGACAGAAGTAGCGTCTGGGAAACACAGGCAGCGAGCGCGTGCACCAGGCAACCCCAGGCTACGGAGGAGTCCCAGAGGTCCCCGGGAGTTGGCACCGGCGCGCTCCTGCACACGCGCCCGCGCCCAGCCCGCTCCCACCGGCGCGGCGCCCGCCAGTCCGTCCGCTGCCCGCCGGCGCGGGGCTGCTCGCCGCTCCGCGGCGGTGAGGGGCCCCGGGGCTGCCAGGCCGCGGTGGGGCGCGGCGCGCGGAGCGCTCGCTGCTTACCTGCCGGGCGGCTGCGGCTCCGCTGCTCCCGGCTGGGCTGCGCCGGGCTGCACTGGGCTGCGCTGGGCTGCGCGCCCGGCCTCCGCGCGGCTCGGCAGCGCCCGCTTACTCGGCTCCGCCCGGCTCGGCTCCGCCCGGCGGTGCCCCGGGCGCTCGCAGGCGGCCCACGCGGCGCGGGGTGGGCGCGGGGCGGGCTGGCGGGCGGGCGCCGGCGGCGGGCGCGGCTCTGGGCCGCCCCGCGGCCGCTTGGAAGCTCCTTATTTGGGCAGTGATGTCAGGGGAAGTCGCAGGGGCCGGACCACCCACTTCTTTCCATTCACTCCCCAGAGTTTCCTGTCGCCCTGCCCGGGAGACCCCGGCACCCGCCCCGGGCGCCTCTCTGGCCCGCTCGGCCTCTGCGCGCCCTGCCCCGCTGCCCGCCGCTCTGGAATCCCTCCCCTCCCCGCCCCGAGGCCCGGGTCCCGCTGGGCCGGGGCGCGGCGGGCGGGCGGCGGCCGCGGAGGGTCTGTGCCTGGGGAATCCCCTGCTCACGGCGGCCGCGGGAGGGTCTGCGTGGCGGCCTCCTCGGTGACAGGCCGTGTCACTCCGGGCGCCGCCCCTCCCTCCGCGCCCGCCCCGGCTCCCGCGCTGTCATTTCCTCCCGGGCCCTCCGGGGAGGGCAGTCAGGGAAGCCCCGGTCGCCGCCGCCCGGGCCCTGCCGCTTGGCGCCCCGCCTCGGCCGCACGGGGCCCCGCGGGTGTCCATCGTCGTCCCCAAGGTGCACGCTCCCCGCCTCGCTCCCCGCCTGGCTCCCCGGGTGCCAGCCCCGCTCCTGGAAGCCCGCGCCTCCTAAAGCGGGAAGGCACCGTGCAAAGCGCTGGGCGGGGCGGGCCTGGCGGGGGGCCTCCCTGGGCTCCAGCCTGGGGTGGGGGTGGGGGGACACCCCGGGGCTTCCCAATGGCCTGACTTTACCAGAAGCTGCCGGATTCGGGACCTGAATCACACTGATCCAGGCTTTGGCCAGTCCGCAGCAAGCTTGGGCCAGTCCCCACTCAGCACCCCCCTGCCCCCCGCCCCCCGGCCTGCTTCCCAAGGGAGCAGAAAGGCAGGGGGCCTGGAGACCTCACCGGCATAGGATTTTACCGATTCTCGAACCCTGAGGCTCAGACAAGTCAGGTGATTTGCCAGGTTCCGACTCTGAGCCGCCAGCGCGGGCCTGGGGTTTGGCTGACTGTAGCCTAGCTTCTCCTGGCCCGGAACAGCCTTAGGAGGTTAGAGGAACCAGGGCCAAAGTCAGGACTACGGTGGGGCCACCTCAGTGCCCAGGGTGCCAACTGAGGGAGACATCCTTGTAGCTCAAGGGCCCACGAGGTGACTGACCATTATTCTGACCAGGGACGGCTTCCAAGAAGGCCCCAGGTTTCCTCTGGCTCCAAAGCCATGCCCTCAAATTCAAGGCCCTGTCTATCAAAGGGCATGGGTTCCCTCTGACCTGAGGCCACACGGGGCCAGGGGACATAGAGGCCCTGGGGCTTTCTGTGCCTTCCCCATACAACAGCTTCTAGCAGAGGTTCCAGTTCCTCCCCCTCCAAGTTCGCTCAGAGCGAGCAATCCCCTTCCAGATCACCAGCTTGAATGGAGGGAGCCCCAACTTCCAAAGGGGCCCCACACTCCTAGGTGTCAGCGGGGGTGGGGGACTTGGGGGCAGGGAGGAAGCCATAGCTCCCAGGCTGCAGGGAGTGAAGGGAGGTGGGATGTCAGCCGGACACGGGGCCTGCACACTCACAGGCACAATTACACACCTGCTGGCCAGTCGCCAGGCCTCCTAGCTGTTCTGCTGTTCGTCACCACCCCAGGGTCCCCATCTTCCATCAGTGCCCAGAGCCCCATCTCAGCTGTAATTGGGTCATGCCCACGTGTAAGGCCCCGGAGCCCAACCCTCTGTGACTTTTGCCCAGTGCACCCTGCTCCCCAACCCTGTGCCAGTTTTCACTCCTTGGGGTCTGTGCACTGACTCTTCTTCTGTCTGAAATACGGTCTCCACTCCTCCTGCGGTCCTGCACACCCTGAATCAAGCCTGCCCTGGACACAGGTCTTTCCCCTGATTAGGGCAACAGGAATAGGGTGCCCCCGGGGTCGGGCCCCTGTCCCTCACTCCACTCCTGCCTTGCCCCCACTGCCCTGCTTACCATTTCTGGTGGGACTAGTTCCAGGTGGGAGAAAGTGGATGTCTTGTCATAATTCCTATGCCCTGAGGAGGGAATTTTTGTCATTTATGCAAAGGCTCAGATGACAGCCTTGCTCCTGCGTCAGGATGAGTTCCTCCCCCAGCTCTGAGGAGTGGCCCTGCTCCACTGGTCCCTCCTGGTGGATTCAGTCATCTTCCTAGGCTGCCACAGGGAGCTCAAGGCTTCCTGCCTCTAGAGACGTGTCCCCCCCACCCCCTGCAGTCAGCTGGGAGTCATCTCCCCTCTCTCCAGCTTGGGAGCTATGAGGAACTTCCATTGTAGTTCTTCTCTCCCATCGCGACTGACGAGGTTACAAATGTTCGTTAAGTGAATGAATGATCTTGGGGGCAAACTGAGAGACAAAAATAAACAGAGGGGCAGAATGATCTGACAAAGAGTGGTGGCTGAGGCTCCAGGGGTCCAGACTGGGGGCTGGGGAAAAGGAGGGGGTTCTTAGCTAGACTGGATCTGCTGGTCACTCAGGAAGCTGGGCCAGTGTGGACATCGCTGGGCTGGCCCCTCTGCTGGAGCGCTTTCCTGGAACTGCTCCTTCGTTCCAACTCTCTGTGGCTTGGGATGTGTCTTCCCGCTCCAGAGTCATCCCAGGCAGCCTGGGATGTCCCCATCCCAGTCCCCCAACCCCACACCATCCTGAGCTGGCCTTAGCTGGATGAGGAGGGAGGGAGGAAGGTGTGCTGGGAGAAGCACTTTCACAGTCCCACTGGACTCCCCCAAACCACCAAAGGCCTTGCTCTTTACCCCACGAGCCCCTCGGGCCGCATGCCTCTGTGGCCACCCTCCAGGCCAGGCAATGCCGGCCTGAAAGTCGTCATCCAGCTTCTCCCACAACCAAAGCTACCTGTGCCCACCTGGAAATCCAGCTGCCACCCCAGTTCTGGTGCAAATTCTCACCAGAGTCTGGAAGGGCTTCAGGACTCCAGCTGCAGGGCTCAGGACACAGGTTGGGGGCAGGCAGCCCTGCTTTAAGGCTAGCCACGGAGCTTGGCTCCTCTCTTTGAGCCACAACACCTGCCTGAGGCCCGCTTCCCAGCCCACAGCTGGCTGGATCTCATGTTAGAAGACAGGGGGTGCCAGGTGCCAATTCCTTCCTATCAGCCCATCCCCAGCAAATAACTGGGCCAGGTCTTAAGAAATTCCCAGAGTCTGGCCCTGGGGGCCTTCCCACATGCCTTCATTCCTCACACATGAATCAGGCCCGTTCCCTGTTATGGGAACATACAACTCACCAACCTGTATTCTGGACGTTCCATCTGAGGATGGAGACTGGCAGGTCATCCCTGTGCCACTTGCTCAAGGCTACACGGCTATTTACCAAGCCGGGGTGGGGGGGCGTGGGGGGCAGTGCAGGGGTGGGGGGAGCACAGGAGGTAGGAGATAAGCCTCATTCTACGGCTGGGGCTACAATTCAGGGAGGACACAGCCCAGGTGTCCCAGGTTAGATTGCTGATGGCTTGTTTCCATGGAAATGCTAGACACACACACACACACACACACACACACACACACACAGGGCTTGGTTCTGCATCACACTGTAGAGACTTCACAGGCTAGAAGAGATTATAGCAGAGGGCAGGGCTGGCATCTGCTCTGTCATCTAGGAGGCTGTTTCTCTGTGAAATTTTGTTTCCAGCTCCTAACAACCAAATTACAGACACAGTTTGAGAACGCACTGTCATTCCTAAGGAGCAGGGGCCTGCCACAGTGTTCTGGGGAATGCTTTCCGGGTGGGGTTGAGCAACCTACCCTGGGGGCCCTCCAGGTTATTTATGTTGAGGCCTTGTACTTATTACCAGCCGTCCTCCCATCACCACCTTGGCCGCCGTGCCTGTGATTTTCCGGACTTGGATGCTTTGTGTCATTTTACTATTTGTGCGTGCAGAGTGTGTATACACATGTGTGCATGTGTGGTAGGTGATCTCTCCGCAGATCAGCTCTACACCTAAAACTTCAGTCCTCACTTCTCCCAGAGGGAGCCACCTCTGTGCACAGAGACCTAGGGTCTCTTACAGGTTACGAAGATCGCCTCCTGGGGTCCCAGAATACTCAGCTCCAGCTCTCTCTCCCCAGCCCGAGGGGGCTGTGTTTCCAGCTTCCTGACTCAGTGGGATATTCACTTCACCCCTGACCTGATGCTGTGGGTAACAGAGGGACCACGAGCCACACAGACCCGGGTTCAGATCTTGACCCTATGTTTCCTGTGTGACCTCAGACCTAGTAAGTGATGTCATTGATCTTGACTTCATCTCAAAGGGCGGCGGTAAAGCTACTGCAGAAGAGCCCTTGATGGAGTGTATTCAGTAGGTGCTCAGTAAACAACAGCAATAGTTACATTGTTCCCACCTTGTGACCTAGAATCCTGTTCCTTCCATACTGTTTTCCTTCCCTACCTTCCCAAGACTGAAGCCAGAGTCCCTTCTCCACGCCTACTGTCCGGGTCCAGGTCACTACCATCTCCCAGTTAGGGCAGCCTTCTCCCTGGTGCCCTGGCCACCTCTCCCACCAATCCATTCTTTACACAGGTGCAACTCTCTAGAACAAAGTCAGGTGAGTCCCTGCCCAGCTAAACTACCCTGTGTTCTAATGCCATTTATAAGCATACCTCGCTTTACCTGTCCAAGCCTCCCTCCCTCTGCGCCATCCCTATCCGCCCTTTGCTCCCACCATATAGAATCATTCATTGCTTCTGAACCTGCCAAGTGCATCTTGCATATGGAGTTCCCTGTACTGGTCCCCTCACTTGAATCCACTTGGCCGGCTCCCATTCAGCCTTCCAGGTCAGCTCAGAGGCCACTTCCCTTACAAAGCCCTCCCTGTTCCCCTGGGTGGCATCAGCTGCTTCCTTCTCAGTGACCCTCCAGCACTTGCCATGGACTGCATGGCATGTGCCCCATGAAACTCTGTCATCTTATTTCTCTAGTTGTCACCCCTTTTACAGTCCGCAGCCCTGTGCACAACCACAGGTGCTTGGAATGTCACAGGTGTCCACAGCATGCTAAGGACAGACTTTGGCCCCTCTGGCCATCCTATCCAATGAACAACCCGGCTAGTTTTCCCCAAATGACGAAAGCATCCTCTTTTCCCACACTCCTTGACTGGCCTAGCTTGAGTCCTGTGTCTGCCTCATTCTGGCTTTTCAAGAGCATTTTGGGGGGACTCCCGCGGGCCCCAGGTGGGGAGGGTGGGACCTTTGGTTCCACGAAATCAGAAGATTAGTCAATCCACACACTCTCGTGGCTGCTGAGAACAGGTTTTCCCCAAGCCAAGAAACTGACTTGCAAGGTCCTCAGTGACAATAAATATGTACCCTGCATTTGGCTTTGCACTTGCCAACGGGAGGTGCAGCAGGAGCGCATCGACTTCTAAGGCTTGGGTTAAGGCACTCTGGGTGCAGGTCCCCACTCTGATACTAACAACCGCTGAACTTCGCCGAGCCTCAGTTTTCACAGCTATGAAATGGGAGGAAAACATATCTCAGGGAAGGACTGCAGAGATTAGAGAACTGATGAAATTAGAAAAGGAAATGCATTTTAAGCCTCAAGAGCAGAAGCTGGCATATAGTAGATGCTCATTAAAGGAAGCCCCCCACCCACCCACTCAGGCTCTTTGGGGGATACTCTGATACATAAGTCTTAGTCTTTGACAATAGCTTGTAAAGTTGGGGGGAGACAACTTCATCATGCCCCATAAACATGAAGACAAGGCAAACAGTAACAGGTAAAAAACAAGAGAAGGATTTTCAGGAGCAGCAAGGGGGAGAGGGGAATTCTGGGATGGCCTGAAAGTCCCCTCACCTTTCATGACTTGTACCCAACAGTGATTGCTGCTGCCCTTGTGGCTGGCCTGGGGCCAGGGGTGGGGGAGGGGTTAGTCTGGAAGAGGTCCCAAAGCAATGGGAGACTGTGCATCTCATAGCCTGGTTCCAGAGATGATCCACACCCTTAGAAAATAATTACAACAGTGAACAGCACCACAACCAACCCAGAACATGCCAGAAGGAGATGTGAATGTGGGATGGGGTGGAAGACCTTTTAAAGCCTCCATCTAACAACAACGAAGAAATCTGGAACAGGTCTTGCTCCAGCCCTGTTCAGGCTCACTCCCCTTGCAGCCTTTCTCACCTCTTAGGGCTGGTGGTGAGATCTCCAATCTCCACCCTTCAACCTCGAAGCCCTCCTGCAGGGCGGGCCTGGCCTGAGTGGATCACTCCCAGCTTTCCTGAACACAGTATGAATTTTCATGTTCCGTGCCTTTGCTCATGCTGCGCCTTCTACCTTCTCCTATGCCCTTCCGTCTCCTCTCTCCCACACCCTTCCCTTCAGTTCCCCTATTAATTCTCCTTGCCTAGTTCGTGACCTCATCCTGTTCGGACTCCTCAACTGTCTCGTTCTTCTTAATTTTTCCCAACCAACTCACCCCGTCAGGAGAACTGAAAGGCCCCTTCTCAATGTTCCTGTGACTTGTGTGGCACAAGTCACCAGAACATTTAGCATATCATAGTCAGGTATCTGTGTCTGATGTCCCCTTGAGGGTGGGAGAGCGTGGAGGCTCTGTGCCTGGCACCTACTGTTTGCTTAACATCCAGAGAGCCTGGCAGGCCTTCTTCCATGCTTCCCACCACTGGGCAGTATAGCAGCACCTGTCACTCTGCTGGGATTGCAGATGAAGTCCCCACTGATCCCCTAGGAGCTCCAGGCACTTAACACAGTCATGCTCTCTCCATCCTGGAAACCTGTCCTCTGAGGGTCATCTCCCCCAGGCTTCCTGCTGATTTCCTGCAACGCCCTCCTCTCAAACCCTGAGCGTCCCAGCTAGGTCCTGGACCTGGTAGACTCCACTGAGAGAGAGGGCTGGGTAAAGGGAGCTGGGGAGATGAGGCGATGTCCCCAAGAATGGCAAGCTGAAAGAGCCAGGGACCTGGAGACGGAAAGGTTTGGGGGCACATGGGTTTGGTAGTGGGGTCTGAGCTCGGAGGGGAAGGATTGACAGCCATTTGGGGGTGGGGAGGAGGGTGTGATGGTTAGTTTTATTTGTCACAATGACTGGGGCATAGTAGGCTCAGCTGTTTGGCACCATTTTTTCTGGGTGTGTCTATGAGGGTATTTCTGGATGAGATTAACGTTCAGATTTGTAGACTGAGTCAAGCCGCGGGGTGGTGGGGCGGCGCCTCATCCAGTCCACTGAAGACTTGAACAGAACAAAAAGGCAAGGTAAGAGCCCGAGTGACTATGCTGGGACCTTGGGTTTTTCCCAGCCTTTGGTCTCGGACTGAAACACCAACTGTTTCTGAGTCGCAAGCCTGATTGGTTTCCAGTCTGGCACTTGTACTATTGGGCCCTACTGGTTCTCCATCATTTTCCTCATTGGTTCTGTCTCTCCAGAGAACCCTGCCTTCTACAGACAGCTAACACGCGAATTCCCTGCACCTCAGGAGGGGCCCGCATTCCTTGCTTGAGGTTCTCATTTGCGCAACAACTCTCCAGAATGAGTAGGCATTTCCCATCTCCTGGCTTCTAGAGTTGGCCACACTCACCTTGAAAGCCCCACTGCAGATGGACACTGTCACCCCTCTGCAGACCCCCAGCACCCCAGAGGTGCTCATTAATGCTGACTGAACAAACAAATACCACACACCCAACTGGGTAGCCCCTTAGAGTAGGGGGCACAATCTCATCCTCACCCTGTCATTTCCAAGGCTCTGGGGCAGGCAGGATAGGGAGCTTCGGTCCCAGTGCCAGATGAGCAAATGAAGGCTCAAAGAGGACCTAGAGCCAGACCTGGCAGCAGGGACCCACCTCTGGAAGGGTTGAGGAAGGATGCGGCCCTAGGTGCAGGGGCCTCGCCCTTGCCCCAGCACTCACATTCTCCAACAAATGTTCAGTGAGCACCTACTACAGACCACGTCCTAGGCTGGGGTCTTAGAGTAAGTACATTAGTGAACAACATGGACAGAAATTCCCGTTCCCATGGACCTTACATTCTAGAAGGAGGAGACACACAATAAACACAACACAGAACAAATAAGAGAATTCTATAACACGCTAGCCGGCAGTATATGCTGCAGAAAGTACAGGAAGGGCGGAGTAAGGGGACCAGAGCACAGGGATGGGAGGCGGGTCACAAATTTAAGTGGGGCAGTTAGAGTGAGCTTTGTTGAGGAGGCAGCATTTGAGCAAGGGCTAGAAACAGATGAAGAATTGAGCCATGCAGATATTGGGGGAAGACCTTCACAGGCAAAGACAACAGCCAGAGCAAAGGCCCTGTGGTGAGGAGATGTCAGGCATATCACTTGGGGCCTTGTAGGCCATTGGGAGAAGTATAGCTCAGAGAAATAAATGAAGGTGACGGCCATGGGCCTGCCCCCCTCCCCCAGCAGGCCTCCGACGCATACCCTCTTCTCAGAGGGCAGGACCGAGCTTGAACCAGCAATGAGAGATTCAGGGGACCCCTGGGTGGAGGAGGGGACAGCAGACAGAGAAGAGGCAGGAAGAGATGCTCCTGGATTAGTCTCCTCTTCAGCCCCTGCCATTCACCCCCTCACTCCCATCTGTATCATTCTTGGGGGTCCGCCGTCTTGCTGCTTGAGTTTGGAGTTGGGCTCCAGACCTGCCTAGACTCTCCATGGTGGGGACAATACCAGACAGGTTTCCTAACCTTCCAGGGGAAGCCTGCGATGCCAAAGCCGGATGGACCCAGCTCTTGAGGGCTGGGTGGAGGTGGGGGTGGGAGCTCGCAGGGGATTTGTAGATATGAACAGGAGAGAGGGCAGGAAAGGCCATGCAGAGCTGGGGCCCCGCCCTGGCTGGCTGTCACACCACCCCAGGCCTGTGCGGGAGGCAGGGGCCCCACTCTGCCTCTGCTACACAACGGCAGGTGTAAGAAACAGATCAGTTCCCGCAGCCTGGAGGAAGCTGCAGTCAGCTGCCTAATTTTAGCCTGGGCATCTGCTCTTCCGTCCCAGAGACTCCGCGCTGTCTGGGATTCACTCCGTCTGCATTTGCCAGAGAAACAAATCCTGTTCTAGGGGTACAGACCCTGGTGCTGTCTAGAATAGAGCTGGCCGTGGATCCTTGCCACGGGGAGACCCCCAGGAGCGGGGCTATCCCAGGACATCCATGTCCTCTTACTGGTCTCCTGTCTCACCTCCAACAGCCACGCGTTCCTGGGGGTGCCAGGTTTCCATTCCGCCTTCCCACAAAGCTGTTGGATCACATGTGGGTCTCCTCCACCAGAACGTGAGGGCCTCTTGGCTGGGGATGCCTCTCAGCCATCCCCACACCCCCTGCTCTCAGCACAGGTCCTGAGAGGGCATCCCAGAGAAGTACAGCCCAGGAAGACAGGGCTTAGCAAAGCGCACAGGAAGGGTCCGCTGTTGCAAGTCTTCCTGGAATGTCTTCTCAGGGCAGGTGCAGGTTGAGCTGGACTTTGAAGATTGGGTGGGTGGTTAGTGGAAACAGCCACTGAGGCCCAGGAAACATGAAGAAACAAAGCCTGAAAGAGTGCTGAATGTTTGGAAATGGCCCGGAGGGAGGGAGGGTGGGAGAGAGGAGAAAGGGGGCTTTCCCTGTGTGCATCAGGGTTGTTGGGCCCTAACTCTGGGCTAAAGAGTTGGGCTTAAGCTGGCAGGTGGGAAAACCTGTGAGCGGCTTTGGAGCACGTGTTTCAATGGGTAAGTATGGATGGCTTCCAGATGCCAAAGCCAGGTCCCTCAAATCTAGGAGAGCTACTTTCCTTGTCCCCGCCCCTCCATGTCCCGTCTGGTCCTGTGGGGCAGGAAGCAAACACAGGCTGTACGGGGCATGCCACCCCCTCCCAGACCCCCACTTGAGCGCTGGGCCATGTGTCTCCTGACACCACTCTCTTGGCCACGAAGGTCACTGCTCCATCCTTGCTTCAGTTCCCAGTCCCACGGGCAGGAGCCCTTTTTACCTCTCAGGGCTCGGCTTCTCCACCTGGTGCTCCCATCACAAGATTCCTCAGGAAGGACCCCGAAGCCCAGCGTGGCCTCCCCCTACCTCGGCACTGCCGGGTGCTGACCAGGGTGGTTCTGTTTGTGGAAGGCAAGTCCTCTGGTCTGCGGGCTTTCTACATCCCCTTGCTTAATTCCTCCAACACCCCTCTGAGATGTTCATCATCTGTCCCTTTCTACAGGTGAGGAATCAAGAGTTTGCTGAGGTTCCCTGGAGGCTGGTCGCACAGCCAGGAAGTGGTGGAGGTCGGGGATGGATCCCAGTCTGTCTGTCTGTTTCTCTCATGAGGCTCCCCCCAGTGCTGAGGGCGAGGCCTGAGAAGCTGCTGTCCAGAGCAGAGGCGGTCAAGACCTCTGGCCACTTTGGTTGGGGAGGGGAGACCTGGAGGGGGAGGGAGCCTTCACCCAGGATCCCTACATCGATGCCCTCGAGAAAGAAGGAGTTAAAAGCTTATGTAAAGAGATTTGCAAATAGATCCTACAAAACAACATTTGGATGATTTAAGTGTTAAGGAATCAGAACCATATGGATTAAATGTCCCTGACGTTACGTATGGTTTTAAAAATTAGAAGGAAATGTACTGGGAACACATACACATATAAAATATGTAAGGCCAAACCGCATTTCTAGCTTTGTGGACATGGAGTTATTTGAAAAACACGACACAGTATTCGCCCAACATCTCCCAGGCTGGCCCTCCCCAACCCCCCCTCCCCAGCCCCTGTCTTCTCCCCACACCAAAAGGGCTCAGCTCCCTCCCCAGGGACCCAGCCTGGGAAAGAGACTTCCCAGAACAGCAGGCCTGATGGTCTCACCACACGACCACTGGGAGCCAAACAGCTGGGGCAGGCATGGCCGGGGTCTCCCAGAGGCCAGACGGGTGGTTGCAGGTGGAAGGAGACGGTGGGAATACCAGCTTCCCCAGAGACCTGACCGTACTCTAAGAGAAGATGCCGAGACGCTTTTCTGGGGAGGCAGACATTCCAGGTATAATTGCTTCCTGTTCCTAATTGTTTCTGTACCTCTCTCAACCCTTCCAGCAACCGTGGGAGGAAAGAGTTATCACCCCCACTTCACAGGTGGGGAAACTGAGGCGCGGGAGGGCTGGGTGCTCTGGATAGCCAGGCCCTAGACTATGGCCTGGGCTCTGCCACACACTCACCCAGGGCTGCTCACACTCTCTCTCACTGCTCGGAGCACAACCAGAACCCCGAGCCTATGCCCAGTTTAACTGGGCATCAAAAAAAAAAGAAAAGCTGGGTTCGGGAAAAGTTTTACTCTCAGGACCTGACTGGTCAGATCCTAGTGGGGAGGAGAGGGGCTCATGCGACATTCTCAGGGACCCACGGCTGCGTTCTGAACCAGGTCCCTCGGACACAGGGTCCCTCTGACCCTCCCCCAAAGTGGTCCATCAGGAGGACTGAAGACCACCCAGACAGAAGCCCAGCCCAGCGTCAAGAGGGCTGGCACTGAGTGTGTCCCCTCTGTCCAGTCCAGAGCCTGATGTTTGTTAAATCATCATCAGACAAATCAATGGGCGGAGAAAGGAGGCATTTGTTCCTCTTTGCTTCGCTCCATTCCTCCCCAGGACATTGTATCCTGGACACAAGGGAAGGCCTCCCTTGTGATGCTGGTGATGCTCTCCTGTCTGATGGAACGTGTGCTTATAGCCTGTGAAGGCTCTCAGGATGCTGAGTTTGAGGCTGGGGTATCCCAAGGACATGGAATGCCCAGGGCAGGAACCAGAGAGAAAAGGAAAAAAGGTATCAGACCGGGGACAGAGAGGGCAGGAGCTTCCTCCCTGTCCTGTACCCACACCTGCTCCAAAAAGTCTGCAATAGATACCATCTTGATGGGTTTCTTATAACACCCTCTTAACTTCTGCATAGTCTCCCTATGCCGACCTAGCCACAGGCACTGGGAGAGAGGCTTTCTGCTGGGATCAGGTCCAGTTACTTTGCAAGCACCCCTGAGGAGGGCCTTTGCCCATGGCCTTTCTCAGGGTCAAATATGTTGGGAAAGCACTGATAATTAGACCTCCTGGAGATTCCCAGCAGACGCCCACAGATGAAAAGCCCTAAGAGGCTGGTAAATAAAGCAGTTCATCTTGGAGCACCTGGGTGGCTCAGTGGGTTAAGCCTCTGCCTTAGGCTCAGGTCATGATCTCAGGGTCCTGGGATCGAGCACCGCATCAGGCTCTCTGCTCAGCGGGGAGCCTGCTTCCCCCCCCCTCTCTCTGCCTCCCTCTCTACCTCTCTGCCTACTTGCGATCTCTCTTTCTGTCAAATAAATAAACAAAATCTTAAAAAAAAAAAAAAAAACCAGTTCACCTTTAACCCACACTACTGGAACAGAACAGGAACCCCAGCTCCCCCACCCCACCACTGGTCCCAGCCTTTGCTCAAGGCTCACAGAATTCTTGCAGTTCTGGGCATGAGTAGCCTACAAGACCCCTTTGAGAATTCTGTTGGCTTCTCACTGACAGAACCCATCCTCCATGGGCATCCCTGGTCCCTCATGAGCACCCTAAATGATTCTACTCTAGACTTTGATCCAGGTGCCCACAGCCCTTAGGCTATCCCACTAAAATCTTCGCAATGACTTTCTTCTGCTCTTGAGACAAAGACCAAATCTCTTTGAGTGGTCCCCATGGCCTCCTTCAGTGGTTCCACCGTCTCATCTCCCCATCACTCCACCTGAGGCGCAGGGGTATTCTTTTATTCTCCTATGCCTCAGTGCCTTTGCATGTGCTGTATGCTTGCTGGGAATGTTTTTCCTATACAAGCCCTTCCTACCTAGTTAACGCTTCTCCAAACGTTCAATTTCACTTTGCACGTTACCTCCTCAAAAAAGCTCTCCCCAGCCCCTGACTAAACCTGTATCAACACTTGTAACTTCTTTCTATTTGTGTGCTTTTTTTGGTCTGACGACTAGCTTCCTCACTGAAATATAAACTCCACGAGTAGGGCGACCCATATGTTTTCCTCACCATTGGTTCCCCAGATCCTGCCACTGTAGCTGTTGGGCCCCAGGCTTTTCCCAGCACTCCCTGGAAGACTTGGAGTAAGACAGAAGGTGGCTAGGAGGGTCATGATTACCTCAACCTTCTCCCCCAGCAGGGTGGGATAGAAGAACAGGGGACTCAGACTCCAGCCTTGGGTGTCTCAGGAATTCACTGTGAGAGCATGACAAGGTCACATCATGCTTCTGAGCCTCAGTTTCCGAATCTGTAAGACTGAAAGGCTGTGCCAGTATAGAATGACTTACATTTTGATTTATTAACTCAGCTCTTTCTTCCAGTCCTAGAGTAATGAGCAGTATTGCTTTCTCTTTGTCCAGTATCCTCTCTTCCCTTTCTTCTGTTAAGTGTTCCTGGGGGAACTGTCTTCCCCAACTCCAGTCATGATTCTGGCTGGGTTTTCCATCATCAGACCCTATCATCCTGCTTATGGCCACCTGTTTGGCCAAACACCATAGTCCATGGTTTCATCACAGCACCTCCCTGGGATTCTCTTCATTTTAACAGCTGGAAGGAAACATTGCTTTTCTATCTGATGTTACTAGCTGGGATGGTGAAGACCAGGAGCCATCAGGGGCCCAAAGTCCTTCTCCAGTCCCTACAGCTACTGTGTCATGTTGTAGGGCCAAAGAAGCCCAAAGGCAGCAGATGAGACCCAGGTCAACACAAAAAAGCATTAAAAATAAAACATGTAGGGAAAATAAGAGTCTGATGACTTGATGACATCATATCACTTCCTGGATTTAGCCATGCCTGAAGTCCACCCACTCACCCATCCCAGTAAAATGAGGCCCTAGGACAAAGTTCAACCTCTCTCCTCCCCTCCTTTACTCTCTTTTTTCTCAAGCCAGACAGACTCCAGCTTCTGTCCCTCGCATTTGAAAGAATGCTGCCTACTACAACCAGGTCTAAAGTCATCCCATAGTACTAAATAAACAATCTCTTGGAAGGATAGTAGTAACCAAAATAAGCAAGCGTAGGAATCCCTGATTGACCCAAACATGCCTCACAGGGCCATTCTGTATAATCCTCATGCCAAGAATAGCTAATGATGAGGAAAAACAATGAGTGGTGAAAGATAAGGAACACTAGACAAGGGTGTTAAAGACCTGATCTCTGATCTAGGCTCTGCCACACAATCGCTGTGTGACACTGAGCTGGTTTCCTAGCTTCTCTGAGTTTAATTCTCCTCCTCCATGAAATGGGGAGGTGATGTCTACCTTAAAGGCTGCCTTGAGGAATCAATCAGGAGACAAAACAAGCAAAAGAGCCTAGACTGCTGTTCCTGGCTAGGAAACCCCTGATAAACATGCACTGACCCTGTTAAACCTAGAAGTCCTTTCTAGAAAGATAAACTCAAGGTCTCATTTCTAAGAATGCAAGTTGGCCACAGGTCCAAAAGGAGAGGAATGTGTTTGAGCCTCCCAGCTAGGGTTCAGTATCCGGGTGACACGCGACATTGGCTGCCGGCTGCCAGTTCTGCGGTGACACGAAGTTGACTGATGGGTTTGCTTCCCCACGTGTTGGGCACCCAGGTGTGTTCACAGGGATGGCAGCTCCAGCCGAGAGGTGACAGGTCACCAAGGCAAGGAGCCTGTTGATGGCTTCCAGATGGGCCTATGACAATTCCACTCTCCCCTGGACCATGTTGAAAGGATGGGCCAGGACGCCGCCTAGGCTGAACTTGACCCGAGTCCCTGTCTGATGGGTTCTTGGCTCTAGTGGGGTGAGTGCAGGGTGTGCCCCTCTGCACTGGGCTGCCTGGGAAGTCGGACAGACTGTGTTGCCTTCCAAAGAGCAATTCTGAAAACTGCTACTCAGAATAAATATTTTGGTTGCATTTTGCGATGTGGCTGTGGGGGAGATTTCCATCGAGTGTGGTTTGCAAGGCGATTCTCCTCTGCTGTTTACTCCCTGCGATCCCCACAGCCTGTTCCTGGCAGGCATCGGCGTCTGCCGCACTCCGGGGCCGCTGGGACCCGGATGCTCTGCTCCAGAGAGGCTGGGGCCCGGCAGCCCTTCACGGGGGCCTCATTGTGACGCCGCATCAGGCAGCTGGCCACCAGAGCCCTCACTCCCCAGCTCAACCTTGCCCTCCCTCACCAGGCCTGGCCAAGCCTGGCACTCTCTTAGGAACCTCATTCCCACCAACCAGGGGAAACTGTAATTAGCTGAGCTGCTCTAGGCCAGGAGCTTGGCATTCCTGTGGCCCTAGAGATGTGGCCTTGTCCATTTCCTCTTCCCAGGGTGGCCCCTGCTCCTGCTCCTCTCTCCACCCACTTATCTCTTCCTTGGAGCCACAACCGCACAACAGGCCCTGTGCCATGGGAGCCAGACCACTGTCTCCCACCCATCCCCCACCCATCTGAGCACCCTCTAGAGAGAAACCCTAGCCCCAGGGGCCTGAGCACGGCATGTCTCTTGGATACGGTGGCTGTGACTACAGCCCCACCCCCTTGAGGCCAGGTTCTGAGGGCTGCTGGGCTCTGGATGCCCAGGCTTTGGGCTTGCTCGGATTGTGACAGCCCTCCAGCCAAGAGCCCAACACTAATCTCAGAGACGAGGCACGTAAAGGTGGGAAAATGGGGCTTCTGAGACAGCTCATCCCAGAGACTGCTCCCCGCTCCCGGCTCCCTACCACCCTGGCCAGATTTCCAGGGAGAGATGGATTCATGAGATTGGGGTCTGGTGATCAAGACAGAGAAATGACAACAATGAGGGGGAGGGGTATTTCCAGGCATGGGGTTCGGTGTTTGCAGCGTGGGATCCAGGGCCCAGGGAGAAGGTGCTTGGCCAGGGATGGACTGCCAGGATCCCGGTTAGGGGGTGCTCACATCACGACTGGGCATTTGGAATGTTAAAGACCCTGGTCATGAAGGCAGCCTGGAGGCTGTGTGAATATTGTTCTTTCTTCTGTTTTGTCACCTCCCCAAAGCCACTCCCCCACTCCCTTGACATGCTTCCCATTCTGATGGGTCCTAGCGTTACCATGATAAGAGCCTTCTGGGACCCACCCCATTTTGTGGATCCAGGAGCAGACTTCCAGAAGCTAAGGTCCATGCCCAGCATCACAGAGCAGGGTGAAGCAGAGCCTGATATGGACTCCTCTGTCAGGACCCCAGTCCCACACTCATTCCACAGCACCATGGTGGCTGTCGAACACAGGAAGTTCAGAGTCCGTTTCCGGAACTGGGTGCCCCGGGGCTCTTTGGCCCTATACCCGCAGTGGAAGCAGCCTGTCTCCCCGCACCGCCCCGCGGCCCCGCGCTCCCTGCACCCTAGTGGTCTAGAGACAAGCTGCATGCAATTGGGAAGGGGCTGGGAAGATAGTCTGCACCCCTGGAAGGGAAGGGAGCTGAGCAGCCCACAGGCAGTGATGGGCAGCTGGGGCTTCACTGATACTAGGCAGAGCAGGGGAGCCACCCCCACCCCCAGCTCCACTCAGCTCCGCTCAGCTCAACACTTGAAGGTTCAGCCCTGCTCATCACTGAGCTCAGCCTGCCCAGGCCTGGGAGGATGTGGGAAACCCATCTAGGGCTGGAATCGATTTTCTTACCATAAACCACAGGTACTGTGGGTGCCCTGGGCTTACCTAGGCTCATCTACCCCAGTCTTACTGCAGTGCCCTCGGAGGGCAGGGCATCTCTTTGGGGGTGTGACCTGAGGCCGGTCTTGTTGTCTCCATTAGAACTCCAGGCCCATCTCACTCCTCTGAGAGCCTGGCCTGTGCCAGCCCCTCTCCCCATGGGCTGGGACCTATGCCTCATACCCGTGGCAACCATGCCTGGACTGTGCCATAAAAGAATTTGGGCCGGGACCACCGAGCCCCCTTCTAAGAGACTCAGGCTGTCACATGCAGAGGTTCAGATGGCCACAGCCAGGACACCGTCATTTCTCTGTGGGTCAGCTTGGGGGACAGGCAGAAGGCTGGGCCACTCCTCTCAGGCCAAGCTGCTGAGACCCCCAGGTCCCCTGAGCATGGAACATGTCCACAGTGACAAAGGGGTCACTCTGGCCTTGGCCTCCTACTCAAATTCCTTTCTGCCAAACTCCGACCCCAGCGGGGTGTCCCTCGCCGCTCGAGAACAGTGGGAAGGGCTGGTGGCACTCAGCGACATTCAGGCACGAGATTTCCAGATTCTCAACCTAGTCACAGAGCCTGGCTTGGCCTGGCTCCACGGACAGAGCCAAGGTCATATTCCACCTGCTTCTCCTTGGGCTAACTCCCGGCCTGTCTCTGTCCCAACCCGGGGCAAGGGGTGTCACCCCTTCGGTATTCACCCCTTCGGTTGGTGCTGAAGCCGCAAATCTGCCCAGAAATGGCTTTGTGGGCCCCACCCCGTCCTCATGTTGGCTACTTATCCCTGGCAGGGCACCCCAACCCTTTTAAAACAGCACGTGGAGTTTATACCAAAAAGGACAAATCCTCGTGGAAGTTTACCTTTTATAGAAGTCATCACAGCTACCAATTAGCAAGCGTTTACTATGCGCCCAGCCCCAGGCTACCCTGATTTCAGGTGTACGTCATCCTCACAACAAGGTCTGAGGTGTGGAACCACTAATTACCCCCGTTTCCCAGATGAGGAGAATGAGGCGCAGTGTCCGGCATACTCAGAAGCCCTTCTCATCCCCCAGCAGCTGAGAGCAGATGTGTGATCAATGGGCTTCAGGGGCTGTTTCTTGGGGGGCCCCGGGGCATCTCACAGTGGAACTAAAATGTGATACCCAGTCTCTCCAGAGTGCCCGGGGTCCCCGCCCGTCTGACCCTGGCCTTAGTTGAAGAGCCACGGGAGACAAAGCACCCCGTGTCACCCTCTTTCCAGACAGAGCTCGCCCCCCACAAACATCCTCTTTGCCGGCGCCATGCTGAAGCTGGCCCGTCCCTGCCCACCCCTCCCCAGAGCCCACCCTAATGGCTGGGGGGACCTAAGGGAGGGAAGAGCCAGGAGACCTTGGGTCCCACGGTGTGCCAATCCCATCGCTGTGGCTGGCTCCTCCTGGTCCCGTCCCCTGAGGGTGACACTTGGGGCTCCTGGAGAAGCTCATCAGGTTGCGGGAATGCAAGGGTGTTTCTCCGGCTTGGGTGTCCGTTCTGACTATCTGCAAATTGGTTCACTTACAAACCTGCTCCCAGCTCACCTCTGGGAATGGAGCGTGGCTCAGACACATCTGTCCTCCCTCTAAGGCTCTCCCAGATGACATTTCCTGGCTATTACATAATCAAGGAAGCCCAGCCCCCACCAGCCAGAACTTTAACTGGAGAGCTCTCTCCCAACGGCCTTGGGGATAGAGGTCTGTCTGCCAGGCCCTCTTACCTTGCAGCCCCTCTGTGGTCTCTCTCCTTCCCCCGTACGGACATGTAGGCACACGTATTTACACACCCCAGCACAGTGGGGCAGCTGAGGCCACATCTTCTGTTCCTGCCGTCGGGCACATCCCGTGGCTTACACGCTTTGTGTTCACTGAATTATGCTGTCCCTGGGTCCCTCAGGTGGTCCCTTCTGACACCTCCTCCAGGCTCCCTTTGCACTGCATGTTCAGCATCGTGCTGTGAATATGTCTGTCTTCCTAACTGGCCTAGGGCCTCTCTAGCGAAGGGGCAGAATCTGATTGTTCCCTGCGCTGTCAGGACCCAAATCGTCCTGGTCCTGAGCGGACACTGCGGGTGCTGATGAATCCTAACGAAAGCCTGGGGTCGGTGACCTGGGGAGTTCTGCACAAGCAGCCTCACATACGGATTTCCCACAAACACCACAAAATCTCTGCTTTTGAAAGACCCGAGACATGAGTCCATTGTTCAGAGGGGAAACCGAAGCCCAGCTGGAGACAGGCGGCACTGAAGAAAGCATGACCTGTCTGTGGCAAAGCCAGGGACCCCGCCAAGCTTGCCCAGGCCTCTCTCCACTCCCCCACGGCCTCTGAACCTTGGCAACAGGCTCTGGGGGTATTCTTCTCCTTGGAAACAAATCCACCACCTTCTGAGCCTTGTGCCCAGCCTGAGACAGATGTCACCAAGACACAGTCCTGGCGCTCAGGGAGCTATGCAGACAATGTACCCAAAGAGCTATAAAGTGGGGTGCCATGAAATAACAGAAATGTGTAAGAGACGGGACACTTGGTGAGACGGGAGAGGAAAGGGAGGCATCTTGGGGGAAGTGACATCGAATGGGGTCTCCAAGGAGAGCTGGTAAGGACTAAGTTGGAGGTGGGAGGGGAGAGGAGAGGAAGGGGTGGTCCTGTTAAAGACACAGAGACATGAAATGATCCAGCAGGATGGGGAACTGCACAAGCCAGGCAGTAAGGCTGAAACCCAAAGGACAAGAGGGACTTGAGCTTTGAGGCTGGCATGGCGGGGTGGGGTGTGGGTGGGAGGGGGCTGTGGGGGGAGGTCAAGTCCATATCACGACGAGCTTGAAAACCATGCTGATCTAATGGGACTCCAGCTCATGGGCAAAGAACCTCATATTTGAGGTCCATGTGCCCTATCCTGCCCCTTCCTTTGGACTCCCACCATCCCCGGAGTGGCACGAAGCACAGACAGGTGCTATCTGTCTCTCTCATTTACCCCGGCAACCCCTGGGCCTGGGAATAAGCTCTTCTCGGCTCCCTGGATGTCCTCCTAGCCACAGATGTCCTTACATTATAGAGCTGGACTGTGATATGTTAGGAACTGACACTTGCAGAAGGGAGATCATGTTGACGTCAGAACACGCTGTCCCGAGGGAGACGTCTTGTAAACAGCCCTGGAACTTTGGATGGCCAAAGCAGCTTCTCCTGGGTCTGGTGAACGAAAGGGCTAATGGGTGGCCCAGGGCTCCAAGTGGGCCCCATGGGGGGCTGAGAGAGGCCCACATTGGCTGTGGGTCTTCCCACAAGACTGTACATGCACTGAGAATTGTGGAGCATCTGCTCAGACCCTTTGCCAGGGCCCAGGAGTTGGTACCAAGTCAGAAACAGGAATCACAGGAGGCTGACAGAGGACAGGGCCACGCTGGAAGAGCCAGAGGGCCTGGAGGCAGGCTTTCTGTGACCATCACCATTCCAGCCCCTGAACCCCCGTGCTACCCTCCAGGTCCCATCCCCTGAGGGTGACACTTGGGGCTCGTGGAGAAGCCCAACAAGTTGTGGGAATGCAAGGTAAATCTTAAACTGGTGACCAGCTGAGTGGTCCTTTGTCTTCGACTATCTTCCAAGAGGTGCATCCCTCCAAAAAAGCCTTCAGCCTGACCTTGGAGATCTAGTCAGGCCTCTGGGGTGACAGATGTGGAAACTGAGCCCCAGCAAGGGGAAGTGGTTGACAGAGGGTCACGCGGTGAGGCGAGGGTGAGGCGAGGGAGGACCCAGGGCTCCTCACTCCCCACCTCCCCACCCCCACTTCCTGGAGGTGACTCAGCGAGACAGTCGGCACAGGAAGGAAGTGGGAAAGGGAAGCCCAGCCCGCTGGATTCCAGGTCACCACTTTGCTCGTCCAAAGCCACCAACCACCTTGGCCATGAGGCTCGGCCTCATGCCTGTGACCTTTCAGCCCTTCCTTCCCAAGGCCCCAGCTGCTGACCGTTTCCTCCAGGGTCAAGCTCCCTCGGCCTGTCTAGTGTCTCCAGGGACTCCCTGCCACACAGTCCTCTGGTGCTTCCCTCCTGCTAGGTCAGGGGGTCACCCCCACAAGCTTGGTGAGTGGCCAAGCCTGTGCGGGCCAAAGGTTCACAAGAGAAACAAGACGCGGCACGTAACGGCAGCGTTATTTTTAGTGGCTGAGGCCCTAGAGCTAGTATTCGGCTTTCCTCATAGGCTGCCAGAGGAGCTTTGGTGAACTCAGTTTCTCTGTAAGTCTGTAAAAGGAGGTGATGGGACCCACTCTACGTGGCATGGAGAACAAGATGAAATAATTCGTGAAAAGCCCACCACAAACTGAGCCGTACGAGGCGCTAGCCAGGGCTTACTTTGCCACGTAGATATGCACACAGCATCTCATTTGGTTCTTATGACAAACCTGCAAAGGTTTTTCATTTAACTTGCGAGACACCCTAAGCGCAGGGAGGTGAGGGCACACAGCTTGCAGCTGGTAGAGGCAGGATTTGAACCTGGTCCAATCTGATGGCAGAGTCCCAGCCTCCACCCACCAGCTACGCCACCTTTCTCTGGCTGGTGGGTGGTCCTCCGCCCGTGTTTGCCCTACCAGCTGCATGCATGGATGTGGGCGGGGCCTCTGTCCCTTCCACCTGGGTTCCAGAACTGTCTCTGCCACTTCTGGGAGTGAGACTTGGCATCTCCACGCCCCTCTGGCCCCGTGCACACACTGGAAAATTGGCCCTCGCCAGCCTTCTTGGGGTGGGGGGTGGGGTGCAAAGGGGGTGAGGGGTGCAGTGGAGCTCTACAAACAGTACCATGCTATTTGAATGCCAGGACCAGCCAAGTATTACTCCTGTGACCGGAACGACAAGGGACCCTGATCCGTGCAGCCTGAACTTGGGGTCCAGGAGGACCAAGCCTAGAGCAGCATCTGCCTCAGCCACCACAGGAAATGTCACAGGCCCCGTTAGCCTGGGGCTTTCCATATGCTGAGAACAGGCTTCTGAGAGTGAGGAAGGAGGGACTGTAGGTACGAGTCTGTGCGTCACTGGACTAGAAGTTCCTCAAGAAACAGGACCGGCTCATAGCACCTATTAGGTATGGATGGTTTCATGCCCCCGACTCCAAACACAGGGCCTCCTGCTGGGTCACCAAGTGGGCCAGCTGCCTCCCCCACTCCCAGCTCCTGCACCACCCCCTCGGAGACCCCTGACCACCCAGGAAGAAGAGACTCTTCTTCCTTTGGGAGCCTGCGTCTCCCTCCCCTCAGCTGTAGGCTAGTACCAACTATATTGCCCAGATCTCTCTTGAATCCTTGTTGGACAAGAGTGAGGGTTTGGATAAATAAATATGTTTAAATTTAATTGTTTTCCATCTGTTTTGTTTGCTGGACTATAAGCTCCCTAAAGCTACACTCTATGTGTACTCATCTTTGTGGTGCTCAGTACCTGGAGCACCTGTCGGCGGTAGGAAGGGGGTTGCGGCATGGTTTCTCTCCCCATCCATTTAGCCTGTGTCCTGTCTCACCACCTTCCCACCACCCCTATTCCCACAGGCTGGGCGTGTGTCAGAATTGTGCTTAATAATGAAGGACACGGGCGGGGGACCACCCCATGGATTCTACTACCAGCAAACAAACTGGCTTATGTCCACTGTGGCTCTCTGAGGCCTTCTGGGTTTCCTTTTGGGTCCCGGCCTTTATTTTCAAAGAGCAAAGTCCTCATTGCAGGAATCGCTTCCAGAAAAAAATGAGCTGCTACTTAAAATACAGTATGGGGTGGCAACGAGGAGTGGGAATCCATCAAAAGCCCCCTAAGATTGTATTCTTTGTGCTACTTTGCTTCTGATGAGCGTACGTGGCTAGCGCCTCCAGCATATATCAAACACCATCAGACCCGGACATGGCCGGATCACGTGCAAACCCAGCCTGTTGTCTAACTCAAGGAGCCTTGGTGAAGGCAGTATCAAAGCCTTGCAGGACAGGGGTGTGGAAACAAAAAGACAGCAGGAACATCTGAGACCCCAGAACCCAGGAAGTGGTTCTAGCTGCTGAGTCTCTGGTTCTCATCTGAGAAGGAGAATAAAACTCGCCCTGCCGAATTATTACAGGATAGGCAGATTATAGTATGTTTAAACAGTTAGCTCAGAGCATGAAAAGAGAGAGTCGATCCATTGATTCCACAAATATTAATTTAGCATCAACTATGGGCCACGCATGGTCTTAGGCACTGGGAATAGCAATACACAATGTCATGTTAGATGGTAATCAAGAGAGCATTGCAGAAGATGGGGTAGTGGCAATAGGAGGTTTTGCCATTTTAATTAAGGGCTAGACAGGGCTTCATGGAGAAGAAGGGGACATTTAAGTAAAGACCTAAGGGAAGTGAGAGAGTCAGCCACATGTATATTTTTCCTAGTAGAGGAAACAGCATGTGCAAAGGCCCTGAGGCCAGAGTCTGAGGGACAGTATGGAGGCCAAAGGACATAGAATATGTAAGAAGTCACTGATGGTCACATCACTGGGACTGTGAAGGCATTTATAAGATCTCTGGCTTTTACTCCAAGGCAGAGAGCCACTGGAGGCTTTCCAGATGAGGTCTGACACAACCTGACTTTTATAACTGATCAATAAGCCTTAGCTTCGCCTTCCCTTCAAAGTCTTATTCCATACCCAGACCTCAGCAACTCCAACTCATATGTTTTTTCGTTTCTCAGATTTCTTCCAGCTTTCTAAATCTATCCAAACCAGAAGGGCCTCCTCATTTTCTGCCAAGCACAGGCTGGAAAGGGGCCTTGCAGAGAGACCGTGGTTGGGAAGAGAGAGAAATGAAGAGGAGTCTTAGGGAGAGGATCCCGCCCTTCCTCGATGCTCAGAGGGCCTCTGCACCCAGCTCAGCTGCAGTGTGCCCACACGCTAGGTGTGCAGCAAAACTGGGGACCCTGGGAGAGTCCCCAGTGACACTTCGTCATCTAAAACAGCTCGGCACAGAATTCGGGATTTCCCTCAGCGCTCCTTCACCCTGCTCATCTACCAAAAGGTAAAATCGTTTGTTTTAAAATAAAACAATTCCTATCTCTCTCAGGGGTTCTTAACCTTCTTTGGGTCCCCTGCTCCTTTGAGAATCTGCTGGAAGCTATGTACTCTCTCTTCAGAAGATGAACACAGGCTATGCGCTTGTTTCCTTAGAATTTCAGGGGTAGCACAGATCCCTGAAAATTCAGCGAGGAAACAGGTCTCTGTGCCAATGACAGCCCAGTCTATAGTTCCAACTGAAGGAATGAAGGAGCGAAAGAACGAAGGAACGAATGGAGAATAAAAAAGCCACATGCGGATGAAGCAACAACAGGGGATGGGCAGGACAGACGGACTCAGCCACCTCTGGGCACCAGGCTGCCTGCTGATTGGCTCCTGAAACCTACACGGGAGAAGTAACGTTCGCCAGGTGTCCTGTACGCACACTTTGCTGTCTCAGGGTGCCCTGAACAAAATAAAACAGAGCCTTCCCTGGGTGACTATGGGTCAACAGTATGGCTATCAATCCAGACTTGTAAAAGCAAGTCGTCTCTTCCACTCGACACACAGCTGAGCAGGCTGCTCCCATGTTGGACCTTCCCCATCACAGCCTTCCCGCCAGGACCCAGGCTTCCAGCCTCCCCAGTCATATCCTTGTCCTGAGGCATCACCTGGGATACTGAAGTGAACGTCTCGCTCATCTCAGAGTCACACCTCTCACTGGGAAGCTTTTTACACAGTCTCCTTTTCTTCTAAGCATCGTTCAATGTCGTGACACAGGGAGACCTACCGAGGCGACCGGGTGGGGTGGGGGTGGTCTCTGACCCCTGGGATGTAGCCCCAGAGAGCTTTTCTGATGGAGGGAGCCTCCAGAGCCCCAGGGATGTGGCTGCTTGGCCTCTCCCTCCTCTTCCCAATTATCACCTCCTCCTTGGCACCTCCTGGGCTGCCCCCTCCCTCCTCAAGCCAACCTGCTCTTTCCCAACTCTGTTCCTCTATGTGTGTTGAGCCTGCCGCCAGAGACAGAGGCCACCACCTCCTTTTCTCATCATGAAGCTGATGGGCTCTGCCCACACCTCACCTCCCTGCCTCTCAGACTGGCTTCCATCCTTCGCGAATCCCCATGTCCTCAACCTCAACCGTGGCACTTACGACATTGTATTTCCAGCTTCTCTTTTGAATCTTGGTGGGGGGGGGGGACAGTGGGAAACAAAGTTAAAGCCTAGATAAAGACACTTACCATCATTCATTTACATGTCCATTTCATGCCTGTGTCTTGTTTATCTTTCTTTCCCCAGCAAACAGTACAGGGTACACTGATGTCCTGGCACATATTTGCTAATAAATATTGTCTTTGTGGGGTTGTTCTCTCTTCACCCCTACGCCTGGATTAGGTGTTATAACCCCATTCCCCTGCGGTCAGGTCCCACCTCTCCCTGTCCTTCCTAGCCTCCACTTCCAGTCCACCCCAGTCTGTTAGAATTGTGCGTAAAACAGGAGGAGATGGGCAGCGAGGAGCTCTCTACGAGTCCACGAACTGGCTTCTGTTTCGGACCTCTCCTATTGCGTGCCCCAAGTTATCGCTGCCCCCCGTGCAATTGTGCCTTCTGGGATCTGGGCGGGTGAGGTCACTGGATGGGAAAACTCCTCTAGGGAGTTGTCATAGTAACCATGACTCTTCCAATTTCATGCAAGAGAGTCCCTGAGAAGAAAACACATTAAGGGCTGGGGGAGGAGGGGTAGGAATCCATCAAAAGCCTCCTAACACTGTCCTCCCGTACCCTTTTCTTTGCTCCTTGCTGGTTTACATGCTCAAGGTAGATGCCATTATGTGTGGGCATCTGAGTAGAACCTGCTTAAAATAGCCACTCGACTATTTCAGGGAGAAGTTGAATATGCATGAAGCTATTTTAGAAAAGATGTCCCTGGCCCAGCCAATCCGAACCCCATCCTTTCCCTTGGAAATGCCAAGAGAAGCTGAATGGGACCTTTCTTAGTCTTTCCCACTGGGGTGGGGGTTTTTCAGAAGCCACAGAAACAACACCGTGGCTAATGTGGGCCTTGCAGTCCTGGCAGCTCTGCCTCCTTATTCTGTGGTCACAGAGGCTCCTGGCCCGACAGCTCAGCCTTCCAGAACCCTCCAGAGCTTTAACGGCCTTCAACGACAACCATGTTACAAGCCAGCTTGCCTAGATCTTTGGGGGTCTCAGAATCTTAGGTATTTCCATCTGTTCATTTACCTGTCCATCCAACACACTTGTACTGATAGATCAAATGAGTGAGGAACATACTGGGTGCTGGGAATCCAAGGATCTCTGAGACAAGTTCATTAGAGGCTGGTCGATGGATGGGTGAGTAGGGGGTCATAGCGATATAGTTCAAAAGTAGAATGGGCAAGCTGGAGAAGGAGCCCTCACTTCTTGCTGATGGCCTGAGAGAGAAGATGGCTTTTGAGCTGAGCCCTGGGGGATGGGCAGAAGGCCCACAAGTGTAAGAAGGCACAACAGGCTCAGGGATGGGGCCAGCTGGGTGTGGCTGCTGGTGGAATGCTCTAGTGGAAGGCGGGAGTGCCTGGAAGGAGCTGAGAAAGGAAGGGGAGCCAGACTGTGGAGTGCTGGCTAATGTTACCTTCTCTAAGCTCTCAGGCTACGCTGGGGAGGCCTCCTGCGGCATGAACCCACAATGCCTGGTGTGCCCCTCTCACTGCCTGCAATCTGGACTGGAAGTCCTTGTCAGACGCTCCTGGGCATGTGAATTCTAGGCAACTAGAATTCCGGTTGAAAATACGGCTTCTGGAGCCAGACAGCCTGCGTTCCAATCTAGATTCTGCCTCTTCTTAACCAGGATCTTAGACCAGTTACCTGACCTCTCTTTGCCTCCATTTTCACACCTGTAAAGTGAAGCTATTAATAGCCCCTATCCTTTTGGGTGAAAAGTACACAAGCTTATTTATGTAAAGGGCTTAGATGTGTGTGTGCCCCATCATAAGCACTAGATAAAAGTCATAGCTGTTTTCATTATCCTAACAAGTTTGGCTTTTATCTTGACAATGGAATACCACTGATGACAAGTTTTTGTCCGCCCCCCCACAAAAAAAGAAAACTTACTGCTTTGATTGATACTCATGCTTGTCCAAGACAAGGAAAAAGGGAGAAAACGCTGACCCTCAGATAACAGTGACACTTCTAGGTACAGTCGAACCTCATTATTCAGAGAGCGTGTATTTGCAAATTCACCTACTTGCTAAAATTTCTTTGTCACCCCCCAAATCAATACTCATGGCATTTTACAGTCATTTGCAGACATGAGAAGAGCGGTGAAAAGTATGAGCTGCCCTACATGCGTCTTTCCAGCTGAGGCCAAGAAACGATGCTGCCTTCTCATTTCAGCCCTCATATGTCAACAAGCATCCCCTTAGTGCTTTTTAAAATTTTTTTGCACTTTTATGCTTTTAATTGATGGTTTTGCTGTGATGTGCCTTACAGAGAAAGTACATGTGTTAGGTGAGCTGCCTTCAGGTAGGGGTGACTTTACTCTTGGCCGTGAGTCTAGTGTTAATGAATCAACGCTCTCTACATAAGGTGTTTTAGACAGAAACACGCGTAAAGTAACATTAGGCACTGATCAGTTGACAAGGATGTTGCGACCAGAGGCTCTCAGGAACCAAATGCTGTATTCCCTGTGGGGGCAACTCACTCATTCAGGGTTTGTGGGAACTTTGTAGAACATTAACTACCGTGAATGACCCTTTTCTAGACACACAGGTGTATACTTTGATGTCTTTGGGAACATCCTTTCCATACGCTTTTGATACCATTTTTTAAAACGAACATCATGCATGAACATGTCAAAGGGACCGTTCCATGTCCCTAAATACAGGTCCCCAGATGGCCGCCTCTCTTTGAGCATTTCTTCAATTATTAACCGTCAGTTCCCACTGATGGCCAGTTTGGTGGTTTCCTATCATCACTATTATAAACAATACTGTGATGAACATCCTCGTTGGCAATTATAAAATGTTGGCAACATGTTCTTAATATGCCCACTTTCCAGATGAGGGCTCTGAGGCTCAGAGGGTTTAAGTAACTTCTCCAGGGTCACACAGCTAAAAGCCAGGTCTCTTGGACCTCTGATTCCTCACTCTTAACCAACATATTATGGCTGTCTTCTTCCATACACAGTTCCAGGCATCTTTGTTTGTTTGTTTGTTTGTTTGTTTCCTTAGCACTCCTGTTCAAAAGTGGACCACCGAGTGGAACGTATGTACATTTACAAATTAAATCCACCACCCACCCTAGATAATGAGTATCAATTCCCAACCCATGACGAGTGCTCAAATATCCTTGGGGTCCCATTTCCCCATCTCTCAAAGTATTCTCATTTTTTGAAACAGGCCCCCAGAAGTACATCTTGATTCTTTAATGTGCCTCCTTTGACTCCTGGAGACCACACTTTTCTTACACTTATGACAACCACCCTTTTTGTCTTGTGCATATTGCCTGTTCATAAGCTGCCTGCCTGTTTCTCTATTGAATATCTGTCTTCACTTCATTTGTGAGCTCTTTCTCTACTGGTGCTAGTAACCTTCTATCCGTCATACAAATGTTGAGACACTTTCCTTCATTTGTCATCATGCTCTGACCTTGATTATTGTGGTTTTGGTCCACGAGGTCTTTACTTACTTTCTTCCATGATTTCTGGATTTGTTTTACACTGAAGGACACGTTCTCTGTCTCAATACGATAGAAACATTCCCTCATTGTTTTTCTTCTAATAGCTTAATGGCTTCTTGTTTTTCTTTCTTCTTTTTTTTTTAATCACCCAGAAATTTATTTTGGCACCAGGACTGAGGTATGGACCCAGTTTTGTTTTGTTTTGTTTTCCATCTGCAAATAGCTAGCCAGTTGTCTTGAGAGCATGTTAGGAATCTTCTGGCTTTTTGTCTCTGATTCTGAGCGCTGCGCTCACTCACGGCTACTTCTGGGTGCTCTGTTCTGTCCATTGAACCTTATTCCTTTACCAACATGGACTTTTTTCTAAGCTATTCACCCATGTTTATTTTTGCAGAGGCACCTTCTAATAATTTTATGAAAGAAAATTGATGGGATTTTATTTAAATGATAGACCAATTCACAATACCTCCTTAAGTTTATTCTTGGGTATTTTATGCTTCTATTTCTTTGGAGACTGGGGTCTTCTACCTCTATGCTTCCTAACTGGCAGTTTTGGTGCCATCATCTTCATGGAAACATTTCCAACCAGCCCTACAGAAATGACCACTCCCTCACCAACACTGTGCTTTTCCTGTGTCACTTTTCACCCCAGATTACAATGACTGTTGCATGCGCGGCCGTCTAAAGGCAGAGTCCCTGTGCCGCCTACTAGTGCAACTCCTGCCACATCTGGCAGGTGGTCAAGGCCATGGAGAGGTTTGTAGGATGAATGAATAAATGAATGGACAAATCAGTGACAGACATCTTTCTAGAAAGCTAAAAGGAAAATGAAAGGATTCTATTACAGACACTCGCTTTTCCACGGACTTCCATCAGAAAACAAGGGTAGTTTTTTTCTTCCTCCGTCTTATCTTTGGCTAAACCTCCAAGACCACGTCAGAATCAAAGAAATGGTCATGGCTGGCCCGATGTGCCACCTCCACCTCTCTCAGAACCTCTCCCTGAGGCCACCACCCTCACCGAGCAGCCTGGGTGCTTTTCAGGGAGGCTCTCGAGCTCTTGACAGCCCTCCAGAAGGAGAAACGCAGGCCTTCATGCTGCGTCCGCTGCTATGCTTTACCTTCTGAAAAGCACTTTCCCGTAAGATACAACAGCCCTGAAAGGCTGCTAGCATGAGTCCCACTTTGCAAAGAAGACATTGACGTCCTGCAAGAAGGGGCCCGCAGCCCCTGAGTGCAGGACTGGCTGGAGCCGAGGCCGTGGGACTCTCAAGGCCCTGCTTCTCCCATAACAACATCTAGAACACCCCAATCTGGGAGGCTGAGGGGCCATGGCCCAGAGAGGAGTCCCATCTGGAGTCAGAGAACAAGGGTCCTGCCCTGACGAAATCAGCACAGTCCCTAGAGTATTTCTCTTCCCCCAGAGCAGTGTGTGATGCCCATGGATTGTTCCTGAAGAGCATCAGACTTGGTCAAAGAGCCACTGTCCATGCTGGGGAACCTACGACACAGGCTGTATTGTCACCAGGGGATGGGGGAGTGGAGGAGTGGGGGAGGGGAAAGGTTTGCCACGGGGCAGGGGTTGGGCTCCAGCACGCATCTGGGGACGCCCTTCCGTTTTCGTCTACCCGGCCTGCACAGGGTCGGGGGTTCTCCACTTGGCCCTGCAGGCCCCTCCTGGGAGCCCAGCCAAGCAGCCACTTCCTTACTGGGCTGGCAGCTGCTGGGCAGGCCTCAGTTCATTTCTAAGCCTGGACGAAAGATCCGGTTTCTCATGAAAGACTGTGGGTTGGGGGCCAAGACATTTACTGGGCTTGACACTTGGGCCCACGGCAGACTCCAGGGACATTCAGATGAGCAGCTCGTGGGTCTCCCATTCGGGGAGCTCCATTCTGGTCAGGAGGCAGATCATAAGGGAAATTTCCCAACTCGATCTAGGTGCCACACGCGAGGGATCTAAGTGCTGCAGGAGCCCAGACTTGAGGGGTCCAGAAGGGAGCACGTGGGGGAGGCTGAAGGGCAGGCCAAGGCACGTGGGCTTCTTGCTGTGGCCAAAGGGGGACTTCTTGCATTTTGAAGCAAGAGTCTTCCATGATAGGATCCGTGCTGTAGAAACAGACCAGGAAGGTATATGGACTTTTAATAAACAGGTATGACTTTTAAGGTGAAAAGGAAAGGACCTCATCTGGGAAAAACAAGACCAAATATAGGCACAGAGAGAGAGAGAGAGAGCGGAACGTTTCTCTTAGGCGGTGCCGATAGAAGGGAAGAGTCCTGGGCTTGGAACGGGAGGGACCCACGCTCATGCTCAAGTCTCTGCCACAGACTTGCGGGGTGACTTTGAGCAAATTACTTCCTGGTCTCCACCTCAGGTCCCTTGCCTGTCACAGGGGAGTACTGTCACTCAAGACACACATCATTGGGATAAAATGGAATGTCAGAGGACACTGTACATCTGTATGTACTGGACAAAGGTAAAGCATCAAGACGAGGCTCCAGAAGGCTCTATGTACACACCCGGGGACGTTTCAGACACCCTGCGGCCCTGCTGCAAACACACCACCCAGCAATTTCTCAGGAAGTCTCTCAGCTGTTCCAGCTCAAATCAAAGCCCGTCCTGTAAAAACACGGCCCTGTCCACAGAAGCAATCCCCCGTGTGTTTGGTGGGCCACCTGCCCGCCAGGTCCAGCCTGCCGGGCCATGAACGTCAACAACGGCCCCTTCCTGGTGGGAGAAGGAACAGGGAGCCGGCTTGTTCTCCCTGAGCAGAGGACTGGCCGGTGATGGGGAATGTTTTAAGGTGGGACACTCTTCTTGCACTGTCGGCAGCTGTCTACATAAGGCGTCCATTATGTGAGGGCCCCAAGGCCAGCAGGCCTAAGAGGCTAAGCTAAAATTAGTGCAGAATGTGCCCCCGCCAGAGACACAGAACATCCGAGGGTCAGATGCCTCCAGCCAACCACCCAGGGCCAAGTGGGGGGTGCCGGGGCCGGCAGGGACAGCTGTGGCAGCTGTCCCCTTCCTCTCCTTTCCTCTCGGCCCTGGGGCGGCGGCCTGTTCCAGCAGCTCAGCTCAGGTTAAAAAAGAGAATGCGGAGTAGAATCCCAAAGAGATTTTTAAGGAATCTGTGCAAAGAAAAAATTGGGGGGGAGGGGAGGAATTCGCTAGATCCCTAAGGGGCTGTATGTCAGCCTCCAATGTGAAATAGTGGGAGAGCTTTTTTTCCTCTTCGTGGCCCTTCCAAAATGTTCTCAATAAATGATGTATTACTTCTGTAACCAGAAGAAAACACAAGAAAAGACCGCTTTAAGTTGTATATTTAGGCTAACGATCACTTAATACACATTTTAAATTTATAAAAATAATGACATCCCATACCCCGAAGGCATATAGTGTGTTTGTGTGTGTAAATATGTTTATGTATCTAGTCGGTTGATGCTGGCAATTTTGAATCCCAGGATGTCAAAGCTAGCTGGTGTCCAGACTGATGTCTTCCAACCTTCATTTTATGGAAGACACCAAGGACCCGGAAGCAAAGCAGGAAGCCGAGAAACCCCAGTTCCCTGAGTCCAGTCCTACACAGGAGTCTCCCCCACACCTTACCCCCTTTAATCTTGCAGCTGCTGTCCTTCCCACTTTATGGAGCTGGAAATTAAAGTACAGAGAAGCTAATTCATCACACAAAGGTGCCCAGCTAGGAAGCCACAGAGCCAGGTCTCAAGCCTGGTTTTCCATTCATAGCCCACAGAGCTCGAAGAAAGTCTTTGAAAATCACCTGCTCCTTGAAGTCTCAGTCAGAAAGCAAATTCTTACAAGGACAAATTTTGAACTGCCTTTCCTGGGCCCCTCTTGGGCGGTGCATGCCTTCCGTGTCTCTAGAGGGAGATGGGGGGCTTAGGGTCTTGCTGCCAGATCAGTCCCCGGAGGCTTGGCGGCAACGGGTGACAGAGAGTGTACAGGGACATGAATAGCATTGTGCCTGCCCTTTCCCCACGTTGGATGGGGTGGATGGGGAGGGCTGCAGGGGAAGGTGCCAGGTCTTCGGGGCAGGGAGGTTTGGCAGGGAGGCTGGCACTTAAACTCTCTTCTGTCTGTGCTCCTGTGCTCTGGACCTGGCAGTTCCTGGAGGCAACCCCAGCTGGAGCCCAAGCCTTTGCTCGAGCTGCAGCCTTTGTCTGCACAGCCTGTCCCCATCCTCATTTTCAGCACCACCTCTTCCAGGGCCCTTTGATCCATGCATCTGTGTGTTCTCACTAGCAAACACATTTTTATGGCGTACCTACTATGTGTTAGAGCAAAGCTTAATTTAGTCCCAACTCTGCCAAGTGCCTGTAGTTCTCAGAGAGGGCTTAGTGGTCAGGGTGTCCTGAACCATTCAAGCACGGACTCTGAGGCCAGACCGCCTGGGTTGGGCCTGGCGAGGCTACTTTCCAGCTGTTCGTGCTTGGGACAATGACTCAGTCTCTCTGTGCATCAGTTATCCTCACTTGCACAAGAGGATGGTCTTGCGGGCTTGTGCAAGTCAAGTGCAAACCCTTCCAAAGCTCTTAGAACAGTGCCCGGCAGGTAGTAAGTGCTAAGTAATCATTAGTTATAAGAACAATTTTTATTACTACCATCTAGCTGAGATTCCCTCCTGAGGATGTCACTGGCTCCTGCCCTCAGCTCCCCCTCCTCTAGTAGCACAGCTCTTTGAATGTCCCCCATGGGAGCATCACTAGTTGTGCCGAGTGGGTATGGGGCAGCCTATCTACCCCCCTCTCTCTTCACTTGGGGCAGGGACCCAGTGTCCCTCATCTCTATCCCTGCTCCGAGCATGGACACAGCAGTGTCCCCAGGACCATTCCAAAGCTGTGGGCCACGTACGCCCTCAACACCAACCAAGGAGAGCCTTGAAGCTCCTTGCCGCCCGGCACTAGAGGTTGCCTCTCTGGCCTTCACATGGAGCTCACTGATGCTCTTCTTCTTAAATTGTGAAGACTGGCCCGGAAGGCGACCCTCCCGAGCTGACCAGTGGGCAGGGTGCTTGGCTTCCCCGAACGCTTCCTCACAACGGGGACCTCTACAGGGCCGGTCATCATAAACACCAACACGGATGCCCCACTACACTAAGATGTCTCCTAAGGGCTCTGCATGGCACACGCTGGACCCTCGGCCTGGAAGCCCTCCCTCCTTCCCTCCTGAGCCAACAGACTCCTCGTGGTCCCTCCACGGCGGGCTCACACACCCCTCCTCCACACGCTTTTCTTTTCTTACAATGCATTGCAATTTACTTGTTTACATGTCCCTTCTCCAGAATCCTTGTTTGGATTCCTGGTGTCCACTAGTGCCTGGAATGGAAGAGGCATCAGGAAAGTTCTGCTGTGTGAACTTTTTAAAGGAGCATCATAGCCACTGGCCTGCCTGTTAAGGCTGAGGTGCTCACTGCTCAGGCCACCTTTTGAGGCCAAAACTCCCAGGTCTCCCTGCCTGTCTGTCGACCTGCCCCATCACAGGGATGGGAGCTGGTGGAGAAGCATGGGCTGTAACTGCCACCTGTCCTGTGGACAGGAAGCCAGACTTCCCCCTGCTCGGGCAGTAGGTTCTGGAACCACCTGAGGAGGTAGGTGTTTTTAAAGACGGAGACCTGAGGCTCTGACTGGTCACCCCGCTCCCCAAGGGAGTGACAAGGCAGGGCTGGAATCCAGCACCGCTGGGCCCCAGAGCCCACTCTTCCTACTCTCCCTTGAGATGATGGATGTGAGAACATTTTTGAGCTCTGCCAAGAGAGGAAACTGTAAAAGGATGAAATTGTGCAGCATTACCTACTACATAGGAAATGATTCTAGGACAAGGGCCACCTTGTTATTCGTGGACAGGAGAGGGCTGAAAAGGGCCTTACTGACAGCATTGAGTCCTTAAAGGGGTGCATGTCGTGGGGGATGGCCTGGTCTTCAGGGATGGGGGGACAGGGAGAGCCAGGGGGACAAGGGGGTTCTGATGGCAAGTCCCACAGTCCCCTCCTGGAGAGGCCTCCACCACAGGACAGGCGGCCCAGAGTGCCTGTGGATGCTCTGCATGGGGAGACCTGAAGGACCCCAGAGGGACCACAGATGCTTCCACAAGGGGTATCCTGCCCTGGGCCCTATTGTTCAGGTTTAGCGAGTTCTGACGGAGCACTTCTTAGCTCGCAGCCTCTCCCTGGAGCCCAGAGGCCTCTCCTGGCCCCACGGAGCTGACTACTGCCCTTCCTTGATCACACAGGGCCCAGCCTGAGCCCCTCGACATAGCATCTGAGAGCCTGCCCACTTCTCCTGGTCTCACTTCTATCCCCTCCTGCCCCCACCTCAGCCACTGCTCCTTTGCACTTGAGTCTCCTCAGCCTAGAACGCTCTTCTTCATTTTTTTTTTTTTTTTTTAGCCTGGTGAATTTCTATTCATCCTCAAAGCCCGGTTCAAGTCAAGTTAGGTCACCTGGTGTTCTGTAAACCACCCCTACCACCAAACCTAGACAGAATGGAACCCTCCTGCTTTCCCAGTTTCCCATACTGTAGCGCTTTGCACGGCCTCTCCTCCTTTGGATGGGACACCTTCTGAGGCTGGCGACAGGACTTACTCATCTCTGGCTCTCAGTACCCCACCAGCCCCATTTCCCAGGCAGCTGTCCCAGCCTGCCCTGCAGCTCTGCCCAAGAGCTTGGGCCCTGTACTCACTCCATTCTGATGAGTGCCTCCCACCTTGTGTTGCCCCTCGTCCAGCTTGATCTTCACACCCACATCCTGCTGCGGGCCTGCCCATGCTCTCAGCATGTAGATAGCCTCTGCCCTGCCCATCTGGGCCCTGCACCTTCTAGTGACTGTGGTGTTCTACCCAGCCATGAGAGGGCAGGCAGGGGGTTAGTGATCATCCAGGTCTGAGTTTGAGGGACGCAGGTCCTGCGCCCAAACACATCCATGCACATGCACAGTACCCACACAGCCTGGCCCAGGCTCTCTGTGGCTGTGAGGTCTGGAGAGCAAATGGACAGGAAGAGGCAGGGAGCTGCCATAGATCTGTGCCCTTCTCCACCATTCCATGGCCTTGGCTGGAGCCTGGAATGGCCCGCTCATGGGCTGCCCAGTTCACCGTGTTTCATTCTCTCATTTTCAGACAGGGAAACAGAGACCCAGAAAGGGAGGTTCTTGCTATCTGAGCAGTAAACGCAGACCAGGGGTCAGAACCAGTTCCCTGGCTTTCATCCCAGGATACGTTTCCACCACCATATGCCGCCATTTGCAGAAATGCCAGCTGCAGGACTCTGGACATTTGGTAGCTTTTTCCTTAAGTCTCCTCAGAGAGGGGGCTCCATTCTCCTGCCAAGGCTGAAGTTATTCCCACCTACTGCCTGGCTGCAAGCACAGCCCAGTGGCCTTGAATTTCAGTGCCCTGAAATTGCTCTGTGTCCTGGGGTGCATGGGGAGAGATAGAGGGAGCTTACCTGCCAAAAGCCAGCCGTGGTCTCATGGTTGGGATGTGTCAGAGATTTCTAAGAGCTTGGAGGACGGTGTTGGAGGGAGGCCTGTGGGAAGTAGAGAAAGTGAGAATATTATTCCAGCACCATCTGTCAGCTTACACTTGAGTTGGAAAAATGCATCCAAAAACGGTGAGCACAGCCCTGCTGAGAATGGCCTCATAGCCAAGCTCCAGTCACCGCCACTCCTCCAGCATGGTCATCCCCGGGGCAAGATCACAACCCCCCCCCCCCCCCCCAGGGATACAACCCCAGCCTTGTAACACCACTCACAGAGCCGTAAGTCCAGCCACCAGCCCTGCATCCTGGTTCTGCTCTCGGCTGAGAAACTCTCCCTTTTAAGCACTCCTTGGGGAAAACAACCCCTCATGGGCTCCCTGAGCACCGTGTCGTAACTCACTCATTCTTGCTTTTATTATGCATTCATTCATGTGAGCGTTTGAGAGCCATTTGAGAAAGCTAATAGATGCTGGTTTCAGCTCTTACAGAGAGAGAGAGAGCCACTGAAAGTGACAGCTCAGGTCTTACACACGCAGGCTCCCAATCCCCACCCCAGTGGCTTCCCTCCATCCTCTGAGCGATCTCTGTGCCAGACGCCCCGCAAAGCATTTTCCGTGTGCCATGCGGGATGACATGATGCTTCCCACCATTTTCAGCACCAAGACTCTTTTTTCTATGCACACATTTTTCAAAACTCCTCCTAACTATGCACTTAGCATCTTTTCACTGGGCAAATGAAGAATAGCACAAAAGCGACATTGAACGTCATGCTTTACAATTAACTCATATTTCAGTAATCACAGCACTACCACGTATATTTAAATAGTGGTTACACATACTCATTTGAGACATGATATTTATGCCTTCTGGACTAAAGATGTTGGCCCCTTTGGAATCCATTCAGTCAATATTCGTTTAATAGATATTTACAGAGCATCTCTGAGATGACTGGGCCCATGGCCCATGAGTTAGGGACCCTGGTACACAGGGGAGCATGGTGGCTCTGCAGTGAGGCGTGCCTAAGCTCCAGGACAGTTCAGAGTGGATATATGCCCTTGGGCAGCCCACTGAGCCTTTCTCCAGCTCGGGGTCCTCGTGAGAAAAACAGAGATGATGGTCCTGATGTTGGGAAGTTGTTATGAAGATAAAATGAAATAGTAGAAAGTAATCAGGTCAAGGCCTGGCACAAAGCAGTTCAACAACTGGGTACCAGAGGACTATCATCATCATCACCATCATTCTCGTCCCCATGATTCCCATCACGACCACCAACCACCATCATCATAAATATCACCACCACTAACATCAACAGCAGCAGGGGCACCATCACCACCACTGCCACCATTATCATAAATACCATCATTACCATCAACAGCACCATCACCAACAACACCACCATCATCATAACTATCATTACCATTACCATCAACAGCACCGGCACCGTCATCGTCCCCACCATCAACACAAATATCATCATTACCATCAATAGCATCATCACCATTACCATCAACAGCACCGGCACCATCACCGTCACCTTCATCATCATCATAAATGTCATTGTTACCATCCAAAGCAGCAGCACCATCGTCATTATCACCATCACCACCAACACCATCACCCTTCTTCCTTCTCTTTCGGAGCCCTAAGAGACTTGTCCTTTCCCCTTTAATAGGTTACACAGTAGTTTCTATCTTATAATAGAATTACTATTATTCCCATCTTTCTCAGGTTCATGTCCAGCTCTATAACTTCAGATTTGTGTGAACTTGAGTAAGTTACTGACTCATTTTCTTTACCTGTAAAATAGGGCAGTAGTTTTAGTAAATTCATGAAACTGTTGTCATGATTAAATGAAATAACATATATAAATACTTAACACAATATCTAGTAAGTGATAAATGCTTGATAATTGCTGGTCATCATTGTTTGTGGCAATGATTAGTAGTGGCAGTTAATCGTATTATCATTTCTCTTCCTAGCCTGTGAGTGCCTGAGGACAGAGACCCTTCCAGATTCATTTTGGTCTCCCCAGAGACTCTAGTACAGGCCTTATCTCCCAACAGCTATTAAAAAATGTTTGCTAAAACAGTCTTAGAGGCTCACCAAAAAATCAGATGCAAAAGAACTCAAGGGACAGGAACCTGGGACATAGCCAAGGACAGAGGCCCGATGGGATCCTGAACATTTTCAAAATATCTCCTGAAAAGAGCCATTGGTTACCCAAGCCAATCTGGAGGCCTGCTAGAAACATTCATTCATCTATCCATCCATCCATTTGTTCATTCATTCATTCATCAAACTGACCAAATTTTCATTCTGGTCCAATAACAAATTCTTGCCCAGTGCTTCCCCCCCCCCCTTTTTTTTTCTGTTGTGAAATCTTGTTTCCATTTGCCATGTCACCTAGACTTCACAAAAGTGCTTGGGGGCAGGTAGAATAGGTACTAACAATAAAGAAATGGAAGCTCAGAGAGGTGATAAGACTTGCCAAAGGGCACATAGCAGTCCAGGCCATGGTGGGGAGTGGGACAAGGCCCCTTTCATGACCTTGACTTCTCTCCACTGGCCCTTGGATGTCAAGCACTTCACACATCCAGGATCATTTTTTCTCACTGCCAGTTCACTTCTCAACAAACAAAACTGAATGAAATTATTTTAGTGCTACTTGAACACTCCAGTTAGAAAAGAATGCCTCTGATTTTTTTCAAGGCAGGAAGTATGAGAGTCACAACAATATGGGAGCAGTTACATGTTTTTGTTTTTTTTTTTTTAAGATTTTGTTTATTTATTTGACAGACAGAGATCACAAGTAGGCAGAGAGGCAGACAGAGAGAGAGGGGGAAGCAGGCTCCCCACTGAGCAGAGAGCCCGATACGGGGCTCGATCCCAGGACCCTGAGATCATGACCTGAGCGAAAGGCAGAGGCTTTAACCCACTGAGCCACCCAGGTGCCCCATCAGCAGTTACATGTTTTGATGCTGACCCCAGACTGCCTTGGTTCAAATCTTGGCTCTGACATTCATTAGCTGTGGGATCTTGGACAAATTACTTAACCTCTCTATGGGGTTGTTGTGAGTATTAAATGAGCTAATCCAGGTACAGTGTGTAGAGTATATTTGTACACAGTAAGGGTTAGTTCTAATTATTATGTACAATGCATCTCTGTACCTAGAGCAAGGCCTGGCACATGGAAGATCAAAAAAAAAAAATTTAATGGATCACTAAATGGACGAAATACTCCCTAGAAAGAGGTCAAGTGTGGATAAGCATGTCCAAAAAGGAGCCGGGGCTCTGGTCCCAAGGAATCTAGGGTCCCCCAGTTCCTGGGTCATAGCCAAATCCAGTAGGAAAGAGATCGGTTATTCTAAGACTCAAAGGCCCTTCTACTTTTCCAAGAGGTTTTATGCCCTGTGAAAGGCAATAAATATGAGTGGTGATTAAGAACATGGGCCCTCGGGTCAGACGATTCAAGTCCCCACTTGTCACTCTGTCACTCACCGGTTACGAGCCTATGCCCCAGTTTCCTTATCTATAAAATGGGCATACTCACACCTATCCTCAAGGGATGCTGGGTGGATGAAATGTCATCTGGAGGAGGTAAAGCCTCCTGTACCTGGCTCCATTCCCTAGTGACAGCGATAATGAGCCTGACAAGGTCGACCACAACTGACTGTGACGAAGCTCATCTTCTGGACCGACCTATGCCAGGTGTTGCTTCCAGAACACTCTCCCTCATGTGGGCTTTGGATGCCTCTTCCAGGGGCAGGGCTTGTCAGAGCAGCCTGGGCTCCACTCTCGAGGCCAAAAAGCTGCTGTGAAAAGGCGCATTCTCTACTTGGCCCCAGAGCAGATGGGCCCCATGGAGGCGAGACAGGTGCTTGGGAAGCAGCCCCCTGGGGAGGGTGGTCTCCAGAGGACCCCCTCTCCCTCCCCAGAGAGTCCCTCCTAAGCAGTAGTGCCAGCAACTCACAGCAGGCATACAGTTGCCTCCAAGGCAGTCCCCGTTCCCATGGGGGCTGCACACCCCGGTGCTCGGTTTCCACAGCCAAGACCTGAAGCTGGCAGTATGTCCTGCTTCTGGAAAGGAACAAACATTCACTGAGTCAGAGACTTTCCGTTCCTCGTCTCATTCACACTCCCGGCAGCCTGTGGGAGGGTGCCCTGGTCTCTCTGTGCAGCCACTGTGTGACCCTGAGCAGATGAGCCACCCCACAGCTCAGTTTCCTCATCGGTGCACACGACGTCAATATCCTCATTCATGAAACCCATCCTGCAGCCAAGCAGGCAGAGGCCCCGGGAGGGAGGTGCATTGCCCAGGACTGCGCAACTAACAAGGAACAAAGCTGGGGCTGTTTGGCTGAGAACCCTAACATTCAAGTCAATTCCACTTAACCGAGACACATGCAGTCCTTCCCCTGTGCCAGTTCCTGTGTGAGGTTCTGCTATTAAGGATCAGGTGGAGTCTTCAGGAGCCTCCTGGGCACTTGGCTGTCTGGTTCCCTTTACAGAGGACAACATGAGCCAATCAGAGGCACAGAACCTGCCCACACTCACAGACATGGAACCTGATGGGATCCCGATTCGTCGGACCCACAAAGCCACTCTCTTCCCTTCCTACCGTGTTACTCCTCTCTCTCCCAACTCCTACCTGGCTCACAGGCTCTGGAAGTCCCTCACCTGGGACAGAAGGGCAGCTGTCAGCCCCAGCAGCCAGTGCCCCCCACCCTGGACCTTCAGGACTCTGAGGCTCCCTGGGTGCCCCTCTGGTTGCTTATATCCTGCCCACTTCCAAAAACAGAACATGAGGAAGATTCAAGAATCAAAGCATCAACTAAGGCTCAAACATCAGACAAAAGCAGAGTCCGTTTGTGAAGGGACAGGGCAGGGTGGAAGGTAGTGTCTCGAGGGACAATGCCCGGTGCACACGGGCTTTAGGAAAATGGGTGCTTTCACATCACTGCTGGTAGTGGAAGTTGGCAGAGTGTTCTGGAAAGCAATTTCACAGCTTTTGCCAAGAGCTCTGCCTCACAGGCATCCATACTTTGGGGCAGAGTCATCCCCGTCTTCAGGAATATAGTCTAAGGAAAAAAATTCTATGCGAACTCCACGTAGCCTCATTTATGATACTGGAAGCAAATCTAAGCGCTAACATGTGAAAATGGCTAACAGGTCTATGAAAACAAGAGTACATCTATATCACGGGGGGGGGGGTTGCACAGTATAGTCCGCAGGCAAATCCACTGACAGACTGTTTTGTTATAAATAAAGTTTTGTTGGAACACGACCACACCCACTCATGTACATGACATCTATGGCTGCCTTTGTGCTATAGCAGCAGAATGCAACAGTGGGGGGAACCTGGGTGGCTCAGTGGGTTAAGCCGCTGCCTTCGGCTCAGGTCATGATCTCAGGGTCCTGGGATCGAGTCCCGCATCGGGCTCTCTGCTCGGCAGGGAGCCTGCTTCCTCCTCTCTATCTCTGCCTCCTCTGCCTACTTGTGATCTCTGTCAAATAAATAAAATCTTTAAAAAAAAAAAAAAAGAATGCAACAGTGGGGACAAAAATAGTATGGCTCAAAGCCCTAAAATATTCACTCTCTGGCCCCTTACAGACAAGTTGGCTGACCTCTGATCCCCTTGGTGGAATATTACGCATCCTTTAAGAAGGTGATGTGAGGCGGAGAAAAGCAAGCTACACAGCTTCATAGACTGGATGATTCCATTTATGTAAAAAGAAAAAAAACCTTGCAAACAAAATCACATGAAACTGTACATAAACAGAACAGAAAGCATAAAAATAATGAAAAGAAATAGATGAAAATATTAACTTTTTTTTTTAAGTAGAAACATGAGTACTTTTTTTTTTAATATTTTATTTATTGACAGAGAGAGAGAGAGATCACAAGTAGGCAGAGAGGCAAGCAGAGAGAGAGGAAGAAGCAGGCTCTCTGCTGAGAAGAGAGCCTGATGCGGGGCTTGATCCCAGGACCCTGAGATCATGACCTGAGCCGAAGGCAGAGGCCTAACCCACTGAGCCACCCAGGCGCCCCATGAGTACATTTTTTTTAAGATTTTATTTATTTATTTGACAGACAGAGATCACAAGTAGGCAGAGAGGCAGGCAAAGAGAGAGGAGGAAGCAGGCTCTCCGCAGAGCAGAGAGCCTGATGCGGGGCTCGATCCCAGGACACTGGGATCATGACCTGAACTGAAGGCAGAGGCTTTAACCCACTGAGCCACGCAGGCGCCCCACATGAGTACTTTTTTTTGCATTCTTATACTTGTTTTTATTTTCTGATTCTTAAGAAATATGCAAATATTGTATAATGAAACAATACACATGTTTTAAAAAGAGAGCTGCCTGGTTGTCTATCTTAGCTCTGGGCATCCTAGTAGCCAAGCAAAGAGTAAAATAAGGGGGATACTATTGTCGGTCGTAGGACGGTGCCAGGGAACAAGGAAGGTCAGGCTCTCTTGGACTAGATATCTGAGAGGGCTTGGTGACCAGGATTCAAGAGAACCAAGCAAAACCAGGGACAACTTTCTCTGTTTTTTAATAAATATGCTTAACTATTTCCTGCCTCCATGGCTATTCCTGGTTCTTGGCCCCCCAAATGATGCCCAAGAGAGAAGACTAAGCTATGGTTCTATAGAGGCAACTGTCCTGGGGGCCATAGTGATAGGATTTTTCATCCATCCTTTCATCAGGAGTTTTCCAGAAGTGAAAACTTCTGGAAGAAAAGCATCCACGCCTCCAATGGACCCATGCATTCTTGGCAGAGAGTCTGAAAGAATAAAACTTACATTGAGGACCAGAATGAGAAACAGAGAAAGATGGGGTGCTCTGGGAGTTGCTGTCCCTGATTGGGATTCTGCTGACCCTCTGGGGCTTTTTGGAGCCCAGCTGGCAAACTGTTCCTTCGGACCCACCCACCCCCCACCCCCCGGGGACCGGTACAGTCCCTGGTCTTTTGCCAGGTTGAGGGCACTGACAAGGGCTGCAGAAAGGATGCTGTGCTCCTACAGAAGACAGAGCCGTGTCCTCTAGAGAAAACTATGAGGGCAAAAATAAGGTTTCATCGTGAAGGTTAAAAAGTGGAACTCATGATTGTGCTTCTGTGATCTTCCACGGCCCTGGGTGAGGTAAGGAAAGGTTTGACCTCTCCAATAGCAGTTCCAGCGTAGTCCAAAGCCTCTGACAGGTGGTAGGTGGTAGGCTGAAGCCCAAGGTGAAGAGGGTCTCTGGCAGGGACAAATGTGTAAACTAAAGTCCCATTCCATTCCTAGTCCAAGCAGGAAGAAAAGAGGCCTGCTAGCCATGGGGTGTGGAGCAGTACAAGGAAGTGACTGAAACAAGGGTTCTGGATCAGATTTGAATCCTGCTATGTTACTGATTGGCTGTGCCCAAGGGAAAGTCGTTGATTCTTTCCAAGCCTCAGTTTCCTCCATCTGTGGAAAAGGAAAATGACAGCCATCTGTGGGTTAAACGAGATAGTGCATGCCAAGTGCTTAGTGCCCGATCTATCCCACAGCAGGAGCTCGGTCACGGTTTTGCTATTTGCAGCGATAGACCTGGCAAGCCTGAAACCCACCATGCCAAGGGGATGGTAAGACTACGACTTGATCTTCTATTCGTGCAGTCTTAAAGAAAGACTCGGGAATGTTCTGGGGCTGTCACTAGTTTCCTGTCCTGACAGTTTCCTGTCATTGGTGAATAGAAGACGCACTGATAGAATTTCTAGAAGAGCTGGGAGAAGCCAGGAGGGGCCATGGCCCAGGTGAGTGGCTCAGGAAGCCTCTAGAAGGATTTGACAGGATGGTCTACCTGTCAGGGTAATACCACAGGGAGAACACCTCTGTGAGGACCTGTGGTCAAGGGTCTTCTCCTCCAAGCAGTTGTCCCTATCCACATGAGGGACATGTGCCACACCATCTCTGTTGTGTCTTTGGGCCAGGCATCGTGAGTCCTGTGGTGGACACTTGCTGGGTATTGGCCACTCTGCATCCCTTCTCCCTGCTTCTGTAATAGCACCCCGATTTCATCCGGGGTCCTGGTCTTGGGAGACAGTAAACCAAAGCTCCCTTGTAGCCCATGGGCGGGCACGAGACTAAGCTAGGTACTTGAATGCTCTCTTTCAGATCCTGGAATCTTCTGTTGGCCATAGCAAGATTGCCACCAATTAGTTTATGGGTTTTTTGCTCCCCAGAGGAGCCCTGGCTCCTTTCTGAGCCTAGTCCCCTAGTCCCCTAGCCTTCCCATCAGTTCTTGGAGTTTCTTCTGACTTCAATCCTTTTGCTTATGTTGTTTTAAATTGTTATGTTGTTTTAAATTGATTGCCACCAATTAGTTTATGGGTTTTTTGCTCCCCAGAGGAGCCCTGGCTCCTTTCTGAGCCTAGTCCCCTAGCCTTCCCATCAGTTCTTGGAGTTCCTTCTGACTTCAATCCTTTTGCTGATGTTGTTTTAAAAGTCAGCTTGCATTGCTTACACCAAAGAACCCTAATGGGTACAAAGGGGAAGAAGTCAAAATGGCACCAAATGCAAACAGGAAAAGTTCAAGTTAAATAGTGGGAACTACCCAATAGCTATTACCCTCATTTCTTCTCTGTTGCTGGAGGCCTGCTTTTATTGGGGCCAGCTGTTCCCCAGGCCTGGGCGGGGGGACCATGATCAGTCCAATGCAGTGGTTGGATTCCACTTTCTTTTTTTTTTAAGATTTTATTTATTTATTTGACAGAGAGAGACACATTGAGAGAGGGAACACAAGCAGGGGGAGTAAGAGAGGGAGCATTGGGCTCCCTGCTCAGGCTTCCCGCTGAGCAGGGAGCCCGATGCAGAGCTCAGTCCCAGGACCCTGGGATCATGACCTGAGTCAAAGGCAGACGCTTAATGATTGAGCCACCCAGGTGCCCCTGGATTCCGCTTTCAAGTGACTGGTTCGGGCATGGACAGGTGACTGAATTCTCGCTAGTGGGACCTATGGCTCCCATTTTACAGCTAAGGCAAGTCTTTCTCAGCATTTCTGGGAAAGTGGTTCCTTGCTAAAAAAAAAAAAAAAAAAAAAAAAAAAAAAGAGAGAGAGAGAGAGAGAGATTTGGGGGAAGATGCTCCTCTTCTGCACATCCACCCCCATGTCTGCAAATGGCCCCTGGAATTGTCCTATGACCCTGGGTGAGATGATGCAGATTCAGTGGTGAGGATGCAGACGGGCGGAAGTGGGAAAATACGCATACCCTTGACCTTACGGGACTGCCAGGTTATTCAGCTGGGAACTGCCTCTATCTACAAGCTTCCTGAGTTAATAAATCCTTGTTGTTTAGCCCACTTGTTATTTTCTGTTACATGCCCAAAGCATCCTAATACCCAGCCAGAGTTGCAGAACTGGGAACGTGTGCCCCAATAGCACGCTGGGACCGCAGCATCAAGGACCAGTGGCAGAAAGAAACCCGGAGACGGGAGCATCCAGAGGTTGGGGCACCCACCCCATGGGGCCAAGCAGGGCCCTTCACGGGTGGGACACAGGCAGCTCCTCGCAGCGGCAATCTCTACAGCTCGAAGAATGGCCAAGGAATTTGTTTAAGGCAAGAACCCAGCCAGCAGCTTGAGGGTCCCAGGAAACAGAATTTAGCCCAAAGTGATGTCTGGGTGAAATGGTAACAGCCACTCAGGGTCTCAGGGCCTGGAGTTCACGCACAGCTCTGACCCTTGTAGAGATTTGGAGTCGAAGGCAGAGAAACAGCCAGAAAGAGGCAAACTCAGTTCTGCAGAGTCACCAACACAGCAGGGCTTAAGGGAAGATGCTGCTTGGCAGGCAGCCCCTCCCCCACCACCCCCATTGATGGGCACCAGCCATGGGAATGCCAGATGTACAATTCAAGGCAACCAGGCCAATTCCAGGGCCCAGGCCCAGGCCCAGGCCCAGATGAGCTTCTGACCACAGTGGCTCAGATGGTGGGCAGATGTATTGGAGGGACGGTGTCCAGAGCTGAGCGAGGCAGCCAGGGGCTAGCAGGCTTAGGTCAGGAAGCAATCTCCATCAGGAGTTGGAAGAGCCCCAGCAAGATTACCAGCAGACTTCAGTCCCGTGGTGTGCAAGTGACCCCAGTGTCTCAGAGAGACAGCCCTGTTTGAGACTAACAGGACAGCAGCTAGACCAACGCCCCCTCCCTCCATCCCATCCTTGTGCATCAGCCAAGGGGATCAGTTTCCTCCTGCTACATTCACACCTCCAAACTGCCTGTTCAGCGTGCCCATATCCCTTTTTCTGACACTGAACAAGCCCCAGAAATAATCCCTAGGGGTCACTTTCGGAGCTGGAAAGATCCTAAATGGTCATCGAAGTTACCACTCTCATGGGATCAAAAGGGAAACAGAGGCACGGAAAAGAGCAGGGGCATGCTCTTACCCAGCTCTGGCCCGGGGCAGTCATCCCCATCTCTAAGATCACACCGGCTCTGACCTTCCCGGGTTCAGTTTCAACAGGATGAACATGAAAAATTGTAAATGAATGTTTCTGAGTCACATGAAATGGTGCTAATCTTAAGCCTGCAGTGAGGGTCTGGCTCACCCTTCCCTTGTGTCTCCTGTTCCAACAGCTGGGTCCCCTGCAAGCTCAATCCTACCACGTGTTCTTGAACCAACCCTTCTTCCCCTTATAATCATCATAATCATCTACAGAACCCCTGGCTCGAACTGGCCTGCTCTAATATTGTGCCTGTTTCTGGAAACTGTGTCACTATCCCATTCCCAAGGCCCGGGATCCGCCTTATTGCTCAGTCCTGGTTCCGTGCCCAGCTGTAACTCCACACCCCACGCCCCAGCCCCCAGTGCTGTGACTGGGCCGCACGGTGGGGATATGACAGTGGCCAGTGAGGCAAGTGCTTCCTGCTGGGTGAGAATTTTGCATGAATTCCTTGATCAAATCCCGAAAGAGGGCTATGTCACGCAGTGACTATCATTGCTCCCATTTTACAGATAAGGGAGCTCAAGGACAGCTCGCCAAAGGTCACCAGGCTAATAAGTGGCAGTGCCAGAATGTCCCCTTAAATCCTACGTCAGCTGGTTGTCTGGCCTGGACTGGATTCCTCCCACTGCCACCCTCTGGGTTGGTCTGGTAGACCCACTCTGTTCTGGGGGCATGGTCCGTTCAACTCCCCTCTGCCCCTACTCTGGAATCTCTCCGAGCTTCTCCCACGTCCTTCAAGGAGGATGTGAGATTGAACGGCCCTGGAAGAACAGGTGGGGGTGGGGAGGGAGGACAAGAAGAAGCCGGAAATCAAGCTCGTTATTTGCAAACGTAGAGCCTGTAATAGTATCCACGAGGCTGGCTCCCTCTCCCACTCGCTCAGTGGGAGTCACTGGGCGACATACAGCTTCAGGGGCCGATGGCAGCCGGCTATCACACCCACCATCCAGGGGAAGCTGAGAAAGTTTGACAGTCCTGTGTTCAGATCCCAGCTCTGTCCCTTATAAATTCCACAAACTTGAGGCAATTCCAGGTGAAAGGGGGCCTCTTCGGTCTCCAACCCCCAGGCTGTGACATGGGGCTAATGACACTAATCTTGTGTGGCCCTCACAAGGACAACACCCATGTCCTGTGCCTGGGGCTCAGTGAAGACTGGTTCCCTTCCATGCCTTTCCCTCGTTTGGCTCCCACTCCCGTGGCGGCTGGTTGCCTCCTGCACCATATCCAGAGAGATGGCCTCTCGGGGCCGAGAAGCCTGAGCCATCCCAACGATGCCCACCACGTACGTGGCTGGCAGGGACTCGAGCACACTCAGCATGCTGGAGATAAATACAGGGTCCAGGCACCTGATTCTAAACAATGGACTATTCTGAGGGTTTAATTGCTCATCCAGGGGAAGGCAGGCTCTGGGCAGTGACCAACCCTGGAGAGTCAGGACAAGCACTGGGGCAGCAAACCCACCAAGGGACAGGTGCAGAAAGGCCAGCCAACAGGTGACAGATCCCAGAATGGTACACAGGGAGGGTGCTTAAAAAGCCTCAAGGGTGACCACACTCACAGTGTATAAGGGGGGAAACTGAGGCTCAGGGTGGCAAGCACTTTGATTCGTGGCTGTGACAAATGCTCTTCAAGCACCTTCTTCCATGCTCGGCCTCAGGGATTTTGCAGTATGTGGGGACACAGAGGGCACACATGCAATCACGTGCCTGGAGACAACTGCCAGGAGGCAGGGACGGGGCTGCAGGAGCACAAAGGCATGCCACACTAATCACATGGGTCTTGAGTCCACGCATGCATTCATTCATGCGCTCTGTGCTTGTATGCGCCAGGCACTGTTCAGGTGCCGTAGACACAGCCCCCAGTAAATTCCAGTTCCAGCCTTTGCAGCGTTTCCAGTGTCATGGCGGAGAGGGGTGGTCACAGATAAAAGAAGGGCTACGGGACAGAACAGTAGGGCATCTAATGCTGTGAAGACAAATACAGCAGCAGAGGGGGAGAGCGGGTACCTGTCCTTGAGTGATGCTTTATGTAGATAGTCTGGTTGATGCTAACGATGGCAAATGAACATTAGCACATGCGGTTGGCAGTACGACGAATGTTCTAGCTTTGAGTAAAGAGGAGAACCAAGGCCCCAAAGGTGACCTGCCTTGGGGGTCACAAAGCACCAGCAACAGAGTCAGGAACTGCCCCTGGTCTCCTGTCTCACAGGCTGAAGGTGATTGCCTGCCCAGCTGGACAGCCCCTCTGCCCCACCACCCTCCCCCACCCCCACTGCCACCACCTTCCCCACTTCTTTCCCAGCGGGAAGGCACCAGGCCTCTCTGCTGGGTGGGGGCCCAAGCCAGGCCCTGCAACTCACCAGTGGTCCACACCAGCCTTGGGCGCTGGACACCGCCAGCCAGAGCCCTGGCCAGGCACGCACAGCAGGCGGGTGCCTCCCCTCTGCCACCTCCTGTGGAAATCAGTGGTGCTCTCGTGTCAGATACATGTGGTCCCGCCACTTCTGAGCTGTGTGACCTGGACATGTTCAGTGGAGCACCTGTCAGGGCTGGGGCTGGCACTGCTGTCACAGAGCTGGGCGAGGAAGATTAGACAGTGACGTGTGGGATGGCCACTCATGTCTGTGAGCACCCTCTCTCCTTGCGCCTTCCTCTGGACTTCCTCCGGCCATGCCTGGCAGGCAGCCCAGAGGCTCGCTCCCTCCTCTGGGCTCCCACGGCTCTGAGGACACTCGTGTCCTCTTGCCGTGTCTGCCACTGGGCCCTCAACAGATGGCCTGCCCCCAGGGAGCCGCCTGGGCCCCTTGTACCTCCCAGCAGCCGCCTGCCTGGCCACCGCTCCATTAATGGCCCCCTTACTGCGGTGGGCCGGGAAAGCAGAGCCTGAAGAAAAAGGGGGCAGGCAGAACTGTGGGCTTCTTTAAGAGACTAATGACCCTGGACAAGTTAACTTTTTTTTTTTTTGGTAAATGAGGATAATAACCAGTACCTAAGGTTCTGCAAAATTATATGGTGATTTTAATATGATTGTTTCCGTGAAAGAATCATAGGTTGAGACCAGAATAGTCAATCTGTCACCTGGTTTAAAATCATTGGCACAGTGTCCTGCCCCTCGGTGTTCTCCTCCCGTTGAACTCGCCAATGACTGGGAACTCACTACCTGCTGAGCAGCCATACCATGTTTGGACTGCTTCTGAGCAGTTAGAAACTTTCTGTCTGTGCTTGAAGACCCGCTATGGTGAGCACAGGAATGCAGAGAGTGGGTGGTGAGCCAGCCAGGAGAGGGTCTAGGGAGAATTGCGGGAGGGCCAAAGGAGGGTGCGGGAGCTGAGAGGAGCACCAGGGAGCACTCCCAATGGAGCCCCTCCCACGTTGTCAGCAGCCCTTCCCAGATAAACTCCCACTCAAGGGGTCTGCTCTGCTCTGGCCCAGCCCTTCCAGAAGACATCCTGCCTGGGCAGCCTCCTTCCCCGGGGCTGCTCAGTGGTGGGACCACAGGGGCCTGGGTTCTCAAACCCTGATGTATGATTAATGACTCTGATGAGCTCACCAGCCCAGGGAGGGAGGGCGATCCGAGGGGAGGCCAGAGGAAGGCTGGTTATGGATTTTAACCCTCTGATGTTACTGGCTGGGAATTTAACATCAATAATTCAAGGCAGTGGGGAGGAGGGGTTGAGAAAAATGTGAAAGAGAGAGGGAGGTAAGGAAGAAGGGAGAGAGGTCAGGAAGGAGGGGGGAGGGGCAGAGGCACAGATGCATTTGTGCAATGTTCCCCCATGTGCCCCTTCTGCCTCCTTCAACTCCTTCAAGCCCCACTGCAGTCTGTGAAGGCTCACACACACACACACACACACACACACACACACACACACACTTAGCTGCCACCCCATCACCCGGTTCAGAAATGGTGTCTCAGAGAGGAAAAGCAAGGGTTTTAGGAGGGGTAAGGGAAGAGACCCAGGTCCACGGATCCCAGAACCCAGGTTCTTTCTGCAACAGCTTGACTCTGGAGGGTAGCCAGGTCGGGTAATATAGACGGTCCCTGCCAGCGTCAGGATGCCCAGTCCAGCTCCCACGCTGGGGCTGACACGTGGTCAGATGAGTTTGCAGGGCTGTGCCCCAGGAGAGAAACCAGCCATTGGCCTTCTGGACAGCACCAGAACTTTGTTGCTGGAGCTGAAAAAATTAACTGCTATATTTAAAAGCATTGTTCCGTTGCTAAGGCAACAGAGGGGCTAAGAATAATATAAAAAGATGCTATCCCAGGTTGTCATTGGCAACCCAATTTTAAGGGTGTGTGTATGTGTTTTAAAAGAAGTGTGGGGGGGTGAGGTTCAGACTGTCTTCCCCACTCCCTCTGGCACCATCTGCCCCAGGGACATATCCAAGATGTAGCCAAGCCTGGGATCTCACCGGTCTGCCCAAGTAGGGGAAGGGCTGGCACATCCTGGCCCCGAGCCTAAAGATAAAGGTGGCTCCCTTTCCCGGATTGCTATCCACTCTGGAGAGCCCCCCCACTGCCTGGGCCGCTTCCCCCCACCCCGCTGTGGAACCCCAGCCAGAGGCACCTCTCAAACAGATGGCCCCAAAATAACTTCTTCTCCCCGACCTGGGAGCTCGCAGCCAGCCTGGCAGACTCCCCGGGGACCACCAAGGAACACAGATGGTGGGGAGAGAAGAACAGGAGGCAGATTCATCGATCTCCAGCCTGGATGTCAGGGCTGAGAGGTGGCTTGGGGCAGACACAGGCACAGGGCAGCCCCGGCTCTCTGAGGGGTCCTAGAGTGAAGCGCCAGGTCTGACCTTGGTCCGGAGCCAGGGTCCCGGACAGCAGGCCTGATGAGGGACAACAAGAAGGCAGACGGGGACTGCGGCTCCTTGCACACCAGCCAGCTGCTTGTCGGGGCTGGGATGGAGAGGCTCCTGGGAGACACAGAACTGGATGGCAAAACGAACGAAGAGAAACCCCAGGGCGGTTCACCAGCAGTCGAGTTTCGGAAAAAGATTGTTATCTTTACCTTTGTCACAGTCAAGCCATGTGGAGGAAAGCTGTGAAATCAGCCGAACAGGGGACCCTAGCCCAACTTGGCCACATATTGCTGTGTGACCTCAAGCGAGGCCCTTAGCCTCTCTGGGCCTTGGTCTGATCACAAGTAGAAAAGACAATGAATTTTTTTAAGGCATGTGGCTTGGCTTTGATGAACTGATGGGTATAGGGCGCCAGGCTTAGCCCACAGAATGCCCTCCAGAGGTAGCATGATCCGTCAGGAGAAATCTTTGCCTTAGTGTTTCCCTGTGTTGAGCCAACCCTGAAGGCCACAAAAGCACCTGGGGAACTTGGGTGGGAGGAGGGACAGTGGGTGGAAGTAGTCTGGGAAGCCTTCTCTAAGGAGGTGAAATTCTAAGAGGATGACATTTCTGAACAAATAAGTAAGGAATCACACCTGGCTGGGGACGTTCCAGGCAGAAGGAATGATTAGAGCCACGGCCGGGAGGAGGGAGAGGACAAGGAGGGTCTGAGGGCAGCGGACAGGCTCCCTGGGCCAGTACCTGCAAGAAAGGCTTGCTGGGGAAGAGAAATGACCAGATCTGTGTTTCAGAAAGACCTCTGTGGGGAAGCTAGTCGAGCGGAGGGAGGCCCATGGGGATGCTGGTGTAAGAGTCCAGACCTGATAAAGGAACCGGGGCTAACGCAGAACAAGCTTTTATAGGTTATAAGGTATATCCACATCCATGACCTCATGGGATCAAGCCAGGATGGACAGATGGTACTGCCCAACCCTAGCGCTCTCCCAATCTTTGTCAGGGCCTCCCATAGGCAGGAGGTACCCACCATGTATAGAGTTGCTACCTATCGATTTCCCTCCTGAAGTGGGCAAGTCCCGGAGAGCTGAGGGGCCCAGTGAGAGAGACATCTCATGGTGGCTGTGGTCAGGGAGGGCCTCCTAGAAGAGAGGCAGGGCTTGGTCACAGAGAGCCACGAGCTCCAGGTTGAAGGGCTGCAGCTCTTGGGGGCAGTGAAGACCTGTGGGGAGCCAGGAGGGGTCAAGGGAGTGGGAGATGTGAACAAAGCAGTTTTAGGAAGCCAAGCTGGGTCAGACATCGAACAGCCTAGCTCCTCTCCCTGCCTCTCAGACATGGGACCCTCGTTCTCCAGTTGTCTGAGTGTTAGCAAGAGACACGAGACCTCCAGAAGCACGTCATGGAGAATGGGTATGTTTACTCAACAACGACTCTTATTTCAACAGAAGACACTAGTCCCCCGCCATACCTCAGCCTTCCTATCTCCCCTTGCAAGGGCAGGATGCACTTCTGGGCTTCTTTCCCTATGAGGGAGGTGTCCCAAATGTGTCTGGGACAGTGTCTGGGCCTCAGGGAGTTCAGGTGGGGTCAGCACGGAGGCAGAGAGCAGTTCCAAGTGGCTCAGCATCTGGGAGACCGGAACCTGGGTAGAAGTTTCTGGGCCAGGCCAGCCCCAGGAAGCCTGGTCCTTGCCTTTTCTCCCTCTTCAACAAATATATACTGGGATCTCTTATGTGTCAGGCACTGTTCTAGGCATTGAATCAAACAAAATTCCTGCCTTCTTGGGGCTTCAATTCTATTAGGGAGACAGTCAACTGTCAACAGATAAATATCCTCGGTGGTAATGAAGACTAGGAGAGAAATCAACAACTCGGGGGAGGGAAAGGGACCAGAGGTTTGAGTGAAGGTAGTCAGGGAAGGTTTCCTGAAGGAGGTGAGATGCTAAAGGGCTGACATTTCAGCAGAGGCCTGAACAAAGCAAGGGGGCAGCGGAAAGAGTATTTTGGGGGAAGAGTATTTTAGGCAGAAGGAATGGTACACGCAAAGGACTTGGAGCAGGGACGAGTTTGGTGTGTTTCTCTGCTCCCTCATCTAGAGATCTTGGGGAAAAAAGAGGTGTAGAGACAGCAGGTGTCTTGCTGAGAGTCATCGTGTTGATTAGAGGCCAAGCAGGGTGAGAGGACAGTGTGCTGCCTGTCTGTCCACGGTCCGTGTGCCACTTAATGGGTGACTGGCCACATTTCAGGGCATGGGCTCCGGCCAGAGTACAGCTGCTGACTGGGAGTGGGGGAGAGGGCTCTGAGGGTAAGACAGTCATCCGGTCAACAGGTATTAACTGAGTACCGACCACACGCCAAGTGCTGGCTGTGTAGGGCCCAGACACAGAGCACGACACACATGGACAGAAGCACTTGCCATCATGGAGCCTACGTTCCAACACAGGCTGCAGAATCCCCCAGAATCTGGGAATCTCAGAACGAACATGACTGCATCTTAGCCTCAGAGAATTCTGCATGACTTCAACCACAGGCTTTTGGCACAGGACAATAAGAAGGGACCTTTGGCAGCACTTGGTCCATTTTCAAGAGGGAGGGACTGAGGCCTGGAGCCTGGAAATGTCCCACACGTGGCAGCTGGGGGGAAGCTGGGACCTTATGTCCCCAAGTCCAGGTTCCCGGCCCACTGGGCTGTGTTGGGTAACAGAGAGGAGCGTGGGCTTGGGAGCCAGACAGACTGGCTGTGTGTCTGTCCCTCATGCTGGCTAAGGTGCAGAGTCCTTGTGAACCTCAGCTTCCCCATCTGAAAGATGGGACGAATATGGCATCTGTCTCAGACAGTCCTTGTGAAAATGACGGTAACATATGTAAAGGGCTTGGTGAGGTCAATGCCCCACATGCTTGCTGTTGTTTTTGTAATCATTTGTGAAACTTCAAGGACACTGGTGTCTCTTCTTGAAGGTGACAGAGATCGGACTCTGCTGTGTGCTGAACAGCTGGCCTGCCCCAGCTAGCCAGCTTAGTATCCCGCAGAGGGTCTGCCCCAGCATGCTAGCTGATGGAGGGGAAGGGTTGTTTCACTCCCACCTCGAAACAGAAACATCATGTGTGTGGCCTGGCCTGAGTCCTCCTCCTTCGTCCCTCCCCTTCTCTCCATTCCTTCCTGCGTCTCTGTCTCTGTCTCTGTCTCTCTCACACACACACAGAGGCATGTGCTGCAGTTAAGGCCATCAGACTTTAGCCAACCCCAGGCAGTGGGAGCCAAAGAGAAGCAGAGAAGTTTCCAGAAGATTCTAGCTTGGAGTGGGGGTACATGTTTTAACCCTCCTCCTAGGCTAGGCTAAAAGGAAACTTGAAGGACGTAGGGCCTGTCCAGAGGTCAGGAGGGCAAGAGCCCATGGCCAGGCGGGGTTGATGAGAAACACACCACTAAGACAAGAGACCAGGCCCAAGAGCCAGAGTGGAGGGCTCAGAGCGTGCAGCAGAAGCCATGGTAGCTGCGCAAAAGGCACCCCAGAGGACATCCTGGAAGAGGAGGGGTGGGGGAAGGAAGCTTCCCATTCAAGCTTCCAAGGATGGAGAGGATCTGGCCAAACAGATTCCATTGCTCAGTATGGAGCCAGCATTAAAGGCAGAAAAATAACAAAGTACAGAAGCACAGAGGTTGGAACTTTTGGGGTACAGAACAACAGTGAGGCTCAGCGAGGATTTGGGCTTTTTTCTAAGCGGGAAGTAAGAAGTGAGCAAACAGGAATTCTTTCATTCACGTGAATAACTCACCCTTCTAAAAAAAGCCGAGGCAGACTGGGCAGGCTGTCTTTCCTTCCTGCACCTGAATTGTTCCATCTCCTAAATGTGTGTGTCCATGACGTGGGAGGGAGAGAGCCCCAGAACAGATATTCCTGACCGACAGGTGGTCATTGGCTGCCCCCGCCCCCACTCAACAGACCTGGGGCCAATGTCTCTGTGCCCATTGAGAAGTCCCAGGCACATCCGAAAGCCTTGGGTATCCTGGGACAGCCATGTGTGTCGTGCTCTGTGTCTGGGCTCTACACAGCCAGCACTTGGCATGTGGTTAGTACTCAGTTAATACCTGTTGACCGGATGACTGTCTTACCCCCAGACTGTCTCTATCCTGGGACAGCCTGGGACAGAGCCCTTCCTCAGCCTCTCTTCCACCATGTGGCACCCCAGGTGGGATGACTGTTCATGTCCACACTGGATAACTGACCCTCAAAGGGGCGAGGTGTTTGGCCTAAGTCTTGCACCTGGTTAAGCAGCAGAGCTGTGGTTCGAAACCAGGAGCATGGAGCTCCCAGACCCCAAGTCCCTTCCATCAGGGTAGGCTGTCTCTTGCCCTTAAGTTTGCACAGGCCAAGAAGGGAAGCCAAGATGGTCTCACAAGGCTCATACTAGAGGGTCACCGAGGCCTGGCCACATCTGCCGTTCCAGAGGCCCAGCCTTTCTGAGATAGCAGATCCCAGCTTTGGTTTCAACCAAGCGCCCCTCCCAAGCCACCTTGGCCTTTCCTACGCCTCCCCTGCCCACCATCCAACATCCACCCAGGCCTCCATCTGGGTCGCAAATATTGAAACCTCCTCAGAGCAGCCAGGGAATCCCATGATCAGTACACTGACCCAGAGGTGTCCAGAACACCACCTCCAAGCAGACCCCCGGGGCTGCTCCCAGGCCCCAGGTGCAACTCTTGAAGAGACTAAGGGAGAAAAATACTGCTGTTTTCTCCACTGGCACACCCGACAAATGGAACAGTTCATTCACAGGTTGATTCCATTCAGACACGCTTGGTATCGCTTTGGGTCCATCCAGAGAGACATGCTTATCAGATCCTGGCTCGCCCACTTCGAGGACTAAGGAGCCCACACCACGATTCCACCTCTTCAAAGCCTAGTACGTACCATTCCTATGTAAGGGCTTGAGAGAGCTACAGGTCAAATGGGCAGAACCGGAGCCAGGCTCTGATTCAAGAAGCTCCTTGATCCAGGAGAACACAGAATCCTGGATCACTGTTGGTGGGAACGGAAAATAGCGTGGCCACCACGGAAAAGAGTATGGCTGGTCATCGAAAAATTAAAGATAGAATTAGCACATGATCCAACAACTTCACTTCTGGGTATTTCTCAAAAAAAAAGAAAGAAAGAAAGAAAGAAAGAAAGAAAGAAAGAAAGAAAGAAAGAAAGAAAGAAAGAAAGAAAGAAAGGAATTAGAATCCTGAAGAGCTAGCTAGCTGCCTTCCCATATTCCTGCAGCATTATTTACAATCGCCAAGATAGGCCTACAACCTAGGTGTCCATTGACGGACGCATGGAGAGAGAAAATGTGCCAGATACCCACAAGGGTATTATTCAGCCTTAAAAAGAAGAAATCCTGTAATATACAGCAAGGCGGATGAACCCAGAAGACAATTTGCCAAGGGAAAAAGCCGGTCACAGAAGGGCAAATCTTTTTGATTCCACTTATATAAGATAGGAAAATAGTCAATGTCACAGAAATAGAGAGTAGGAACTGGTTGCCAAGGGGCTGGGGGAAAAGAGAATTGGGGAGGTGCCGTTCAAAGGGTATAAAGTTTCAGTTACATGAGATGGTCAAGTTCTAGAGCTCTGCTGCCCATCACACCTGTAGTTAATAGATACTATATGGTCCACTTACAACTTTGTTAAAAGAGTAGATTTCAGCGGCACCTGGCAGGGGCTCCATTGGTTAAGCATCTGCCTTTGGCTCAGGTTGTGATCTCAGGGTCCTGGGATTGAGCTCTGTGTTGTCAGCCTCCCTGCTCAGTGGGGAGCTTGCTTCTCCCTCTCCCTGCCCTCTCCCCAGCTCTTGTGCTCTGTCTCTTTCTTGCAAATAAATAAATACAATCTTTTTTAAAAAGTAGATTTCATGCTTAATATTATAATTTTAAAAAGCTCATAAGCTAGAAGAAGAAATATAGATAGGTCACAGGTTCATTAATAGTGCTAATAGCAAATATCTATATAACTCATTTCCTGTGCCAGACACATGTCTGAGGTTTTACCTATATCAATTCATTTAACGCTGGCAACAATACTATGAAGGATGTTCCACGATCATCTCCACTAGACAGAAGAGTAAACCGAGGCACAGAGAGGTTGCGTGATTCACCCAGGACTGCAATCACACTGCTCCCAGGCGCAGAGCCGGGACTGGAACCCAGGCAGCGGCTGCAAGTCTGTGTTCTAGCCTCACACTTGTGCTGTGTCGTGGTGCACACAGGTATATTCCTAACAGGTGACACACTGGGCAGTATGGGGTGGGGGTGTGATTGACTCCACCAGGAGGAGGGGGTGTGGAAATTTTCCAAAAGGAGAGGTACTTGAACTGCACTTTCATCAATGAAGAAACGCCATCACCCCTGAAGCCAGCGGTGAACACAGCCCCAGAAACCCCTACCATCCCCATCCCCCTCCCCTCTCTGGTGCAGCTGCCTCTAGTCCTCCCTGCTACAAGCTCCCAGGGATCTCCGTGAGCATCTCCTTTGTAGTGGGGACACAGTCTGCTTTGCCCCAGCTCCAGACTTGTCTCACCTCCCTCCAGAGCAGAGCCCTTGTCACACCACCCGCTTCTGACTGGCCTGGGAGGTAGCTGGCGCTTGCGGAATATTTGTGGAATTGACATGGATTTCTCTTACATGCTGGGGAGAGCCCTCACAGAACCGGGAGACTGGCCAAATTTTTGGCCTGCTCTTTTCCCCTCTTCCCTTCTCTCCTTCCTCCTTCCCCCTTCCTTTCACTTTCAACAGTTATTATTGCAAACGCATTGTATGTAGCTGCTGGGATACAACAGGACGGCCACTATTCCGCAGTCCTCACAGTGCGGTAGGGGCAACAGACCAGCAAAAAAACTAAGGCAGAGTGACAAGTCCTGGTGGGGGGTGAGTCCACAGGTGCAGAAGCACATTGGACAGATGGCCTTGGGTGTGGAGGGGGCAGTCAAGGAAGGCTTCCCAGAAGTGGCATCTAAACTGCAACCCATGTATTGAGGTAGGAATTAGTCTCAGTGTGTGTGTGTGTGTGTGTGTGTGTGTGTGTACACACATACATGCATTTTTTTGCACTTATGGGGAGGGAGGTTAACCCCAGAGCTTTCTAGGAAGAGGGAAGCATGTTTGCAAAGACCCAGAGGCACAGGACTGCACCACAGTCCTGAAGGTTCTAGCACAAAAGGGCAAAGGGAGAAGAGAAAGAGCAGTCCTTCAAGTGACTCTAAAGGAATTTGGCATTTAACATTGGAGACCACAGGCAGCTAATAAAGGATTTTATGCAAAGGCTGATGTGACCTGATTTGTGTTTTTAAAAGAACCCCTGGTACGCTATGGGGAGGAGCCTAGAGGTGTGCGGTGGGGGGGGGGGGGGTGGCAGCTACAGGATCCAGGTAAGAGAGTGGTAAGCAGTGGTTAGCAGAGGAAGAGGACACACCTGACAGATCTTGAGTCAACAGGACTCCCTTGCCTTGGGTGGGGTGGGGGACCTTTTGGAGATGAATCTCGAGTCTGGGGGATCCCAGCCTTTCCCAGGCCCCTCTTCTCTCTACCACCATCTTCATCCTCATCCCACTGGCACAGCTGGAAGCCAGGGAACTTGGGGGAGGGAGGCGACTCCATCAAACACTATACTTCCAGCTCCATCCCGTTAACTGGGAGCAATCCTACCAGCAGACAGTGTGCCCACACCATAAAAATCATAACCCACACCCAGGTATATCCACCCCCCAAAAAAGATGCTGTGACGCATCAGCAGAATTGGCTGATTCTGATAATTCCTGTGAATATTTGCTACTTGCACATCTCACTTTATTGTCTGCGAGCCCTCAGCAGCAGTCAACCCGTGCCAGGTGCCAGTAGCTGGAAAAGCCAATGGGAGAAAAGCGTGAAAATGAGATCAATCCTAAGTAATAATTTTGTTCTTTACTACAAATTGGGGAGAGAGAGGTATCAATTTAGTTCAGCCGTGGAAACCAAAACAGCACAACTTTCGGACAAGGGGGGGAAGTGCTCCTCAAGCTTTCTCCTGGTCGAGCCTGGACAGCAATCTGATTAAGTCGCAAACGCATGAGGGTGAATGACCACCGAGGACCCCGACCCCTCCCAGAGCTGCGAGGGGCTTGGCTCTAGAAACAGAGAGCAAACAGCTTTCCCCACAGCCTTTGAACATCAGCATCTGCCTATGTACCCAGAGAACGCAGCATTTGGTGTCTCCGGGAATCACAGCAGCCTCAGGGCTGCCTCGACGTGCCAACTTCCGCAAGTTGGCAGGGGTGGCATCCAGGTGTGTTCCCTTCTACCGCCATTCATGTCACCTTCCAAAGAAGCAAACCGTTCAGATGGCTCTAACAGAAATCCATAGACAAAGGGGCTTATAAACCACCAAAAGTGATTTCTCACAGTTCTGGAGGCTGGGAAGCCCAAGGTTAAGGCATCCACTGTTTCAGAGTCTGGTGAGGACCTGCTTCCTCATTCAGAGACGGCCATCTTCTTGCTCTGTCCTCATGTGGTGGGAGGGACCGGGACCTCTCTGGATTTTTTCCAGGGGAGCTGATTTCATTCCTGAGGACTTCACCCTCACCACCTCATTGTCTCCCAAAGGCCCTACCTCCCAACACCAATCACATTTGTTAAGTTCCAATGTACGCATCTGGGGGGAGACAGACAGTCAGTCTCTAAACCAAGCATAAAACTTAGGTAAAAAGTGTGCTTACTCTGCAAATGCAGCTTTAAGATAAGTCTCCTGTGTGCTCATTCCCACTGAGAGCAGCCAGTGAAGCCAGATACCCTGGAGAGGAGACCCCGTCGCATGTAACGCCTACCACTGAGCCAGGGCTGGATGAACTTTTCTTTGCGAGGCACTACTGCTGCCAAAGAAAGTGAACAGAACTGTTTATGGAAGAATTCCATTCCGCAGATGGGATAACTGAGGACCAGCGAAAAGACCTGGCTCAGATCACACACCCAAGAGCTTCTTGGAAAAAAGTCTGGCCACACCTGCACTCCCCGATCCTTTGAGACAGACAATGGAGACCGGAGGCATCCAGCTCTGAGCTGTCAGCAGGGTCTGGGAGCTGGTATTTGCGAGGGGGTATGGAGTCTAGGCAGTGAATTGTGCCACTAAGGTGCGTCTGGTGCCCTGTAAAGAACTGGAGGTCTGAACTCCAGCCCCAGCTCTCACAAACACCCTGCACAATCCCAGGCAAGTCACTCAACATCTCTGGTTTCAGTCAGCAAATCTCAGTCAGCAAATCGACACTGGCACCAAAGGCTGGGTGACAAGGGATCACTTCAAAGTCCTTCTCCAGTTTAACAAATCCCTGTCTGTCTTTGATTATGGGTATGACCAATGGGTGACAAGGGAAAAGCAGAAATGACTATTTTTATCGGATCTGCAATATATATATATATATATATATTTTATCCCTGGTGATTATTTGATTTTGTTTTATTCTACTTCTAAAGACACAGCTGCTGCAGGGACAAGGGGGTGGTGCTGGATTGGTGAGTCATTGGTCTGCATTGAGGTCACCCATTGGGTCTTGTCTGAGGCCACCAGCCCCATCTCAGCTGGGACAGTGTGGCCCCCAGGCCTGGGCAGGGCTGGGGCAGGAGTCAGGCTGAGGCCAGCAGAAGATACTGAAGACTCCAGGGGGACCCTCAGGCTGGGACAAAGGAGAGGATGGTCATCTCCCACCTGTAGCTTCAAAATGACAGTCTTCAAGCCTTTCCCACAAACAATCCCACATCAACCCAGGGAAATGGTGGGCCGGCTACTTGTTGCCCCAATTCACAGAGGAAGAAACTGAGGTTCAGAGCCATCAAATGACTTGTCCAAAGTCCCACAGCAAGTGGATGACAAAGACTGAAACAAAACCCAGGACTCAGTGTTTTCCAGCCTTTGTAGGAAATAGCCAGCGCTAGGCAGGATGGGCCCATATAAGGGCATCTCCAGGCTATGAATAACATCCCTGGACTAAGAAAGCTTCAAGAGGGGCAGAAATGCAGCTGGGCCTCAAAACTGGCCCCACCTATCCAGTCGGCATCTCCCCACCTCTGCCATCAGCCTCTTCCAGTTACAGAACAAAGGGATGATGGTTCCTTACAAAGAAAATCTATTGAGAGGTGAGAGAGCAGAGACAGGTCTTCCTGATGAATTCTGCTACAGCTGGGGAGGGATGCTGCTCTTGCAGGGTTCTTGTGGGGCTACCTGACCTAGCAGCAATAGGGGTCACTGAGAATCTTCCAGAGCCCCCAGAGCCCAAACTATTATCTGTTGCTGATGGTACTGCTTCCTTCCAAACAGGATGGGTAGCAGCCTGGACCAAAGAACCATAGGACCCATAAATATAGCTAGTAAGCCAGCATCTGTATGGAAACTGCATAAGAAGCCAGGGTCACCAGTCCTCTGTCCTTTCTCCCAATGGTCCTCAAAAGACACTAGCAGAGATCAGCAACTCCCAGAAACAGGCCTATTGTCCCCATGTTGCCCGTAAGGAGTGAAGGACTGAGAGACACAGCAAACCTGTCCCAGGGCTTTTTTTTTTTTTTAAGATTTTATTTATTTGACAGACAGAGATCACGAGCAGGCAGAGAGGCCAGCAGAGAGAGGGGGAAGCAGGCTCCCTGCTGAGCAGAGATCCTGATGTGGGGCTCGATCCCAGGACTCTGGGATCATGACCTGAGCCGAAGGTAGAGGCTTTAACCCACTGAGCCACCCAGGTGACCCTCCCAGGGCCATTTGAAGATGCAGGTGCTGTTGCTTGTGGAGGCCTAGCCTATATTATATAAAACACATGTTGTTCTGAATGTTTTCTTTGGCTAAAAAAAAAAAAAAACCCTGACATTTTAAAATAATTTTGCTTTTGAAATTATTTGCAGTGAGTAACTCATAAGATTAACGATCAGCTCTGCCTTCTCAGCAAAATCATCGTCTCTAATCAGAAACCTTGGCAAGACGCGGCACCATAGCCCTCCAGAGAGAGGACCGTTTTTATAAGTACGAAAGCAAACAATTAATCATGTTTGAATATATTAACTAAACATTCATTCTGATCAGCCGTTATCATATTTTGGAACCCAAACTTTTTTTTTTTTTTCAAGTCTCCAACATTTTTGTAGGCCCCATAATGTCGATGTCGTCTGGGGAAATCAGGCCCCGGGGGGAGGGGAGAAGCTGGGATAGGAGCACAGGTGTTATTTCCAAAACCAGGCTCCTTCTTGACCTGGGGCTGCCCCTAGGGGTCCAGGCTCCTCCTCCAGGTTAGAGGAGGGAGACTGCTAAGAGGAGGCCAGCGGACTACCGGGCTTGGAAGGGGGCTAGAAATGACATCGTTTGAGTGCCTACTAAGAATGGGGGTGGGGTGGGCAGTGGGCAGCATGGGTGAAATGAGTCAAAAGGTACAAACTCCCAGTGGAAAAAGTAAAGAAGTCCTAAAATAAACACATAAATAAATAAGTCCGTCCTGGGGTTATAAATGTACAGCCCGGTGACTCTAGTTAATAACACCGTATTGTACATTTGAAAGCCACTGAGCGATGAGATCTTAAAAGTTCTCACCCCGCACACAAAAATCTTTTTGAACGATGGGCGGTGACAGATGTTAACTAGACTTACTGCCGTGATCATTTCACTATATATATAAACAATGAATCATGACGTTGTACACCTGAAACTCATACAGGGTTATAGGCCGCTTATAAAAATGGTTTTAATTAACATTTTAGTTTATTTTTAAATAAAATTTCAAATCCATAGTCATGATTTATTTTAATCATTATTCATTTAGATTTAAAATTTTAATTAAAAAGACTCGTGGCTCTTTGGTCCCGAACAGGAATAGCGTTCATCACCGGCCCATGACGCACCTGCCCGTGGGAGTCCCACGGTTATCCTCTTCGGGGTACAGAGGGCACAATGGGACATGTGGACGTGAAGTGGGGGAACTGAGCTCTAGAGTCCGAGTCTGAACCACTGTGGTGTACTGCATCTCAGGCAGGGGTGAGGGAGGCGGGCAAGTCTGTTGGGACCTGGGGGCCGGTGGCAACATCTGGAACAAGGGGGAAGAAGAGCGTGGTCTCTCCGCAGATGGCCAAAGGAGGAGGGTGACAGGCAGGCAGATCTTCGCCAGCCAAAAGGAAGAAGCTGCCAGCACGCAGAATGGTCAGACAGCGGAGGGGCTGCCCTGGGAAGTCCCGAGCTGCTCACTGCTGGCTGTCTGCAGGGCGGGAGGCCAGGGTGCTGGGCCTGGTGGTGGGGATTCCCGCCCTGGCTGGAGAGCCTTACCAACGTAGAGGGCGCAAGCGGTCATGCTCTCTTCCTCTCTCAGACTTCTCCTGACCAGGCCGGGGTGCCTCTGGCCAGACATGGGTTCCAGTGAAGACGGACTGGGGCGGGGGGAGGGGGGGATGACCACAGATGGAGGAGACTGTACTCAGAGGCATTTCCTGGAGACAGCGAACTGGTATTTATTGAATTTTCCTAAATACTAGTTATTTGAGCCTTACATGTGTCATCTCATTTTCCCCTCACATCCTCTGAGGTCGGTATTCTTACTCTCATTTCACAGATGAGGAGCCTGAGGCCCAGAGACGTTACGCTGAGAGCCTGGGGACGGGTAACCTCTGCCTGGTCTCCTCAGGGGGATGTGAGAAGCACCTTCCCTCTCCCTCTGTGGAGGGAGGGACAGGCAGTGGGGGTCGGGGATGGCCTCTCCCCATCCCCGACCCCCACCCCAGCTGGGAGCCTGAGGCCTAGGCAGGCCGGGTCGCTGGGGATCCCAAGGTTGTTGGAGGGAAATGGGGGCATGGAAAAGATGGGTGGGGTGGTGTGGGGGAGACACTGAGAGACGGAAATGAAAGTGACCTTGAAAAAAAGGAACGAGGGAAGAAAAGCAGAAACTAAAACAAGTGACAAAGAAAACGAGAGTGTCCAGAGGAAGTGGCCCAGGGGCGCGGCGCCGCCGGAGGAATCCCCCACAGTCTGGTATTTCCTCTCTTCTCAGAGACTGGGGGTGGGGGACCAGCTGACCATCTGCGCCACTCGTCACCTCGGGCCAGAGGCAGCCTGGTGGCTTTGGTAAGGAAGGCTTCCTCCTGCCAGCCCAGGGAAGGAGCATGACACAGAGCCCAGAGCTGGGCTGGAGCCCTGGGCTGGAGGCTGGCTCCACAGGGACACTAATGAGACCTCCCTGGGCCTCAGTTTCCAGTGGCCTCTCTATAAGTTGGTTAAAACCATCCCAAGCCCATAATACTGCTGGGGGGACTTCCTGGGAGGCCCTTGCCTGTGCCTGGGGGAGCATGCAGGAAGTGAAGCAGGGTAGGGCCCAGAGCTGCAGGACACACACTGGACATTCCTGGGGGCACACACCCAGGGGGAGCATCCAGTCTCATTACCCAAACATTAATCTGACGCTTACTGGTCCTCAATCATTGTGCTCTGTTGGCCCTGGGAATAAAAGGCTGAAGAAGGGGCAGTCTTAGGTTTAATTACAGGCTTTGCAGACAGATTCCCAGCTCCTTATCCACCTCTCCCCCTTGGCTGGCTGTGTTACCTCGGTCAAGTGACTTGACCTCTCTGAGCACCTTCTTCATCTATAAAGCAACAATGAGAATCATGCCTGCCCTCTAGGTTGTGAGGTTTCAGTGAGAGTGTGTGCATAAAACACCCAAATCCAGTGCCTACACACCCATCATCCTCAGCCCAGACAGTAGCCAGCCGAGGGAGCTGGACATTCTGCAGGGGTCTGAGCAGCACAGCACTGGCAGGTAGCACCAGGAGCTGGGGCACTCGGTGCAGGGCAGGGATGTGGGACTGGCTCTGCCAAGGTGTCCAAACAGGTGGAGAGGACCAGGAATGAAGGGTAGTCCAAAGGAAACAGCAGGTGCAAAGGCACAGTGGCAGGGCTGAGGGGGAAGTGTTCGGGCACTGGGGATGGAGGAGGTCAGACTTGTCCTTATAGGGTGAGGAGCCCTCTGACCCAAGGTGCCACTGACAGTGGTCAGATGAGCCCTGAAGTGACAGCAGGCCTGACACTGGGGATGCTTCTGTCAGCCTCTGACTGCAAGGCTGGTGCTTTCAGCTGACCTTTGCTTGGGCGGGGGCTGCCTCCAGATGGACCTGGGGAAACTCCCCTAGGGCAAGGGCATGGCTCTAGTGAACTGGTCTAGCCTGGGACCCACAGCTGGGGTGAGGGCAGCTGCAGTGAGGAAGTGTCCCCAAGCACAGGCTGGAGGCACAGGGAAGGCAAGGAGGAGGTCTCACTACCATGGGTTTGCTTGGAACTGAGCCTCGTTTGCATAGAGGGCAGCAGCCATTCTGGTACCTCCCCTGTCTCCATGTGGCTGCAGACCCAGACCGTCCCAGCCCTCCACGCTGACCGGGGTTACCCAGGTGGCCTCAGCCACACGGCCCCCACTCGGCCCATCACCCTCGGGGCTCCTGCTCACTTGCCCAAGCCTCAGTGCGTCCCTCTGTAAAATGGAGACCCTAACCTACAGCCACGTCTCAGGAGGTTGTGGGATGAAATGAGATCCCAGAGGGGATGCACTTGGCAGAAAATCCACGAGGTGATCGATTACTGGCAGCCCCATTTCCTTTCCTTGCTACTTCCTCCATGACAGGGGACTGGACAGACCCGGGCCCATTTTATCCCATACTCTGGCTCTGTGGCTTGAGACAACTCACTCCATTCTCTGTACATCAGCTTACTCATCTGTAAAATGGGGAAGAAACCAAGTGAGCACTGGCCCTTTGGGGAAAAAAGGCAGCTGGCAAAACTCATCCTTAATACCCTCATTGGCCCACTTCTATCTCCAGTTATCAAGTGCTTCCCAGGACTCTCAATCCTCTGCCCAAACTTGCTGTTAGAAAAGGACTTGAAATCAGTCATTTACCCTTTAGCCTGAATGAGCCACCAATGACTTTGGAGCTGGAATATTCTCCAAGGAGTTCTAATCACTTCCCTCCAGACTCCTTACCCATATTACAGAAGGAGAAAGTGAGAAGAAGAGAGGGGAGAAGGGTCCTAACTGAGGCCATTAGCTCATAAGTAGCAGAGCTGGGGTGACACCAGGGTCTCCCGAATGATATGGTCATTGGAGCATCACAGCTACTGTCCCATTCCTCTCATGATTTCAATTTAATCGACATCAGCCAGCCCAATATTTGATTCTGCATTGAAAGGGGCAACATTCTAGAGATGAAGAAAGAGAAGATATGTTCTTGCATTTCACATGTAATTTTATGTTCCCTGAACTTTCGGTCTCCCTCTCTCATCCACTACCTCTCTTGAGCCTCACCAGCCTGGGGAGGGAGGCAGGGAAGCAGACAGGCAGAGATTCATGCGCCTGTTTTCCAGATGAGGACACTAAGGCCAAGAGAGGAAAAGTGACTGGGCCAAGGTCCTACAGCCAATCAGAGCTGAGAATTTTTAACATTAGGCAATGCAACTACAGCATCGGGAGCTTTCATCTTACTTTCTCACGGGGCCCCTTAGGAGACTAGGAAGGCACTCTTCTGCCCAGAATTCCCCTGTCCACTTGGGGGCGGGGAGCCTGTCTAAAGCTTCAGAAGAGGCCTTAGGGAGACTCAGTGGGGAGCAGGGTGGGGAGTACAGGGGCCCGGGCCTGTGCCCCACCTCGCTGTGACCTTGAACAGGCTGCTTCCCTCCTCAAGCCTCGGCCCCCTTCTCAGTAGAGGTGAGATGAACCGACCCTTCAACCCTCTCCCCTCCCCAGGCTGAATGTGCCAGGCCTGCCTAGCCCAGTGTCCCTGGTGTCAGGGCCGCCAGCTGCCCTCTATTGTGGGTGCCCAGGACCCGGAGAGCCAGCCCCCACCCCCGCCCCTTGTCAGCACGAACTCCCCACGCAGATCTGGGAGGGGGGCATCACTGAGCCACAGAGGGATACTCGCAATGCTGCAAACGAATGCATGGGGGACGCCAGGGCGGAACACATCCCAGTGCTTCTCTCCTGCTCTCTGTGTGTTAATAATGCATGGGCAGCCGGCGCAGGGCCCATCACAGGCCTGAGGTCAGGTGGCATTAGGAGCCCTCTAATGGTCCTGATGATCCGGGGAAGGCTCCCAAGTGGGCTGTGGGCAGCATGGGCGGGAAGCCAGGATTCCGGGCACTTAGACCCCACAGGTGGGAGGTTGTGGGGGGTGGGAGGAAGCGGATGGCAAGAAGACAGCTTCCTTAGACCAGAGCTCCATTCAGGGGATCCTATGGGCTCAGCGGAGGCCTCTGGCAGGGGGCTGGTGAGTCTGTGACAAGGAGCAAGGGCCTGGCCCCTGCAGACAAGTTACAAAGAAAGTGGGGAGTCTTAGAACTCGGGGCAGAGGGGAGGCCTCTCAGAATCTCGCCTCCGTGGCACTTCTGTCCAGGGTGCCCACACATATAGGGGACCGGGGCACTCATTACCTCTCAGAATGACCCACAACCCGTCTTTAAACAGGTATGACTGGGGAAAACAGACGCAGTTGTACAAAGCAGACAGGAAGTGCCACTGAGTGCTGGGTGAGGAAGCCGGAGGAAGGAGCCGATGTGGGGGACAAGGGTCCTGAGTCCTCCTGCTGAGGGTCCACTTTGTCCTTGAGCAGCTCCCAGCCACCCACCTGGCCAGCTTTCCAATCTACCACAGGGACCAAACCCCCACCAGAAGCCCTGAGCCCCCCCAGAGCCCCCGGAGCCCCTGTGAGTGAACGTTACAGCTCTGCCCTCAGCTATCAGGACAAAGATCAGCCCACTGCATGGTCACTGCTGATGGCAGCCAGACTCCACACACTCCTCCAGGGTTCTGGTCTGCAGGTGTCCACACCCTGGCTGCTCCTCCTGCTGTCCCGTCTACCCAATTCAATGTCGTGCAATGGTGGCGTGCCTTCCGAGGCTCAGGCAGAGAAAGACACGGGTTCCCCCTTCCTCTCTCTTGGACCCCTCTCTCCCAGGGGGCCCAAATGCCCAAGGACACTCAGGCAGCCTGAGCAGATACCCACGCCAGGAGGAACTGGGGTCCCGGCCAACAGCCCCCACTGGCATGGCAGGCATGGGAGGAGCAGAAGTGAGGCCTGGGCCCAGGGGCATAGAAGAGCAGGGCAAAGCTGCCTCGGGCAGGGTAGGTACGGAAAGGCACCACACCAGCAACTGAAGACTGCATGGCTTGGAAATGAACTGGCAGAGCAAAGGTCCATCCTGCAAACACAAAGCAGCTGGGAGCATTCTGGGAAATCACAGGGAGGAAACGGGGCAATGAATCTTCATGTTGGTCCCGGGTACTCCCAAGTCTTTTCTGCCATCGCCCCCAGGGACTACGCATATTTTCCTGGCCTCCCTGGGCAATGGGCCACACAGAGCGGTGCTGAGACGAAGTGACGGGGGTGGGGGGTGAGGATGAGAACACAAGCTGAAGGAGAGCCAAGCGCTGGGATGTCCTTGGATTCTGAAACCCCAGTGTTGACAACGGCCCGACGCCCGAGGACTAAGCGGTAATTACTATAAAAAGCAAAGTGCTTGACAGTCAGAGCGGGGATTCTGCCTCCGACCTTCCTCTGGGTCCCCCTCTGTCGCAGTCATATCACAGGCCCCGGTGTTTGTGGACAGGGCCCTCAGTGGCCATCTAGCCCTCCCTGTACCCACAAGGAAACTGAGGCCCAGACAGGGCAGAGGCTCCCAGAGGTCAAGGAGACTTGGTGTGCTGTGAGCACCAGAAGCCTGAGCTCCCCTCTGCTCCTCATCTCTAGGCAAACAGGGATCAGGCCAGGACCTGGGGACGCAGGATGACTCGGCTTCAGCCCCCTGCTTCAGCCCCTGCCCCAGGCTGGTGCCCAGAGAGGCCGGGTGCCCCGGGACAGTACTCAGGGTGCCCTAGGTGTGCCTGCGGAGAGGGGCCGGGAAGGCCGCACGAGGGGCGAGCCTGCACTGTCCGTGCAAGGAGCAGCGGAGTGCCACCAACCATGGAGGGGGGGGTAGGGGTGCTTCACAGACAACAGGGGTGGCAGAGGATGGAGGCAGGCCTCCCTAGCTCCTCGCTTTGTCTCTCTATTGTCCTCTCAACATGTCACACCAGCCACCGGGTAGTGCCCTCTGTAGGTCTCTCCCCAGTTCCCCAGGCTCACCCTACCCCTGATCTCCTCCGGGTGCCCCCTTGCATCTGGACCCCAGCCCCTCTCCCTCACTGTAGTAGGGCACATGGGTCTCCACAGCTGCTGGACTCACCCCACGCCACCCCCAGTTCACACTCCATCCCTGGCCTCCGCGCCTCCGGGCCTCGCAGCTGGCCGAGATAGAGTTTTGCTCCTGCCACCTGCTGAGCTCCCTTCTTCGTGTCACAGCCCTGCCACAGCTACCACGCCACCCCTCGCTCATTTCCTTTGCAGGCAAGGAGTAAGGCTGTGCCCGCCAGGCCCCTGTGTGACCTGGGGGGGATGGGGACAGCGCCTTCAGCCACAGAGACTGTGGTATCAGAACTGAGGCTTGTCAGCCGCATGGCCTTGGCCACCCAGTGAACCTCTCTGGGCTTCAGTTTCTTGTTACAAAATGGAGCGATGACACCTCCCTCATAGGTGGGATTCATGAGCTGGCTGGCACGTGCAGGGCACAGCCTTAGGCTCAGAGAAGGCAAAGGATAAACATTCGTTCCACGAATGTACCGAGCGAGCTGTTGGCAGATGCTGCCAGCCATCGCCTCCTGCGCTCGGGGCTAGGGCCGGTGTGGGACACAGCCAGTGGACCCTGACCACTCTGACCAGTGACCACCTCTTGCCACTGAAGGGTGCTCAGGAGGGGGTTATGGGCCGTGTCTGGGACTCAGAAAGCCTCCGTGGGCGAGCACAGGGAGGGCAGCCTGAGAAGGAGGAGGCAGAAAGCAAGGGGCCAGGAGGAGGCAGGAGAAGAGAACGGGCCGGAGGGTGGTGGGCAGGGGGTGGGATGAGCAGCAGGGAGCCTAATGAGAGACACTTAGGAGCAGAAGCCATGGTGTCTGGTCTCCCTGGACTGGGAGAGGGATGGAGAGTGGGGGGAAGAATAGAGGCTAATATGCCCTGACCAGGGGCATGCTGATGTCACTGGCGGAGACGGAGAGGAAAAGCCACTCGAGGGCTGTGGCCAGTAACAGCGATGAAATGATGCAACTGGTTTTTGGAGTGTTAAGAGGGTGTTTATAGGGCATTAGGGGCAAGTTATTATGAGGACGATGTCTCTGACACCAAATACATCCCTTTTGCATCCTTTCCCAGGGTACAGCCCCACCACCCTGTTCCAACAGCCCTCGGAAATCACTGGCCAGCACCAGGACATCTTCCGAGTGGCCTAGGTACCCAACACCCTTAAACCTCTGCGAGCCCTTTGCGGAAAGTGCTACTGTTATCTCCATGCGACAGATAGGAAACCTGAGGCCCAGAGGGCGACGCCATCTTGCCCCCGAAGTTATTGACAAAGCGGAAATTGAGTTAGCCTCCAATCATTTCTATCGAACAGCCACTGCATGGGAGATGCTCCCCTCTTTTCAGGCACTTAGTGTGTGATGTGTAAATGCTGTGATGGTGGCCAGGATGCCGATGATGATGATGGTGGGGAAGAAGACAGAGCTGGCGGGGATGGGGCTGAGAATTCGGATCTCAAATGTGTTGAATCCATCTGGCCACGTGGGGAGGAGGGGGTGGGAGTCCCCTCAGTGAGGAAGCGGAGCGGCGACAAGGAGGGAGCTGATGGCCTCGTGAGATGCTGAGCCCAGGTTCCACGGGCCGGCCTCCTCTGGCTCATGGGCCACTGGAAAGCAGGACCTCCCAGCCCGACTCACGCCCCTTCCCCCAAAGAGCAAGCGGCCACCACTCTGCCCTTCTGGCTTCAGGAGGAGGGAGGTGGGCCCATGGCTCACCCAACTCCTTTTCCACCAGGGGCTAGTGGGCTGGGGCTCTCTTTCTAACCCCATAATTTAGGACCCAGACATGGCCGGAGGACTGAACCCATCACTCCTCCTCCAACGCTAGGAGAGCTCCGTGACAGGCGGATGGAGGAAGTCTGTGTGCTCCCTGCCACCCACCTGCCATCCAAATTCACCGCCAGACAAAGCCTTCTCTTTGTCTGGGCGCCTCCCTCCCTCCCTGCCATTCAAGCGCTGAGAGATTTCATTTCCAGTAAGTGGAGGCTAGAGAGAGAAGCAAGCAAGCAGGAGAGGGGGGAAAAAAAACCATAGAAGGGAGGGGGGAGGTGGGTAGAAGGGCAACAGCCCTGAATCAGGGCCAAGACTTAGCCCCATTGTCCAAGTGACAACTCATTAAAACAATGATTTGTCGGCTGTGCGGGGGAGACAGCTGCCTCTGAAGAGCCACCTTTCCTGTTCAATGAGGCAGCAGCGGCAGCCAGCCCCCGCCCAGCGTGTCTGGGAGGTCCCAGTTTTCACAACAGCCCTTGCGGCTCCCACTTAGGGGGCAATCTGGGCGTTCCAAAGCTCTGATGCCACCAGGGTTAGAAGCAAGCGGTGCCCAGGCTTCAGGTCTCCACAGCAGCCGTTTCGTGGAAACGGACAAGAGTCTGCTCTCCATCCCCCGCTGGGTCCCTACCCCCTGCCACTGTGGGGTCCCCAGAGCCCCTCCCTCCTGTAAAACCTCAAAGGGTACATCTCCTGCAGATGAGATGAGGGGCCAAGCTCTGTTGGCAAACAGCCAAGGCTCGGAACCCCCTGGAAGGGGTGGATGGGCCAAGCGAGGGTGGGGTCCTGGGGATGGCAAGGCTCCCTGGCTTCAGGAGGAGGGAGGTGGGCCCACGGCTCACCCAACTCCTTCTCCGCCAGAGAAACAGGGCTACCCAGGGGAGCCCGTTTCTCTGGACCCCGGCTCTCTCAACTCTGAAAGATGCAAGCTGAACGGCATCCTACCCTTCTAGGCCCCAGACACCCTGTGAGTGCTTCCTATGGGCAGAAGCTGTATTAGGAACAGGGGCATGGATTTTTAGCTTCCTCCCAGCAAACATTCCTTGACTCTGAGACCCTGTGCTGGGTGCCCAGAGGGTAAGACGCAGGATTGGGGTGTCATATGGGTCTGTCAGAAAGGTGAGACCAGGAAGGAAGTGCTGAAGGACCAGAGGAAGTCTGGCTCTCTCAACAATACGCCCTGCAGAGAGGCTGGTGTGGAGGCTGAGGCCCTCTGTTCCCAGGGCTGACTCCCCCAGGCTCCGGCCACGAAGGGAGGCCTTCTCTATCTTTTCCTTTATCCAGTGGGAAACATGGCCCCTGGTTCCCACTCACCAGTTGGGAAGGACGGAGGCCACTTAGGGGCACAGACTCTGGGCTCTGACTGGCCTGGGTTTGAAGCCTGGCTGAGCCACTTCCAAGCCAGGTAGCCTCACACAAGCTGCTTAATGGGTTCTGCCCGCTTTCCTCACCTGCAAAGTGGCGTGAGCAGCAACTACGGGTAGGGTTCTCTGGAGAACAGAGATATCGTCTATATGCAGCGTCGGGGCCTAGGATGGCGCCTTGGCCTACCCTCCAGCCATTTCCACTGCCTCCAAGGTGCCCTGTATCCCCATTTTTCTTGGGTGATCCTAGTATCTTTCATACCTCAGATGAGCCCCCAGTCCCTGCCATGAAGGGTCCTTGACTCTCCAAGCCTGGTACCTCGGTGTCCCCAGATAGCCTGTGACATAGCCCGTGTTGGACTTCATGTCCCAGGCTACAACAGGCCCACTGAGTCATCTGTTGTCTCACTAGCCTCCCAGCACCTTAAAAATATCTTGTTTACAGCAGCTCACTTGCTTGGGCATCTCTGGTTTACAGACGAAGAAAGGGAGGCTCTGAGGAGAGAAATGGCTTGCCAAGGTCACATGGCCAATTAAACAGAAGGTGGGGTGGGAGCTTAGCCCAGCCTTTCTGTGGAACAAATGCATTCTAATAAAGGGCTGGCCATGCCTTAACCCAAAGCCTCAGTGACCAGGAGACTCTCAGGCTGCAAACAGTACTGAGGAGGGAGATATTTTTGGAAAAGGAGCTTTTTAAGGGGAAGTGGCTTACAGATTTTTGGAGTTCTGTGGTCCTAAGATATAGCAGGGATCTTTCACCTGTCCTGGCATGTCCCTCATGTCAGACCCCTTGCTGGGATCTCTCCCACCCCTGCTTTTTTCCGCGTCACCGTAATCCTATGATGAAGGATCCAGGTCTGCACCCATGTCTGCAAAGGACTGGGAATCTCGAGTGTGTGATTTACCCACGGCCACAGCTGATAATACAGAGACAAATTTAGCATGGCAAGGGTCCTCTTCTGTCCTGCTCTGATCCTGGCCTGGGTCACCTGCTGCCAATGGAAGGATGACAAATTTGGAGCAGGCCTTCCCCAGGCCTTTGGCCCAGGAAGGAGTAACCAGGAAGAGTACGCACTGCAGGCAGGTGTGGGACAGGAGAAGGGCCTTGCAACACTGTTACGGTGTCCTCAGAGACCCACAAATGCACTGCACGGCCTCGCAAACCTCAGCCAAGCATCAGGGACATGGAAATCACAGCCCTCAGGAATCACTCATGCCCCAGGTTCTCAGCCCAGGTGGGGATCTTGGCATTGTACCAGGGGTACATGGCACATCTCAGAGCATCAAGTTTACTGGGAGACTTAGGGAAGGAAAAAAAAATAACGCAATTTTAAAACAAACACTGATAAAATCATGGAGAAGAATATAAACTGTCATGAGAATGTTGAAGGATAAACACAAAACTCCCCCCAAATTCATGTAGCCCTCTCTGTGGAAAGGCTTGAGAAACACTGAGCTAGTCTAGTCTTCCCACAAAACAGAGACAGAAACTGGAGCCTGCGACATCAGGTGACCGGCTCAAGGTCACGCAGCTGGGCAGCTCCTGGCACTTGGGTGAGGACCTCAATAAGAAGCACCAAAAAGCCCAGGCTGAGACCGGCGGCTTTGTGGTCAGAGGATCCTGGGTTCCGGTGAAGGTCTGCTACCCACACACTGCTCCGCCAGGGATGGTCCACTCACTTCCCTGTGCCTTGGTTTCCTGACCAATAAAATGGGCCAACCATCTTGGCAGAATGTGAGCCAGTGCTGGAAGCATTCATGGGCACATCGCCCTGCCCCCTGTCCCTAGGCACAGTGTCAAGAGACCCGTGAGCAGAAAACTCCCACATCAGCACTCACACTCCCAAGAGGGTGGATTCCAACATCATTTCTCCGTTTGCAGCGGACCTCGGTGCCATTCAACCACAACATTTCACACGGTTCCCCAAATACACTGTCCGTATGGCGATATTGTGCTTGGAATCATCTCCTCACCACCGGAAGCCCAAATTCCCTCAGCCGCCCACTGCTCCTTATAGGGAACGGGTTTGTCTGCAAACAGAACCCAAATAGCGGCCCCATGGGGCAATACCCAAGGAGCCCTCCCTGCCCCTGCCCCTGCCCAGCCGCCGCCAGCCGGGGCTTTCCGGGCAGCCTGGAGAGGGATTGCGACATCTGGAGCAGGAGATCACATGCACAGAGCGGCCAGCGGCAACTGGGAGCTCCAGGAAGCCAGGCCGTTTCAGAGAAGCCCTTGGAGCCGGGGAAGCACCTTGGCAGGAGCCAAGTGAGGTCAGAGAGCTCTGTTGTTCTAGGGTGGTAGTGGCCCAGAGAAGGAGGCCCGGTCCCCGTGGGCCATTTGGAAGCAAGCGTGTGACAGTGTGATCCTAGTGACCGCCCACAGAGCACTGGGCACAGGAACTCTTCAGATGAGAACACCGAGGCCCAGGAGGGTGAGTAACGTGCCCTCAGTAGTCACCCAGCCCACAAGAGGGTTGGGGTTCCCCCCACCCCCATCTGCCTCCTCTTGGAAGGAAGTCTGAGCTTCTTTATACCTCCCCCCACAACTGTACCCAAATCCGCCGGAGAGTTACAAAGCACTTCTCAACCACAGACTTGCAATATTACCTCAGATGCTCACAGATGACCCTGGAAGGCAGACAGGCCGATCATGCCCACTCTCCAGATGAGAAAAACTGAGGAGGTTCTCAGAGACCACGGGACATGCTTAAGGCCAAGGTCAAGTCCAGGTTCTCAAGTCCACCTCCCTAGGTTGCTTCAGACAAGGGAGCACTGGCAATGACACAGGGGCAGCAACAAAGCATTCCCACACAACCGCAGCTCAAATGCTTCCAGAGTGTTCTCACAACCACCCCAGCCTCCAGCCGTCGACAGTCCTTCCCCTCCCAAACCACGGGGTAAGCCCATCCTCATTCTAGAGATGACAAAAGGGGACCAGGGAGTTAACATAACTCACCTAAGGTCATACAGCTAAGAAGTGGCAGGTCCATGACTCAAAACTAGGTCCTCCACTTACCCTGGGCTCTGTCCATCGACTCACACAGCCATCCAGTAGACAGGATGAAGACAGGGGCCCCCCGGATGGTGCAGCCCCATGGCCCTCAGCCTCTGCCTCCAAGGCCACCCAGAAAGCAGTGACTGCAAGAGCTATAGGGGTGGGTGGCCAGAAAGCTGAGGGGTGTACTCGGTGGGGCAGAACTTGGGGAGCTCAGCAAAGTTCTGGAATGACACTGCCTATTTCTCTCTCCAGTCCTGGTAGGATGAGCCCAAGACAGCATGTTTGGGTGCACACTGTGGTGGAGAAGAGGGGGAAAACAAACATGTACAGAGAGCCTGGTCCTGAGGGAAGCGTTCTTTTTATTTGTTTATTGATTCTACAAAGATTAATAAACACGCCCTCGTCTCACAGGTCTGGGCCAGGAGCACCTGAATTTCCTCCTTCATTGATTCCTACACCCAACACCTGGGAAGCCCATACTCTGTGCCCAATGCCACGCAGATGCTGAGCAGGCAGACGGGCAGAAGGAACTGGGACCTGAGCACTGCACGAGGAGTCCACAGTCCTGGGCATCAGCCCTGGCTAGTCCATTTGTTCCCAGTTGTATGACCAGGTAAACTTTCATGAGGTCCTGGTCTCTGCATCTCTGAGGCTTCTGGTGGGTCCACTTTCAGAGGCCACTTGTCACAACTGTGGTGTGACTCAAAGAAGTACCCTTGCTGAGGCAGCCAGGTCCACGGGAAAGCAAAAGGGAGTAGGAGAAGCTGGCGAAGGCTCAGTTCCCCTGCACCTGCCTGGCTGGAGGCTGGCTCTTTGCTCTGCTCTCATCAGACTCACTCAACCAGGGAGGGGAGGGAAGGGAAGACAGGAGCCAATTCCTGGACACCTACCCCGTGCCAGCCTTGACCAAGAATATCACATACAGTTTCTTGTCTAATTTCTAAGATAACCCTGTGAGACAAAAACAGAGGCTTGGAGAGGCAAAGTGACGTGCTCCAGATCACACAGCTAGGACAGGGAGGAGCTGCAGTAGGGAGCAGCCTATTAAAAAAAAAAAAAAAAAAAAAGCCTGTAATGAAAGTGAGCGAGCCATCTCTTCTCTTTCCCTCTTCCTTGTCCCCCTGAGGATCCTCCCCCTCCTCCCCACAGCTAAGATGTGGTAGACAGACGGGGAGGAGAATGGAAGAACTAGAGGCAAAAGAGAAGGGGAACCCACCTGTTTCCCCACCCCTGCATTCTCCAGCACATTCTGGGTCCTGGGCTATCTTTCCACGGAGGTTGCTCATTCCACACCCTTAACCCCCCTCACTCATGTTCCTATCCACCCTCGCCTCAGTGACTAACTGGCCCCGCTGCTGACCAAGCCACCCTCCCTGGGCTTTCCAGCAGAAACGAACCCGGGCTCCTTCCTCTGTAATCCTCGCTCCTATCTCCTTGACCTGGGGTCTCTTGTCAAGCCCTTCATCACACCTCGAGAGAACCCACAACATAAGTGAGTCACACTGAGACTATAGCCTCTCAGAACTACTTTCCTGTGTGTGCTGGGGGAGGAGACGGGGTTGTAGAAATGACAGCCCTGGTTTTGATTTCCAGCTCAGCCACTGACTCCATTGTTCTGCCTTCCTGACTTGTCAAATGAAAACTAAAAGCCATAATGTCTGTTGATATGCCGGACACATCATAGGTGCTCAACTAGCTAAAATATACCATGAGGACTGAGGATCCAGGCATTTGTTTACAGTAGTGAGCCAAAAAAATGAAAGAAAATCCCATCCTTATTCTTGACTTAATCTGAGTAAAGATAAACAAACAAACAAACAAACAAAGAATTGATCTTGACTGGTAATTTAGCCCTTAATTCTATACCTTCTTAATTTGGTCCCTGAATATATCTGGCCTCTGCAACCAGAAGTTCCATATGGGGCACCAAACTTCATCTGTCCAGTCAGCCAGCCAGCCATCCAACCATCCATCCATCCATCCATCCATCCACCTAGCCATCCATTCATCCATCTATCCATCCCTCCCTCCCTCCCTCCCTCCCTCCCTCCATCCATCCATCCATCCACCTAGCGATCCATCCAACCATCCATCCATCCATTCATCCATCCATCCATCCATCCACCTATCCATCCAACCATCCATCCATCCAGCCAGCCATCCAACCTTCCATCCCTCCATCCGTTTGAATACCTACTATAGACCAAACAAGAAGTCTTTAAACATCAATGTCAAAGTTCCACATACCCACTTCTGTCAGCTTGGACCTACATCACAGGCAACCAACAGTTACTTTTCCACTGGTTGAATATGCAGAGAGAAAGAGGTCTGCCCTCCATGAAAGAGTGGTTTTCATGACATCATGGCAGAGGGTTTCACTAAAGGCTGTATCACTTATGTGTGCACACACATACTGCCCTCCCCATTTTAATGGTGTGTCCACACTGCTTGTGTGCAAAGCACTGGGGTGGGGGTAGGGGCCCTGCAGTTGATTCTTGTTATGCTCTCTGTTCTCTTTGTTGGGACAGTAGGATGTTTTACACAGAGGAAACATTTCCTCTTTCTATCATATCATCTTGATTTATTTTCAGCACAGAATCTCTAGCTGCCTAGAGTTCCTAGTTACTGTATTTGCTTGAGAGACTACAGGGTAGAAGAGTGAAGAGCCAGGCTCATCAGAGTCCCTGAAGCCAAGCTCCTGGGGTTCAAATCCATCACTCCAACTGTGTGACCTTGAAGAAGTTGCCGAACATCTCTGTGGCTCAACTTCACTACTGTAAAATGGGGATTTGTAGCAGAACCAATTTCATGAGTTGTTGTGAGGATTAAATGACATAATGGCAGGTTTCTAATGGGTTAGACTGTACCACATCCTGATGGGGCATTTTTAACTGTGAGTGGATATTTGGGGGCATGCCAGTGACTGGGAAAGGCCACAGGGATGGGTCCCACTGATAGTAGGGTACAGAAACCAGAGATACTAAGTCTTGCAACATGCTATACATCCTGACTCTCAGAATGTATCCCTACACAAGAACTCTGCATGAGAAGGGCCTCATCAGGGCCTGGCACATGGTGGTGTCTCCCATATATGAGCTGTGACTTGTTTACTGTCCCTGACCTTGTGGGCTGCATAAGAGCAGGGAAGGACTTTGCCTGCATTGCTCAGTGCTGCCAAATATCCAGCACCTAGGACAGGGCCCAACATATGGCAGGCACTGGCTGAATGGACCAATGAATGAATCAATGGTATGTGTTGAATCCATGATTGGTGAGTAGGCGTTTGGTGAAACACATCAATTTGTATTATAACCAGTGTTTTCTGAGCAGCTCTATACACAGGATAAAGTAAGAGGCTATGGGAACAGCTACCCCTCTCTGCATGTCCAGTTCCATCCTTCCTGAGCCTGCTGGAGATCACCTCTGGGGGCTCATAGCTGTCCTTAACTGGTAAATACTATCTACTCATAAAGGTTTTTCTCTTCTCCCCTTCCAGAATGTGAGGCTCTCTTTGCTCCTGGAAACAGGGAGCTCTGGCCCTGCTGAGGGCAGGGCTTGGCAGATACCCGAAGGGTGGCATTCCCCCACCCTTCTTTGCATGTATGCAATCAGGCACCTTCACATGAATGGGGACATAGCTGATCAAGCTGAGAGTTTGGGAAATGAAAGGGAAAGAGGTGAAGGGAGGGACTTCTTGAATGCTCCAAGCAAGAATGGATTAACCAGAAAACTCCATTCCGACTCTTGTCAAACATTTTTCTACCCTTGGTCTCCTCTCCTCCTTGGTAACACATAGAATCCTTCTGGACTTTTGAAATTAGGTCACTGAACATTTGCTAAGTGCCTACTGCATGCAGGGGGAAGAATGAATCAGACCTGGTCCCTGATACTGGGGGCTCCAGTCTTTGGGGAGATAGCCATGTACCAAGTAAGACCATGATCTTGGTATGCTGGCCAGAAGGCAGGATACAGAATCTTTAGGAGACCATGTCATATGTAGCCGAGTTCTTGACACTCTCTAGAAGCTATATTTTGAGGGTTAAATACCCCAAAGGAGTTTATGTTCCTGAATTTAGTTGGGTTTTCCTGTTTGTTTGATTTTGTTTGTTTGTTTGCCTGCAAATTCTGTTTCATAGACAGTATTGGTCAGTAATATTCTGGTTAAGCCTGGTTTCATAGAGTGTGTTCCTTCAAAGAGTGAAGAGAAGTGGACTTTACATTCTAACACATACATAGCTAACCCGTCAGGTGCAGCTAAGCACGAAAGCAAGCCAAGCTTTGGAGGATGATGGGGTGAAAGGCGGGGGGGGGTGCGGGCGGGATAGGTCTCTCTGATCAGGCGCCATGAGAAAAGCAAAGGAACGAGCAATGTCGGTCTCAGAAGAGCTTCAACATCAGCCAGAATCTCATGAATCATGGTTCTGAAAGGTGGTGAGTACTTGACAAAAGCTGAGGCCCCAGCACTACCAAAAGAGGAAGATGCTCTCTTTTCATTAGTTTCTCCTCTCCATGGACTTCCAGCCCAAATGACCCAGAGACAGAGGTTTCCTTTGATCCTCTCAGAACGTCATGGGTTAAAAAACTCTTCCGTGAGTCTCACAAGACAATTCATCCTATCTCCATCCTTCCCTCAACCGAGGAAGTGAAGCACAGGGGGAGGTCATCTTCTGGATATCACCGTGGTGAAGTTCTCGAATTTTTCCACTAAAGCAACCACAAGGGGGGAGGACTTTGAAAGGTTTCCCTCAGGGAGGTCCAGGGACATCACCCAAAGCAGTCCCCACAAGCCCAAATGCCTTAGTCTCCTGTTTTATCTTGAAAATCTATGCCCACATAAAATTCTATTCTGCCATCTATACATGCATCTATCCACAGGATAAAATACACCTCTTTTCCCTTCTTCAGTTGGAAGACGAGTCAGACCTATGCTGTGGGGCCCCAACTCTTTTGGCACTCTGCACGGACATGGACATACATTCGAGAAGCAGAGAGCAGAAGAAACCCCTGGCCTGGGGTTCCAACCATAGCTAGTCGTGGACACGCTAGGTGTCTTTCCTCAAACACAGGGAGGGGCCGCTGTGGCCCTTGGTCCCACCGTGCTGGGCAGCTCAGGTCTCGGGAGACCCCAATGAAGGGCAGGACAATACAGGAAGCCAAAAGCCTGAACTGGACTGGGTGTGCAGGCCCGGGGATATGGGAAGAATGTTCTGGCCAGAGACTCTCCCCTCTTCACTGGAAGGAATGCAACAAACTCCCAGATGTGGCAACTGCCACAGGCCTCCTAGCCAGGGCTTTAACAAGTGCCAGTAGCTTCTAGGGTCTTGGGTGCCTAGCAAAGTGCGTGGCACATAATAATTCTCCATCACTAATATCTCCATCACAGTATGTTGCCCTAATAATTCTCATCACTTATGTTGGATGCATAGAAGAATGAACGGTAATGAAGTGGTTGGAGAAGTCACCGAGAACTAGGGAATACCCCCCACCTAGATGATTGTAAGGCCCTTTCTGGCCCTCAATAGCATATTTGAGGTGACTACACCACCCATTCTGTTCCCATTCTAAAGAAATAACTTGCTGCAGTGACTGCTGGCTCCATGGTTTCTCTCTGTGGCGAGTGCAGTAAAAAGAGCCATAGATTATAAACCACTAATTGCATTTAGACAAAAATTATCTCCCATAAAAACAACAGTAATAATGAGTACCAAATGCCTAAGCCTCTGCTAATCACCTCGCATCCATTATCCATTTACTTCTCACGCCAACTTTCCATCAACCCTGTACTCAGATTAGAAACCAAGGACCTCGCATGGTGACATATTTGCTGAGGAAATGGCCCCGGGACAGTGGCTTTTAAGTCTTCACTCTGTTCTCTGCTGGGCTGTGGGAGGTGAGGGCAATGGGACTCACTCCCCTTCCCATACCGACCTCCCTGTCCCCCTCCTCCCAATAAAAAGAGTCAGAAGGACTTAGTGTTATGTCTGTATACATGGTGGTAGGTCCCACCAGGTCTGCGGGGGTTCCTGACTCAGGGCATCTGTCCCTAGGATGCTGTGACTCACGAATGTTCTGCGGTGGGGAGCCACCTCCCTTGGGGGTGATGGCACTTAGCTAAGGCAACTCAGCCAGATCTGCAGCAGACGCTGTCTGTGCCCTGCCCATGCCAGCCCGACCCTCAGAGCCAGCACTGCGTCTCAAAGCCTGGCACTCATGGTCTGAGTGCAGAGAGGGCTGGATGTGTCCCCATCCAGGGGCCAGGCCCCACTAACAGCTGATGGATGCAGGGAATTTATACACAGACCCTCAGACCAGGGAATGAGAAAGTCAGGCAGGGCCAGCATACAAGGGCCAGGGGAGCCAGGGGTCAAGGAGCACACTAAACACTAAATTATGCCTCGACTCTACAAAATGGGCACTATGACCCCCATTTTACAGATGGAGAAACTGAGGACTGCAGCCTGTTAGTGGGAGCTCAGGTCTGCCGGATTTAAAGGCCCACTGCTTGAGGAAGAGAAGGGAAGGGAATACAGAAGTAGTGAGACTGGTTTGCAGACTGCAGGTTAGAAAGAGGAGATGGGAGGAGAGGAAGGACGAGGACGCTCTTCTCCCACTCCTGAGAGGCCAGCCCTGCTCATGAGAACCAGAGCCAAAGAAGGCACAGGGGGACCAGGCCAGCAAGACTTCTGATCCGGAGCATGTGCTGGGCCAATCAGAGCTGAGAGGCACTGAGGCAGGACACCCCCACCCCTGGACCTGGGGGCTACCGCCAGCCTTCACCGTGCACCAGGTTGCCTCCGGGTGCCCAGGATGCGATCTGACAGCTGCCCAGTTCCAAGGCTAGTGGCAATCCCCCCACATTTCTGGCAGAGGAGTGAGGAAGGCATGGATGTTTTTTCTGATTATAAAGATAGTGCCTATTGTGAATATTTCAGAAAGCATAAAAAGAAAATTTCCATTGCTCACACGTGTTGTCCTCCCTCAAAGACCCTTTTCTATACACATATGCAATTTGGTTTTATATTACATGTCTATTAGATGTGCAACATTTTTCATTTATATTATCAGTGTCTTTTCGAGTCATTGAATGTCCACATGTGTCACCCCGTTTCATAGCCCCATTGCACTGCATGGTGTAAACTGACCACATTTTGTACACACCATCCTTACTGATAGACCAGTTGGGGAAACAGGAAACAATGCTGGAGTGAACATCTTTAAGATGGTACCTTTTTTTCTTAAGATTTATTTATTTATTTCAGAGATCAAAAATGTGAGTGCGGACAGGGGCAGAGAGAGAGAGGATCCTCCAAGCAGACTCCCCACCAAATGTGGAGCCTGATGTGGGGCTTGATCCCAGGACCCCAAGATCATGACCTGAGCTGAAATCAAGGGCCAACTACTTCACCAACTGAGCCACCTAGGTACCCCTAAGATGGTATCTTTCTAAGGGCCAACTAAGAACATGGACCAAAAGTCTTAACAAGGTACCATTTCCTCTGTTCCAGTGATTCCACCCAGAAGCATTTGCTCATCGTAAGGAAGTAATCAGATGAAAGAAGGCCACTGGTGAGGAGGACACAGAGGAGGCGGAGGACCCAGAAGACCAGGCATGTTATCAACACAGAGACTAAGGCAATGATGGAAGGATGTTCCATGGTTGAGGTTGGGGCCAGGGCAGGAGCATGGCCTCTATCATATATTATTTATCTTTTTGTCCTGAGTGCCTGGCATGGGGTTGGCTAAATGCAGAAGGAAGGGAGAGAGTGGTCTCAAACACAAGGTGGGAATCAAGTTAGAAGTCAGAATCTTTGCAAAAGCTGGCTGGAAGCTATGACCCCAGCCTTACATTCCCCTGGGGATGCCAAGTGGTTCTCAGTTTCAGGGAGAGCAAATGAAAAAACCAGGGGCCAGGCAGGAGACCAGAAGTCCTGGCTTTATCGAAAAACAACACGCCAAAACTGAATGCATCTCTGCTTTGTCCCTGATCATGACCATTCCTCTTCTCTCTGCCTCACTTCCTGCAGCTGTTTAATGGGAAACCACCCCCTGCCCCCTGGCAAAAAAAAAAAACAAAACAAAACAAAAAAAACCCACAATAAGGAAGGTAACATTTGAATATAGACTTTAACACCAGCAGGAGCAGCTGCCCCACAGCAACCGTGATAAAGATAGTTAACATTTACCGAGCATTTGTTACCTGCCAGGTCCTATCCTAAGTGCTTCAGTTATGTTAATCTTCATACTAGCTCTGTGACATGGATGCTGTCATAATTGCCACCATATGACAGAGACACGAAGCAGAGAGGTGGTCATACAGCTGGTCCCATGGCTGGCCTGCTACATCGTTGGGATCCAGTAGCTTCCTATGTAGCTGGGGTTCCTAATCCAAATGCTGCTGGTTTAGCTTCTCTGAGACTTGCATTTCCATATCTGTAAAATGGGGATCCTGCCAGCCAAGGACCCTCTGGAGCCTGACGCACACAGGGGCATCCGAGAGCCTACCGCCCAGCCCCCAGCCCCCAGCCCCCAGCCCAGCTCAGAGCATGTTGGTTCTTCCCTTCACAGAGAACCCAAGACAGGAGCAATCCACAAGGGCTGATGCTGTCTACAAGGTGATGTGCCCTTCTCTTCCCTACTGAGGCCACAGGCAGAAGGAGGAGTCTCTCTTTTCAGCCACAACATGGACGCCTCCCTACCTCCCATCAAGTTCTAGACAGTGAATGTCACCCACTGGAAAATGTGGGTGTAAAATGAGGTTTGTTGAAATGTGTGACTTCCCATTCAGCCCTCCCAGGCATGCTGGGTCACCTCCGTCATCCACAGATAGCAATGGACCCAACCCCTATCTGAGCACTTCCCTCTTCCACCTGGCATGTTGCAGCAAAGGTGAAAACTCAGAGAAGGATCCTGATCTGAAGGTTTCAGGTTTCTTCTGGGCTCTGGTGCCTTTTTGAACTCTATGCAACCATGTGACACAGCGTGTGTGTCTGTCTGTGTGTGTGAGAGAGAGAGAGAGACAGAGACATAGAGACAGAGACAAATAAGAATGATTTTTGGAAAGAATGCCTGTAGCTGTCAATGCAATGCAATGATGCAGTGACTTCCCCATAGAATGTCATTACAGAAGTCAGTAGAGGGGTGCCTGGGTGGCTCAGTCAGTTAGGCGTCTGCCTTTGGCTCAGGTCATGATCCCAGGGTCCTGGGGATCAAGTCACACATCAGGCTGCCTGCTCAGTGGGAAGACTGCTTCTACCTCTATCTCTCCGCCCCGCTCATGATACCTCTTTTTCTCAGATAAATACATGTTTTTTAAAAATCTTGAAAAAAAATTGATAGATAGAAGTTAGTCACATGCTCTCAGGGATGGAATGGCCCCAAAGGGGGAACAGAGCTCACCTTTGGCCTATGCAGCCCTAACCCGTTTTGTCTTCATTAGCTACGTGGTCTTGGACAAGGCATCTCATCTCTCTGGCTCCTGTTCCCCAGCTACAAAGTAAAGAAGTTGTGAGTGGCTTTCAGCCTGTGCCTATAGGGCTCCAGAGGGCACAGGGAAGTGTGGTGACTGGGGATGGGGCAAGGGTGACATTTCCATCCAACCAGAGCAGCTCTGGCTCTCTTAGAACCTACAAGAGGTCTTCTTTGAGTCAATGTCTCTGCAGCTTAACGCCAGAATTAAAGCAAAACCCTGGCACATCTGATTGCTCAAGTCCTTTCTAGTGTAGAGTCTGGGCTCTGGCCCTCACCAAGGTGCTCTGGTTTTGTCTTTAATCCTTGGAGGTGGCTGAGCCTTCTGGTTGAGAGCCAGTGTCTGGGCGGATACTGGCTCTGCCACTTACAAAGCACCATAACCTTAAGTACATTGCCTAAAGCCTCCTGCTCCCAGATCTATAAACTACAAATACCTACCCCATGGGACCACTGCAATCATTAGACAAACCAACACAAGAAATAACAAGTGCTGATGAGGTTATAGAAAAAAGGGAACCCTTCTGCACTGTTGGTGGGAATGTAAGCTGGTGCAACCATTATGGAAAATAGTATGGCGGTCCCTCAAAAAATTAAAAATGGAACTACCCTATGATCTAGCGATTCTATTCTTGGGTATTTATCTGCAAAAAGTGAAAACACTAAATCAAAAAGATCTATGCACCCTGATGCTTGGTGCAGTCTTATTTACAATAACCAAGACATGGGAGCCACCATCCCTCAGTGGATGAATGGATAAAGATGTGGGCTATATTTATATGGTGAAATATTATTTAGCCATTTAAAAAGAAGGAAATGTTGCTATTCAATGATACGGTTGGACCTTGAGGGCATTGTGGGAAGTGAAATAAGTCAGAGAGAGAAAGACAAATACTGTATAATCTCACTTATATGTGAAATCTACAAAAAATAAAACACAAACACTGAACTCATAGATAACAGAGAACAAACTGGTGGTTACCAGAGGCAGGAGCTGGATAAACTGGATGAAGGTGGTCAAAAAGTACTAGTTATAACACAAATAAGTCCTAGGTATGTAATGTACAGCATAGTGACAATGGTTAATAATACCATGTTGCGGGGGTGGGGTGCCTGGGTGGCTCAGTGGGTGAAGCCTCTGCCTTTGGCTCGGGTCATGATCCCAGGGTCCTGGGATCAAGCCCCACATTGGACTCTCTGCTCAGCAGGGAGCCTGCTTCCCCCTCTCTCTCTGCCTGCCTCTCTGCCTACTTGCAATCTCTACATGTTGGATAAATAAATAAAATCTTTTAAAAAGATAAAAAAAAGAAAGTTGCTAAGAGGATAGATCTTAAGATCTCATAGATCTCAACAGATCTCATTACAAGAAAAAAATGTGGTAGCCACGTGCAGTAGTGAAAGCTAACTAGACTTACTGTGCAATCGTTTCACAATACACACCAGTGTTGTACACCTGTAACTAATGTAACGCTATAGGTCACTTGTATCTCAATAACAAACCAAGAAGTCTAAGCCATCTTGCTAGACACACAAGTGTTTATCAATGTGAGACCCATTTTCTGTCTCAGAATTGAGCACGAGGCCTCAATTGCAGAAGTCAATCCATAAATGCCAGTTGAATAAATGAGGGAGTAAAAGAACAAATGTCTGGAGTCCAAAATTCCATGAATTGACTAAGTGAGCACTGCTCTCCATATTAGCCCAGTGCTTTGCAAGCTTAAATTTGCACACGAGTCACCGGGGAACCTTATTAAAATATGGAATCTGATTCAGCAGGTTTCAGACGATGCTGGGTCTCCTCATTCCTGGGTTCCCAGATGAGGCCAGGGCTACTAGGCTGTGGCCACCCTTTGAGTTTCAAGCCTTGGGTTCCTCGTGGGTCACAGTCTTTTGGGTGCAGGCTTTCTATCTTCAGTTCACGATCTGCTCAGGACTCTGGGTACTCTGACCGCTATTTATTGGCCACGGGGCTACCAAGCCCTGAGCACTGTTGTGCTAGGTTCTCAGGAACTGATAGGGGAGTCAGTGTGAAACCCTGAGCTTATGTCTGGGCCCTAGCCCCAGATGATGCTGGGCAAGTCCCTCAGCCTCTCTGGGGCTCAGCGTCTTCATTTGTAAAGTGAGTTCAGCAACACCCTCCATGCCAGCTCTCAGATCAGCTTCAGGGGTAAAAAGTGACAACCGATGGGACCTTCCAGGGGTGAGGGACTGTGATGAACTGGGGGGCTTCACATCCAAGTTCTCCTCTCCCCCTCCCAAGTCTTCCTCGGAGGGAAACTGACAAGCACTGCTGTTTGCATAATGGCCCATAAGGGGCCAGGAGAGGAAGTAAGGTCGCTAAATTTAGCAGGTGCATACGCCCCCTCACCCAAGGCTCAGCCCACGCATTTCACCATGAGTAGGTGCCTTTCTATATTTAACTTCAGCCTGCACCTTCCACTCCAGCTCTGACTCTGAAAACCCCAGGAGGATGTGGTGAGGAGGGAAGGGAAGTTCACAAAATGTGATCAGGGGCTGACATCACGTGAAGTGCCATCTGCACCTTCAGGTGTGTGTCCTTCCTGGAAGAACCAGAAAGGTTCTTCAGCTTCTCCCCCTTCCTCCCTCTGGGAGTGTAAGACTCATCTAGCCAAAGGGTGGCCAGAGACCACACTGCCCTTTGGAACAACAGCACTGAGTAGGGGGTCAGGGGACTGCTCGGAAGACCAGCAGGAGTCACAAAAAGCAGGGGATGTCAGACACCCTTCACGCGCCAGGCACAGTGCTAGGCCCATTCCCATGGGGGATCTAGTTCAACCCACATAGCAGCATGGCTCCACGACTTCATACATAGGCTATGGGCAAAGGGAGGTGCTAGAAGCCTAAGAGAGTAGAGCACCCAGGCCACTTGCCAGGTCCCTGTCCTGAGTCCACATGATACCCGTCTTGTCCCTCTGTCTCCCGTACAGGAGGCTGTTAGGGGCCCAGGGATTCAAGTCTCACCCTCATCATCGGTCAGGAGAGTGATCTCAAGTTAGTCACTCCTCTTCTTGGGGTCTCAATTCCTTGACTGTAAAACAAACCTCCTGGCCTGTCTCATTACTGAATGTCTTCTTAATGACCTCAGACTCTGATGGTCAGAGGAAGTGATAGTTAGTCCTGGGATAAGCCTCCGACTTTCAAGCCATGGGGTGACCTCTGCCCTTTGCTTATGTGCTAGTCAGTACACATGAGTCTGACACAGGGCCCGGGGGAGACCACTCACCTCTCCTCTTCCTTCTGGGGAACTTTCATGGAAGTCCTCTATGATGAGCAGTCCAACACACCCTAAAGGGACTGAGATGAAATGCGGTCCCCATACTGGAGTCCACCTCCAAATCGGGGTGAAAGCCACAGGAAAAGATTGCAGTGTCACAATGTGGCCAGTGCCATCATAGAGCCCACATGGGGCATGGAGGCTAGGGCCTAACCCAGGCTTAAGGGGTTGGGGAAAAGAACCAATGGGAAGAAGACAAAATAAACACCCATTGTCTAGGCCAGCAGTGCTCAAAGTGTGGTTCCCTCCTCGGCATCATCTGAGAACTTGTTAAAAATGCAGACCTGGGGTCCCCACCATCCCTGACCTACTGGCACATAGGTGTGTATGTGTTAATAAGCCTTGCGGGTGATCTGGGGACTCTCTGAGTTTGAGAGCCATTGGTTTGAGGGGCACAAGGGGGTTTGGAAGATAGCAAAAGCTTGAACTGTTGGCTCTCTAGGTCCTATTCAGAGCTTGGCTGGGAAAAGTACCAGTTCCGGGAAGTGATATAAAACATACATCCTCCATTCTCTCCACTAGACAACCTAAATGCCCCCTTTACGGGTGCGGGTGGGGCTGTATTAGACTTCTGGAAAGCTCTGTGTCTGGACATCTAGCCTCCTCACTGGTGCTTACGTATCTGGCCTCTGCCCTGGGCTCTGATCGAGGATGGTGAGAAGAAACACGCATAGGAAGGCCATGTCTGGACTGCTCTAGGAGGGTTGGTTTTGATCCAATTACATCAATCTCCTTCCATAAAACTCACATTGAGAAGATAGTGGCAAGTAACAATTTGGCAAAGACTTTCTAAAAATGGCAACACCTGGTGTTGGTGAGTGTGTTCGGAAAAGACGCACATATTTCTGGTAAGCATGGAAATTGATACTGCCTTTCTGGAGGGCTAACTGCCAGAAACTTTGAAAGATGTACATCCCCCTGACCCAGCCACTCAAATGTAGAAATTAATCCTAAGGAGACAATCATATCTGTGCTTGAGCGTTTCACTTCAAGAACATTCATGTTAGTATTGTTTGTTATGAAAACTGGAAACAACCTAAGTGTTTAAAATAAGCAGTTGATTGTGAGGTGGCCATTCATTCATTCATTCATTCACTCACTCACTCATCGGATATTTACTGAGTACTCATTATATACCAGGCAGTGTATTAATCCTAGTGATAGAGTAGTAGGTAAGTAAAGGAACAAAATCTTTGTTCTTCTAAGAGGGAAGTTAACAAATGAACTTTGTTAAATTCTTCTTCTTTGTTAATTTCTTCTAGGAGGGAAGTTAACAATTAACAAGCAAGTACAACATACACAGTGTATCCGCCTATGGGTACCATGAGGAAACAGGGCCATGAAGGCAATGCTGGGTGGATGTTCCAATTTGGAACAGGTGGAGGAGAGGGAACTAGCTGGGTGGATGTCTGGGGACCCACAGCAGGCAGAGGGAACTGTCTTTCAAACAGATGAAAACAGCAAAAGAGACCAAGGTCATGGTGCTTTCTGGGTGTGTTTGAGGAAGGGCAGGGATGCCACAGGGCTAAGGCAGAGACTGAGCAGACACTATGGGGATGTGGGCATGGGGGCCATGCAAGCCACTCAGAACTGTGGCTTTGACTCTGGGTGAGAAGGGAGGATATGGAGCGTAAAAGAGACTCTGACTTGTGCATCAGACAACGCTGTGGCTTCTGGCTCGAGAACAGATCTCAGGAAATCAGCAGAGAAGCTGGGACACTGTTAGAAGGCTATGGAGATAATCCACACAGGAGACAGCATCACTCAAATGAGCGTTAGTGACAATGGTGACACGTGGTCAGCTTCTGAATGTGTTTTGAAGGTCCATCCGGGCTTTTCTTTGGAGGGATGTCTGTTGCCTGGAGATGACGTGTGGCGGGCTGAACAGATGATTTCATCTCCAGGAGCCAAGAACAAGAACAAGTGAGGAAGAGGAGTTATCACTGGATGCACACAAGCCTGTCTGCTCTCTCTGTTGGGCATTTCTGAAACCTGAGATGCGAAGCTTCATGCCATGAGGCTACCAAACTTTTATACCTAACATCTGAGAGCCCTGGCTTCCTGCCTAGATTTTTAAAGACAGCTAAAGAAACTCAATTTACAATCAGGATGTGATATAATTCTTCAGTTAACAGATAGGCAAAGATAGAACAAGAATGATAAGAGCCGGGGCTGGTGTGGGTGTGTGGAAACAGCGCCCCTCCTTCCCTGCTAGCGGAAGCTGACATTAGTGCCTCCTTTGGGGGATACATGGGTACCATAGCATCAAAGGTCTCTCAAAAGTTCATGCTAAAGGAACTGGAATGGCTAAGATGATTTTGAAAAAGGAAAATAAAGTGAGAGGAGTCACGCTACCTGATTTGGAGGCTGATCATATAATTAGAGTAATCAAGGCTCGGAGTATTGGCTGAATGATGTACCCATACAGCAGACTGAACAGCCAATCCAGAAGTGACTGCACAACAATAGATTTGACAAAGGAGAAGGAAAGCCAGTCTTTTCAACAAGCGGTGCTGGAACAACTTGATTAGCCACAGGCAAAACCAGCAAGGCTCAACCCAAACCATATACAGTCCTTCATACAGGATTTAACTCAAAATGGGTCAGAGATTGAAACATAAAATGCAAAACTACAAAATTTAGACATAACAGAAGAATATATTCCAGACCCAGAGCTCAGTGAAAAGTTCTAGACATGACATCAAAAGTGTCACCCAGAAAAGAAAAAAAAAAAATCAGTAAAGTGGATGGACCTCATCACAACAAAAACCTTTTGATCTGCAAAAGACCCTAGGAAGGGGATGAAAAGACTAGCTACAGACTGGGAGGAAATATTTGCAAACTACATTATCTGACAAACACCTAGTAGAAAGAACATACAAAGAACTCTCAAAACCCAATGGAGAAAATAATAACCCAATTAGAAAACGGGCAAAAGACATGAACAAATATGCAATATCATTTGCCACTAGCCAAATGCAAAGGAAAACCACACACACAAAAATCATGACACAGGGGGCACCTGGGTGGCTCAGTGGGTTAAAGCCTCTGCCTTCGGCTCAGGTCATGATCTTAGGGTCCTGGGATCGAGCCCCGCATCAGGCTCTCTACTCAGGAGGGAGCCTGCTTCCCTTCCTCTCTCTCTGCCTGCCTCTCTGCCTACTTGTGATCTCTCTCTGTAAAATAAATAATAAAAATCTTAAAAAAAAAAATCATGACACAGGCATTGAAACAGCTAAAGTTAAAAGTAGTGACAAAACCAAATGCTGGCAAGGATGTAGAGAAACTGGTCTTTCATACATTGCTGGTGGGAATGTGAAATGGGTCATCCACTCTGAAAGAGAGTTTGGCATTCTCTTAAAAAATGGAATGTACACTTAGCATACGATCCAACAATAGATACAAACTTTTACCCACACAACCTGTACACAAGTATTCACAGTAGCCTAACTGATAAAAAGCCAACCCTGCACTTCAAAAGGTGAATAAACTGTGGTTACATAAAATACTATTAAGCAATTTTTTTAAAAAGGAATAGACTATTGATATATGCAAACATCCAGATAAATCTCAAGGACAATATGCTGAGTTTAAAAAAAAAAAAAAGACTCACAAAGGTCAGATAATGTATGATTCAGTTTACATAACATTCTCAAAATGACTGAATTGTAGATATGGAGAATAGATTAGTGGTTTCCAGCAGCTGGAAATGATTGGAGGGAGAGGGGTGGCTATGACTAGGAAGAGTTAGAACGGGGGAGAACTTTGGGGTGGAGGAATAGTTCTGTATCTTGATTTGGGCAGCAATTCCATGAGTGATGAATGTGTGATAAAATGACGCAGAGCCACAGACACACATTACAATAATGTCAATTCCTGGTTTCACTGTTGTACTATAGTCATACAAGATGTAACCATGGGGGAAAACCGGATGCAAGGTATGTGGGACCTTTGGGACCCATCTTTGCAACTTCCTGTGAATCCGTATTTACATTTCAAAAAAAAAATTGTTCTTGAAAAAAAGAAACAGGAACTATCCCCAAAACAGTAAAAGGAAGCATATGCCTTTTAACCTCAAACTCCACTTCTATGGATTTATCCTAAGCTAATAGCAAAAAGGCATCAAAAACCAGTGGATAAAGCTGATCATGTCAACCTTGTTTATAATAGTGAAAAATTACACTAAATCACTTTATGCCAGAGTTGGCCGAACAGATTACTATAAACATACCCAGTGGAAAAGTACACAGCTTTTAAAATGATGATGTAGATCTACATTCATTGATATAGAGAGACATTCACAATATACTATTAAGGGGAAAAAGAATGCTTGAAAAAAGTACACAGTTTTGAGGGTTTGTTTTTTTTTTTTTTTTTCAAAGTTTATGCAAATACATCAGTTGCAATCCCATAAAGGCAGGGATGCACTATTAACTCCAGGATTCCTAGCTCCCAGGAAAGCACATAACACAGAGTAGGCATTCAATAAATACTTGTCAAATAAACACATAAGACACACATATTTGCACAGGAAAAAGTCCAGAAAGTTCTACAACATGTTGTTTGTAACAGTTACCTCAGAGGAGAGGGATTTGGGTTAATTAGTTATATTCCCTCCAGCTGATTAGTATTTTCTACTCTTTAGTGATGATAAGAGTGATATTATTCATGAAATATATATATATATATATATATATATGATTTTATTTATTTATTTGACAGACAGAGATCACAAGTAGGCAGAGAGGCAGGCAGAGAGGGTGGGGGAGAAGCAGGGTCCCTGCCGAGCAGGGAGCCCGACACAGGGCTCGATCTCAGGACCCCGAGATCATGACCTGAGCCAAAGGCAGAGGCTTTAACCCACTAAGACACCCAGGCACCCCATAGAATATATTTTTTAAAAGCCAACGATCACAAAGTATAAAATGTTCTGTGGTGTCCTCCAGTCTGAACTGGACAAATCTGGGGTGGATAGGGTTGGGCCACACTTGACCAAGGCTACCTACCCCAGAATGGACAGGTTTTGTGAGGTCCCCCTGCCCATCCACAAGGACTCGGTTTCTAGGACTTTGGTTTGAAAAACAACATGTTGGAAATGAGAAGTCTTGTAAGAGATTTGGACAACAGTGAGAAACCCCCAAGAGCCAGAGAGTTGACGGGCTGACATTTAGAGCAGAAGCAGTGCTGGGTGTGGGGTCCATGGGAACAGGTGGTAAAGTGTCAGCCATGGGGCAGATCTTCTCTAGGCACAAGCTGAGGGCAGGTTCAGGATGGAAATTTGCAAATGTGTCTATGCACCAGAGTCTCATGCATGGCCTTCAACACTGCAGTGGGCCAGGCCGTGGTTCCCAAAGACTCATCTGAAGAGAGGCCACATCACAACTTCCAGGAAACTTTGCAACCTCAGCTGAACCCGAGTCTCTGGCAACAAGGCCCAGGAATGTGTCATTTCACAAAACTTTCTGAGGAGCTGTGACGTACGGAAGAGTGGGGAGACTCCCAGCTAGAGGCAGAAATCCAAAACAGTATCATTCTGGACGGAAAGACTAGTTGCTGCTTTGCTGCTTTTGCCGAAGTGACATAGACTTGATGATTATTGCTTTGTAGGAAGCCTCTTCTCTGAAGAGTTCATGGCATTTTAGGGACATTCCTGGACTCCTAGACACCTCCCCTTTAAAAGAACCAGGGATACGGTCCCCCAGTACTTCCCATTAGAGTACTGTGACCCTCTGCTTTCCCCAAAAGAAGTCACTTCCCCAAGGACCCTCACTCCCTCTGTGTCTGCTGTGGTACAATACACATGACATAAAAGTTTAAACCATTTTAAGGGGAAAACTCGGTGCTATTAAGTACACACACAGAATCATGCAACCATCCTTATGATGTGGTTCCAGAACTTCTTCATTACCCCAAATGGAAACGCTATAATTGTTAACAGTAACTCTCAACCTTCCCTCTTCCCCCTGCCCCTGGCAACCACCCAGTCTGCCTTATGTCTCTAAGGATTTGCCCATCCTGGGTATTCTGTGTAACAGGAATCATACAACATGGGATCTCGTGTCTGGCTTCTTCCTATTAGCATGTCTTCAAGGTTCATCTGTGTGGTAGCTTGTGAAGAATCTCACCCCTTTTATGGCTGACGACTCTTCCATTGGATGAATACACCATACTTTGTTTATCTGCTCATCTGCTGATGGATATTTGGGGTTTTCCCACCTTTCGGCTACTGTAAATAGCTCTGCTATGAACATCAATGCACAAGTTTTGTCTTGAACACCTGTTTTCCAATCTTTGGGGTACATACCCAGGAAACAATTTGCCAGGTCACATGGTAGGTTTAACTTACTCAGGAACCTCCAAACTGTTTGCTACCCTCTCTTACTCTTACAAGGCACCCAGCATCCCAGCCTGTGCACTGGCATCTCGGGAGATAATCTGGGGGTCAAGAGACTAGGTTATAGGTGTGACCATGACCCCTACAAGCTGTGAAGCCACATGCTGGCTATTCACAGCTTTGTGCCTTGGTTTCCCTGTAAGGATCTCATGGGATGTCCTGACTCTTGAGCTGGACATCAACTGAGATTAAGGTTGAGAACAGCAGAGCAGTGGGGGCAAGGGTTCTGCCCTGCCCCATCACTCAGGGATCATAATCCCTGGGCAGTTGCAAAGCTCCTTGTAGCCTCAATCTTATCATCTATGCAATGGGGTGAATAAGGGGGCCTGACCCTTGGGAGCACCATATTGCATTAGCCAATTCATATAAAACAGTAGCTGCAAAGCCATCCCAACCTAGCTACTGCTCTGAAATGGCGTCACCTATTAGCAGTCCTGGTGGCAAGGGGCACATGCTTACTTTCTCAGTTTCCAGCCTATTCATGCCAGCCTCACTTTCTCTGCTTCTCTCTCTAGGCTTCTCTGATGGGACCCTTCTCTCTCATGTGGGCAGGCTGATACATGACTGACCTCTGGGTTAGTCCTCCCTCTGTGTTCCATGTCCCCTTGTACAAACTTTATTACCTTCGACTTGAGGGTAGACTCTAGCTTGTTCTTTCTTGTGTGCATCTTCTTCAGGGCCTATTTATACAGTAGGTACTCAATAAGTGCTCATTGGCTGAGTCAATGAGAGAAGGAATTTCTTTTCCACTGGGGCATTAGGCCTGGAGCTGGCCGTGGCATAGGGACCTTGGGCCTTTGGGGTTCTCTCCCCTCACTGGAGCAAGAAAGTGCTGGAATCCTCCCACAATGCTTCTCCCCAGCCCAGCCATCTAGCAAGAAGTACAGTCAGAGGTCATGCCAGGATCCAGGAGAGAGCAGAGCAGAGCTGTGACAAGGCCCAGCCAGCGGGTCCCTCCAACCTTCCTCCACTCTCTTGTGTCCCAAAAGGAAATGAAGAGCAAAAACAGGCCCTCCTGCCCTGGCCTTCAACCCTGACCCATCTGGTCCCCACTCATCTCAAGGGCAGGCCATGCTCTTCATTGAAAATCAAAGATTCTCCAGGAGAAAGTGTGTGTGGCCAGACATGGAGGCACTGAATTGGCTACTCTGGTGGGGCAGGTGACAGGGACACTTGGGAGAAGACATTGCTGGTGAAGGCATCCTAACAGAGAGAGGTCCTGCCTGGTGTGTGTATATGCACGTGTGTGTGTGTGTGTGTATTTAGGGGAAGCTCCCTCTCCTTCCCAGATCCCAGCCAGCTCAGTCTTGCAGAGCAGCCTAGTCTGGGCAACAGGGGCTACACGCCCGCCAGTGGTGACAGTATGCCGGAGAACGTGAACTCGAACACGCTAACTAGAGGTCAAGTTCAAGGGCAGCTCACACATCAGGAGTGCCACAGTCACCATGGGCACCTTCCCTTGGGCTTTAGTTTCCTGTTTGTCAGTCTCCTGGGAGTCAGGGGCCTTCTCTTTCACACTGCTTTCTCATCTCTGCTCTGAGTTGCCACTGTCTGCTGAGACGCACGCTCAGAGGACACACCGCTGACAGCCTGACCCGTCCTGATGCCTGTGTTCCCAAGGACATGACCTGAACACTGGGGCAGGCGTCCTGCCCAGCTGCTGCCCCTTCTGCTTGGGGATCCTGAGAATCTTTCCTCTAACCGCCACACTCAGTCCACCTTGCTGGGCCCCTCTCTGGGAGCGCTCCTCCTCTCCCACACCTGCTTGGTCCTGCCACCTGCTTGCATTTCCATCTGCATGCCCCACCCCCCACGAGCAGCCCCAGCTCTGTGGCCCCTCCAGCCTGAGCATCCTTCACTCTTTGGACCCGTGGTCTCCAAGTGTGGCGTACAAAACCATTCTTGTGGGCACGGGAAGAAAACGCCAGGCCGGCCGTTCCATTGTTTTCATCACATCCTTCTGTAATTCCTAGTTTTTACGTGTTTCAGTAGGGATAAAATGTATTAGCGCAGTAGTTCATTTTATAAATAAATAACAAACGTAAATGCTGGTGTGTGGTCTCAAAAAAACACTTTTCTGGAGGAGTATGAAATCAATCAAGTTTGGAGACCGTTCTAGGGGAGGTAAGACACATTCAGTGATAACTACAGATCCGTTTGGTGACAAATGCCAGGATAAGGGTGAAGGTTCAGTGAGGCAAGTCCAGAAAGCATGTGATTGTCCCCAACAGAAGGTAGGAGGAGAATCAGAGCCATCTTCCCAGAAGGGGTGGCTTAGGGGCTGAGTGCTGAAGGACAGGATGTGGCTCATGGCCATGGGAGGGAAGGGCTTGCCCCCCGCGCCCCCCCCCTCCAGCGGAAGATCCTACAGGAGCAAAGGCGCCGGGGCTGGGAATGGGAAGCCCATGGCAGGCACCGGGCCTGGGGTCCTCAGTGTCAGGCTTACTGCCTGCAGGAAAAGCAGGAAGGGAGGGGATAGGAAGGGCACGTTGGGAGCAGATGAATATGCAGAATTCCAGAAGGAGCTCTGAAGAGGCAAGGGGTGTTCAGGGAATACACAGGAGAAAGGGAGAACAAGGGCCAGACAGCTCTGAGAGGGAAGGAGATGCAACCCAACGGGGTTTGGGAATCTGAACGTGGGAGGGATGTATGGGACTGGTTGGGGGGACAACATGGCCAGCTGGAAGATGGAAGGTGATGATCACACCCAGCCCAGAGACCCCGAATTTTGAACCGAAGAAGGGAAAAAGGAAAGGAGGAGGCAGGTGTGGGGAAGACCAGAGAACGATATTATAACTTCTGGAAAGGCAGGGGTAAGCTGAGGACAGGAGGGGCAAGGCAGGATCACCCTTCAATGCCCAGCCACCTGAAGGATGGCAGCAAGTGGGGTCCGGGAAAGGGAATACTGTTGTCTAGAACAACAATCTGAAGGTTAGAGGGTCTAGGTTGCTGGGTGGGTGGTTTGTATTTTAAAAAAAAGAATTTTCCAAGGGCTAAAGCTTTTTTTTTTTTTTTTTAAGATTTATTCATTTATTAGAGAGAGAGAGAGAGATATCACAAGTAGGCAGAGAGGCAGGCAGGAGGGCAGAGTAGGCTCCCTCCTGAGCAGAGAGCCTGATGCGGGGCTCGATCTGATCATGACCTGACCTGAAGGCATAGGCTTTAACCCACTGAGCCACCCAGGTGCCCCAAGGGTTAAAGCTTTTGGTCAGAACCTTTTTGATGAAAATAGGTCTCCATCTTCATCCTACAAATATTTTTGCATCCTTTCCATGGGAAAAACATCACACCAGATCCTGGAGACCTAGGGAGGGAGCAGAAATTCTGCCTCTGTCCTCAGGGGTCCCACATCTAATAGAGAGATGGCCCCACGGACAAGATTCTGACAATGCCAGCTGATGGCTCCGACAGGAGTCCAAAAAAGGCTTCACAGAGGTGACATTTTACACTTGTCCCTGGCTCAGTCAACAGAACTGTGTCCCGAGGGCAAAGCCAACCTTTCTTCATGACTCAAGGTCATGGTAAAAATCAGCTCTTAGGCCATCATCACAGCGTGGGTGGCATGGAACAGTGACCAAATTGGCACGGGTGCTGGGTGCCTGTGGCCTCACATTTTCAGGAAAACCAGGGCACTAACTGTGTTGCCCTCTGCCAAGCAAGCCAACCTCAGATTGTGGCAACTGCTCCCACTCTTGTCTCTCAGGCTACTTGCATGTCCATCCACGAATTTCTGGATTTGGGACACTCCCAGAAATTTGTGGGGAGAAGAGATCCAGCCTTCTGAGCGCTCGAAAAGCCCAACTGAGCAGTCTGACTTATTTGAATTGATTTTCCCCCTCCCTGGTCCCATCAGCCTTGTTCCTTTTTCTGTCTTTCTCATCCCCCCAACTATTTATAAACCCTCTTCCCTCAGTCTACAACCCTGTTCCTTTCTCGCTCTTTGAGTTCTTCTTTGTAAGGTCTCCCCAGAGAGGGAGGTCCCCACCATCCAGCCCCAGACTCATCTCCTGTTGCTTAACCATGACATATTCAGAAACTTAGCCCAGTGAAAATGGCACAAGCTTTCCAGTCAGCCAGCTGTCAGTCTCAGCAGTTGGCTCCTACATTCACTAGCTGGGTATCTTTGGGAAGATCTCTGAGCCTTATACCCTTAAGACCACTATGGTTTGCCACCATATTCTTTGTTTACAAGTTAACCTTTATGTTTCATTCATTTTATAATCTATGTCAAAATAATATGTTGGTAAAATTAAGGCAAGAAGCAAACTGAAATTAGACTTTTAGCTCTAGACCTAACTAAGCAAGGCTCTTGCTGGACACCCTGTGTACAATCATGATCCCACACCTTCCCAGTCCCCTTTTCCACCTTCCCCATGGCACTTACCATGTATGACAAGCTATACATTGATTTCATTGTCTCCCATGTACCATCAGTCTATACCCCTAGAATGTAAGCTCCATGAGGGCAGGGATTTTTCTGTTTTGTTCCCTGCTATAGTCTCAGAACCTTGGACGGTTCTTTATGCATAAGAAACATTCAGAAAGCATTTACTGGTGACTGACTAAATGAACAACCATCATGGGGCTTGTAAGTGCCTGGTACAAAGCCTGGCATCCTGTGGGTACTCAGTAATGCCAATCCCTTCCACCTTCCCATCTCTTTGCTTTTCTCCCCCTGTTTGGCCATAAGGACTTCAGGCACTGGCATCTCCTTTGGGGAAGCACCCTTGCCTAGACAATGCCTGCTCCTTCTATCTTCCCAAGTGTCCCTCTAAGCCTGCCCAGACCCATGCTGGCTGAGATACTCCTCCTGGACTGGTGACAGTTTGCACCTTCCTTCATCTCTCACTGGGCTTAGTCTGGTGTATTTTAGGAACCCAAAAATAACCAGGAGTATGGACTTGGAGTTGGCAGCACTTTTGGTCACCTGGCCTCAACTTTTCCATCCTTGGTGGCATCTCCTTCCATTAGATTACATTAGTCAGGAGATGAACAGGAAGCTTCAGGATGAGTTTGCTCAGGATTCATGATTACCTTATTTTTCTTAGCTCTGTTTATCCTGTCATCTCATGAAGGTATTTGGAGAAGAAAATAGCAAGCATCATTCACTGTCACTTTACAGATGGAGAAACCGAGGTCAAAAGACTAAAAAATTTGCCTCCCAGGCCTGGCTCTGAGCCATGCTGCTCTCTGTTCCCTCAGGCGAACTTGTAAACTCTGATGTAAACTTCCCATGGAAACCAGTCGGGCACTTCTACCAATCTGCAAATTTGCAGAATTAGAAAACACTGGTGCTGGAATTGATCTTAACAGGCAAGGCAGCCAGCTCCTTGGATGTACAGACCCATGCTAATCAGCCTCCTTCTTGCAAAGCAAAAGCTGCCTTCTTGGGGATGAGAGGAACTCCTTTTGTGAGCCAGGAGGAAACCCACTGGTCCAGAAGAATGAATTGCCTTTGTCTCACCTACACTGAGAGCTGCTGCTTCTGGGAGTTGCAGAGGGGAAGCTGAGGGGTTTTGACCTAGGCTATTCCAAATGTAATTTCAATAGTTGACTAGAAGTCTGAAACCTGCCCTGTTGGCTTTTCTGAGGCCAACTAGAAAGGTTCCAGTGAAATCTGATCTCTGAGCTCAGGGCTTTTCCTCGGGGCCCCGGGCCAGCGTTGTGCTTAGGCATCCAGCTGGTCTCCCCACAGAGTCCCCATTGCACCGTTACAGGAAAGAACAGCCTTGTGACGGTAGGAAGTCCCTTTGACCTCATGTCCTTTCTGCTGCAGAAGCACTTGGCCAAGGTGTCGCAATGCAAGTCCTTTCTAACCAGTCTCTCTCACCATCACAGCCCCAGGAGGCTGAAAATAACCTACTAAATTGTTCTTTTTTGCAGTAAGAACGATTTCTTCCACTCTTTAACTTTCAGAGACCTCAGGCCCTGAAACAACAGAGTATCCAAAGTGGGCCACAGCGATCAGCCCTTGCACGAAAGCATGTCCACTTTCTAAAGCATTTCATGTGCCTCAGCCCATCTGGCCAACTCTCTGAAGGGGCGGTGACTTGAGGCTACTATCAAATTGAACAAGGGGCCACATCACAGACAATTAAAAAACAACTTCATTTTTGCCTGCTCCTGGCCCATTAAGCCTGTGCTGAAGAGTTGGTTCTCCTTTGCCCTTTGGAAGAAGTCTAGTGCATGTCCCATGACTTTCCTGGTCACTCTTGGGTAATTAAAAGTTTCTAAGAATCTTGGAGAAATGGCTGATTCTAACACTGGGGCACAGAGAATTACAAGTTGAGCTTGGAGCATCTTATAGTGTCAGAAAGTAAGAAAGTGTTTTAAAAAGAAGGGAGGGAAGGACAGAGCAAGGGAGGGAGGAAGAACAAAATGGAGGCGCGTCAGGACGACACAGGAGCCAACCAGAAAAAGCTTCCCATGACCAAAAGTGGAACAATTTGGGGAACAAAACAAATAACAGAGGCGCCTGGGTGGCTCAGTGGGTTAAAGCCTCTGCCTTCAGCTCAAGTCACGGTCCCAGGGTCCTGGGATCGAGCCCCGCATCGGGCTCTCTGCTCAGCAGGGAGCCTGCTTCCCTCCTCTCTCTCTCTGCCTGCCTCTCCGCCTACTTGTGATCTGTCTGTCAAATAAATAAATAAAATCTTAAAAAAAATAACAGTAGTATTATATTATAATATAATAAAATAAAGAATAAAGAATAAAATAAATTTTTTTAGAGAGAATAAAATAAATAAAGAATAAAATAAATATCCACAAGTCTATAATAACTTACTGAATAAAGAAATAAATGGAGAGAGGAGATAACTCTTTCTTAGAGAAGAATTCCAAATAGTACCTAGGCAGCTGAAAATACAAAATTACTATTAGACACCATAGTAACAATGGTTATAAGCAATATCCATGGATGCATGCTGAATTTGGGGGGTAAAACTTAAAGGAGAAACAGGATATTTGCATAGCCTCAAAGTATCTCTCCCCAAATTCTTTGTAATTACTGTGATGAGTTGTGTGGTTTTTTTTTTTAAGATTTTATTTATTATTTATTTGAGAGAGAGAGTGAGCAAGAGAGAGAAAGAGCACAGGAGCAGGGGCAGAGGGAGAGGGAGAAGCAGGCTCTCCACTGAACAGGTAGCCCGACATGGGACTCAATCCCAAGGACCTGGGATCCTGACCTGAGCTGAAGGCAGATGCTCAACTGACTGAGCCACCCAGGTGCCCCTACTGTGGTGACTTTAACAGGGGTCCACAAATTCCTTGTTATTTCTCTCTCCTGGAGGTGAGGTTTAGTGTCCCCTACGTCATGCATGGGCTGGATGTGACTGGCTTCTAACTCACAAGAGTATGGAAAGGGGAACAGCAAAACTGCACCGTGGGGACAGCTGGTAGACACCACCTGACCGAGGGATCAAAGCAGTAAATTATGTCAAGGCGGTGCACCCCTGAGTTGACACCATCAGAAGGGGACAGCACCTCTATGGTATTTTCCACTAAAATTCAGATTCTCAGTCTAGTCACGAGAAGGCTTTGGACAACCCCAAAATGAGAAACGTTCTACAACAGACCAGACTGGCATGCTTCAAAAGCATCAGGGTCATGAAGAACAAGAAAAGCCTGAGAAACTGTCACAGAAAGAAGGCACCTAAGAAGCATGACAAATAAATGCCATGGGGGACCCTGGTGGGACCCTGGCATGGGAAAAGGACACTGGTGGGAAAACTGGAGACGTCAGAACACATGGTCTGTAGTTTAGCTCATGGTTTCATGCCGATGTTCACTTCTCTGGTTTGACAAACATGCCACAGCCACGCGAGATGCTAACGTCAGGGGAGGCTGGGCCCAGGGTGTTCCAGAACTCTCTAGAGCACGCATAGTCGACGAGGTGTTACCTTACCACCAAGGGGCAAATGTTGGTAGTCGGGTGGAAAAAAAAAAAATCTTAGTTATGACAATGGTTCACAGCCACAGGACATAAGTACATATAAAGCATATCTGTGGTATTAAAATTTCACGGGGGATGCTCAACTGACTGAAATGAGCATTGAAAAAGGCTCCCAAGGTGGGGGTGGGGCAGTAAGGAGAAAGGAGGTTGAAACTTGCGGTTCTAGAGGGAGAGCAGCCCTGCATGGCTCTTCTGTGAAGGTAAGAGTATGCGAATAAATAAATAAAATGCTCTGGCTGCTTCTCATAAAACAGTTCCACTTAAGTCATGAATAAGGCCAACCTGGAATAATAATAATAGGGGGGCAGGGCGTGAAACTTTAACAAATTAGAGCTTCTCTCCTTGGCAACTCGGGCTGGCCCAGGCCCTGGGAGAGCAGGGTGGCTGTCATCTTGTCTCCCCGCTGGCCGTGTGTCCATCTGTCCTTTGGGGCTGCCCCTGGCTCCTTTAAGGTTCTGGTGGGGGTGACTGGACAAGGGAAGGGGCAGGAAAGGTGGTGTCTGTCTGATGCTCTTGGGATTGGTCTTTCGCTGGGCTTGGCAGCTCTTTAAGTTGACTCTTCCTGTCTTGGGCCGGTGTGGTTTCTTCAGAGACTCCCGCCGGTCACAAGGGGACCCTTCCTGATGCCCCCCTGAATGAGTGATGCCATCTCAGGCAGGTCAAGTGTGACCTCACGGTCCTCAGGGCCCGCGCCTCCAGACTGCGCTCTTGGGGGAAGCTATTGAAACTGACTCGGGCGTGTGCTTTCTCTCTCTGCCAGTATCTATCCAGGCCTCAGCATGAGCAAGAAAACATTTAGCCCCAGCGGCTAAAGGGCATCCTCTCACTTCTAATTACAAGGGCAATCCTGCCAACGGGAGGGGTGGGGGGATGGAACTGCTCCCTACTTCCTGCTGGGTGGCGGTCCTTGTGTCTGGACCAGTGACTAAGGTGGATCATGGGGGGTGAGGGGGGGTCTCTGCTACTTGCAGTTAAATGCATCCTGGCTCTCCGAGCCGATCCCCTGAAGTGCAGGAGAGGTTGAAAAGAAGGAAGCAAATAAAGAACAGAAAATGAAGGAAATAAAGAAGAGCCAAGAAGATGACGGCCGTCGGAAGTGACAGAGAAGGAGGGCAGAGGCAACAGTGGGCTGGTCTCAGCAAAGCAGTGCAGAGATGAGTGGCAACAAAGGGTCCAGGGAAATTGTCATTGTGTCCGCACCACATACCGGCACCGCTCGGACCACCACATACGAATCACGTACTTGTCCCGGAGAGCAACCCATCTTACGAAGTTTCTAGAAAACGTGTTCATGGAATTAGAGTGTGATAGAATAGAGGAGCCGAATTCGGGTCAAGATACAATCAGGTTCAGGGCGCCTGGGTGGCTCAGTGGGTTAAGCCACTGCCTTCGGCTCAGGTCATCATCTCAGGGTCCTGGGATCGAGTCCCGCATCGGGCTCTCTGCTCGGCAGGGAGCCTGCTTCCCTCTCTCTCTCTCTCTCTCTGCCTGCCTCTCCATCTACTTGTGATTTCCCTCTGTCAAGTAAATAAATAAAATCTTTAAAAAAAAAAAAGATACAATCAGGTTCAGACACAGATTCAGGAAATAGCTGCTGGCAAGCCAGACGCGGTGCAGGGGGCTTTGCTCTCAACACCCCGTTTTCTCCCGATGCCAGCTCTGTAAGGCAGAGGGGGCTTCCTGCATCCCATGGGGAGAAGAATGGGGCACAGAAAGATGAAGTGACTGGCCAAGTGACCAGGAGCACTGAGCCTAGAACTCATGTCTTGGGATTTCTAGCTAAATAATCTTCCTGCTTGGCAACTCTGCCTTTTTCATCTGAAAGAATAATAAAAACAAACAAACAAACAAACAAAAAACAAAAACAAAAAGCCAACAACACACAGGGCCAAGGCATAGCTGAGAACACTGAAATGCTGCATGGGTCAGTAAACCACTAACTCCCAACCCCGTACCGGTTGGTACCCAGCCACGGCTCAAAGCACCCTCAAATGCCACTCGGCCTCATCCCGTCCAGACACCTGCAGCAAGCCAGCATCTAAAGAGGGACCCGGGCCTCCAGGATGCGGCTCTGGCGCCACAGCCTCCATCAGCCTTGGTTAATTGTTCAACCCTTGCCACGCAGTCTCTAGCCAACATATATGTCTTTGGTGCCTCCTCTTTCCTAAATACTCGTGTGCACATTACCTCCGACACACACAGATGAGAACACTGAGGCCCCCAGAAGACTGCATGGCTAGTTAAGATCTGGGCCAAGCCTGAGCCTAAGTCCTCAGACTTAGAGTCATGTTCTTTCTGCTTTATATGCCTTTCATCACTCAAATAGAAAATGTTATATTATGTAGAACAAAGAGCTTTGAAACAGATCAAATTCGAGAATACTGCAGAGCAGGGATGAGTCTTTATGAAAGACGACTGCTAGTTAGAAACAAATTCAGTGCTATTCACAAAGATTCAGTAGGCCTGAGATTTAACCAAAACACCAAGAATGTATTAAACATGTGGTGGATTGAATTAATATTGCTTGCTATTTACTCCCTCTTTGCGGTTGGGTTCAACATCCCTACTCCCTGGCATGTCACCTGCCTGAGTGTCCTAGGATCACAGGTTTCTGCCCTGCTGGTTTTAGGCTTGGTCCTGTGACATGCTTTCTTAATGAGATGCTTGGGGATCATGTTTGCCAGGTCTGAGCAGAAGCTCCGTAGTTGATTGTCAAGTTCACCTTGGCCTTTCTTGAGCGTAGCCCCCCAAACTAAAACAGCGTGTCTTAGTTTGCACTGCTCCTTCAGCTTGGGTTGCAGAATAGAAAACACATGAAAGCCTTCAAGGCCCAGGGATGCCACTGTTCTCATGTAAAGTGAGCATGAAATAAATGTTTATTCTCATAAATCATTAATACATTGGGTTGTTTGTCCCTGCAGCGTAAGTGGACTGAAAGACTGGGAGCAAAGGATGCTTTGAAATTTTTAAGAATAAAAATGAATTGAGCATTAGATTTTAAAAGTCTGCTCCTTCTAAATAAGTATCTTTTTTGAGACAGAACCCAGGTAGCTAATGAACATGTGCTTAGTAGGCATTTGGATTTTCCAAAAATAATTTTACACAACCTTTTCAAAAGGGTTTGTAATCAACAAACAATGGACGGTATGTATTATGGAACTCCCAGGGTTTCTAGATAGATTATTCAGAAACAGAAAAAAAATCACATCTTGCCCAATACAAGGAACTGACTCAGAAGATGATTAAATAATACATTTAGAGCATGGATGCTTAGGAGCATCATATTCAACTCAGACCATGTGTGGATTTTCACTTAAGTTTCACAACTACTATTTTTGGTAATAAAATATCTAAATTAAAATCTGTTTGGGGGTTGAAGCATGAAATATTTGAAACAAACTCATTCATTCACTCATTCTGTTTCCCTCTTTCTATCCATCCACCCTTCCAACCATCTACCTAGCCAACCACTCATCTATCCATCCATCCTTCTACTCATCCAACCACCCATCCATGCATCCATCCAACTAAACATCCATCCATCTATCTATCCATCCATCCACCCATCCAACCAAACATCCATCCATCCATCCACCTACCCACACATCCATCCATCCTTCATGCTCTTGATAAAAGACAAACACCAAAGGCCTCCCTTTGAGTAGTCATTATGGGAGAGGAAATTTCTGTGGAGCATATAAAGTTGAATCAAAATAGATTCCTTTAAGAGAAGCTTCAGACCTTACACTGCTCTTTCTGGTAGTAGTTGTCTTCATAATCGAAAATGAAAGCCTCAACTTACCCAAACAAGTATGGTATTCTTTCAGATCACCTCAAGGCTCTAGGAGGGTGGCAGGAGTGGTTTTAAATACTTGAGCTTCCAACATGGAGATTTCATGATTTTTATGGATTCATGGTGTGGCAAAATAAGCCACATTGCTCCTGATATCAAACCACCAGAAGGATCAGCAGGTTGCTCTGTGGATCATCTGATGCCCCATGGTTCTGCTTGCTCAGCTATGGAGAGTTCCTGGAACTGTCCCAGAAGTTAAATGTGGACACAGTCATATGCCCCTGCACCCAATTTCTATGTCTTCACTGTCAGTGATGAATAGATCACAGAAGATCTAGCACAAGGGGAAATCTACAAATGTTTGGGCTTCCTGCCACTGAAATAACAATAATGATCAAAGAATGAGCTCCTTGGCATTTAAACAAAGCCCTCAGTCAGATTGTGGACCCAAGGAAAGAGGCTGCCTTATCGGGCTCTGCCCATGTAGTCCACAAAAGAAAATCTAATGGACTCCAGAGTTTTACAAAGGCAAGAAACCTGTTCTTGTCATTGAGGCCAGAAGCCCAGAACTTAAACACCTGCTACATATCCATGGAGAAAACTGAGAGAGGCTTTTCTTGAAGGAAGTGGTGAGCTCAGCAACAAAGACATCTCCTGAGCATGACTTTTGTACCAGAGGCCACTGGGCCATGTCTGCGCCTGAGCCAGTGTTTAGATCAGTAGCATGCAGGTGTGGGAGTGTGAGCGTGCTCAGGGGGACAGAGTCAGGCAGACCTGGCACCTGAGAGAGCCTCCTTCCACTGCTGGCCCTGGGGAACCCGGGACTGTTTGTGGATCCGTCCACCAGTCTGCTGATGAAAGGGAGCCCTGTCCTTAAGCCAGTGAAGACGAGCTCATAGATGAGTCTGTGATGCCTTTCGAGGAGGCTGGCTTTCAGGTATGCCCTTCCCATTACCCACACCTCATTGTTTGCTGACAGTTTTCAGGGTTGGGGCATGAGGTCGTGGCTACCATCTGCTTCCAGGAAAGAAGGTAGGAGATACCTGCTGTTTCCCACCCCCCTCCTTTCTGGCACTGTCTTCACCGTATGTGGCAAATACACTAGGTGGCAGACAGAGAACGAAGTTCTTCCTCTGAGCTCCGTGGCAGTTTTGTGAGGGGACAGAGATGGCAGGAGGAAGGTGACACGCTCAAGGCCGCACAGCCATTGAGCAGCAGCATGGGGTCCAGCCAGGGGCTCGGGCTCCCAGTTTGGGTTCGGTTAACCCAGGGCAGTCCTGGAGTGAGCAGGAGGGCTGCAGGGACGGAGAGGCCCCAGCGCGGGCTGGCAGCCCATGCTGGTGGCCTGCCAGCATCAGTGCCAAGCCCCATCCAGGGCTCTCCCAGCGGCTCTCCTTGGCCAGCAAGCAGGAAGCTCTGAATCCTGGGCTGTGGCCCAAAGGGAAAGGAAAGGGGCTTCTCTGTGTTTCTGACTGACCCCATGACCATCCAGGAACAAAGCAGGGCCTCATGCTACCTCCTGCCACCAGCCTCCACCCAGCTGTTCTGGCCGCGTGGCCCCATCTCCCTGGCCTGTCTGTGGGAACACTGGGCATCTGTCAGCTTTCAGAATCGCGGCTGTGTGCCGAGGGCTCCAGGCCCAGTGGGGAGGGCCCACAGAGCCACAGGCCCTCCTGCAGATCTCCAACCCATCAGCCAGGGAAGCCAAATCCATGGTCCCCAATATTTAACCATGATGTGGCCTAACACCCCACTAGGGGCGGTCGCCGCCTTCCTCAATCTGATGGACCGAGTTCAAGTGACAGATTACAGTTCAAATGCAGATGCTTACTAGGTGTGCGGAGGAAACAGCTCCAGGCTAAAGGGCAAGGTAGGTCATTTGCTAGACCTCACCATGGCTCAGTTTCGTCATGTGCCCAAGAGGACCAGGAGCAAGACATTGGAAGAGCTAATATCTGCTGTGGGCTGCTCTGGGTCAGGCACACAAGGCTGGTGTCATCCTCACAACAGACCCCCGTGGGGCTGGCCCCTGCCCTCTGTGAAGACCCTGGGGGACGATGGGCATGGGATCACCGGGAAGGATATAATGTGGCCCCATGACAGCCGTGGGCACACACCTTCAACAAGCCCATCATCCCATGAGTGGCTCGGGAGCTGCCACATGTGCCAGTCACTGTGCACAGCTGACAAAATCCCGTCTGCCTGGAGCTTACATTCTAGCACATTCGGCAAAGGTGCAAAGACAGCAGATGATGCTGTTAGTCCTGCACTGAAACAAAGTCAACTTTTCCCCTAGTCAGTAACTAGGGCAAGTGGAGGAGACACACCAAGGAAGGTGCTTGTCATTCCCTGGGGTTCAAGTGTGGCCTGGGTCTGCTCTGGCCTGTCCCTCCCCTCACCCCAGGCCCCTGGAGCAGCCCTTCTTGGCCCTGCAGGGCAGGGGGACTCGTTTCTCTGTCCCAGTGGTGCAGGTACTCAGTGTGTACAGGGGACCAACAGGCCCTAGACACAGAGTTCCAGACATCTGCCACCCCACCCCATCAGCCCACCCTGAGCTGGCCCAGCACAGTCCTGTGGCTACGGGGGTCCCTGATGAGTGTTGGTGAAATGACAAGGAACCTCTGAAAATGCATTGGGACCATGTGGTTCCCAGCTAGAGGCTTGGCCTTGCCCCAGGCAGGTATCCAATCACATTGCTGGGTGTGATGGCTGGGCCTGTTCTGACACTGGATTTCCGTTCTAGGGAATGGGCTCTTGCGTCATTCATTCATTCATTCATTCACTTGTACAAGCAAGGTTGATCGGGCAGGACTATGAGGCAAGCACTGTCCTGGCACCGTTTCACCCTGGAGAGTAAAATAGGCCAAGTCCCTGATCTTATAGAGCTATGTTCTAGCGGAGGAGACATATTACTACACATGTCAGCTGGTGGTAAGTGGTCAGAAGAGAAGTAAAACAGGGCAAGGGGAACATGGGACAAATAGGGTGGTAAGGAAGAGCTCTCAGAGAAGGAGACACCTGAGCAGACGTGGGAAGGGTGAGAGAGAGCAAGCCAGGTGTACATCTGGGGGAAAAGCATCACAGGGAGAGGGAACAGCCCAGGCATACAGCCATGCGGCAGGAGGATGCTGGACAGTGTATGAGGGATAGTGAGGAGAGCATCCCTATCAGACATTTGTGCTGCCTGGGCGTCTGCCCCCTGCTTTGGACGCTCCAGCCCCAGATGATGGCCACCTGCATGAAGGGCTCAGGGTGCCCAGGGACATCTGTGTGTTGTGCACGTCCCCGTGCTCTCCTAGCATCAATAGAAGGGGGTGGCTGCATAGCAGGGTCTGATGGCCTGGATTTCAATCTCAGCCTGCCATTCTCTACTTGGGGACCCTGGGCAGACTGCCCTTTGTGACTTAGTTTCTTCAACTGGAAAATGGACATTCAGGGGCTGTAGTAAGAGCAGAGGCATGACATGATGCATAGGACGTGCCTTGGGAGCAGCGCTCAGCAAATATTAGTGGGGAAATATGAAGGCGACAGAAGTCCTTTCTCTTCTCCTTCTCACCGGGCAAAGGCGGTCAGTGGGGTGGGGGCGTGCCCCATGGGGAGGAAGAAAAGGGGCACAGGCTTCGGGGTCAGACAGTTGTGGAATTGAGCCTCAGCGGCATGCTCTCGCACAAATGACTTAACCTTTCTAAACCTCATTCTCCTCACTTGAATACGGGGATGGTGTCCGTCTCTCACGGGGTGGGGGAAAGAGTCGGTGAAGTGACCTAATGGGGCGCAGAATGGGCATGGGATCAGCTGCTGCCCTGATGGGTGGGAGCAACCCTTCCATGGAGCCAGGGAGGGGGTTTGAGGTGGGGAACCAGGACCATAAGGAGCACACTGGAGAAAAAAGACCTGGAGTGTTGGACGAGGGGCGGGTGGGCGGCAGGCAGCCGGCCCTGTGCGGAGAGGCCCACCACACCACAGAGAGAGCTGGGGCCGTCCCAGGACCAGAGAGGCGCTGAGGTGGATGGGGCCTGGCCAGGTTACTGGCTGCTAAGTGGGGGTATGTGCCAAAGAGGGCACCAGGAGCCGGCACCAAGAGAAAAGGGCCGGCCACTGAAAATGCCAGGAAGGAGAGTCGGGGTTACCTACAGCGGAATCCCAATAAAGCCGGACCTGAGCCAGGTGAAAACCAGAGCAGAGAGGCCAAGCAGGCGCAGGAAGGGACTGGAGGTTCCGCCTGACCCCAGGGAGCTTGACCTGATTGTGTCTGGGGCCTGGGAGTGTGAGCAGCCCAGATCGGCAACCAGGTCAGTTCCAGAAACATGCCTGGAGGGCTCTCTCGTGAGCGGGAAGGAGCTCTGCAGTGAGCCAGGCAAGGAAGGCAGCAAAGGGCAGATTCATGAGGCAGGAGCAGCCACACTCTCCCCAGAGACGCCCAAGACAAGCGTCTGAGAAAGGAAAGTCTGCCGGCTGGCCTGGCTCCACCAACACCTGAATGAAGAGCAAGAAGAACAAAAACTGAGAATTTTAATTAAAAGTTCCTGCTTCCCCATTGTTTGTGATTTTGCTATTGTCTCTGGTTCTCCCAGTGGTGACTGAGAATAAAAATCTCCTAAAATGCAGGGTTATGTAGTGGGTAGAGAAATTTGCTTTGGCTTTACAGCCAACCTAAGGGAGTACAGGAGCAGGCTGTGTGCCTTTGAGGAGATCACGCACCTCTCTGAGCTTCTCTTCCCTTTTCTGTTAAAATCAGAGCTTGGAGCAGACCATGTAAGGGCCCTGATAACTGATGAGTCTACACCATTGGGCAGGGAAAAATTATTGTCAGGGAAGTTACTGCGTGATGCTGTCCAAGTTAGAAACCTCAGGGTCACTTCTAAGTCCTTCCTCCTGATCACCACACGAAAGCTTAAATGCCCTTTTTAAAAAGACTTATTTGTTTATTTTAGAGAGAGTGCACGTGCGCGCGCGTGTGCACACACACACACACACACACACACACGAGTGGTGGGGTGGGGAGGGCAGAGGGAGAGGGACCCTTGAGCTGACTCCCCACAGAATACAGAACCCAGGGCTCAATCCCAGGACCCCCAAATCACAACCTGAGCCAAAATCAAGAGTGAAATCAAGAGTCGGCCACTTAACTGACTGGCCCAGGCACCCCTCCTTTTTTTTTTTTTTTTTTTTTTTTAAATAAGTGCCATTTCTTCATGATCTCCTTACCCAGCTCAATAAATGGTCATTAACGTGAAAGAAACCAACCAAATCCAAATGGTTCCTCATTCCGTCTACTCTACCGTCCTAAAGAGCTCTGGAAGCTGCTGCCTCTTTTCCACACAATTGTCTCCGTTCAACTCTGTGTCCACTAGGACCACGGTGACAATTTCCACTGTCTTGCCTCCAGCTTGCTGGTGTCCTTCTCACCCTGAGACCATCCCCCAAACAGCCCCGGGATGAGTTCTTCCACCTTGCAAGGGCTCTTGAAAACCCTTCCGTGGTTTCTCAGGGTCAGTGAGACAGAGAAAGGTGTGTGGCCCTAATGATGGGCCCCTGCTTCCACCCTCTCCTCATCTCCACTGTCCTCCAACACGCCTCCTTGCCTGAAGCCAAGCCCCACCCCTGGCAGGTCTGGAGGGAACCGAGGCTTCTTGCCTCTGAGTACTGCATGTTCTGTTCCTTTTGCTGCAACGTGCTTTTGTCACTTGTCACCCCTCACGTCTCAGGTCTGTTGTCGCTTCCTGCTGTTTCCTGCCTTCCTGCTCTAGCATCTCAGGGCAGAGAGAAGCACCAGCTCTGGTCCGCTGGAACCTGTATGGCAGACTCTTCCTGAGCCACAGTTTTCACACCTAGACCTTCCATTCTATGCTGAATCTTTGGGGCTATAGCTGGCTCTGAACCAGTGTTTGCCCGCAGGCATCCTGCCCTTTTTTCCTGGGAACCAGGTAAAGAATCAGGCCATGGACAGAATCACAGGGATAAAGGTGAAGCCCTCTGGCCGAGGAGGCTGCTGTCAGGCGTGGGTGTTGGGGTCAGGAAGAGCGATGAGCAGCCGGGGGGAGGAGGAGGGTGGCACTGGGCAGGGTGGGGGGGGCAGGGGAACAGGCTGGCAGAAAGGACTCACATTCCATGCCCATTCCCCGAGTGAGCCACACTTCGGAAGTATCACATTAAAGAGATGAATCACACACTGACTCAACGAGAGGAGGTTGCAGGGTTGTAAATCATTGGAATGGTTTTTATTTGTCAGAATGCTACAATAAATAATATCTCCATGTGCCTCTTAACAATAGGAGAGTGGGAAGGAGGGAAACTGGGTGATACAGGCTGGAGGGGCTCAAAGAGCCATTTGTGATGGGACAGTGACACTCTCCTGTCACTGGGGTACTCTCTTCCTCAATGGAAAAAAAAAAAAAAATCATCCCCCACCCAACCTCCTGAAAGCGCTGAGTCATGAGAATAACAGCATGAGGCTAGTGAGAGATGCAGAAGGGCTTCAAGGTCACCCACCGGGTCACCCCCCTTTTTGATAGGAGTAGTAGGCTGCTTTGGGGGAGAGGACATACACGGTTTTCAGAATAAAGGGGCCAGAAAATCACCCAGAGCCCACAGAGGGCAGAGTCCCTCAGAAAGGGAAAAGATAAGGCCACCCAGAATTGATGAAAGTCACTATCCTCACAATGCTAAATCCCGGCAAGGGCATGGCCAGAATCATGAAAGGAAGTCCTTCCGGGAAGAGGTGTGGGGCTGGGCAAGTTGCCCAGGATCTGGGGAAGGATATAGAACCTGATCCTTTGGGCTTCCAAGGCTTCAAAGGAAAGCTGCCTGGCTCTGCAGGGACCATGTGTAAGAAGGAGGGGGATTCTGGGTCCGTAGAGGGGCAGAGACACGTGACCAAATCCTGCGGAGCTACTGCAGGCAAACTGCCGCCTCTAGAGGCCGCTGTGCTTTCGGAGAGCGTCTTTCCCTGGGGAAGCCCCAGCCCCGCCTCCCCTGCCCTCCCACCCCTGGGGAGGCTATGCCGGCAGGGGGGCTCCTGGGCTGTGCCCCCAGAAATGGAAGGCACCAGCCACCTGTGGCCATTGAAATGTGGCTAGTCCACCTTGAGCCACTTGAGACGTGCTGTAAGGGTAAAATTCACCCTGGATTTTGAAGACATAACATGAAAAAAAAAAGGTCACATTCGCTATTAATTTTTTTATATTGATTACATGTTGAAAATATAACATTTTGGATATGTTGTATTAAAGAAGACGTATCATTACTATTCATCTCAACTGTCTCTTCTTACCTTTTTTTAAATGTGACTCTGGGAAAATGTAGAAGATACATGTGATCACATTTGTGGTTTGCATCATATTTCTACAGGAGGCAAAGCTCGGGAGAAGCCCCTGGACTCGGAACAGGGAAAGCCTTTGCTCCTGACTTATGAGTCCTTACGTCTCTGGGGGCTGGAGGGAAGCTTCCACTTTGCACTCCAGGATGTTCCCGAGATACAGCAGCAACAAACCCCAAACTGAGCAGGGATAGGGCGGGGGAGGGGCAGCTGGTTACACAAGCAATGGGACGGAGACCCGAGTGTTTCCATGACTTGCTCAAGCAAATGAACAAGATCTTGGCTTGGGATCAAGCCTCATAAATTCAAGACTAATCTTCCCAGCATCACATCCTAGTTCACAGAGAAAGCACTCTTTTGAAACCATTAGCTGTTTTATTGAGGGAGCCACAAAACAGGGTCCTGGTTAGAGTGAAAGTTTTTTTTACAATTTCTTTTTCTAGCAGGCAATTTAATAATCTTTATCAAAATCCTGTAGCCCAAACAAAACTGGGTGTTAATGCCTGTCCCAGTGCTGTGACACAGCCAAAAGAAACACAAATTGAGTTTCCCGAGTTTTGAAAAACGCTATGAATTCTTGACTGAGGTCTCCCAAGAAGGTAGCAAAGGGAGTTACCTGACACATGTCAGGTAAGCTTCCTTCGTCACCTTGGCCATGACTCTCTCTCCTACAAGTGTCACTCCGAGCAGCTGTTCCCATCTCTCCTCTCCCCTTCCTTAACCCTCCCTGCCCTCCTTCTTCACACCCCTCTCCACCTGGGCTACGATTTCCTCCGCCCATCTCCCTCTGGCAGCTTTCCCTGCCTGCCAGCCTTCCAGAACCTTCTGATTAGACCGGTTCAGCTTCTTTCTCTGCCTTCAGTTCTCCTGTCTACCTGCCCATTTGATCAGCCTAAGAGGCCCTAAAACTGACTGGAATGGGGGGGGGGACCAAGGGTCCACACCCAGAATTTCACGTCCTTTGACCATGTAAGTCCACTGGTAGAAAAGAGAGCTTGCCTGGGAGGCAGGTGACCTGGGCTGAAGGGCAGGCTGGGGCAGAGGATGTGGGCTCAGGCAAGCTCCTGTCCCTGCTAAGCCCCAGGTGTCCCTCTGGGAAATTAGGTTACTAACACCTACCTCATTCGAGCGGGGGAGAGGCTGTGAGAAAAGCAGGCAGCAGGGAGAAGCAGCAGAGCGTACAGGCTCTGGGGCACCCTGCCTGGGTGTGAATCCTGGCTCCTCATCTAGAAACCAGGGTGAATAATGGCACTTGTCTCTTTTCTACAAGTTTCTGAGAGGGTTCAAGGAGTCAGTACAAGTCAATATGCGGAAGATGCCCCGCACAACCGAGGCACTCAGGAAATGGGAATCTCCTCTCTCCCAGCTACCTTTCTGGAGAACCTTTCTCACTCCCTCATCTGTTCAGGGCCTGCCCTAGCCTCGGGGCTGCTCATTTCATCCTCATCTGTCCCTGCATCACACTTCCAGTTGCCTGCTGCCCCTCTAGACCAGGACTCTGCACCTGAGAGCTCACAGGTCAAATCTCACATGCCACCTGCCTTTATAAGTAAAGTTTTATTGGGCCACGGATCCACTCCATTTCTGCACCATTTGTGGCTGCTTCAGCATTTCAGGGCTGAGTAGCTGGGACGGAGACCCGTCTGAGCCCCACAGCCTTAAAATATCTACTATCTGACCCCTTACAGGAAAAGGTCTCTGACTTCTGCCCTAGACCAACATGGTCTCATGAAGCAGCATTCGAGTGTTATTTGTAATGTTCTAGTTGCCCCGTTACAAAAAAAAAAAAAAAAAAAAAAGGAAAACACAGTGAAGTTAATTTTCTTAAAGTATCTCATTTTACTCAATATATCCAAAATACCATTTCACTGAGTCGCAAGTGTTTAAAAAATGGACACAGTGCTGGCCACTGCCACATGTGCTTTGATGCTACGGGGGTTTCTTCGGGGCGCAGAGGTGAAAGTGAACTGCAGTATTTCCTAAACAATAAAGTGGGAAGTTTATGGGGAAAGGGGACAAGGTTCTACAGTGCTTTCATTTTTAAATTCAGTGGGTTAAGCCTCTGCCTTTGGCTCAGGTCGTGCCCTAGGGGTCCTGGGATCGAGTCCTGAGTAGGGCTCTCTGCTCAGCGGGGAGCCTGCTTCCCTTCCTCTCTCTCTGCCTGCCTCTTTGCCTACTTGTGATCTCTGTCTGTCAAATAAGTAAATAAAATCTTTAAAAAATAAATAAATGAATGAAAATTACAAATCCAGTTTCTCAGCGGCACCGGTTACATCTCAAGTGACCTCCATGTTGGACCGCGCAGAGCTGGGCCATCTCCCCCGCCCTGCATGTACTACCCCCTTCCACACACACACAGCACAGCGCTTTGTATGTGGCTCCTGTGACACGCAAGGTGATTTTCAAGCTGGGAGAGAAGAATTTTTGGCGAGGAGTAGGGCAGAGATCGTGAGAGAAATAAGGAAAGAGTGGGGGGTAGATGTTCTTAGAGCACTGACTGGTTCTGAGGCTCTGCAAAGAGAGAGATCAGACACAGAAGCTGAGGGTACTACTCAAAAAGGGCTTCCTGTGACTTTTGGGCCCAGGCAAAGCTGATCTGGGGCTCCAGCGACAAAGGGCCACCTATCTCTGTTCTGAGTCCAGACCACGCTGTGTGTGAGTCCTAGAGGCCTGGGACCACCCAGATCCAGTCCCCTGGACAGGCATGGCCACCACCTGAGTGGGGGGAGGCAGGAATAAAGCTTCTCCAAGCGGCTTGTAGGACAGCAGAGGGGCGTAAGCAGAGCCACAGCAGGAAGGGAGGAAGGTGACCATGGCTGTTTTATGGGGGTGCAGGTCTCTTGGAGGACTCCTCAAAATCACTAGGAGACAGTTTGGGCTGCAACCAGATGATCCCAGACCCAGAGAGGGACCCAGATGGGCAAAGTGGCCCCGAGCTGAGGCGGCCTAGCCAGTAGGCCCTAACAGAAGGTCGGGAGCCTGGGTCCTACGGGGGAGGAGGAGAGAGAGGCCTGAACAGAAGGATGGGTCAGGGCTGTTCCCCTTCCCAGGCAGGAACACAGCACTGTGGATCCTGCTGTCCTGATGTGCTCCAGGCCCTGCCAAGTACATCTGTTACAGGGAAGCACAGGTGAGTCAGCCGGCATCCTGCTAGCACCGGCATCCTGGGATGCGGTCCAGGTCCTTAGCGCCCCAGGCACAAGTGTTTCTGGATATCATTTCCTGTCTACAGGAGTGAAATTAGCAGAAAGCCAGGAATAGTGTCAATCATCCCGCTAGAAATGAATACCTAATGGAGTAAGGAAAGCTCCCTACAACTCTCTCTAAACTCGCCTGCAGAAAGGAGTGCACGCCAGCCAGCGGCTGAGGCCGCTGAGCCCAGCCAAGCCCAGCCTTTTTCCCATGGAAGCAGAGCCCCGCATCTCCTCCCAACCCCCAAGTCCTTGCTCGCCGTCCCCGGAGTGGGACCAATGGGTCAGCCCCAGGCCTCGCCTGCTCCAGCTGGTCCCTGCAGGCGCCCTTCCCCAGGGTACCCTTGACTTCGCTGGCCCTGAGGTGGTGGCTGGCCAGCCCACTTTCACGGCCCAGGGTGTCACACCTGCAGCCAGGAAACCAGTCGTGGAACTGTGGCACTGCCGCGGAACAGGGTCTCGCCCTGTGCTTCTCAAAGCTGGCGGATGGTAAGATTACTTCCGGAGGATCTAGCTGTGTGATGTGGGGCCCGTGACCGCACTTCTCTGTGCTTTGGTTTCCTCATCAGCAAAAGGGGGACAATAACCGACCTACCTTACTGAGTTAGTGGGAAGGTGGAAAGAGAGCTTGAGACCTTATTGTTTCTGTCAAAGCTGAGTTTTAAAAAAAAAATCCATGTGAATATATTTAAAGAAGAATGTAAATAGGCTTGAGGGGTTGGCCCTGTGAAGGTGTTGCCCAGAGACTATTTGGAAACACGATCAGCCTGAACCCTCCGGCTCACTGAGGAGGAAACCCTAAACAGTAAGTGAAGGGCTGGGCCACCAGCTTCTCCTCCAGCCTCCGGCTCACATTCTCACCTCCAGTCCTGAAGCCTCACAAGAGGCTCATTTGAATAAGTACATTTTAAAGCTCTTAGGAATACTTGGCTTGTCAGTTTGACACATGATACATGGGTCTAATCCCACGTAATGTAAAACACAATAATCTCTTGGAACAAAAACCACCAGTCTATGCTACAGGGTCAGGTGTTGTTTTTCAGACTCCTGCATCAGAGGTGACTGGTGGAACTGGCTTCTCTGGTTCTGCCACTTCCTAGCTGTGTGACTATAGACTTGTTGCTTAACCTCTCTGTGCTTCTGCTTTCAGATCTGCGAAAGGAAATAGGAAGCACTAAATGCAGTACATGGAAGTCCTCGGTAAAAGCGAATTTCCTTTTTCTTCCTTCTCCAACAAACAAGACCAAGTACCCTTGCCAAAGACAGGCACCCACGGGCCATGGAGGAAGCCATACTTAGGAAACCCTTCTACAAAAGCTTTGTGATATCCTGTTTCTTACACAGTGATCTCCAGACCCCAACCATGTGGCCCCTTCCCAACAAGCCAGCTTCATTTTCCTGATCCCAACACCCCTCCTAGAGTGTCTGGTGCTCCCATACGACCCCACGAACAAGATGCACCCACTCTGACACCAGCGCTCCCATCCCACGTTCTCTCTCCAACATCAGCATTCAGACTCAGCTTCCAAAAACCCATACCTGATTAACTGACTCCCTGAAAGTCTGCGTGACCCACTCTTCCCTGTAGAATCAAGTCCAAACTGCTTGTGTTCACAGTCCCTCAGAGTCTAGCCCTATTCTCTCTCTCTCAGAGCTCATCTTAATCCAGTCCTCATCACACATATATGTGCACACATGTACACACACACAAGCACCCACCCACACACACAGTCTACACTCGAGCCATCAGATCTACTCACTATTCTTTCAGTAGCCCATGGTCCTTCGTACCTGCTCACCTTTGCACCTGCTGCTTTTCCCTGGAATAGCCTACTCCCTTTCTGTGATAGGAAAATTCCTTCTGACCTTTTAACACCTTGCTGAAATGAAGCATTTTGTGTTGTGAACTCTCACCTCTCCTCATTTCTTGCAGCTAGCTGACTATGCCTTGATCAATAAGATGCAGGTGCAAATCACTGGGTGGAACTGCCAAGAAGGCGTTTGAAAGGAGCACAGATGCCCACATGCCCTTCCGCTTTTCTCTCGTTCCTTTATGTAAAATGGATGTGATGGCTGGCACCCCAGCAGCCACCTTGGAACATGAGGTGACTTCGAGGATGGAAGCCATGCTCTGTGGATGGAGGTACTGAAAGAGAGGAATTTGGGATATTGCTTATATGGTGGGAATCACCATATACCAAGTCTAGGCTGTCTAAATTTGGTTGTCTATGAGGAAAGAAAATAAATCCTTATTTGTCTAAGGCACTGTTATTTTATTTTATTTATTTTTAAGCCACTGTTATTTTAGTTTGTTGTTACATGCAGAAAATCTAATCCTGTCCAATACAGCAGACATACAAGCCATTTCCTGATTTGCCTCCTGCTCATTTCTCCACACGCACGTCCCTTCCCCACTCCCAAACCCTACTTCCAAACCTACTTATTTATTTTTAATTTCCTCAAGCATCATGCTTTTCTCAGGTATCACAGGCTTTCCCCCCTCCTCAACTCCTCAGACTGCCTGGGAATTCCTCTTGGCTTTCCAGATCCTCTTCTATGAAGCCCTTCCAGACACACTTCCCATGCCCTCCTCACCAGGAGGCAGTGCCACTCTTCCGTCCTATGTGCTCCCAACTGCCAACGATGACACTTCAATCATGTCGTCATTCTCTTGTCCACCTGTACCTCCCAGGTCCTGTGTTGCTTGAGGAAGGGCCACGTCATTCACCTCTGTCTCTGGCATCCAGGCATAAAAGGAGTTGTTCAGGGAACCTCCCCCGAGACAGCTTCCTTTCCCATGTCCTTGGGAGAGGATGGGGGCTCTCACAGAGCCACAGGGCCTGCTCTTGGGCACACTAACCCCTAAAGACCCCAGGGAATGTCTGCTGAGAGCATGAATGAATCTGCAATTTAACCTCCCTTCCAGCTTCCCTAGTGCTTTCAGAAACCTCCTCTGGGGCTCTAACTTCCACCCACCATGGCCCTGCCTGTGTCCACCTGCCCCTCCCCAGTTCCCTTCCCAGTTCAAGTAGCAGGTGCTCCTGTCCCAGGGCAGGAAGCTCACGAAGTGACAGGGAACACACGCAGCCACCGAGATCCCAAGACCTGTCCTCCTGATGGCCACCAAGGGCCGAGAGCCCAGAAACAGCTGTCACTGGGAGACTACGGAGCAGGGGGAGGTGGGCAGGCCTGCAGAAACCATCCCAGTTGAGTCTTCCCTACCGTAACTTTGATGTAGAGAAAGGGACAACTGCCATGCATTTCAATCTACACCAGACAGTTCAACTCAAACTTAGTGCATGTGCTGAAGACAGCTGGACAAAGAAGCGGGGGCGGGGGGGGGGGGGCTCACAGAGCCATAGCAGGAAACGCGAAACAGCGGAGAGTACCTGTGTTTGGATGCATTTATTGTTACCCCCAGTACCCGGCAGAGACAGAAGTGTATCCTTGAAGGACAGGGAGATGAACAAGCAGGAGAGGAGAAGGTCCAGGGAAACTGCATTCTGTTCTTCCAGATGTGGAGGGCCGCCGTGTATGGCAGGATGGTTGGACTACCTCCCTGGAAGGCTGATGATCAATGGGGATTAGAGGGAGAATTTTGGTTCCACATAAGGAAGAACTTCCTAAGCATTAGTACTGGCCCACAGAGGAGTGGGCGGCCCGGAGGCTGCTGCCCTGTGTGCCACGAAGCCAGCAGGCATACCCAGAATCAGGCGCCACCAAGGAGAGCCGGGGTTCTGGGAACTTAGGACCGGTTACCCTCCAGGCCTTCTTAGGACATCCGTACAGTCTCTTCCCAGCAATGCTAATCTCTCCTGATACCTTGGCCAGTTTTCTAGATCCCTCTGCCTTACCTGGGAGGCTCCCTATTTGCACAGTAACCTCACTAATGGCTTGAGCCTGGTGCTCTGACTGTTCTAAAGGTCCTTTCCTTAATCTGACCACTCCTCTGACCTTTAACTTCTTTGCCCACTGTTTGGTTTCAGTGTCCCATGTCTGGTCTCTGTGGGTCAGGCACAGAGAGACAGAGAAGCTGCCCCCTGGAGAGGCCACTAGTAACAGGTGGGAGCACATCGAGCTGTCGGGGGAGCACCGAGACTGCGCATTTCCCACCAGCGATAACCATGTAGTCAGTCATTCATAGTGAACACCAACTAGCTGCTAGGCACAATTCTGGAATTAAAGACATGGGAAAATTAATGTGATCCAATAAATCCACAGAAGATTGAGTTGACAAGTAGAAAGATTCTTATCCTGCAGGACTCTGAACCTTTCCTATGTTAGCAGGCACTGTGACGCCCCCCAGAAGGGGCCCAGCCTATAGGCCCCGTGACCAAAGAATAAGAGTGCAGGAAACTGAAAACACGGAAAATCGGAAAGGAGAAAACAGAAACCACTGGCAGTCCCAACACTCAGAAATTGGTATTTATCCTTTAAATATTTGTGCATACATGTAACATACTTTCCCCCTAAATTTCTATCATTATGTGTATGCCTTCTTTTCTCACTTAGGACATCGTAACTATCTTTCTGTTTGTTAAACAGCGTTCTAGGATACGATTTTTATTTGCTACCTTGGCAGATCGCTGTGGATATGCACTAGAACTCAGGGGACCAATTCCCACATTATTTTATGTTTGGATTGTTCCATTATTTCAAACCATGGTGTGAAAGGCATATTGCTAGGCACTCCTATCCAGATCAGTGATTATTTCATTAGTGTACCTTCCTGAGAGGGGAGCCTAACAGGTAAAAATGCACAATCATGATCTATAAACCACCACACCGCCTCCAGGATATTTGTAGCCATTTTTATTATTATAACTGCTTGTTTATAGAGTGTTCTGGACCCCAAACCCTGCACAACACTATGAGTGTTAGGATTTATAACCCAAAGCTTTGCCAAGCTGTTGAATAAAAATTAACTCATTGTTGTAACTTGCACCCCCCCCCCTCTTTTTTAATTAGGCAAGCTGAACTTTTTCCGTGTTCATTGGGCATTTGTATCTTTGGTGCATTGCCTCTTTACAAAATCTTACTTGGGAATAATTTTACATCCACAGGAAAATTGCAAAGAGAGCCCAGAGAGTTCCCATAGACCCCTCGCCCAGCTTCCTTTCAGGTTAACGTCTCCCCTAACCACGGTGTGTTTGTCAAAATGAAAACAATCAACACGAATACGATACTCTTCACTAACCTCTCAGCTTCATTTGGCTTTCACTGGTTTTTCCACTAAAAGGAACAGTCCTTTTTCTGTTCCAGGATCCAATCCAGGATCCTACATTGCATGGGGTTGTCACATCTCCCTACTAATGTCTCATGTGGCACAGTTTCCAGTCACCCCTTGTTTCTCATGCCCATGATATCTTTGGAGAGTACGGGTCCCATCCGTGGTAAGATGTCTCTCCATTTGAGTGTGTCGGCTGTTTTCTCATGATTAGTCTTGGGTGATAGGTTTTTGGCAAGAACACCACAGGGGTAACGTGCTCCTCTCCTTGCACTATTTTTGGGATAATCTGCGAGCACCAGGCGTCAGAACCGGTGGTGTTAACCTGGATCACTTCGTTCAGGTGATTTCTGCCAAGTTGACCAACTATGAAGTTTCTATTCTCCCTGTCATCCTCTCTTCTTTTGAAATGAGTCACTGAGTCCAGCCTTCCCCTCAAGGGAAGGAGAATTAAGTTCCATCTGCTGGGAGGAGCACGCATGAGATGGTATCCTGTAAAGGAAGGAGATGTGAGCCTTCTTCTATATTCATTCCTTCACTCAATTATTTACTCATCATAACTGTCCTCATGGATTCTCTGGATTATAATTCTGCTTTCATGGTTCCAAGCTTCAGCCAATGAGTCGGCCCTGCGGTCTGGAGTCCTTTAGGCAACGCTTTATCTTTTGTTTTTGTTTTGTTTCTGACCTTAACGCACTTGCTTACTTTCTGGAACTACAAGATGGGTCAGGCTCATTTGGTATGTTTTGTATATTGCCCAGCCCCAGAACCAGCCATTTCTCCAAGGAGTTCTGGTTTCTTTTACGGGAAAATGGTGTTTGGAAATGAAGATCTGGCCCTGGGTGTGCTCATTTCTACTGGAGTGTCATTGCTAGTGGATACAGCTAGGAAATGCACATGTGTGTATCCCAACCCACGTGTAAACACACAGCTATAGCTACTTCCGCACCTGTCTACACATACACCGGAAATCCATCCGGTCCTGCCACCAACCTTGCCTCTAACAGATTCTTCTCCTGGAAAATCAAATCAGCTGCCGTGTTCTATGATGTGCAGAAAGGTCTCCCTCAGTGCTGGGCGAGGGAATGAGTGCTGGCTGAAGGTGAGGGAATAGCCCATGCCGGGGCCCCTCTCCAGCTCAAATAGACACACCACAACCTACTAGCTTGGGCCCTTACCAGGTCTTTAAAATTTTCCCCTTAATACTTTTCTATGTATTCTAAATTTTCTAAAATCAACATGTTATTTTATAATTAACAAAATAAAACAATGGGTTTTTCAAACAACAGTATATACTATAGACACTTTTCCCTAAAATTAATAAGGACTTCCTAGGCTTGCACTAAGGCCCAATGTGGATCAAAACCCATGCAAGCTGCAAGTTCCTGGCATAAAGTCGGTACTTAATAGGTGTTGGCTTCCATCCTCATTCTTGTCTCTCTCTCTCTCTCTATGATCCTTCCAGAAGCTATGTTATGGAACTGATGAGAAAAAAGGTCTTCTACTCCCTTTCTCCCCCACTGTGAACCAGGATGGCCGTGGAAAAAAAAAAAAAAAAAAAGTCATCATCAAATGAGCCTTTTCTTTGTCACCCAGAGTCCTCCCTCCACAGGCTCCTCCCATAATGAAAGTGTCTTTGCTGGAACATTCTTGAGGAACACGGAGCACCCACTACCAAAGCCCACATCTGGGGAAGGGTCTCCCTGTCAGCAGGAGGCCCCAGCTGAGGCTCCAGGCTCCTCTGCTCATTTTAAATCAGGGCCCGGCTGCAGTCCCTCCCTGGAACTTTTGTGACTGGCACTGGAAGCCCACAGATGACGGGCTTCGCAGCTTGGCCACTGAAGCCACACACCCACTCTCTAGCCCCAAGTCTCCATCTCGGCAGTCCTGGCTTTAATTCTGTGTTTCTACCCAAGATGAATTCCTCTGGGAGACTTCCCCCTTCCCTTCTTCTCAGAGGCAGAAAGAAAGAGAAGTTTTTATTTAAATACCTCATTTCACTTTAAAGAATTAAAGAGAGCCAGTAAGGAGGAGGGGAAATATTTTGCACTTCTAGAACCAAGAACGCAGAGATGTCCAACCATGGCAATAAAAGTCGCAGTCTGGGAAAACTGATTATTTTCAGCAAAAACCAATGGGAACTAAGGGCTCTAGAAATCCTGAGTCTATTTTTTAAAAATTAGTATTTTGTCAGAGAGCTTACTTTCTACATGAACTGCATTCCTTTCTAGTGGGTTTACAACCAAGCCCTTCTTCTGAGTATGCCCTTTTCAAAAGTATTAAAGTGCTTTACTCTTGTAATATCCTGTAGAGGTGGCTGGGTTCGGTCTGCTCTGGGGTTGGTGTGGAGAAAAGTCCTCCCTTTCTAGCCCATGGACAGACAGCACTGGGCATCTCTCACCTAGGGCATCACTTCAACTTCCTAATAGTCTACTCCTTTGTTTTCTCTACTGCGGGACATCTCAGAGCCTTCAATATCCTGATAATCTTCCAAGAGAGAAATACATAGTAATTATACATCTATATGTATGTGTATGTATATATCTGACATATAAATATGTATGTTAATAATTATATGTGTATATATATTATACAATATATATACAATTATACAATATATATATATATTATACAAACTTGTGGGTCTTGGAATCCTTTATTCAAGAGACTTCTATTAACATCTCCCACAGCACAGGGTTCCAGGAACCCAATTTGGAAAACGCAGATCTATAAGCTATAATCCCAGTTCCTCGAATGCCCTCAAGGCCTTCCTTCGTCTGGTATACGGCTCCCTTTCTAGGCTCCCTTTCTGCTTCCTTCCTTTCTTCTCCTGCCACTCACATCTGAACTTCCTGCAGGCCACTAAACAAAACTGTTTTATTTCCCCTTTAATACACTTCTTAAAAAAAAAAAAAAGAGCAAGGATTAATTGCTATGGTTTATGATAAAAAAAAAATCCTAATTTCTACACCCAAGAAAAGGAGTTTTAAAACATTTTTAATTCAAGAAACACAGGCTCAAAACGAAGAAGAAAGTCAGCTCTGTTTTCACAGGGGGGGGGGGTGAATGCTCAGGAAACTCCAGGAAAAAAATTCAGCAAGATCTGAATGGTGTCCAAGACACTGCACAGACACATCGCGACTTGGTTGCTAAGAAAGACCTTTGTGACATTCAGGGACTGTGTGCCCGTAAGATGTTGTGAATCCAGAAGGTGGGTGTCCCCATGCCTTGGAAGCTGCCATCGCCATCCCCACTCTGCAAACGGCCTCTTCCAGAGCTCCGTACCTGGTAAGGACCGGAGCATCAATTCCCATGTTCATGTTCACCACGTGAACCATGGTCAGAATGCATCCTTAGAAACCGCTTCACCAAGGCCTCCAAAAGGAGTATTTTATCTTTCAAAGCCAATAAAGAAGGGTGTAGTGGTTCACTTCTAAATAGTCCTAAAGCCTTAGCAGTATGACTTGGTCATTCCTTTTATCAAGTGGTGGAGTCTATCTCCCCTCCCTTTGAACCTGGCTGGCTTTGATTTGTGCGTTAGCCGGAAGAATGTGGCAAAAGTGAGGCTGGGCCCATTGTAGCCCAGGCTTTAAGAGACCTGGCAGCTTCACTTTCACACTCTTGGAACCCAGAGAACACTATGTTGCGAAGAAGCTGGGTCCTGCCCTACTGGAGGTTGGAAAGGCCATGTGGAGGAGAACCAACCAAGACCTGAGGTCCTGAGGTTCTGCTGGATCCCTTGGTTCAGTGCAGACAGAGCTGAAATAGCTATGGGAGTGAGCCCAGCCACACCCAGCAGAGAACTGCCCAGACTGAATTATGAGAAATCGCAGTGCCTCGGTGGTTCAGTCTGTTAAGTGTCTGCCTTTGGCTCAGGTTATGATCCCAGGGTCCTGGGATCAAATCCCACATTGGGCTAGAACAGGGGGTCTGCTTCTCCCTCTTCCTGTGCCCCTCTGCTCCCCTACTTCTGCTTTCCCTCTCAAATAAATAAATAAATAAATTGTTAAAAACTTTTTTTAAAAAAGAAAAACATCATTGATTTAAGCTACCAACTTTTGAGTTAGTTTATTATGTGGCAATAGGTAGCAAAAACAAGAGGGAGCTCAAACAGAGCCAGTGATGGGGGAGAAGATGCAAAAGCAGGGCAGGAGCTCCCTTCACAAAATCTGCCAAAGTTATCGAGGAACCAGGAATCCAAGGGACAAGAAGCCTCCTATCCAGAGAGCTGACGGGCACAGGGGTGAGAACCGGTGGGCCTGAGCGGGGACAGGCCTTCCCTGTCCCTCCTGCCATCTTCCAGCCAGGACCCATCTGGAGACAAAGGAAGGAATCAGCCACCTACCTAAGCTTTCTTCAAGCCCTGGCCCCTGAAGAAGACTGGAAGGATTGCTATCATGACATACAAGGAGGTACAAGGGCCAGGTTGAGTACAATAAAGTCCAAGTAGTAAGATGAAGGCGGGTCAGAAGAGAAGCAGTATGAGCAAAGGCTTAGTTGAGTTTGGAGGGGGGAGGAGGTCTTGGCAGAGGGCCATCTGACCTAAAGGAGGGAGACCTTAGCAGGAAGAGGTGGGGAGAAGAAATGGGAAGGAGGTAGCAGAGTTCAGGACCCGCAGAGAGCAAAATCCCACCCCCTCTTCCCTCCCATTCAGGTAATCCTCCCTCTCCCTCCAACCCACCACCCCTTCTCCCCTCTCCAGGTCCCTCAAGTCATGCCGTCTAGGCTCATGGGTTTAGTATCCCTCTCCCCGCCCTGTGCCCAGCCCTGGGCTGGGTTAATCTGAAAAATTAATCATTTGAGAAGATCTACTACTAAGACCCGAGGGTGCCCCCAGGTCGTGGTTCTGGCCTTGGGAATTTAAGGACTCCTGCAAGACATTAGCAACAACTTTTCATATCTGTTGATTGAGAAAATACACATGTGAAAAATACATTTCTGTCCTCCTTACAATAATGGCCCCAGGTGTCCTGGAGCAGGTTGAAAGGGAATAACCCCCACTAAATCAGCCCTGCACGCCTTCACTGTCTTGACCCTGAAAGACATCGGCGATGGAGGGTGTGGGGAGTTGCGGGGAAGGGGTTGAGAGAGGCAGAATGCTGTGAGCCGGAGGTCATCACCGGGCAGCTGAGAGCGGCAGTGTTCGTCAGCGCACACCCCCATGGCAGGCTGGGCTGGCTTTGTCCGGCCAGGGGCTCCACGTCTGTCCCTCACGGACGTCAGTGCCTGCCCGTTTAGAAAGCACTCAAGGCAGGGAAACCAGGAGACTAGAAACCTACCTACTACAAACTACAAACTACCTTTCTGGTTCAGCTACTAACTAGCTATGTTTCTGCCAGCTCTTTTGCCTCTAGAAGCTTCAGCAGAGAGCTAGTGGCGGGGGTGGGGGGGGGTGGGAAGGGGAAGGGGGGGAGGTGCCAGATGGCGGCAGAGGAGAGCGATGGTGACCTTGTTAACTTGCTCTGGGAGGCATCATCTGAGCGCCAAGGTCCGGGGTCAGTGACTCTAGTCGACTGAAATTTTCTGAGCCTCAGGCTCCTCCTCTGTGAAATGGGAGAACCATGTAACAAATGAGGAAAGACTCCTGGAAAGGCCACCATGTAGCAAGTACCAATTACCCTCAGTTTTTCTCCCTTCTCACCCTGGCAATGACAGGTGGCTCTTTCCTTCCAAGCCCCGCCTTCTTCCCTGAGCCTCTAATTTGACCCTTGGGTATGAAAGTGTCCCCTCTTGGTGACAGCGAGCCGGACTTCCCGCCGCGGCAGAACTGAGTGTGGCGACCTCGAATGCGCAGGGCACCCTGGGAGGCGGCTGGCAGGGTGCCCCGTGCCTTGCCCGGCACTGCTGGGTTCCTCTTTGGCCCCCCGCACACAAGAGAACCGGCCCGAAGCAGAATGACAGGCCTCCGCTGGGGAGGCCACCTCCCTTCGGGCCAGGCACAGACAGCGACAACCACCCATTTTGCAACAAACAGGAAACCAGTTTACCAGCCTCAAAAATAGAACAGACAAAAACCCCAAAATACGAGGCTCTGCCAGTGGGGCAGCTCGGGTTTCTTCACACTGCTTCCTGACAGCCTGCGGAGTGGGGGTGGGGGTGGGGGGGTTTGTTTTTGTTTTTTCTCAATTTCATCCGAGAAAACGTCCTGCCATGTGTTTACCTAGGTGACCGGCCTCTGGGGGCCAGGGCCAGTGAAGCTTCTGGCACTCCTGCCGACCTGCCTTCTCAGTCTCCAACCCAGCTGCAAATGCTCCAACCACAAGGGCCCCAGAAGCCCTGACCTCTGTCTCGCCTCAACTCTAAACAGGTCTCCCACACCCCCCAGCACTGCCCTTCTTATGATCCCCACCTCAGGCAGCACCATCCCCACCCCCTTCCCCGACTGCTTCCACAGACACCCAGAAACCTCCCCAGGGTCATCCTCATCCAAGAACCTCGCTGTAGACATTTCCTGCACTGAACCCCTGATAAAGACTGGGAGCTGGCCTCATGCTGTTCCCTCTGCCAAGAACACTGTTCCCTGCCTGACACACTCCCTCTCAGAGGCACTCACACTGGAATGACAGGGTTATTTCAGTGAGGTCCCTAGGGACTACGTCACACAGAGCCCCCTTGTTTGAGGGGTCATGGAGAGAATGTGTCTCGGTTCTTAGCACCGGGGAAAATTGTACCTATCTTGGGCACCAGGTTTGTTTTTATCCTATGGGCACGATGAGTAAGATCAGCCAACCTGATCATGTTTTCCCTTTCTGTTTTCATTGCTAAGAAGCTTCATGGCAAACACATTAATCACCTCCATCAGTTTTACGCCCTAACCTGTCCTGTGGCTTTATTTCAGTGTCTTCCCCTTACTCTCCTTAGGCCGTATTTCTTCATTTACTTTATCTTACCTCCATGCAGAATTTGTAAACTGTTTCAAATCCTGATTTGGAATAAAGTATGGCATGCCTGAATAGTAGAGCAAAGGATTGTCACTTACTCTGTAAAACTCACGTTCAACATCCCACCTCTCATCTCTCCCTATGCCTCCGAGAAGGTGGGGTTCCTCTCGCTGGTGTTCCCACAACCCTGGTGTGTACCTCCTGGATTAGCACTTACCCACTGTAAGCTGGACTTCCTATGCTTCCATGGCTCTCTCCCCCATCAGATGAGAAGGCTTTCAGGCAAAACCTAAGTCAAGGTTTGTATCCAATGCTCCACACACATCAGCTTGTTTGACCCTCAAGACAGACAAGCCTGCCAGATAAGGACGACTCTACCCATTTTACATCTGAAGAAACTGAGGATCAGCAACAGTAGATGCTGATACAAGGTCATATACCATTAAGTAGCCAAACCCTGGGGTCCTACCCTCGTCTCGGGCCCACTTCCTTAAGACGACCCAACATAGGAAAAAGAGTCTTTATGGGAAAGAAACAGAGACAGGGAGAAAAGGAGAAAAAGGAAAGAAAATTAGATTTCCTTAGATTATTAAATAATTTAGCATGGACGTCAAACTCATCCACACCACTTGAAGCACTTAAAATATGGTTTGATTTGTAAAAATCCATTCTCTACTTCGGTCTAAAAAAGTTTACATGCATTTAACTGTGGTTCTCTTATGCTTACCCTCCCCTTGGAGAATTTAATCACTTGACTGTTTGAGAGCATTCCCATTCTTACCTCCCTCCCCACAATACACACACATTTTTAAATCCCAGGAAGTGGTTACAGCATAAAATGTGACAGAGGATGAGAGCTCATTCTGTGAGAAATTTCCAGAACAAAGTGAGCCCAACTTTCCAATTTCCTGGTGAGCAAGTGCACATGAACCATGAGGCCATTCATTTCCAAGCCCTATAGTGTCCAGACAATTAAACTACATGAGAGGATTTTAAATATTTAATGTTCCAATTGGGAACCTAATTGGTCTGATGCCTTTAAATTGCAATACCTCTAAACATACACCAGTGCACTTCCATTCAACGAGGGAGGCAGAAGGACAGAGGGCTGCTTGGGCCCAAATGATCTCGGGCAAGTCTGGGGCCCTCCCACTGAGCCTCAGTTTACCCTTTGTGTAACTGGGGGATGACTATAGGATTGTAATGAGGACAAGCTGGTCCAGGGAGAACGCCCATTAAATCACTGCATTCCAAGCAAGAGGGTATGCAAGCAAGAGCCATGATCCCCTTTCCAGACCTTGTGTTCCCTCACTTTAAAATGAGAGTAAAAGCTGGAAAGATAAGGAAACAGGGCGTAAGATGTAAGTAGAAGCTAAGGAAAAGGGTTTCTGAGCCATCTTTTCCACAGAGCATCTCCAGTGTTCCAATAGAGATCATCCGGTTTGCTTCTCCTTGGCTGTGTTCTGCTTGTGTGTGCTCTTCCCCTGGAGGGCTGTGAGTTCCCTGCACCCCAACTGCTATGCCTAATTCATCCCAGAGTTCTCCCAGGGTCTGGTATGTGTGGTGGAGATTAGTGTTTGTTGATAGCAGAGGCAGCAGCTATCCCAGAGCTGGTGAAAACAGAGAGCCTGTGGGAGCCCGAAGATTCTGCCACACCATACCCCTGCTCTGTGGGGAGACCCATGGTGGAATACCAGCTGAGTCGTGCCCCAGCCATGTGACCCAGGTCCCTTGCTTACGGTCTCTGAGCTCCCATTTTTCCACCTTAAAGTTTGAACACAAGACACGTGCCTGGAAGGCACAGCACCCTGCCAAGTGTCCGGCACAAATCTGTCACTCGAGGAGTTCAGTCTCGCCTGTGTCTCATGGTCCGCGTCTCCATCTGCAGGACCCTGGGCCATGTTGCTTCCCTTTCCTCTGGTCACCACCCAGGGAGGGAGAATCCGGGGTGGCTGGGGCCACCTGCTGCGTTCTAGATCCCCAGAACTGATGTGGTAGCTGGGGTTCAGGTACAGCCGTTAACAGGATTCTCCATCCCTCTCCCTGCTGACTCAAGCTCCCAGCCTCCCTATCGGCCTCACCCCTTCCCTACCTTGTCCGTCTTCCACACTGGCTGCAAGAGTCACTTCTCTAAATACTCCTCCCAGTGCTCCCGGAGCCAGAGTGAACCCCATAGAGTTTCTCTCCTGGACCCTGCCTATCCCTCCAGCTGCTCCTTCCAGAGGTCCCGCCCATCTGTCCTCTGACCTCCAGCTCCCGGCTTTGGCACCTGGAGCTGACCTCCTTCCCTGGCGTGTTTCTCCACACCGCCTCCCTCTGGCTGCCTGGTGAACAACTGCTCCCCACTCAAGATACAGCACAAATGGGCATCCTTCTCCTAACCAGCCCCACATCCTCTTGAATCCAGAGCCACCCCGGGGTCCACCAGGGCATCGCATGCACATTTACCTCCAGGAGCAAGACTTCATTATACAGCCAATGCGGATCTGTTTGTCTGCTCCCCCACGGCCCTGGGCTTCCTCCAGGCAGAAGTTCAGACTTGCTCTTACCTGGGTCCCCTAGTGCCTAACATATAAGGCTTGGCATATGTGAGGTATTCCTAAGACACCAGTCCTCTCTGTCCTTCCTGCCTGTTAAGGCCTCTGGAGTCTGCCCTCTGCCTCTATTCCTGAAGGTTCTAGGGCCTCTGCTCTCTGGGCCAACACCTTTACTGTCCCGCCAGGGCCCATCTCAGCCTAGACCAGCTGCCATCCCTCCGAGCGGCCCCCTCACGTCTCCCCTCTCCATGTTGACAGCCTTGGGTTCCATAACCTCAGGAAACCCAGCCAAGGTGACTAAAGGGACACCAAAGAGGGGACAGATGATCCAAAGATACTGCCATTGTCTTTTGCTCTGCTCCTCACATCCCCCGTCACTCCCCGGGAGAATGTCACAGTGACTGACTGCTTTAGAGCCCCCCCAACACACACCTGGGAGGGAGTCCCTCCTCTGCCACTCCCATTCTTTCAGACCTTAGGCAAATAGGCGCACCTCCGTGAACCTTGTTCCTTGTATGTGAAATGGGGTAAGAGCAGCGCGTGCCCATGAGGGTCGCAGTGAGAAGGTGAAGTGTCCATCGCACACCTGCCCAGAGCCAGGGGCCAGCGAGAGTTGGCTTCTGCCACAGCAGCGTATGACCAAGTGCTGAGCTGGAAGGGCCACTTTTGGGCCCTTGTTCTGGAACACTTGAGTGGGGGAGGTAGCTTGGCAGGGGAAGAGACTCACTGAGACCCCCGGGCATGGAGAGGGCATCTCGGGAGAACTTCAGTGGGCTGGGGGATTCCCATCTCAATGCCTTCCCACTTTTCCAAAGAAAGGTCAACCCAGTAGGACCCAGATGTGACGTGCACACCACCCCCACATGCCCACACACACCCTACAGCCCTCCGGAGGGTGGAGTGACTCATCCCCAGGTCATTCAGTCTTTGAGCCAGCAGCGAGGACTGCCGGGGCGGGGGGAGGGGGGACAGCTAACTTCCTCTCTTCCTCTAGACATATCCCACCCCCAGCACCCCTCCCACTCTCTACCCCTGCACCTTTCCTGTGCTCTGATGTGGGAGGGAGAGTGCCATTGATATGTTTCCAAATGAAAAGTGGAGCGCCTTTAGTTTCTCCTGTGGTAGAGCAAGGCTGAGCCAAGCAGCGGACCCCGGGCCCAGCCCCAGAAACTTCTCCCATGCGGCTTCGAGCCCAGTTCACTCCCACTCTGCACCTTCATGCTAACGGCCCCTCCCCAAGACTAGTCAGCACTGTGCTGGAGCACGGAGACTGTAATGAGGAGGGGAGATGGGAGGAAGGGAGATGCACACAGACGTCGACTCCCACCATGCATTAGCCCTCGTGGTCGATCCAAAGACCCCAAAGGACAGGAGAGGAAGGGCACTCAGAACCTAGCATGAGTGGCCTCTCTGGAGTGCCAGGTCTCACGGCAGGTCAGGGAGATGGAGGAGAGAGGAGAGGGAGGAAGGGAACAGGGTGACCTGCTGGGGGACCCAATGAGGGCTCCAGATATACAGTCTCTATACAACCCTGCCAGATGGTAGTGACCCTTTGGGAGATCAAGAAGTAAGGGCAAGTGATTACCCCCGTGCTTCCCCTCTAGAGAGCCGGGAGCCAGAACGCACATCGGGATCCGCCTGCTTCCATCACGGCATTTGATGGACACACACAAGAAACCAAATCGATGGGGCACAGTGTGAAAAGGGCCGGTATTGCCAGGACAAAGATGGTCTGGGAGGTCAAGAGACAGGCTAACCTCGGGGAGCTGAGGACCAGGAAGGATTTCATGACAGTCATGACATTTGGCCTGTATGTCTAATGGTGAGTGTGTGGGACTAGGTGAGGAAGTCAAGAGGGCAAAGAACAGGAGGAAAGGCCCTAGTAGTGGGGAGCATAGGGGTCAAGAGTCAGGAGGCTCCAGCCAAGACTAGAATTGTGGGGGAGGCACCCAAAGGTTCCTGCTGTCTTTCCTGATAACTTAGACCTTCGAAGTCATTGCGTTTCCAGAAAATTAGAGTCATAACCCCCAAAATAACATCAAACACCTACAGACCGTCCTAAACTTTCAATAAATGTTAACCTGTTGAATCCTCACAGCAACCCTAGGAGGTCAGTACTTTGATTATCCCCATTTTATACATAAGGAAACTGGCCCAAAGAGGCTAAGTAACTTGTCCAAGGCCCACACCAGTGTAAGGTCAGGGGCTGGATCCGCACCTGGCGGAGAGGCTCCACTCACCACTCCGCTCTGCCATCTCTGCCGACCTGCCTTCCTCCTCCTAACCGCTCCCATCTTGGCTGGTCTCCCCAACCAGACTGCCACATACCTCTAAGCAGGCGCTGTGCCTTGTCCTCCCCCTGGGTGTCCCCTGCCACACCTCACCAAGGAAAGGATCTGACTGGTGCATGAAGACCTGAAGGGGAAAAGTCCGTGGCGCTATCCAGTTTGGGCTGGGAACCAACAATTTGTTGACTTAATCAGGCCAGTGCAGAAAGGTGTTGTCATGGTGGTGAGGTTTCTATTCCAGGCGGCCAGGCTATAATTAAATGTCCTCACCTGCACACCTCCAATTACTGCCCAAGAGCTGGTTTCCCGGGCCTGTTAACCAGCAATTACAGAACCTTCCACTGAAATTCCAAATCACTTAGTAAAGGTCACTTCCTTTATTTATTTTTCGGATTTGGGAGTAGAAGTGGGGTGGGCTATTGCCCGAAGTACAAGTGACATCCACTATTTAAAATAGGTTTGTTCAAATAGCCAATCCAAAGCAAGCACCACCATCCTCAGTCCTTAGAAGTTGTTATAAGGGCCCCCTTTTATGAAACACCTACCTATGTGCCAGGCAACAATATGGGCGCTTTCAACGTGTTATACAATTTGATCCTTACAATAATAAATGTGAGAAGTAGGTATTGTTATTTCCATTTTATAAAAGAAGAAACTGAGAGCCAGAGTAGTTAAGTGATATTCCCAGGGTCATACAGTGTACCTAGAGTATTCAGGATTTATTGCCCCCTCCGTCTGCCTCTGAACCCTGGGTTCTTGCTGTCTAACTAGGTGGTATCAAGCTAAGAAACCTAGTTTGAGATTTAGAACAGGGCTTTTAGGTACTGTGAAAGGAGTGCTGAAAAGTCCCAAATATTCCTTTTTCCTGGCCTATCCCTGAAGGGCTAGTAGAGGCATGAGTCTCTGACGGTCTCTGGGATGATCACCACAATAGAGTAATAATCCTTCACCACTGATGACTGAAGCAGCTTTTTATATTGACAAGCGAGACATGGAACAACTTGAGGACAGCAGGAACAGCAATGGCTGGTGCCAAAGGAACACCACACGCCACCACTGGCCATATGATGTTCATGGCAGGCATAACTAATCACCCAGGACCTTCTCTCCTCTGGAACCCAGCACAGCCTCACGCTCCTTCTCAACACAGCTGATTCCTTCAATGGATTGAACTGGCCCAGGAGTTGGAAATTATTTCCTCTCTCAGTCTTTGACATACAATATATTTCCTACCTGCAAATCAAATCACACCAAAGTCCACACTTGGCTAGGGACTTTCCCAAAACTATCAATTATTATTTTTTTAAAATGCCTTGTTCCAGAAGAGAAATAACCAAACTATATGCCCATGGGATGGGAAAGAACAGTGTCCATGCACACACCAGATGCATGTGGGTGCATTTCCCTGAACTGCAGTTGGTCAGGTTTTATACCAAACTTAATCAGGCTCTGCTTTTCAGGGCCAAAAGCCTACCACAACCATTTCAAAGCCTGGTCTTACCCTGTGTCTCCTAGACAGTCCCCTGGCATCCCACAAGCACAGGACAGGTTGGGTAACTGGAGAAATCCACACATTCATGGGGCCCAAACAGCACGACTACCATCGAGCTTGTCCCAGTTCTTAGGTTCTGCCTTCGTGCAGCAACAACACTTTCAGTTTCTTGTCTCAAGTCACTAAGTCACCTCTGCTAGAAGAGAAATGGTACCAATTACCTTAAAGACAGCAAAACTCCACAACCCCCTAGTTGCGGCACCTCGCTGATCCAGGAACAGCACAGTGATAATTCCTGAGCACTGGGAAGACTGCGTCCAGGCAGAGGGCAGATTCACCATCTCCATCCCCCGCTCTGGCTCCCCATGTGCCATCACCCCGTCTCTGGGGCCTCCAGCTCAAAGCTGCACCAGTCCTAGCAAGGAGTCCTGCAGAGATGGGGGCTGACACCTTGCTGGTCCTGCAGCAGGCTTCTGTCCCACCATGAGCAAAGTTGCCTGCCTCAGCTACTTGGAACCCCCTTGGAGCTCTCCAAGGTACTGACCCTCATTCCAGGCTGGGCCCCTAAAAACAATGTGGTGGTGAACTGTGATTATTCAGAGTTTATATATATTATTACATTCCTGAAAAAAGGAATCAAGTCAGAATGAATGTACCTTCATTGTTGTACTATTTGTATCTCATAGAAATGCATCTATATCTATACTGTTATCCCTTAGGGAAATCGCTTTCTAATTACTTACCCCCCCTCCATTTATAATGTGGATGCTTTTGAGAAGCCAGGAGACCCAGGTGGCACCTGGGCTATGGGTTTGCCTACAGTGGCCCTGAAACTTGATTTCACCAGGCTCTCACTTGCTTGGATCTCTCACTTGCTGTATCTTGACCTTGGGTACTTCCCAACCCCTCCCCAGCAGCTCCAGACCCCTAGGACGCTCCCCTTTAGTTTCTATAGGGAATTATGACTGTTTATTGACCTGTCTATCTCTCGAACTTAGCTGTGTCTTCTAAAGACTGGATCCTTTTCATACCTGCTGCAGCATCTGGCCCTCATGGTCCTTAGTTAGTGTTTACTGCATAATGAATAACCTCCTGGATGTAATCCTATCTCTTAAACCCTTGGCCTGATCTGTTCTCTGTGGCCCATTCTACTGGCCCGCAAGCTGGGGTTTCCTCCTGATCCTGGGGTGGGAGGCAGCGACTGGTGGCCTATGCCGGCCTCAGAACAGACATCACTGTTCTGATGTCCTGAAACGTCAGGATTCATGTCTCCTGTTCGTTTGCTCACTTGTTTGCTGCATTTCCTAGTGGAAAAGAGTCTGGTGGTGACTCCGGGTTGCATCTGCCACCTCACCCTGTCAAAATGCAACAGTGACAATGAATGGTTCTTTCAGAGACCCATTTGCACTATTCTCAGCACTTTATGTTCATCTGTCTGTAACACGGGGGCTGGCATTCTCCCCTTTTTACCGACGATGGAGCAGACATGAAGCGGTCATGTGACTCACTCAAGGTCACCTGTCTGGGCTCATCAGCAATAATCCCAGACCACATACCCAAGCTGGGACCCTCCAGAGACACTGCCCTTCACTGTTAGATATCACTGCTTCCCACTGAATTCAGGGTGTCTTCAGGGGGCGAGGAACAGTACAACATCAGGAAAAGGTAAGAAACAGGAAGGTGAGGCATAAAACTAGGAAAAGGGTGAGTTCTTTCATTTAGGGTCACAAAAGATTCTACAAAGAGGGGAAATATCACAAAAATAGCAGCTATTCCACCTGTTCTTGTAAAGACAGGTCCTGCCTCCCTAAGAGTGCTTTCATTAGAGATAGAAAAATGGACTTATTTTAAAGGATGAGCCAGCAGAGGCCCAGAGAAGCCCCCAAGTGCTCAAGTTATGAGGAAGGAGCCCAGAGGCATCTGCTTAAAAAGACAGATAGTACTCGGTCAAATATTTTTTTACAAGGGTATAAAGAACCCCCAAGATGATATTTCAATAAATGACATAATCCTGGTCATTAAACTGTCTGCTGCCTGGAGACAGAGGCAGTGGCACCCAGCCACCTGCCTGATCGCAACAAGCCGTCCTCAAGGGGGAGCCAGAGTCAGTCCGTGGCTCTCTTCACAGGCACAGACACAAGACACACGCGTACAACTCTATCTCGGCTTGAAATGCACAGATGTCTAACAGGATGCCATGGATTTGGAATAAATAGAGGATAAGGCCAGCTGGGGAAATGTCTGAATTCTGGAGACTGCTCAGCAGCTTTCAAGCACACCCCCCCTTCCCCGCTCAATAAGCTGGGTCCCATCTGTATTGTACTCCCCAAAGCACACACCATTTTACAAGGGACAGCAACAAGTTTGTCCAGGGAAGGGACAATAAGCAAATACGAAGACTGCTGGGAGGACCTGAGGCTCCAGGACCCAGAGAAGGCAGACCCCCCAGGCTGAGGACCCCACAAATCAGTTTCTCCCTCTGTACAATGAGAAGCATCTCCTCTCGAGGACAGATGGGACAGAGCAGCACAGGTTCTCTGCTCTTAGGATGACGCCTTGCTCAGAGCACAGCAGTCTTTTGGACCTCGGTAAACCTAGCCATGCCCCATGAGCCTGTGCTCATTGGGCCTCAGAGGCGCGTAGAGCAAGCAAGAGTCAGTCTCTAGGTCCTGGTGCGATGCCTTTATTGCTGACATGAGGATGCTGCTCTCTCAGATCCCCTGGCTATAATAGAAGGGGAACTCACCCGTCATCCAGACCCCCATCTAGCCCTCTTTCTGTTTGTCCTGCGACTTCCACCAGCAGACGGCACCACTGCTGTCAAACACATCATGTCTTTCTGGTGACCCAGAGGCAGCACTGGCCTGACAGCCCACAAACAGTGACACACACACATCTGCCAAGCAATTATCACCAGCTGTTCTTCCTCCCAAACACACTGGGTAAGACCCAGTGACATAAGGGAGCCTGAGAGACTGTGAGACCACATGTTGTCTTCCGGTTGTCTCTTCCTAGTTCTTTCACTCCTCGGAACCACAGTGAGTAGAAATGGCTGTGGAAATTTCTCTGTCACTGGCCATCAGGAATATATATTTTAGCCTAAAAGGAGAAGTTGTGGAGTCACAGAGCCATCAAATAGGAAGGGCTACCAGAAGTCATGACGTGCCCTCTGACGCTGTATATGATGTTGAATTTGTCAATAAGTAATTCTAACACACAAGGGATTGTTAAAATAGGAGAGCTGAGGAACCACACGTCAGGCACAGAACACCTTTCTTTTAATTCCAGGTCAGAGCAGCGGGGGCCTGAATGCTGGCTCCTTCCTAGACAGTCCCTCCCACAAAAAGCACATATGGAAAGGCCGTTGACAGTCTGTGTCTCACAGACTCAGCACACTTTGTAACAGAGGCCGTCCGTTCTTCCCCAACCATTCAGCACGGTGGCCCGGGCCGCCCCATTTCAGGGATGCCTTCCTGCAGCTCCCCACGGCAGCCCCCGGCTGACCCCTGCACAGCCCATCCTCTAAGAAAGAAGCTTGACATTCTTGACCTTGGGCGCTGTTAGCTCTGCTGTCTGAAGGAAATCACCAGAAGACACTGGATAGTAAGAGCCAAGAAGACGAGGCCTTTTTTTTTTGGCCACGGATGAAATTCAAGCCCCAGTACGTCATGTCTGTGAGGCTTGTGGAAAGCTGGCTTCTGACCACAGAGGTTGGAGAAGAGTGTACGTCCCTCGGCCAGCACTCGGCAGACATTTATCTGGCATGACCTCTGAGCTCGCACTGCCAGGGTTGGAGCTGCCTAGAGAGCAGTAGGGTCACAGGATGGACATTCCTGTTCCCTCCCCTTCCTGGGTCAAACCGGTGTTTGCTTCATGGGTACCACAGCCCACACCTCAGCTAGTCCTCCTAGCTATGAGGGCAGTTGGTACTCTTTTATTTCACAGATGAAGAAACATAGGCCCAAAAAAGTCAAGGGAGGTGCCCAAAGTCATACAGCCGAGAAGATGCAGAACCAGAACTTGAATGCAGGCCTTGCTCCTCCAAGGCCTGTGCCTCCCCTCCACCCTGTATTAAAGCCATGGAGCTTATATAACCTGGGTAGGGACTTTTTCAAACTCTATTTCAGAAGCAAGAGTTGGCCTAAAATATGCTAGGCTCAATCCCTGGTGCCTCCCACAGCATGCTAATCTTGTAATTATTAGTCACTTGTGATCACTCTCCATGGTGCTCTCAACCAAAAGCTTTATTATGCATTAATATGTTTTAGTCCCACAAATGTTTATGTTTCAGTTCCACAGGGATTTATAGGAACCCCAAAAGTTAGTTTCCCTCCTTTAAATGGACAATTGCTTTTTCTTTCAGTAAATCCATTTATTCAATTGCTCACCGCCTAACACAGCACTGTTGTGGGGTCTGGAGATACAACAGTGATCACAACAGATCAGGCCCCTGCTAAGACAGAACTTACATTTTAGCAGAGGAGACAGACGGCAAGCAAGTAAATAAATAAGATAATTTCAGATGATAAGCGTTATAAAAAAATTAGAACAGGTGACTACCTTTTGGAAGCACCAAGAGACAACAGGTGAATTGACACCTGATCAGTGAGAAAAAAGCCAGCCATGTGAGAAGAGACAGAAAAAACAGCAGATGCAAAGGCCCTGAGGTGGCAATGATCTTGGCCAGTGTTAACTAGACTTTGAGAGCTCCATGAAAACAGTGGAAGTTGAGATAGGGCTGATTCACACAAGACCTCCCAAGCCAAGAAGAGAGATTTGGATTTTATTCAAGTTACATGGAGAATGTGCCCCCAGGACTTAGGACTCAAACCGCCTCCAGAATTAAGCCACCAAAACCCACACACTGTTGATATAACTCGGCACCTGTTGGTTCCTGGAGGTGGGTACCCAACAGCCATGAAGCACACCAAACTAACCAAGGTGGTCTTGGAGGCAGAGCCAGAATTTGTGAGTAGAAAGTGGCAGAGCCAGCGTTTGATCTGAGGTCAGCCTGATTCCACAATCCTGAGTCTTTCTCCACCCCAGCCTCCCAGGAGCACCCACATAAAGCTCGGGTAAAGATAACAAGGAGGAAAGATGAATCCCAACATTTAACAAAAAGCATAGTCTGATGCAGCACTTTCCTCATGTGCAAATGGAATGGGTACATGGAGAGCAGTCCCAGGAGTAGACAGCTCAAACCTAGTGAGACAGGAAGCCCAGCACTTCTCTCATTTCAGAACAAATCCAGAAGGCAACTTTTAATCCACTACAAGCACCCATCTGTGTAGCACCTGTTGGCAATTCTCCATGGGCTTTCACATGGTGTTCTCACGGCCCCATGAGAAAGATGGGATAGAAAGCTGAATTCCTTTTTTAACGATTTCATTTCTTTATTTATGAGAGAGAGAGAGAGACAACATGAGCAGAGGGGAGGGGCAGAGGGAGCCCGAGAAGCAGACTCCCTGCTGAGCAACGAGTCAGATGCGGGACTCAATCCCAGGACCCTGGGATCTTGACCTGAGCAGAAGGCAGACCCACCACCAACCGAGCCTCCCATGTGCCCGAATTGAATTCCTCACAATGCCAGTTTGCCTCACTTTGAGGTGCTTTTGCCCTCCTCCAGCCCTGCCCACCTGGAAGGTTCATCCCCAGGCTTTGGCTCACATGCCAGCTCCTCCAACAGGTCTGTGCTGATTGTCTCTAGCTTCTTTCAGGCCAGATTAATCATCGCACTCAACACACCATATGTATCCGATGGCTTCTATGTCCACCCCCTCCAAACTGTGAGCAAACCGAGGCCAAGGATTATGTCATCTGCTGTCAAACGGCTGGTGCCCATCACAGCCCTAAACACAGAGCAGACATTTGTTGAATGCTTGTTGATGAACCCGTGACTGGCTGGGGAAGGATTTCTTGCCAGTGCTGACGAATGGCAAAACTGAGACCCACGTCCAGGTCGCAGACCACATTAGAGCCATGAGGAATACCCATGTACTAGGAGGTCAGGACAGGGGCTATGGAGACATGAAAGGGACCACGGAGGAAGTGATGCTGGGGAGAGGAGGCTGGATCAGAGGAATAAAGAAGCTCGGCACCATGTGGAGGCAAGGATGGGCAGGATTTGGAGAAAACAGGGCGAAGCGAGTCAGAGGTGAATTACCAAAGGTTCCACATGGGGGACGCTGGGGAAAGGAGGACACGGCCTGCTGGGATGTGAGGCTTAGCAGGGGACACGGGAGTCAGGGGAAGCTTTGCACATTCAGCTTGGCTTGTCAGTGCGATCCCAGATCACTGAGAGGACCTGTGGTCTGAGGCTACATTTAGACATATGCTTAGTACTTGATAATTACAACCAGGAAGGTGATGGTTATGCCAAGGCAGGCAAAGAAAATGAAGAACTCCCAGCAACTGCTGAGGGACCTTTTTAAAACCATGCAACCTCATCTTTTAAACATCAACAGGGTAGCTGTGGCTTTCTGGGATGCACTAACACCTTCCTTTCTAAATATCCAAATGCTGCTTTGGTAGCCACGTGTAGAACTACCCTCTTTGGAGAAAACAGTGCGGGGGAGAGGGATCCAGAAAGCATGGGCTCTGGAGGGAGACTGACCTGGGTTCCAAACCTGACTCTGCCCTCTTCAGCTGAAAGGCTGTAGGCTAGCTCTACGGTCCAAGGAAGGGTTCCATGGCAAAGTTACACATGTGGAGCCCAGGTAACGATACCTATGAGGTCTAAATTCTACACAAGGTAAATTCCTAGAATATACAGGAACTCCTGAGAACCAACTAGAAAAAGGACAGGAAATACAACAGAAAAATGGCCAAGCATACAAGACCCAAGGGGAAATGCACGGAGACAGAAATCCAAATGGATAACAGTGTTTTAAGAGACCTCCAAGCTTATTAATAAGAAAAATGTCAAAAGAAATGCAATGAGAGACTATTAAACTCTTCTGTTGTAAATATTGATAATACCTGTGTTGGTAAGTATATAGGGAAAAGGGAAACTTTCTGCCTTACTGGAAGGAGTGTAAACAGGTGCAGCCATGCAGGAAAACAACCTGGCAGGACTTAGTTTAAACAAATGTTTATCTTCCTTGTGACCCAGAAAGTTTATTCCCAGCTATAAATCCCAGAGAGATGTTCACAGGGTCCTGTAAGGCATCACTTATGAATAAATTCTTAAGCCTCGTTTCTTGTGACAAGGGGTTGAAGCCAATGTTAGTGCCTGAGACTAGAGGAAAGACTGAGGGCAAGTTATGGCTAGATTTGGTACACCACTGAATACCATATGTCACAAACAAGATATACCCACAGCATGGAGATATCTTGAAGTAACACTGAATGAAAACAGTCCGTGGCAGATAACATGCTTATTACCTTTCCTAGGAGGAAATAGGTGTTCACATCTAGGGCACTAGGTGGTGCACTATGGGGAGCTAAGAAATAAATTGGTTCTTTTTCTTGTACATTTCCAACCCCCCACCCCCTACCTTTCCCTAACTATCCCACGGTGGCATTTCGAGCACCCAATGTGTTTCCCAAGGTCTCCAGGGTAGTTTAAATATTCCTGTCTAAACGTGATGGAAATGTGTTACATGGTTCTGGGGCAAGCTTAAGTCTGGAGAAAGTTTTTTACGTTTTTTTGTTGTTGTTGTTTTGTTTTTTTGTTTTTTGTTTTTTGTTTTTTTTGACAGACAGAGATCACAAGTAGGCTGAGAGAGAGGAGGAAGCAGGCTCTCCACTGAGCAGAGAGCTCAATGTGGGGCTCGATCCGAGGACCCTGCGATCATGACCTCAGCCAAAGGCAGAGCCTTAAGCCACTGAGCCACCCAGGTGCCCCTGAATAAAACGTTTTAAATATCAGTGTCAATGAAACCTTGGCTTGAAATCCCAGTGTCTGGTGAAGGAGGGAATGTGGAGCCAACCAGCCGGATGTTCTTATTATTTCCATTTTACCGACAGGGACCAGAATCACAGAGACAATCTAAGACACTTGTCCCGAGGCATTCACTAATCAATTATTAAACTGGTTTTAAAGCTCAGGCAGTTTGAATCCAGAGCCCACACTCTTCTGTTTTTGTTTGTTTGCACATTTTATTGCAAGTGCATGTGTGTGTGTGTGCGATGCAATCTTTCAAACATACAGAAATGTACACAGACTAATAAAAAGAATACATTGTGCCCATCACCCCACTCTATGCAGTCCTTTGCCATTTAACCACAAAGCAGTTCCATTGTCAATAATGTTTACTTGTTCCCTTTGTCTTTTTTTTTCTTGATCTGTCTTGCCAAATGATTCTCTGTATCTTCTGTTTTCCAGATTAGTTGGTCTTTTCTATTGATTGTTTATTTCCTATTTCATTAAGTAAGTCAGTCTTTAGCATTCCCTTTCTTCTACTTTTACATTTTGGTTCTTCTTACTTCTGACCTGCATTCTTCTTTTCCAGTGTAAGTATTTGCAGCTCTACATCTTCTTCTCGGAGTTGTTCTAGTCATTAAGATTTCTTCTTTGAGTCAGTAATTATGAAAAAGATTTTTTTTCCTTATATATGTCTTATGGCTGGATTGGTAGGTTATCTTTCAATTACTGATTTCTGATTTAGTTGCTTTGTGTTCAGAAATATACAAGATACTGTTTTTCTTTCTGTGGTTAGAGATTGATATTAGTTACTTTTATTACTTGAGATTTCCTGCATTATCAATTTTTAAATGTTCATGTGATTGTTAGAGGCAGGGCTTTGCATAAATGCTTTAGCTCAACGGCCAACAAAGGGTATATTAAGGCCAGATGATAGATTTTTGCACCTTCACAGATACTGTCTCTCACAGCCATTTAATGCTGTCTTTGTAGCACAAAAGCAGCAATAGATGCTACTAAATGAATTAATATGTCTGTGTTCCAATAAAACTTTATCTACAGGAAGAGGCGGGAGGCTAGAAATAGCCCATGGCTCATAATATGCCAATTTATGCTTCAGATTCACAGTTAAGCTTGTTAAATGTGCTTTTAAAATATTCTGTATCTTTAATACTTTTTTGCTTACCAGTCGTTGAGAGAGTTATGTTTCTCCCTTTATGATAATAGGTCTGTCCATTTCTCCTTGTCATTTTGCCAGTTTTTGCTTTATGTATTTTGGAGTTATGTTATTAGGTAAAAACTAGTTCCAAAGTGTTACAGCTTCATGAATCCTTTTTAAAATCCTTAATGTTCCTTGTTAACAGGCTGTTCTCCAATGATAATATAGTTATGTCAACTTTCTTTTGTTAGTATTTTCCTGGCAAATAGCCATCTATTAAAATTCAAGTGTTTTAAGTATTTATTTTGTATTTATGTATCCCCTCAATTTTCTACATTTTTTGAGTAACAGACAGCCCTGTGGTCACTTAAGACACACCATAAGATATCAATTTAAAAACATCTAGTTCTAGAGATTAATCCATTAAAATATTAGCTCCACAAAGGAAGATAGTCTTAGGTATTTTGTTCACTGCTAAGTCCCCAGTGTGGCGAATTGCCTAGCACAAAACATGTACTCAATACATCTTTATTACATGAATGAACATTGGACTCTTCATTTCAAGGTAAGACATCTTCTGTTCCTAAAGAGGCCGGCTGCAGGCGGTGTCTCCCCTCCCTAGCTAGAGCCTGTAGCAGGTGGAAATTGGGGTGAGGGAAGGGAGGTATGGTGAGCTGCTTTTTTCTTTCCACCCTTTTGGCCCTAGTTTACTTGGCAGGGCTTCAGGCTCTTCTGAGAGGTTGGAGTACAGAAGGGAGGAGAAGCAAGGGCAGTAAAGTTCTTACTAGGCTACTGGCTAATCTTACCAGCTTTGCATTCTCCAGACTAAGCAGATATTACAATTGATTCTAGCCTCAGAGAGTTCCCTAGCGGACTCCTCTGGCTGCAAGTCCCCTAAGGTGAAGACAGCATCCCATTCCTCTAGCTGCCCCACTCTTCAGCGCCAGTCCTCCAGAGGTCCATATAACAGAGAATCACCCCGTCTCCCCATGCAAGTCTAAAATATTAAGGCTCCCAGGTGACTCTGCCTGCATGAGCCACATCTTGTCCATGGAAACCAGTCATGCATTCTTTGCCCTGCTGCAGGGGGAAGGTTGGCACTTCCCAAATGCAATCCTGTCCTCTCTCTTCCCTGCTAAAGTCCACTTTAGCATCTTGGTCCTAGGTCAAACATCAGGGCAGATGCTGGAGACAAAATCAGGCTCTCCAAGCAGTTCAGCTGAAGAGTTTCCCCCACACGCCCCAGCACCGTTCATGCTTAGAGTGAATTGAGAGATTAGGCACCCTCGTGTCTCCATCCCAAGGAAACCAGACTTCAATGACTCTTCCAAAGTCCTCCCCACAAAATCCTTTCTTCAAAATCCTCACCCGGATCCCCTTTAACATACTGCATATTGCTGACGGGTCCCAGAACTATGGAAGAAAACAGAGTCATGGTCAAATATTTCCTTTGGAAATTCTGCATTTTGATCTCCCGCTTCATTTTGAAAGCAGCATATAATTAATTACCTCTTGGTGCCCCTGTCAAAACTTCCATTTAACATCCTGTTTTAGTTGTACATCCTAATGCTTCCCTTTGTGGTTTACACTTAAAATTTTTAAAGGCACACGAAGTCTCAAGTTAGCTCTATTCTTCTGCTGAATCTCACAGAAATTTAGAATGTTTAAATGTCCTCAAAAAGCTTTTCACCTTAAAATTATTATTGTTCAATATTTTAGTTCTAGCTGGCTTTTACACCTTCAAATTTGTGGTTATTGTTGTTTTAAAAAGCGAATGTTCATTTCTACCTATTCACGGTTACCGTTTCTGTGCCCAACATTATTCTCTCTTCCTCCCACCCAGGTTCAACTTCTATCTCCCCAAAGTTTATTCTGTAGCAGATCTTATTTCAGCCTATTCTCGAATGATAGATTAGCAAGGTATAATATTCTACACTAGTTCTTTTCTCTCAGAAATTGAAGTGTAATTCCATGGCAGTGGTGGCATGGGGCTCCCATTGTTGTTGTGGTATCTAAATCAAATCATTTCTCTTTTGTAGATGATGTATTCTTCTCCAGTTATTTTGCAATCTCTTTATGTGACTGGTATTCTGCAGTTCCCCCACAATGGCAAAGCATAGTGTTAGTTTCATTTATCCTGCCATTTATTATTCCTTTAGCTACAGACTTGTGTCTTCAATTACTAATAGCTCTCAACTTCATTCATTAGTTTATCACTTCTTCTCCATTCTCACTCATCTCTCCTTTTGGAGTTCTTCTTAGACCTACATAGAACTTTCTTCTCTCTTTCCTATTTTTTTTATACTTTCACCTCTCTCTCTTACCTAATGTCGTCATTTCCTGGGTTCCGCCTTCTAGTTTCCTAATACATTGTTCTTTTGTGTCCTACCAGATGTCTAACTCATCTACTGATTTTTAAAATCAACTATATCCAGATGTAAAAGCACTCACTGAGCTTCTGGGATAGCTGAGTAAGACCCTATTGGACTGATCCTCCTTCACAATAGCAATTATATATTCAAAACAACAACAAGCAATAACCCAAAGGTATTGGAGAGTGAAAACCCAAAAAACAAGGAGGGTCCAAAGGGAAGACAACACTGGCATGGGGTAAGTTTCACACTTTTGCAGGTTTTAGACTAATGGCAGTCCATACGGCCTTGGGGGTGGCTTAAACTCCTACAGTGGCAATAAGAAGAAGTGAGTGGGGAATCCCAGGAAAGAGAGATCCAGAAACGTACTCCCAAATGAAAATTTCTGCCCAAATCTCTGGGTCCACTAGCCATGCATGTGCATATTAGACTTTGAGAAGCATTGGTAAGGACTAACAAAGAGATCGACTTTTAAATTGTTACCCAAGAAAGTGAGTTTTCAGCTTGGATCCAACCAAGTTAATTGCCTGCCAAAATACGCGAACAGACAAACAAACAAAATCAACAGGCTCTTTGGAAGAATATATAAGAATCCAGAGTCTCCACCACAAAACATTAGCAATGTCCAGGATTGTTCACAGAGTTGTCCAAAATTGTTTGATACATGAAGAAAGGTAAACATGATGTATTTTCAAGAAAAAAGATAATCAACAGAGATCAACATCAAGATAACCCAGATACTAAACTTAGCAGACAAGAATTTTAAAGCGACTATCATAACTACAGTGAATGAAAAGATAGGAAGCATCACCAGAGAAACATGAATTATAAAAGAAAAACCAAGAGGAAATTCTAATATTATAAAATACAATGTTGGTAATAAAAATTCACTAGACAAGTTTGAAAGCATAATGGAGATGACAAAAGTAAGAGACAGTGAACTCAAGGCAGAGCAACAGAAATTATCCAGTCTCAAGATCAGAGAGAAAAAAAGAGACAAAGGTTGGGGGGGTGCAAAGGGAGAAAGAGAAAATCTCAAGCAGACAATGCACTGAGCAGGGAGTCCAACAAGGGGCTCGATTCTAGGACCCTGAGGTCATGACCTTAGCTGAAACATTCCAGTGAAAAGAGCCAGATTCTCAACCAACTGAGCCACCCCAGGTGCCATGGTAAAAAAGATTTTTAAGAATGAACAGAGACTCAACAATTGAAGGACAATACAAAAAGATTTAGCATACACAGTTGGAGTCCAAGAAGGAGAGGAGAGAGAAAATGGGGGTAGAAAAAAATATTTGAAGAAATCATGGCTGAAATTTTCCCAAAATTTGTAAAGAAACAAACGAAAACATAAATTATAGATTCAGGAATTTCAGTGAGCTTCAGGCAGATAAGATATGTGGAAAATTATGCCTAGATCCCTCACTGCAGGAAACCAAAGATAGAGAGAAAATCTTGAAAATAGCCCAAGGACAATGACACATCACATACAGAGCATCAAATTTCAAGTAACTGCTCATTAGAAAAAATGTAATGGCAGCCAGAGGACAGGAGAACAACATCCTTAAAGTGCTGAAAGATACAAATACATAAATAAACTCCGAACTCCATATTGAGTGAAAATATTCGTCAAGAATGAAGATGACCCAGGAGCCTGGGTGGCTCAGTGGTTTAAAGCTTCTGCCTTCGGCTCGGGTCATGATCCCAGGGTCCTGGGATCAAGCCCCAAATCGGGCTCTTTGCTCCACAGGGAGCCTGCTTCCTCCTCTCTCTGCCTGCCTCTCCGCCTACTTGTAATCTCTGTCTCTCAAATAAATAAATAAAATCTTAAAATTAAAAAAAAAAAAAGAATGAAAATGACCCAAAAACATTGTGCTAAGTAGAAGAAATCAGACATGAAACCACAAATTGTATGGAGGCATTGAAGTAAAATATCCAGAAAAGATAAGTTTATGGAGGCTGAAAGTAGATTAGTGGTTGCCTTGGGCTGCGGGCAAGAACAGAGATTAACTGCAAAGGGACAAGGGGGTTGTTACGAAGGTATGGAGATGAAATGTCCTCTGCCATGGAGATGTGGCTAGTGGCCCCCAGATCCCTCCCTACAACGGGTTCCCAGAGCATACTTTTCATCCCCCCATAGTAACAGTCAGTGGCTATAATAATTATGTGCTTACTATCAGCCTTCTCCAGGAATTGTGAACTTCATGAAGACAGGCTCTATTTCCAAATTGTTCTTCTTGGTATCCCTAATCCCCCAGCACCGGGCCTGAAAATGAAATTAGGGCTCAATAGAAGTCTGTTGAATGCATTTGAACTTCTCATTCCCTGTTGGTGAGCCCTTTCTGCAAAGTGATGATTCTTTCATTTCAGATACATTTTCCTATAACGCATTTTAGTAATTTTTGTCTTTCATTTGTTCCATTGTCTACATGGAAATCATAAACTACGGTGCTTCGTGTTTTGTCTCTTCTCTATAACTATTACATTTGTTCACACATTTTGCCCTTTGCCCTTTCCTCTGTATTTTATGTAATTCTGCCATACCATGTCACTAATTTTTTGCCATGATGGTTCTACTCCCTGCTATTTCCAAAGCACTCCGAGTTCTGCAATGTACTATTATCATCAATTTTGTCTTAATTGTGCTGGTTCCTTATTCATGTCACTGTTTACTGTCTCTTATTTATCCTCTTGTTTCATAAAGTCCATTTTCTCGTGATTTCCTTCATACTACAAAAACAGTTGAGTTAGACAATCACTTTCTGTATCTTGGAATAAATGTTCCTCCAAAATGAGCTCTTCTTTCACTTTTTTTTTTTTTTTTTTTTTACCCCCTGCCATGTTCCATTTCCTCTTTTTGGAGAAGGCAAAGAAGAGGAAGCAGAATTTTTGCCTAGGTCTCATTTTTACCCCTTGTTCCTTATCTTTGGTTCATCTCCATTCTCTTTGGGGCCCTGATAGTCCCCGAATGATATGGGTAGGTTTTCCTTAGGCTCCACTTCCCAATTTCCCGGGCACAGTTTGATTACTCTCCTTAGAACTGGAGAGATGAGTGTCCATGATTTGCTCAGTCTTTTCGTTGCCTGAACAAGATGGAGAGGAGGGTGAGGCTGGGCTTTGGGCAGTCTCAGGCCACACCACTGTCTCTGGGCACTCACTCACTCTAACTTTTTCTCAGTTCCAGACCAGGGCATTTCCTTGGGTCTGATATACATCTGGCCTCTGTGAAGAGCGGGCTTCACACGCCATTTTGATGGGAAAGTCCACCTTCCTCTACCTATTGCTACCTAACAAGTGACTCTAAAATGCAGTGCCTTCAAATACCCAGAATTACTGCTCCCAGTTCTGTTGGTCAGGGATCTGTACAGGGCTCAGTGATGGGCAGCTTGACTGGGGATGAAGGGTCTGTTGGTTGGGCACCTAGGCTCTCCTCCATGTGGCCTCTCTCTCTCTTCATGCGGTCTTTTGTCCTCCATGGCTTCTCCCTCTGGAAAGATTGCCTGGATTTCTTTACATTGCAGTTGGGTTCGGAGGGAATAAACATGGAAGCTGCCCTGTCTCCAAAGGTCTAGGGCTAGAGTTGATGGGTGTCACTTTCACCACTTTTTGAGCAAAGCAAGTCACAAGTCATAAGACCAGTCAGATTCAAGGGACCCGCTCCTGGGTGGGCAGACCAGTGGGTGTATAGAGGGATGGAAGGAATTGTTGACAGCCTTCTAGAAGAACTACCACCGTCCCTCTTTGTTCTGCTCATCTTCTATGTTAATTTCGGAGAGACAAAGAAAGAATAGCTGAGTGGTTAGGAGTTCGTCTGGCCTCCATCTTTGGACACTCGTACTTACCAGGAGAGAGAGGAGAGGAGCTCCAAGAAGGCTGTTCTGCATTTTTCCCAGTCCAACCATACCCCTGAAGTCTCCAGACTGGGGGTGGGGGTGGGGTATCAGTGTGGTTTCTCAAAATGTACTACACTCTCTTTTCCTCATATAATGCATCTTTAACCAGAAAAAGGGAGCTTTCTCTCCACCCCAAACATCTTCCTTGGTTTACGTTGCACTGAATCTGGAAGAAACATGTTAATGTCTGTAGGATGTGGCTGAGACCAGTCCCTAACTTAAGCATTCATGTCCTATTCTTTGCTATTTTTACTTCCTTTTGATGATTTTATACAGTCCCACTCTCCCTAACCCTAAGGACTGGATTGTGTCTCCTAAAATTCATCTGTTGAAACCCTAACTGGTCTGGGTCTGAGTAACTCGACCAAGGTCACAGAATAAGTGACAGATTGGAACTCAGTCAGCCTGGCTGTAAGGCGCACGCTCTGCGTTTCATGCTGGGAGGCCTCTGGTACTTTCCCTTTTGACTTGAAGTTCCAGAGAGGACGCAGCATCCCGGACTTCCTCCCAGCTGGTGGCTCGTTGCTCCTGGCTCTGCCCTCGACCTCATTCTACACTCTCTTTAGGCACCAGCCACCCCAGAGCAGTGACCTCGGTTGGGGTTGGGGGGGGTGGTATAGACAGAAGAGGAATTCTGCCTCAGCTGCACATTCCTTCCCAGCCTTTGGGGAGGGCAACAAAGAAATGCAATTAACACCCAGTGTGTAGGTGGGTGGGGAAAGAGAGGCTTTTGTCTGTCCTTCTGGTATCCTGGGAGTACTGTTTCTAGGCCCTGGTCATTCCACGAGGGCGCTAGGACACCAGCAAACTCCTGCCAGTAGCTCTCTCTTGGCACAGAAAAGTCTGGTTACTTGCTATTTCAAAGGAGGCAACAGAAGCAAAGAAGCTGGTTTGTGGACTCAAGTAACAGATTTAATCTGCACGGGGCTTTTCAGTGTTCCCAGCACGTTTATACAACGTAGCTTTATCTTCATGTCAGGCCTAAGCAAGTAGAAAGATATTTTTGGTATCTGGCCTATGTTGTTTGTGACAAGCTAGTCCTTCCCACGAACACTAGGAACATTAACTCACATGAATAAGAACAAGAGTTAACATTTATCAGTGATCACTGATTCTAAGCCCTGCTCTAAATGTTCTTTATATGCAGTAACTCATTGACTCCTCATTACTTTTAACCTTAACCTCCAGAGACCCTTGGCCCCATAAGCAGCTCCAACTTCTTGCAGCCCTGAGTGATAAGCCATCCTGTGAACGAGGCACCCAAAATTGTGCAGTGCGTGACTTGTACAGTCAGACATGGCTACCCTGCTGGGCTGTGCCAACATTAACTTCTTATGCCAGTATGGGACTTACTTGAAGTCTCCTCTCTCACAAGTGGGGCCGCCCCTTTCTTTTCCAGAATCTGTGAGCTCTCCGCATATTTTATCACTCATTAATCCACATTTTGTAAAAAGGTTTATTCCTCTTTTCCACATGGCTTCCCCAGGTCACTGTCACAGAGGCAAGGGACTGAGAACACTGTCCTGCCACTGGGAGAGGCTGTGTGAAGAATGGAGGCATTCTAGGAGCCAGGAGATTCTAAACAGGGTGCATGGGCTGGGACTGGTAGTGGCAGTTATTCAGGGTTTTCAATACAGGTGTATGGGTGTGAGGTGCCCAAGGCAGTGACAATGTGATTTATCTCCTAAAACAATTAGGCTGAACAAGAGAGAAAATAAAGGAAGAAGGGCACCAGATACCGAGGTCAAGAGCTTTACTCTTCCCGTACACAACCCCATTCAGCACTAAGAAAACTGTCAAGTTTGAACTACTATCTACATTTTACAGGAGAGGAACTGTAACCTCAGACAGCAACCCTCCTTCCAAACCCAGCTCAGAGGTGTAAACTGATACAGCCTTACCGTTGCAATAAAGAGCCTCATATTCCCTTGGATCCAGTAACATATTCCCAGGAATTTAATTCAACCAAATAATCAGGGATGATCCCAAAGAATATGGAGAGGGATATTCACTGCAACACTGATCATTGATATTACTTACTATAATTAAGACTAGCAAAAACTAGAAACATCTTAAATGATCACTGGGGACAGGGATGGAATATGTAAATTATGGTGGATCCAAATGATAGAATATCATGCAGGCACTGATAAGCCGGTTTTCAAAATAATTGCCAATTATTCAATAGGAATATGTTTGTGAGAGGCTAAGAGAAAAGTAAACAACAACAACAACAAAAAACCCCAAAATTACATATAGAGTAAAAGTCATTTCTAAGAATATGTGTATAAACACATAGAAAAAAGACGAAGGAAATACATCAAAACATTACCAGAATATTAATTTAATACATGTTACATTAGATACATGAAAGCATTAAAGTCACCAGGTGGTAGGATAATGGGTGATTTCCTTTTCCTCTAGATACATACGTGTCTTTTGCAAATATTCTACAACAAACACATATTACTTTAATGGGAAGAAGAGGCAACCACTGTGAAATCTGTTCAGGCGGTAGCCTTGACTACCGGTGACCCTGGGCCTCCACGCTCTTGGCACCAGCAGGCCACGTCACCCTGTTCCTTCTTTGGCGGAGAACCTGAAACCTCTGTACCACAGCTGGAGAAAGTAAAGCTCGGAGAGGTGTGGTTTCTTCCCCAGGTCTCCCAGATCCACATCTGTCTGCCTCCAAGGTCCCCGCTCTTTCCTCTCCCCAAAGCAATTCTCTGCCCCTACTACACCTGGCCTGGAGAAACAGTTGTCCAGAGAAGGCAGTGACCAGAATTCCCCCCAAGCTCCAGGCACCACTGACATAAAGATCAGGGCATTCTTCCAGAATAGTCAAGGGACCTGAACCCGGTCGGAGGGAGAGGTACCTTCTGGTCACATCCATACTACGTTGGCTTCTTCCACCAGGAGTGTGCTGCTCATTGTCCCAATGGCAACCCCTAATACCTCAAAACACCTCATTTTTTGTTCCTGCATCAGTTTCCACCCCTCGCCCTACTGGCTGACTTTGTGACCACCCCCCTGCTGCCACTTGCCAACTTCGCCCAGTCACCATCACCTGCCAACTACCACCCCTCTTATGCCTCCTTCTGGATAAGCTTATTTTTACGTCATTTTGGGATACTACAGAGGCTGCAGGTAAGACACCCAAGGCACTGCCAGTGACAGGTGGGCTGGGGACAGTGAGTCACGGGCCAGCCAGGCTTGCTCTCCCTGCCCCTCACTCATTCCAACCAGAGCAGCTCTTTCTATCTTTGGGTTAACTCCGGGCTCTGTTTCAAGAAGAGACCCGAGCGATTGGAGGCCCCAGATCTGGATCATTAATAAATACACAAAACACTCTTGTAATTACATTATCCCTGTAGACCTGAGTCACAGTGCCGAACAGGAGGATGGCTCTTTTCAAGGCTACTTATACCCTATTGATGCTAATTCGCTGGGCCATTTCAGCAGGGCCTGCCTTTTCTAAAGGCTTATTGGGAGATAGTGGAGGGGGACAGCTAGGGAGACAGAGCTGCTGGAGGGGAAGGGACAGGAGTGAAAGAGGAGAGGAAAGGAGGGAGAAGGTGGGCAGGGGAGGCACAGGCCCGGGACCCCTAGGACAACTCTTTGGCTTCTTCAAACACTGGCACCAGAGAACACCCCTGAGAAGCATCTGTGATTTCACTTCTAGTTTCCCAACAAGTCATGACTCTGGTCTCCCCGCCTTGCAAGGGCTCTTTCCTCAGATTTAAAAGCCCTTCCTGCACTTGCTCAACCAGTAAACTCCCCCAAGGTCATGGGGAACCCCTCTAGGAGCCCCAGGCCATATAGGGGCTCCTAGGATGATGTCCAGCTCCCCGAGAAAATAGTTCTGAGTTAGCTGGAGACTGCTCCACTTGTCCTTTCCCCTTGCCAGGCTGAACGCAACCTGAGGACATGAGACCACCTTATCACCTCTACACTCTAGTCCCTATCCTGGCCGCAAGTCCTGCACACGGAGTCAGGCAACCCTGAGTTTGAGCCTGGGCTCCAACACTCAAGAGTTGCAGGACCTTGGAAAGGTACTTAACTCCCCCAAGAGTCTCAGTTCCATCACATGAAATGGGTATGCTACCACCCCTCCAAGGGCGGTTGAGGAAACCAACCATTCTCCCTCCTCACCTTCATCTCCACAGATGTCATCAACATCTGAAAAATTGTACATTAACTTGTTTCTTTATTGTCTGTCTTCCCTCCCAAGAATGTAAGCTCCCGTAACACAAGAAGTCATGGGACAAGTTTGGGTACCTGGTAACTTTTCCATAAATATGGCAGCATGAATGAACTGCCTGACCCAAGCGGCTACATTCACAAAGGACAGAGACTTCTAGCCAGGGGCCCTGGGTCTCCCCACACAGAGACTGTCATCAGAAGACTGAGGAGGACATCAGTAGAACACTTAAAAGTGACCCGCGTGAAATTGGAACCCTTGCACACCGTTGGTAGGGCTGTAAATTGGTACAACCTCCATGCAGGCAAGTTCCTCCAAAATTAAAAATACAACTACCGTCTGATCCAATAATTCCACATCTGGATATTTGACCAAAAGAATTGAAAAAAAAGGACTTTGAAGAGACATTTCACTCTGTGCTTACTACAGTATCATTCTCAATAGCCAAGAGGTGGAAACCAATTAAGTGTCTATCAGTAGATGAACGAATAAAAACAATCTGGAATATACAGACAATGGACGATTATTTGACTATAAAAAAGGGAAATCTTGCCAAACATGACAACATGGATGAACACTTGAGAAGATTCTGCTAAGGGAAATAAACAGTCACGGAAAGGCGATTGCTGCAGGATCCCACCACATGAAAGTAGTAGTTAAAGTAGTCAAAAATAGTCAAAGTCACAGAGTTGGAGATTCACCATCAAAGAATGGTGGTTTCCAGGGGCTGAGCAGGAGGAGGGGAAATGGGGAGCTGCTGTTCCATGGGCATAAATCTTCCATTCAGGAAGATGAATAAGCCCAGAGACATACTATACATCCTGCCTATAGTTAACGATACGTGTTGTACAATGAAAATTTTATTAAAAGGAGAGATCTAAGGATGCCTTGGTTCAGCATCCAACTCCTGGTTTCGGCTCAGGTTGTGATCTCAGGGTTGTGAGACAGAGCTCCATACAGCTCTGTACAAAGTGTGGAGTTCGCTTGACATTCTCTCTCCCTCTGCCCCTCCTGCTCATGCTCTCTCTCTCTCTCAAATAAGTAATTTTTTTTAAAAAAAGGGCCGATCTCATCTCATGTTCTTACTAAATTAAAATAAAATAAGAAGTCACCCTCATGAGTAGCATTTTCCAGACTCACAATTTCCTCAACCACTATCAGCTGGCCCATCCCTGTGTCTCGGAAGCACTACTGAGCTGTTTGTGCCCTCATGGCAGTTGTGCTAACTAGAGGAGAAGGGGAAGATGGGCAGCCCTTACCAACAGATGGGTCTGGCACATTCCAAGCACCTGGAGAGACAAAAGTCCAGGGCTATAAAGCTGGTGAAGGGGGTGGATGAATGCAGAGGGGGCAAGACCTACCCAAAACTCATGCTGTCCACACAATGTACTCCTTGAGATCACAGATCCTTTTTTCATAAAGTTCTCTGTGTGTGTGTGTGTGTGTGTGTGTGAGTAAAATGACAGAATCTTATTAAGTGAAGATCTAGAAAAAGCTCTCAAGAGAGGGGTCACAGCAGGGTTGCCAAGGAAGGCCTTTAGGGTTAGTCTTTTATAGAAAGCTAACCAGTGAACAGAAATCCTTTTCACATTTCTACTGATACCGCCATTGAGCAAGGACTAGTGATAAAGTTCTTTCCACATCACAGAATTTGTCTATATCCAGACCTCACAGTTGTGCATTATAGGAAATAATGATTTATTATTTATTATTTTATTTATATAAATTTATTTATTTATATATAATACAGAATATACATATTTATATATAATATATATAATATATAATAATTTTATTATTATATAATAATATAATAATTATAATTATTATTATTTTATTGTATATATAATATATAATAATATATATTATATGTTTATTATATATTATATATATAATAATATATATTGTATAATATATATACATAGATACATGTATACATATATACATGTATCTATTGTATATATTATATATACATAATATATATATATATGTATATATAATATATAATATATAGTTTTATTTTTTATTTTTATAATTTTTATTTTTAATTTTATTTTTATTAAATTTATTTATTTATATAAATTTATATAAATACTTTATATTTAAAAATATATTTTTTATTTATTATTATTTATTATGAGTCTGGTAAAGGCAGCTGGCATGTTTTGGAGCTCAGAGCGTCCACTGAAGGTCATGACCCTGGGTGGTCATCATCAGCCTCTCCGCGGGACCTCGAGACTCCCTGATGCCCGGCCTACCGCACTGTCACCCATGTTCATGACAGTCTTCGAAAGGAGTCGCCTTTGTCCAACCCTGCTCCTAACCACACCATGGATTTAATCTCCTTATTTAGAAGAGATCACTTTTTGAAACAGTCCAAAATTCATTGCTGATTTGATCTGATGGACTTTTGTTTTTCAACTATTTCCAAAGTGTGACTCCCTCCTTAAATGATGAAGAATGACCTTCCCTGGGGAACTCCAGGAATGGACAAAATGTCTCTCTGAAGACATTTCTGAGAGATGCATTAAGGCCATGGCTCTCCACCTTGGCCAGCACTGGAACCAGCTGGGAAGACTGAAAACAAAATACAGGCTCAGATCTCACTCTCAGAGTCTCTGGTGTGAGAAATCTGATATGCAGCCTGGTGGGAATATTTCTGCTTCCCAGGGGATCTGAATGTACCACCATCGTGGAGAAGCCCTGCTAAATATTGGTGGAATCACCGGGACCAAATATGCATGGAGTGGGCCCCCTACTCTGGCAGTGGTAGGTGCCTACATGAACATGGTGAATTTCGTAAATTTGCAAAACTTCCTTGTACAGTTGGAGAACATAAAGCTGATCAAGAACACATGGCTTGGGACGCCCGAGTGTCTCAGCCGGTTAAGTGTCTGCCTTCAGCTTAGGTCATGATCCCACGATTCTGGAATCCAGTCCCTCATCGGGCTCCCTGCTCAGCGGGGAACCTTCTTCTCTCTCTGCCTGCCACACTCCCTGCTTGTGCTCTCTCCCTCTCACTCTCTCTGACAAATAAATAGATCAAATCTATAAAAAAATAATAATAATAACATATGGCTTTCCCAAAATCTTAGAGCTCAAAGCACCAACTCAAGTTCCCTCAGTGAGATTTATCAAGCATCCTGTGGCCTGGCCGGCCTCCTAATTACCCACCCAGAATCTCTCCCATTGTGTCAGATCCCACATCCAGTGCAGCCCCTCAATCTGGTATGCGGACATGTTTTCGCTGCCATACACAACACACAGTCTTTGGTAAAATTCTGAATTAGTTGGCTAAGAATCGGAAGATTTTACATGAAAGACATGTATTTCTCACTAACACTGCACAACACTCCCATGGGCAGGGCTCACCTGGAGCTGGCGTGGCCCATGCCCTCCCTTGGACCCCCAGGCTTCCCAACCCATGCAAGATTGGAAAGGGGTGACCCCCAAGCTCCCCAGGGGTCACCCCTTTCCAATCTTGCATGGGTTGTTCATTTGACCTGCCTAACCACGTCTTGTCCATTTTTGTGATCCCCGCATTACACCATGAATAGAGATGAAGCTTTATCAAACGGGAACACCATCCACAGATCATGCTTATTGGAAATACCAGTCTTGGCTTTTATCTAAAGAAACTGGAGTCAGACCTGATAATTATAAATATCCAAATGATAATGACGCATTGACAGTGTTTTCTCATTCTCAAATGTTTTCATGGACATTCATCCAAAGGCTTTCTTCTCTGTTTCTAATCTGACCCTGCTGCTTGTCCCAGGTCCTGAAAATGGCCTGGATGGAAGTCCAGATCAGTGGCCACAGGCCAATCCAAACAGAAACCTTTGAGCACAGGAAGCCATTTTTCCCTATTGCTTTCCAAAATGATCCTCATAGATGAGCATTAAGGGGAAAAATATGATCCCGACATGTCATACAACTACAAAGGGACAATGCCATCTAATACATCTGGATTGATAGAAATTATGAAATATATTCATATAAATTCAACAAAGGTCAAAATTAAATTTTGGGGCCCACATAATTTTAGATTTATTAATTAGCTTCATTTGTTAAATGCTGCCTTTATATACCATTTTGTAAAAATGACTCAAGAATTCTTAAATTTCAGGGCGCCTGGGTGACTCGGTGGGTTCAGTCTCTGCCTTTGGCTCAGGTCTTGATTTCAGGGTCCTGTTATCGAGCCTTGCATCAGGCTCTCTGCTCTGCAGGGAGCCTGCTTCCTCCTCTCTCTCTCTCTGCCTACCTCTTGCCTACTGTGATCTCTGTCAAAAAAATAAATAAAATCTTAAAAAAAAAAAGAATTGTTAAATTTCTTGTGATTTCCTCATCATTATAAAATGTAATGTTACATTGTCATTGTAAAATGAAATGACAATACTGTGTCTTACAGAGAAATTGGGAGGACCAAGAGAGCCAGTTCATTACGTAGGGCTCGGAACAACACCAGACACAGTGTAAGGGACTCAGCAAATATTTGCTCTATTTATTATTATTCAGTTGTACAGGGTAATTTATCTCTCCCGTCCCTCCTTCCTCTTCCCAAAAGAAGCTAACCAAATGGGTTTATGAGATCCCCGTGACCTCTGCCCATTAAATAAGGATGAATTTATTCAGATGTAAAGCTCTCATTGACGGATATGAATGTTTAAGTGACTGCAGTGTCTATTACAGAAGAAATTTTTTTTTTAATCCACTGATTGGAAGAGCTACATGGTGATATTTAACTGTCTCCCTTGTTGGCTTTTCCCTCTCCACCCAGAGGCCTGTAAAGTTCAGGATGGGAAATGTACCCAGCTCATTACTGTCCCATTGGCCCAATAGTTGGAAGGCAGTAAAACATCAACAATGAATGTGAGAAATAAACAAATATTCAGACAATGCAAAACTAAATCAAGATAAAGTTGTCCTATTTCAGTCCTAACAGCAAAAATTCTTTGGTGTCCTAGTGACAGGCTGTGGTCGATGTTAACGTGCTGCCCAGAATGAGGCCGCCGTTGTCCCAGCTGCTGGGAACATTGCTGGCTCACAGTTGAATCCTCCCTAGCACTGTTTTCAACAAAAGGCACTGCGTTACCCAAAATGCATCATCAAAAGGAGCCACACATGCTCCCTAAAAGCAGCCTGTACCAATGATTGATCAGTTGTATGGGGACAAAGGCCTGGCCCCTTTGGCTCCATGTGGGACAACTCTGAAGAACCATCTCAGCTCCAAAACCCTATAGAATTGAGCCTTGTTGCGAATGCACCACAGTCCAACTTTCCCTCTGCCCAATCCAGTCCCCTCACTCCCAGTAATCCCCCTGCACACAGGCCTCTACTCCGGGGTCACCTAGAGGAACCTGACCTATGACCATTCATATCAGGATCAAGAACCAAGTGGGAAGACGTTGGCTCTTCCTGGAGGTTTCTTATCCCCATCCCCACCCCTGCACTACTCACTCCTCGTTTTATTCATAGCTCATCTCAAATGCATCTCAGAGAGGACTTCTCTGACCATCCTAGTGCCTCCCTGCCCAAATCAATTGCTAGCAGGTTATGCCATTGGACCTCCTTCTCTGCAAATTTCAACATCTGAAATTGTCTCATTCTTTGCTTTCTTGCTCTTTCTGCCCTCTCCCATCAGGATGTAAGCTCCAAGGAATAGATACATGCTAATTTGCTCACTTCCTATATGCCCATCTTCTAAGCATCGCCCTGTATGACACAAGTCTTTAAGAAATACTCTTGAGGCAAAAGCACGGGACTAAGGGTGGGGAGCTCTCCTCTTGCTCTGTTTCTGCTATTAACCATCTGTGTGACCTCAGGCAGGCCCCTGGACCTTTCTGAGTCTCACTTTTCACATTTGCAGAATGAGGTGGCCAAATGTGGTGACCAGTAGGGTTCTGACATCTCTGGGATGCTATCATTTTAAATGGTTAGGCAGCTCAGAATTACCCTATCAAGCACATGGATATCACAGAATTTTTGAGCTGGAAAGGAGCTTCTCAGAGCATTCTGAAAAATCTGATGAGTCTGAGCATTCAGAGGCCAAGTTCATGACTATGTGAGTACTAGAAAAACTTTGTATCTAGGGATACGTTTAACGTGGGAGATCATCAAAGCCTTAGGGCACTATGAGATAACCATTCTCCTCTTTCCATAAATACTGTGAAATGTGTTAAGTCCCACTCTCCAGTCCTAGGAGGTCATGATGAAAGCAAACACTGGTTGAGGTTGCCCAAGTGGCCAGTGGGACTCTGCTCCTATGAAGCACTGACTGCAGTGCCCAACCCAAGCAATCCCTCAAGGAATGTTGCCTCTTACCAGCTACCACTTCCAAAGCAAACAAAAGTCATCTTGAGGCAGGTACTCTTATGATGCACCTTGGGGCGGTAGAGACGGAGCCTGGAGAGATCACACAAAGCACCATGGAGACAAAGACCTGAGAAGTGGTAGAGGCCAAATTTGAAAGTCCAAATCAAAGGCTGTGCCATGTAGCTACCCACCCTATGCTGCCACCCGACCGAGTTACATTCTTTTGTTTAAAGATAGGAATCCTGGCTTGCCAGCAAGTCATCGTTTGACCTCAACTAGAAGTAACATGACTGGTTTACAGCCAAGTTTCTCAAAATTGCTTGTGTGCACACCTGAACGGTCTTCTTAAAATGCAGGTTCTGATTCAGAAGATCCAGGGTCAGGCCTGAGACCTGCATTTCTGACGGGTCCAAGTGCACTGATGTTGCTGGTCTGTTGATCAGGCTTTGGGAGGCAAAGGTACGGAAGAAGGACCTCCACCTAAAAGTCAGATACCAGCCTCTGGTCCAGCCCTGGCAAACTCTGGTGACTAAACCACAGCCACATTCCTTCTTACTCCTCCAGGACTTAGTGTCTGTCCATAATGTGGAGATGGGTCCATCTTTATACCTACGCCTAGGATGGTTATTGTGATGAAATCACAGGGTATGTGTGGAAGCCTCTCATAAACCAGAAAACTCATAGGGAGGGGGCAGGAATTTGCTTGTCCACTGCTCTGTGACCTTTGAGGATAGGGGTCAGGTTCTCCAAGAGGTCACTTGTGAATTGTCTAGCCCATAGTAGGGAATTAGTTAAGTGTTCACTCCAAGTGCAATGCATTTCAAATACTATTTACTTTCGTCTTCAAAACAATCTCTGCTTCCCATTTTATAGGTAAGGAAACTGAGGCATTACCTACCACACCCCAAACCACCCAAGCCATAAAAGTCTGGGGTCTGGATTCAAACCATGATCTGTCTGGTTTGTACCCTTTATTCCTGGTATTTCTCCAGCTGAGAGGCCTAGGCCCAGACTTTGCTTCTGCACCTGTCACATGGAGACTGGGAGTCCAACCCCTCCTTTGAATAAAGGGGGTCCCTAAACTGTGGGCTCCAGTCTAAGGACGGATCCTACGAGTGCAAGTTGAGACTTGTCATCTCAGAGGCAGGAGAAAAGTGCAGGAAAAATAACCCAGTTCAAATAAACTTTTCCAGTATTCTGCAATGAGAGCCAAAGTCAAGGGTGTCCTACTTTCAGGGCCCCCAAAACCCATGTCTAGACTGTGTTAGGAGGAGTCAATGCTTAGAACACCCGAAACTAACAGAACACTGTATTTAACAACACTGGAATTAAAATGAAAAAAAAAAACATAAAAAATAAATAAAGTTTGGGGCGCCTGGGTAGATCAGTCAGTTAAGCAGCTGCCTTCAGCTCAGGTCATGATCCCAAGGTCGATCAAATCCTACATTGGGCTCCCTGCTCGGCGGAGAGCCTGCTTCTTCCTCTCCCTCTGCCTGCTGCTCTGCCTACTTGTGCTCTATCTCTCCGTCAAATAAATAAAATCTTTTATAAATAAATAAATAAATAAAGTTAGTCGATTTTCTCCAAAAAGAAGGGGAAGAAAGAAACTAAAACAGAACGACGGTTCTCCAGGTGGGGTCCATCGGGGTCTCCAGAGGGCCCTGCGGACCCCGATGTTTTGTTCTTGACCCTGCTCTACAGCTCCAGCGGCCAGGCTTCCCACACGAGGCTGTCCCTCACGGGGAGGCTGGCATGGGAGGACTTTTGTCCACAGACCAACTCTGAGGCTCAGAGGGCTCGAGAAAAGAAGAGGAAGGACAGAGACTGAATGGAGAGCATGGCGCTATCTATAGCTGAGACCTGGAGACACAGCCCAGAGGGGCACTAAGGTGCGAATGGCAGAGGTGAGGTGGGAACTCGGGGTCTCCTGACTCCGAAGTCTGCGCACCTCCCTCCCCCCCCCGTGTTGGTAATCACCAGGAATGGCCAGAGCGCCAAGACCCCACGGCCCAGGAGAAAGCACAGCGGTGCCCCAGAGCCTCACCTGATACCCGGGCGGACACAGCGCCTCACCGGAGGCCACAGGGAAAGGGGGTTTCCCCTTTGTGAGCCCAGCTCATCCAGACACTGACTGAACACAAGCCGGCCATGCAGGGAAATCCAAGCGTGATGGACCCTCAGAGGAAGCTGCTCCCAAGAGGACACTGCCCAGCCCACCCAGCCTGGGAGCCTCCGGGCCTGTGGACCAGCTGGACCACAGGCCCCGAATGCAGAAGCCCCAACAGGAGAAGAGAGCGGTGCTGTGGCCCCAGGAAGGAGCCCCCTTCCCAGGTTCTGCTTTCCTGTCTGTCAGAGCATAGCCAGGAAGCCCCAGAACCATCACAGAACAAGAACGGCCAAGATGCTCGAAAGGCCTCCTGACATCAGCTGCTCCCTCTGGGCCTATGGCTGGACCTTGTGTCACACACCCTCTAACCCTCCTCACAGTCAGACTGGAGAAGCACGAAGCCACTAGGAACAGGCTGAGTGGTGGCTATGCAGGCACCCCCATCAGATTTTTAGATACTATCAGAACCTCTCATTTCACCCAGAGCCAATTTCTCCTTGATCCACTCTCTACAGAGACAAGGACCCCTTTGCTGACAGCCTTCCTCCCCCCGCCCCACCCACCCTGCTCTGAGGAGACAGCTTCCTGTCCATCTGGCACTTGTCTTTCTGGAGGACATGACTTTTGTATACAGGACAGACCCTGAAACCAGTGAGTCCACAAACCCTGGTACCTGCCATGTCCATGGGGGCCACAGCCAGCCCTTGGTACCTCAGCTTCCACAATCTTCTAGCCCTGACAAGGTCAAGAATATATGCACAAGCCAAAGACCTTCGGGACAGATGTCAAGGACTCCCACTTGCCTGAGCCTGGGACTGGCCTGGGCCCTTGACCCCACAGACACCCCAGCCAGTCTGAGCCAAGTGTCCTTGCTGGAAGCTGGACGTGGGAGATCCACAGAGTGAAACTCGAGGCCAGTGTGGCTCCAGGTGAACAAAGAGAGCTGGGTCAGGCCCATGGACAAGTCACCGGTGTCCAGAGATGTCCTGGCCTCGGGAGCAGCCAATGGCCTCAGACGGTGAGAGACACATGGCAGTTCTCCTTGGGGCACATGGGGCAGCTGCCAGGATGGTTTCTGGAACTTCCACCCCATCCTGATATGCTGATACCAACAGGACAATGTGATCATGTCCTCTGTTTCCCAAAGCCAGAAGGAGCCTCAGAACCCCGATCAGCGAACCTGGCAGGAAAGATTCCCACACCACCCCAGACACTGGGTTGCAGCCAGTCCTCATGTATTGCTAGTGCTGGCCATGAAGGAAATACACAAGGGCCCAAAACAATATGATCTGTCCCTTGGACTTAGGTGTGGTAAGATGTGACTAACACACATAAGGGTCATCCTGGCTTTTCTTCTTCCCACCAACCTATGTTCTAACTAGCACTGGCTCTACGCCCAGAGTCTCCCCAAGTGCAACATTTCCATTTCCACCGCCAAACCCCAGCCATGCCACCATGTTGTCTGGACTGCTGCAATAGCCAAACCCCAGCCATGCCACCATGTTGCCTGGACTGCTGCAATAGCACAGCATGTCCCTCCACTTTTCCACCCTTGCCCCCTCTAAAATCCATCCCCCACACAAAAGATTATGCCCCTCCCCTACTTAGAATCTTCCAGGGGCTTCTCAATACCAGCTCCTTAGCAAAGCCTCCAAGAGTCTATAGGATCTGGACCTTGTCTGTCTCTCCTGTCTCCCCTCCTCCCATCCACCCCACCCCTCACGCACAATGGCTTTCATGTCACCTCAAACACAAGAAGTATATTCTGTCTCCAAGACTTTGTATCTGCTCCTCCTGGACAGCTGTCTCCTTCTTATCATTCTGGACTTCCTCAAATGTCACCTCCTCAGAGAAGCCCTCCCTGACCACTCCAGCAAAAGCAGCCCCACCTCGGTCCCTCTGTCACGCTTTGTGCTTCTATCTTCTCCATAGCTCCTATCAGCTCCTATCTGACACACTGTCTTCCCTTTCTTGTGTATTGTCTGGCCTGCCTTCTACAACACAAGAATTACAGCTAGGCATGCTGGTTTTCTGACCCCTGAGTCCCCAGCCCTGGGAGAATGCCTGGTACCCAGCTAATGTTCAGAGATTATGGCCTGCCTGACCAGCATCTGTCCCTCTGGGGATTCTGACTGGCCTCTGTCCCTCTCTCTCCTATTGCCTCACACCACAGTGGCTCCCAGGGGGGGCGTGGCCTTGTTGCCTCTGCCTAGATGCCCCTGAAGCAGACATGTGGTACACCTGGGCTGCAGAAGAATGTTTGAGCACTGCTTTCAGAGTGTGAAAGGAATCAAATTCTGCCCCGTTGACTCAAATGACTCCAAACTCCTCCTTTCTTCTTTTTCTCCCCATGGTTCATATATATACGCATGTATATATATATATATTTTTGAAGATTTTTATTTATTTATTTGATAGAGAAAGAGAGATCACAAGTAGGCAGAGAGGCAGGCAGAGGGAGAGGAGGAAGCAGGCTTCCTGCTGAGCAGAGAGTCTGATGCAGCTCGATCTCAGGACCCTGGGATCATAACGTGAGCCAAAGGCAGAGGCTTAACCCAGGCGCCCCATATGTATTTTTTTTAATTAAATGTGTTGAGATCATTATAGATTGACATGAAGTTATAAGAAATTATATAGAGAGATTCCATATGCCTTTCACTGTCTTTCCCAGTGATAACATGCCATGAAACTATATTATAATGCCACAGTGTCAAACTCAGATATTGGCATCAATACAGGAAGGATACAGAACACTTCCATGCTTAAGGATCCCTCACGCTGTCTTTGATCGGCCACCCCTGCCATCCCTAACACTAACCACCATAAGCTCTTCTCCCTTTCCAAATTCTGTCGGCTTGTCCTTGCTTTCTTTCTACACTTTCAGACACCACAGCATGGTTGTTGGGTGCTTGGTTCCCTCCCATCTGCTTGTGCTCAGCCTCAGTTCTGGCCTCCCCTTCCCTGCAGAAGATTGTATCATCTGATCTTCGCCCAGAAGTGACACTTTTGGGGGTGCCTGGGTGGCTCAGTGGGTTAAAGCCTCTCCTTTGGCTCAGGTCATGATCTCAGAGTCCTGGGATTGAGCCCCGCATCGGGCTCTCTGCTCAGAAGGGAGCCTGCCCCTCCCTCTCTCTGTGCCTGCCTCTCTGCCTACTTGTGATTTCTGTCTGTCAAAATCTTAAAAAAAGAAAAAAAAAAAAAGAAGAAGAAGAAGAAGAAGAATTGACACTCTGATGTTTTTAGGACTTTCTAATTAATGCAGGGTGTTAACATTGATCCCCTACTTCCTAAGGGGGCAGCATCTTCCGATGCAAAGAGCACAGGCTTGGAATCCTCTCTCCACTTCTTTGAGCCTCAGTTTTCTCATCTCTACAATGGGTCAGTAATACTCAGCCAAGTCAAGGAGATTAAGTGACATAGGGAGGTGACTTTGCCTGTAACCTGGCATGTTGGGGGTATTTGATTCATGGCAGCAAGGAGGGGTAACCATGCATAACTTAGGGCCACCTATAAATCTCAGTCAGTCTGCAAAATAAAAATAGCAATGAAAGAAAACACCATTTCCTAATGGGATTAAAGTCAGAAAGGGCATCTGATCCTGGAACATATCTCCCACCATTTGCTCATAAGAGCTGATAATTGAACTAAGTTATTGTCTGTCAAAAGAGGGGTCAAGGATTTTGGGAGGGCTCAGGACCATACCATCAGAAATCTGTCAATCAATAACATTCATCACACAACTTCCTGTGTGCCCTCGTCAAACTTCTCTACTCTTCTGGACCTCTACTTCTTGGTCTGTCAGTAGGGAGACAGTTTTGACCTGTGGTTTCCTCCCTCTGGGCTTCAGGGTCCACAGGGAAGACAAGGTAGAGCCCTACAAGGTCTCTGGCCTTCTCCCCCTCCCTCGCCAATCCAAAGCAGCCTCTGTTAGAGTCCAAATGGCTTTTCCCTTGATGCGGCTCTGGTGGTTTAAGAACTTTTGAGACCACTGTGCTGATAATTGCTAAGATTCCTCTGACTCTGCAAGCCCTCCTGACTCACAGGGCTCTCTGCAACAGAAACAGATCTCAGTTTCATCAATGCCTCCTCTAGGAAGCCTTCTCCGACCCTGGAGATGAAGGTAGGCCACCTGTGGGCATCTGCCTGGAACCCCCTTCCTAACTTGCCCATAGGAGCCTTCTAGGGGATGACACCAAAGACTCACAGGACCCAGAGTGTAAGCGCCAGCACCCTGCCCCCGACCGCAGGCAGTGAGAATGTTCTGTTTGTGCCCATACTGTGAGTGAGGGTGCCGACTCAGCCCTAACTAATGGGCACCGCCTCGGGGTGTGAGGACCCCAAGTAAGTTGCAGCTTGGCTTACTCTGTGACATACAGTCACAGCAGAGGGCTTCATGGGACATCCTTCTCCTGGTCAAATGAGGGAAATGAGCCACCTTCGACCTTGCTCAGCTCTGTAAACACTGGTAACCACCTGGACGCATATGAAAGGGCCCAAACTTTGAAAACACTTACACCTTCCTTCACCTAATTCAGTCTCCGGAGGGTCTAGAACTTCACTGGCCAATATGGCAGCCACTTGTCATGCGTGACTATTTAAATTAATTTAAATGCAATCCAACTTCAAATCTAGTTCCACAGTTGGACTAGCTGCTTTCAAGTGGCTATTATAGCCACACTTTAAGCAGCATAGCTATAGGACATTTCCAGCATCACAGGAAGTTCACTGGACCGTGCCAGCTAGAACTGTCTGGAACACCTGAGCCCAGCCCTCCCCACACCTCCTTCTGACAATCAGTTCACTATGCTCCCCAAACCTTCTTTACTTGTTCCTAAAGGGCCAGGACAGGGGTGAATCATGACCCCCGCCAAGTTTGTGTCCATCCAGACCTCAGACGATGACCTTATTTGGAAACAGGGTCATTGCACATGTAACTAATTAAGATGGGGTCATCCCGGATTAGGTTGGGCCCCAAATCCAACATGACTGGTATTCTTGAAAGATAAGAAGACATAAATACTCACACAAGGAGAATGCCATAGAATGACACAGCCAGAGACTGGAGTGACACATCTATGTGCCAGGGAACACTAGGCATTGCCAGCAACCACCAGAAGCTAGGAAGAGGTAAGGTTGGGTTCTTCCCTAGTGCCTTTGGTAGTAGCATGGCCCGACTGACACCCTGAAACCTTGGGCTTTTGGCCTCCAAAGCTGGGGCAGAATAAATTTGTCATATTAAGCCACCCAGTTCGTGGCAATTTGTTCCAGCCATCCTCAGAGACAAATATAGGGCCCTACCTGGAAATCCGCTCCCCCCCCACCCAATTTTCATACAATGCCCTCCCTCCCTCTGACACATCTCGGAGAGTAACCTCTAGGTATGATACCCAAGAGCCAATCAGATGCCCAGCCATGCCAGCCAGCCAGTCAGCAGACGAGGTAGCGTGAGGACGCCTGGCAGGGGAGGGGTGCTTGCAGGCTGGGCCTGGGAGGGGGGCCAGGGGGACTGCCCAGGAAGGAGTGGAAGGCGTACAGACAGCTTGCAAATCACACTTTCCCTTTTCAATTCTAAAACAAGATCAGAAGCTTCCCAGAAAGCATCAAGCCCCAGGCGATCCAGTCAGTCAGTAGTTAAACAGTGGCCTGATAGCTTACTTTATTAACTAGCTAAATCAAAGGGCTGTTACAGTCTCTGTCCGGTAATAAAATGCAGGAAGGAGCTGAATCACCCACCTATTAGCGTGCCGTTGGTGCAGTTCATGGTTATACGGGACCAGGCTGGACCACAACAAAGCCAGCCGGCATCTCCACCTACAAACCCTACCACCTCTTCCGCCCATCCTGCTCCACACAGTGCCCCTGCCCACAGCCACCTGCCCGTGGATGAGGACGGCATCAGAATCTGTTCGTGGTGGCTCGCTTTTTACATACACCCAGAACGATCCCTCGCCATGCATTCCCACTCAACTCCAAGATCCCGCCACAAGCTCAGACAAAAACAAAGAAGCCAAACCAGTCAGAAAGCCAAGGTTTATTAAATCAAGTCCTTAAGGAAGCAGCCAGCACCGACTTTTCACAATGGACCCTAAACAGGGGCAAAGCCCCAGAGCCGATCGCTGAACAGCACGGATGAGCCCGGTCCAGAGCCAGCATCTTCCTCCGACCACACAGAGCCAGGGAACACCCTATCTTTTTGACATTCACCCCACTTGTTCCTTGGGGTACTGTTTCTCCTGCTGCTTTACAGTGGGAAAGAGGAACACCACTGTGGAAAGACAGGCCTAAAACTGTTTCCTTCCCTCATGCGGCTTCCCAGCAGGGCCACTTACAACAGCTTAGCTAACACTCTGAGCCTCAGTTTCTTCCCACGTAAATTAGGAGTCCAGTGGGAGCTTCCTCCTCCACCTGTGACATGAGTTTCTAAAGTGCTTTAAAGACTTTGATGCATCGTAAACTCCCCATTAATGCTCCTTGTTAATGTAACCTGTTGATGAATGAGGCACCTAGCATATAGCAAGTACTCAATAAATAATAATTACTGTTATCATTTCTAGAGGGGCATCTAGTCAACCAGGATCCAGATGCAATAAAAACTCTTTATAAAAAAAAAAAAAAAAAAGCTCATTATAACACGGTCAACTCTGCAGCGGCCCAAAGTACCTCCCTCAGAACACTCCAATGATACCCAGAAAAGACTGAGCCCGAATCCCCCGCCAGCATTAATAGTAGGACCCACAGAGATCCACAAGGTTCCATGGAGCCAGGGTTGGCAGGTCCTTCCCAGCTGAGCCGTTGCTAGCCTCCTTTACAGGCCATGTGGTTTAGTACTGCACCAGTACTGAGCTGTTGGACCAGGAGGTCGGCTCCATCCCTGCTCTATTCTTCTTGCCCTCATTGGCTGGCGGCCTCTTGGGCTCCGCCCACTTCCATCCAGAAGCCCCAGGTGGAAGAGTTCCTAGGGCCCCTGTGATGAGGTAATCCCACACTCCCCAGGCTCAGACCCACTGAGCATCCCGAAGAGGGAACCCAGCATGAGTTCATTCTCCTTCCCAGGAGAAAAGAGAGCAGGAAGAAAGAAATGGGCTTTCTTTCTTGTCCCCTCGGGAGACAGGAGATGCTGAAGATCCTTTGCATTTGCTTCTCAGATCTGCCCATCCCAGGGCAACTTGAGCCGCACTCTTCTTGCCTGCATCAGGAAGGCACTAAGGCCAGCGTCCTCTTCTTCGCCTCTGATTAGATCTGTCTGGAATCTCTCCACCTGGCGCAGGCCAGGGGTGACCTCAGATCCCATCTCTGTAGCTTTCCAGAATGGGGCTTCGCTGTGCGGACCGATTTTGTTTCACATGAAGGGTTTTCTTACACTCAAAAGCGGTTGAGCCTGGAAATTGTTGCTACGAGGACAGGACTGAGGGATGCCTGCGTTCGGCTACAAGGTCAGTCCTCCATTCTCCCTTACAGAGTACCTCCACTTCCTCCAGGAGCAAAGATCTAGTGAAACACTAAGAGTGGGCACACACAGTACACAGCAAATCCCAAATTTCGTGGCATATGTGCCTTTCCAGATGACTGCATGGATACACTCCATAACACATTGTTAAAGTGATAATTAGCGATAGACTTGTTATGAATATTCCAAATAAAATTTCTCTCCACAACAGTTGATGGAGACAAAGGGCATCACATGAAATGTAAAAAGTAATAGAGGGATTTTTATATACAGTACGTATTTTAAAAGGGATTGGGAAAATCACGTAGCTCGGAAGTTGATTTCAGTAAATTAAGCCTCTCAGAATCCATTCTCAGCTGCAGGTGTGCGAGCATGCATGCCCCACCCCACCCCACCCCATTGCACCGAGGGAACATGATGCCCCCATCAGAAGAACAAAACAAGAGAACTGCAGGAAGGGAAGAAGCAGCTCTTCAGTTGCCCTGTTGGACAGGAGCCAAAGACGCAGAAGACGGGCAGTGGAAGAAAAACCAGGGGCAACAGAGAAATGGACGAGCAAGTAACTACAACCAAGGTGCCTCACACTTTAAGAGTGAAAGAGAAAAGTCTTTTATTGTGTTTAGGATTGTCCTCCTACAGGAACTCGCTAAAGGCTCCAGCTCTGCCCCCACAGCCTCTTACGTGCATCCCGATTTTTAAATTCACAGTGATCTTGCTCCACATGGAGCACCGGCGATGCCAGTGGCACACTCCCTCTCCTCCCCGCTGCCTAACTCACCAGGGCAGCTGAAAGCCTCCAGCCACACGAACTGATGATAGCAAAGAGGGGAGGGAAGCTCTAAAGCCAAAAGAAAACAAAAGGAGGAGCCCCAGATCCCACCACGGCCCTGTCCACGCCAGCAGATTATCAGTGCGGCTCTGGGGCATGGAGGAAATCAACCCTTTCCAGGCTTAAAGGAGACAGGGAGAAGAATGCAATTAGCAGTGTGGCCGTGTCTCCTCTGTTACCATCAGGGATTGGGGTCTGACTCAGATGGAATATTCTATTTTAAGGGCGAAGCTGAGCTTGTCTAGCCCAAGAGGGAAATCGGGTGGCGGCACGTATTAGCATGCGCACAGAGTCCTCTGCGGGCAGCATCTTCCCTGCCTCCCTTTGCAGAACTGCTAGACATCATCCAATACCACTTCTTACCTCAGTGGCTGACACAGTCTGAGAACAGCCCTAAAGGCATCTAAGTACACCCCCTTCAACTTCAAACAAGGAAACCAAAGACCAGAGAGGATGGATAATGTGCCCAATACAAAAGGCTAGAAAACAAGGGGCAGGATCGGTTTCAGGAGGAGGACCCCTGAGCACCTCAATCTCGCTTTCCTATTACAACAATACTACTTCTCCCCACCCCCAACTTTTCCTTAGTTGGACTAAATTAACATCCAGACCACAGAACTATCCTTAGAAAAAGTAAAATAAAACATTTGGATCAAAATTCAGAGGAAGGAAAAACTAATGTTAGTGTATCTCAGCTCTGTAGATAGAACACACTAGGCTGACCCTGGCTTCTTCAGGACCTGAGGAAAGCCAGCCTTAGTGAAGAGGCCACCAAGAATAGACTTGGCAGGGGTGAGAAGCAGAAGGGTGACTGCTGACCGCCTCCAAGCCTCACACTTCTGCCACAGGGCCTTTGCACTGCCTACTCTGCTGTGGATGCTCCTTCCCCAAATATCCACAGGCTTCACTCTCTTACCTCCTTCAAGCCTTCACGCATATGCCCCCTCCTCAAAGAAGCCTACCCTGACCACTCACTTCAAAATTATTTCCTGAAACTCCCTATCCCCTACATCCTAGTTATTTTTTTTCCATATACTTACCACATTCTAACAGACTATAATTTACTTAGTTATAATGTTTATGATCTACTACCTTCCATTTTCAAGCAATATCTACAGGGATACGGAATACTGGTTCCCTCCTGATTCTCCAGGGTCTAGAATAGTATCCTGGCACATAATAGCTGCTCAATAAATACTGGTTGGATAAATGAATGACTGGTCAGTTGCTCTTTCCTTTTGCTTCTCATCCTCTGCACTATCTCCCTTAGCAACAACCACCTACTCTCATTCACGCATGTGTGCTCTCTCATGCTCTCTCTCTCTCTCTTTCTCTCTCTCTCTCTCTCTCACACACACACACACACACACACCCTTTTGCCCTTTTCTCTCTTCTTCTCCACCTGTGTCCCAGGCCTGCCACTAACATCAAGGATAGTTTAGGCTAAACCTAGAACATTCAGTACTAATATTGCCAAGCCCTCCATTAAAAACTCATATTTTATATACATACATTGTTTTATATGCATGAAAAATCTAGGAGGAGTCACAAGAAACTGATGGCACTGGGTATCTCCAGGAATCTAGATGGCTGAGCCATAAAGCTTTTCGGTCTCTATGTTTTTGTACTATTTACATTTTGAACAAAGTGAATATAATCAATGATTAAACATGTTTAATTAAAAATACAAATTGGGAAAAAAAACCCTCAAAAACTCCCATATGCCTCTGTTCTTGTCCTCCACACCATCTTAATACAAATTTTTCTGGGCGAAGACCAAAAATGCTACCAGCCCTGGGGTAGGATGCTGAAAAAAGGAAAGACCGTTTTCCTTTTCTCTAGTTCCCATATTTTCTTAAATGAGATTGTTACTTTCATAATGAAATATTTGAAAACGTTTCCATCAAGCAGAAGGACATGAATTAATGCAAGTGTTCCTACATACATAAAACATGGAGACTTTGTTTAAGTCATGAATCCCTTTACCTTTCATTTTGTTTCCTCCCCTTTGGATTTCAGACTTAACAGATTTCAGAATACATTGGATAAGCTGGTGCCAGGGTCTTTGGAGGCACAGAGACAATGCCTTTGAGGACGTGCCACCCAGGGAGGGTGATCACAAGCACATTTCCCAGCCTGAAGGACACCCCCAAACATGACAGGTGTCATGAATGAGCCAGTGGCTTATGCGTGGTGTCCTGGTTTTCCTTTGAGACTTTTGCATTGTTCCCAATTGTTCCCTATGCAGTGTACAAACAAATGTACATCTTTCCTCTTGCTGTGCTATGGCGTGTGTGTGTGTTCTCAGTCATTGGCCTTCTCTAGGCTGTGGATCTCCCCAAGGATGCTCGAGAACCTGTTTAATTCACCCCTGCCTTCTCAGCCTCCAGATCACTGCCTTACAACAGGGACTGCTCACATAAATGGGTAATGAATGAATGACTACTTCACAGCATCCAATGAAGAACCACGAGAAAGACCCCAATACCAAACCCAGAGAGACACCACTCCCTCATTCGCCATCTGCTTTACTTAGCTGTCATTCATGGGTATGCTCTGTTCTGGGCAAGGGAAAGGAGGCCAGGGCTCCCCAAGTGTGGATATATAAAGTCATCAAAGAAAGGGCACAGGCAGCTTTCCCAGTGGCCCAGGCTCTAATGCACTTGGGTGTGCCAAGCAATTAGTGCAGGCTCCAAACTCCAAGGTCTTTGCAACCTTCACTAATTGTCCTTTGATCTCCTTCTGGAGATTTACCTTAAGGAAATAATCATATGAAGATTAACTAGAACCATGTTCATTATTATCAATTCTGCCAAAAACAGAGAAAAATTGGAAACAACCTGAACATCAAGGAACATGAAATTAGGTAAAATAAAGGATGGTCCATACTCCATAATTGAGTATTCTTACACTACAATTGCTATAGACCCATGAAACTCATGGCAAAAAAAAAAAAAAAAAAGAAGGGGAGGATGTGTATTCTTTGAGTTGTAGTCACTTGGCTTTGTTCCCTTACACTAAATCACTTAGTGCCCTCATTTTTTGAAAATTGCTTTATATTTCTGATCTCAGTTGTCTCTTCTGTAATTAAAGGCATTACTTAATCATTAAAAAAAGCTGATATAGAAAGCTAATGATCATGAAAAGGCATTCAATGACAAGGTGTGTTATCAAAGAATATATGTGGCACTGTGACACTGTGGCTACATTTATACATATGTGCATACATATATTTATATATGTGTGAGCAGGTCGGTATGTATAGCATCACATATATATGAAAGGCTCTTTAACAGAAAATCAATGGTTGTCTTTGTGGTAAGTAGGATTTGGGGCTGGTTTTTTTCTTTTTTCTTTTCTTTCTTTCTTTCTTTCTTTCTTTTTTTTTTTTTTTTGTCTGTATGTCTGATGCTTTTATAATAACCATGTGCCACTTTTCAATAAGGAAAAAAACAACCAATGTTACTTTTCACTGAATCAAGAAAGAAACACCATCCTGGAGCAGGTGAGAGGAAGTGGGGGTGACGGTGGAACCAGGGGAATGGCTGACGTGAGGGCGGGCTTCTGAGAAAGTACCTGGGATGGAGTCACGTTTCCATTGCCCCCCACCCCCCCATCTTACAAAGACCCCGGTTCCACCGGACCAGACTTTCTCTCACACACCCAGCCACAGTGCATCCACTACGGTCCTCCCCAGGAGAGTCCTCACCAAGAAGCTGCTCTACCTAAACCAGGGTCCCCACCATTGCGTGAGTCTCACCTGGGGCAGGGCGATGGGGGCGGGGAGGGGAAGGGAAGCACCGAGGACCCTACCAGGAAACACACTGACCGGGCCAGGTAGCAGCTGTCAGAAGTGGACCCCCGTTCACACAGGAAACACGTGGGCCACGAACTGGCCAACTCCTGAGAAAAAACAATGTTTCGAAGTGCTTCTAGCCTAAAATGACCCAGTTTCAGGTAAGACAGTTTAATCCAGGACTCAGAGATGAAAAAAGTTAACATTTTCTCATCGAGAAGGTTAAGCAGAGCTACCAGAGCCGAAACGGGAACGACCTGCTCAGAAAGGCAGAGGTGAGATCTTCAAAGTCCACGAGGAATGGCATCCAGGTGGGGTGGGAGCCAGCGGGGGCCTCTTCTCACAATATCTGTTGGCAAAACTGGTTGTAGTTCAGTAGGCGATTTTCTCAGGGTTATCCTGAAAGCTTCCGGAACCCTGCCGCTTCTTCAGCCTCTGTGGCCTTTGTTCCTGCTTTTGCAGTTGCCAAGCGAGGGAGATCCGCTGTGCGTCCTCCGTTCCATGGTCCTGGGCGGACGGCTCGGGGACGGCGGTGGGTGGCTCGAGGTCATTGCTGGCATCTGTGAACAGGGAGAGCACTTATCACAATTGGACTCTATCCTTCTCCTGTCATCATCATGTCAGCAATGGACAGAAACGAGGCGAATGGACTGGAGCGGACAGTCGGCGGGACACAGCAGGAGCTTGGAGTGGGAAGCCGCGCAAGGGGCTAACAAGGGAGGCAGGGCCAAGAGAAGGATAGGATGGGCCGGGCATGCACAGAGATGAAAGAATTTGGAAAGGGGGCAGAAGGCATGAGCAGAGAGGCCAGGCCAGCTTGGGCTGAAGCACTCATGTTCCTCGCCCGTGCCCTTGTCACCTCCTGCGTGGCCCATCTGCCTCCCAATCTTTGCCTTCTGGCCCAGGAGGGGCCATCCCAGCCCCGCCTCCCAAACGCTACTTAGTACTAACCCTCCTCTAAGCCCTACCAGAGAAATGGACTTACTTCTCCCCTTCTCGGGCCCGCACGCCTTCGGCGCCTGCTGTCCTCGGGGCTCCTGTGGATGCGGGAGCACTCCCTTCTGGCGTCCGCTTCCTCAGCCTCTGTCACGGCGGTTCAATCTGTGCTTCCAGAATCTCCTTTCTTCCCATTCTTCAGGAAGGTATCAAGACGTTTTTGTCCCTCGACTGGACAAGATCCAGCAGGAGTGAGCAACGCAGGGCCAAATCCGAGACACCAGACTGAGAGGGACAGGAAGGGGAAACACGGGACAGTCCTGGGTGATTTGGACCATCTGGTCACCTCATTCCAGATTTATAAGGGGACATTTAGGCAAGAGACCAAACAGGGTCAGAAGTCCAAATTCGCTGTACAGCACGGTCACCAGATTACTTTTTACTTGGGACCCAAGACCTTCCGACACCATCGATCTTCACAAGACAGGTGCAAGCAGATCTTTCTGCCAAACATGTACAAAGCCAGGACAGTTCCATACTTTAAAAAAAAAAAAAAAAGTGAATGCTAACCATAATTAAGAACCTGCTCTACATAAACCAGCCTCCACAGAAGCATACCCAGGGTGCCCTCCCTTGAGACTTCCTCTAGGATGAGCACTCCCCCTTGCTAATGCTCTCTTCCCAGTTGCTCCCCTGGGGTAGTAAACAGGGACATGATGAGCCAGGACCCAGTCCCACCATGGCCCAGGAGATTTCTTTCTGCTCCATGGCCACAGGACTGCTCACCGAGCCAAGTAGGATAAACATCTTATAAATATAACCATTTCTTACGACAAGCATGACTGAAATACAAGAGGCCATCACTAGCCGTCCCCAGATCTTAAAATACATCCTCGACCCAAGTGGTTTGCAAACTTCAGTGTGCCAAGAGTCCTGGAGGCCTTGCCGAAATGTGGATTTTTTGGTGACATTTCCAAGGTTTCTAGGGGAGAGGCTAAGAATTTGCATTTCTAGCAAGTTCTAGGGGCTGCTGTTGGTGTCAATCTGGAGACTATACTTCGGGAACACTGGTCTATGCCAAGAGAGGTTCTTAGTAGTGCCTACCACGTTAAGGAGCCGCTACCATGCCAAATGCCTCACTTTCACTTAGCACTCAAAACTCACCCGAAGCAGAGGCACAAGGAAGACTACAACACAAAGAAAACTCACTGTTGATGAATGCAGGCATTTGAAGGTCTGAACAGCAAAAGAATAAGAAGCTCCTTAGAATCCATTTGCTCTAACTGGTTCACTTAATATAACAGTAGCAAGTTGAGGGAGGTTAGGTGACTTGTTGCAAGAAAAAAATGAAACACAGATAACCAATAGCAAAACCCAGACTAGAAAACCACAGCAGTATTCAAAATCATGCCCATGGAATCTCAGAAAACCTCCTGACGTTTGCCATTAAAACAGTCTCCAGGCTCAAGAGTTTCTGCAATCGGCGAATGTAGGCTTTTTCTTCCTGTCCATTCATCATACCAAAGCACTCACTTGAGGCCATCATCAGTTCTTGGGAAGCCCGTGATGGAAGTAGTTCCTGATTCTCCAAGGTCAACTGTGAATCTACTGCCTAGAACTCGAAACTGGTTTTCTCCCAGAAATCCCATTACACGTGTGTAGGGTTCCAGGATAAGTCCTCCCACCAAGCACAGGGTTGCTGAACCACAGTAAGGACAGTGCATGTCATCAAAAGCCATCATGAATATTATTTTCTTAAAATCTTTGCCCCTTTGCTCTTCCTGGCCCCTCTTCCTAGAAAGCGGTTGTCCCCGGTTTTCTCATGTCAGGCTCCTTCTGTCACCCACACCCTATGGTGTATGCTTCCCTCAAGAGACTCTTGTGAGCACCAACCCAAACAGATCTCTCCCTGCATCTGCCAGTTACTTCCCATCCCATCACCCTTCTGCATTTTCTGTACAGCCCTTAGTACCACCAGAAACATTTTGTTCATCATTTACTTGCTTATAACCACCTGGCATCAGAACGTGAGCTCCAAGAGGACAGGACTTAGCCTGTCTTGTTCACCACTGTAACTCCAGCATCTAGATCAGTACTTGGCACAGAGCAGGCTCTCTACACACATCTGGTAGATAAATAAATGAATGCACTGAGGAATGAAATGGAGTATCTTCTTCCAACATAGCTTCCAAAGTTGGAATTTGAGACTTTCCTTCCAATTTCTCACCCTTTCAACAGTAGGAGTTGGATTCCTTGTGCTTCAATGCGATATGGAAAGAAAAAATGAACCCTTGGGTTGGCAATCTCAATGACAGAAGAGAGCAGACAGGAAGTTCCAGGGGATGGGGATGGTGCTGAATGTCTCCCCAGCTCTGTGCCCTTTCACACAGAAAGGATGCTGGTGGGTCATGTCCAACTGGTTATAGGATGTGGGAAACAAATCCTACAGTGGAATGATGAAATGTTTTAGAGTCAAGAGATTCAGTTTCAAACCCTAGACAAGTCATTTAAATCTGTGCCTCGGTTTCCTCATCTGTAAAATGGGTATGGTGAAATACTCAAGGCTTAGGGTACTTGTGGGGAGCAAGGAAGTTAGCACTATGAAAACTCTCTAAAGAGTAAAAGACTATCACTTGTTATTGGATTAATGATAATAAGACCATGTTGTTTCCAGATGGGTGAAATTTTCTAGAAAGTGTGTCCTGCTCTGCTGCCAGTCCTGCTCTGCTGCCCCTCAGTCCTACCCACTCTATCTAGCTGTGTGGAAGCCCCCAGGCCAGTGACAGCAGCTCCAGGGCGCTGACACTGGCTACTCAGAGCCACCCCCAGTGTCACGGCCAGAGCTACAGCCACAGATGGCATGGGCAGAAGGAAGACCAGGAGAAGACCACTGTGGGAAGCCACAGAAGAGCATGGGGAAAACCATCAGTGGAATTCAACCAGGGCAAGTGGTAGAAAACTGGCCCAAGTCCCTCCACCTTTGGCCAAAATTCTCTGGATAACCCAGAGTCCCAGAGATGGGGACTTCAGAGAAGCCCCAGTTCTGTCTTATCACCAGGCTCTGGCTTCTGAACATCCCCAAAGGAGGTGGTGGGTGTGGGGCTATACTCCTTCCTTCCCCAGCAGGTCTCCTGACCAACCCTGCATTCACCAGGTTCCCATTCAAATTTTTAATGCTCCAGGCAAAGAGGCTCTTGACCCAAAGCTGCCTTGACATTACAGATGTCCCCTCCTCTGACCCAGTCATCCGGGCTCCACTGCACCCTGTCTCCGCTCTTCGGTAAGTGATACCCTTATGACAGGTCTGCAAAGAGTCACTTCTCATCCCTTCTACGGAGAGTTCGATTCAGCCGGGTGACTGGCTACTAACCACACACACACTGGGCACAGAGTTTACACAGCAGCGCCCCACATTTGGGGGAAGACAAGCCCAGCAAGACAGTCCCTGCCCTTGAGCAGTATCCGCCCCAGCTGGGGACACAGAATTCATCACAGCCACTATGAATGGCTCTGTTCACTGCCAGAAAAAGCAGGACACAGGCTGGGGTCCATGGGGACCAAGGTGAGGGGCTGCATTAGGTCATCTTCAGTAGCTGATTTCTCTTCCGGCTCATAAATGCTGCCCTGATTGGGGCGTTTGGATCACGGGCAAGTTCTTTCATTTCTGACAACGGTATGAGGTGATGGGTGCTGGTAGTTGCTTGAATCTGAAAAGCTTCAGGGACACATCATCACCTACCAAGGCGATTAATGAACGGAAGGATTTCAACGTGGAGGAAGGGCAGGAAAGGGGGTTCTGGTATGAAAAGGATGAAAGGTGTTTGAGGGACCTAAGCCTCTCCAAGGGGATTCGATAAGATGCTACAGGTCTCCCCCTGCACCCCCCTCTCCAACTCTGGGTTGGTTGGCGATGCCAGCTGGGGATATACCAGCCTATAAATGGTAATGAAAGTGTGAGCATGCCAGGGAGAGGACCAGGGGAATTCACGTGTTGAGGACTGCTGGCTTTCAAGGGATGCAGAGAGGAAGATGCTAGGGAGGGAGGAGACTGTGGAGACGTATTCAGCCGGTCCACTCACTGGGCTGGTGCTCGGAGTCACCCATTGCCCTCCGAGGGTGAAGACAGACCTGCTTTATCTTCTCCCTCTCCTCTGTCCTCCTGTGTCCCCTGGGCTCTGGGCTAGGGTGGGGAGGACAGCAGGACTCTGCTCGTCGGTACTAGCTGGGTCTGGGACTTGCTCACGGGACCAGCCTGCTGTCTGGCACTGGAGGAGGAGCTCCGCTAGCTGGATGTGGGTGTGAAGGGCCCCAGGGTCTCTGGTTTGGGGCGGGGCAGAGCCGACCACTCAGCACTCCACCAAAGAGAGAACAGCCTCTCTCCCACCTCTGCTCAGGGTCGCTCAACCCATCACACTGGATTTTCCTGCTTGTTCCCTGCTCTGAGCGTCTATACAGACTGAACTCTTCATCCGGGTTGCCCTTTACAGCTTCATCTTGGCACGTTCTCACTGCCTTTCCAACACCTGCTTCCAAACTCACCGTCTCCGTGAAGAAAGACCTGACTCCTTTCATCAGTATCAATCTCTTCCTCGCCATGCTCTCGTGGCACTCTTCAGGGACAAAAATCACCCGTCTGTCTCTTCCACTGGACCATAAAATCCTCAGATTAGGATCTGCACCAGGGGTCACAGACTCAAATGGCACATGGGGCCACGCAGGTCACATGGTGAGTGAAACAGTTCGTGTCTGGGCCCTCGATGGTAGCTGTCTCGGTGGCGACCAGACACTTGGGAGTCTCAGGACCTGAATCAGAGGGACCAGTCTGACCTAAAAGAGGCGGCTGCCCTTATGGAAAATACTACCACATGGAGACGTGAGCCGACTCTGCCAGAACTTCAGATTCTGGGGGAGAAGCCCGGGATCAGCATTCTTCTGTGAAATTGCCCCATCGTTATGTGTCAGCAGCAAATTCAAATTTAAGACACCACGTCGTGAGCCAAATAAAATGCATCTGCAGGCCATACTGGCCCAAGTACCACCCGATCGCAGTCTCGGGGTTTATTTCTGCCTTGTCGATACTCGGTAAACGCTTGCTGATTGAAAAGCAACCGAAAGAACGAATGAATGAAGAGAGAAGGAGGAACAGATGGGCGGGAGAGGGGAACCAGGACGGACGCCCACGCGTCAAGATGCCAAGTGACGGGTCGGGCGGCTCACAGTGACCTCGCTGCCAAGCTGTCAGCATGAACAGCATGGTGGTCTTGCTTGCCACCTGATGGGGGGTGAAACACCGGGGGCCTTGTGAACTCGGAGTCGCCAACCAGCTCCCCGGAAGGCACCACACTAAGAAGCTCCGGCTGCAGCCAAAACACAGACGCCGAACGCAAGCCGGTGTGCATACACTCACGTGACCACGGCGTGCCAGAGTGGAGGCTCCACGTGCCTCCGAGTCCACAGTCCCAGCAAGGCCCACCTTCTGCTGCATGTTACAGACGTGCTGAGGGAGGAAAGAAGGGATGCTTTTGCCATAAGGGGGTGCAGGGGGGAAGTAAGGAGCCTTCCAGCCTGAATTCTTTGTTTCTAGCCAGAAACTAACTAACTCTCTCTCTCTCCTCTCTCTCTCTCTCTCCCTGCTGCCTTGTGGAGTGCTCTGAAGCTTCGGGGAGGGCACGGGCAAGCCTGGCGTGGACCCTCGGACTCCAGGAATACTACGAGGCGGGAGTGGTGTGCGAGCAACCCGTGTGGAATGCCTGGGGTTGCAAAAGAAAAGTTATTTCAGGTTCAACTGAATTATAATTTATTTTTCCTAACTGATCATTACTGCTGCCGGCTCTATAAATAACCACCTAGGGAGTCTGCTTTTCTGCTCCCAAATCCTCAAAAAGCATTGCCAGGTTCTCTGCGGTTTCTGGCCTGCCAAGCACACAGCACATTTCTTTTCTGTGCAGCCCTTCAGGGAATCCTTCTGCAGTGCATGCCAAGGAGTCTGCTGCGTTCCGCCTTCCCCGTCCAATTCCTCCCCCACTCCCCCAGACAGGCCACCCACCCCTCCTCCCCGACTCTGCAAGAGGCCTCACTCCTGGGACGCAAGAGGTTCCCAGGCCAAGGTCCCGGCGTCTCTCTGTTTACTCTGCTTCTACACGACTGCGAGCCTCGGTGCTCCAAAGCCAGGAGTTACTCGGACTCCAGAAATGCAGCTGCAGCGTCGTTCAAGCCTGAGCCCAGAAAGGAAAGGAGGGTTCGAGCCTGAGAGTATCGCCGGCAAAATGTCAAGCGTCAATACAGCCCAGAAAGGATGGCTGTGGTCTATGGGAAATCAATGGAAACGACTGAAAGAAGGATCTGTTCGAGCATGACTCCATGTAATCAAGTACAAAAAAAGAAGCAGCATGTTCTTGATGGTATTCTGAAGGATGGATGCTTACGTGCTCTCTAACCACATGGGGTTTTCTCTCTAAACAGAGGACCTCGGGAGGGACTGATGTTCAGCAAGACCCACCAGGCGCTGAGAGCTGGGCCTTTCATGCTGCCTGTTTTGTTTCATCTTTCCAACATGATGGCCCCGAGGCAGGTGTTCCTTTGTCCATTTTGCAGAGGACAGAGCCAAGGAAAAGGGGCTTGCTCAAATTCCAGCAGAAAGAAAGAAGCAAGAGTGAGCTTCAAGTCTAAGTTCACCAGACTCCCAAGCCCAAGTTCTTCCACTGCTACGCCCCAGGGCCTCCCTAGCTGGAAGACCAAGGTTAAAGACATGTTTATTTTTCTATTTCTCAGATTAATTTTGCAGTTCAGAAAGCAAGGACAAGTTGGATATTTAACCACAGGTCATTAACAGCCATATTTGAACTCTTCGAAATTAACCTCTCTAACTAGTCAACTGTGAAATCTAAAGTGTCCTCTTTTTCACTGTTTATTAGGAAAATTACCATAAGGGCTATGGTCACTTACGTTGCTTTAATGGTCTAAAAATAAAGCTTGTGTATTTTTGGATGGTTTTAAAAACAATAATTACTAATATTAACAACACAATAAGAAATGAATGTAAGTTTTCACAATTATTCAGCCCCCAAAGCAGGTTAGGTGACCCACTACACGTTTTGATGGCCTTCTGGGCTCACTCTGTTCAAGAGCATTTGTGACACCACACTGGAATGGCTTGTTTTCTCAGATGTCTCTCCTTCTAGGCCAGTGATTCCCCAAGGTTTTTTGGTAATGTGCCCTAGAAGCAAACATTTGAGTATACCTGCATAGGGGTATATTCCTCTATAAATTGTATTTTTACTCTGTTATTCATAGAAATAGAAAGGATGAAATAGGCATATGTGCCCACCTGTGTATCTACATGTCCGTCTGTCTGTCTTCCTTTCCCCCCTCCACCTCCCATGCATCGTCTCACCTTCCACAGCCTCCCACACGCGTGTTTCACTTTGGATACCACTATTCTAGGCGATGTGCTCATCAGACCTTCATTGACTCATTTCCCCCATCTGCAGCAGCATCCATCATGTCCTGAGGACTGTGTTAGGTACTGGGGAAAACCAAACGAACGAAAGGACAAGGAATACATTTTCCATGGAGCTTACAATCCAGCAGGTGAAACAAGGTCAGATAAAGTCAGATAGTGATCAGGGCCACAAAGGAAATCAAACAAGATGATGTGATAGAAGTGATGAAGAAGGACCATGGACATGACAGGACAAGTCACTCTAGAGTGGGACTTAGTGAAGGCCTCTGTGAGCTGCATGATGAGGAGGCCACCATGCAAAGATCTAAGGGGAGAGTGAGTGTTCTGGGCAGATAGGATGTCAAATGCAAAGGTCCTGAGGCAAGAAAGGCCTATGTGGCTGGACTATAATGAGTTAGTAGGAGAAAATGGAGAAGTAAGAAGCTTAGACTGGGGAGCCCCTGCCAGAGATGAATCCTAGCCCCACTGCCTACTGACTGGGTGACCTTGAGGATGGATGTCACATGCACACAGTTGGTGCCAATAAATGGCAGCCCTTGACATCTGTTAACTTGTTTCTCACTGAACTCCCCCCACTGGACACAGAAGTTCTATAACAGCTAAGCCTGGCCAGTTTTCAACCCCGCTGATCTAGAATAGCTGTCACCATGCCTGGCTTATTGGAAGAGCTCAATGAAAATTTAGTAAATGCACAAGTTTTAAAATCGGTAAAAGCTATAGAAAATCAGAATTCGGCTGAATATAAAAAATATGGATTTTTTTTAAAGTAAACGTTTTCCAGTTATAGAAGTCATGTCATGTACATTCGGGAAGCCTTTGATATTTTAAACAGAAATTGGATAGCGTTCTGCATTCCCCTTAATACATATTTTCGACTGCACATATCTGTTACGAGAGGCAATGGAGTGTATAGGTTAAGAATGTGTGGGCTCTGGAGAGATCCACCGGGCAGGTGGACATCCCACCTCCACTATTAGCCATCTAGACCATCTTGCTAAAGTTACCTGTCTTCTTCAGGACTCGGTTATTTGATCTCCAAAATTGCCAAAATACCAGGTCTACTTCAGAGTAGTATTGCGACGGTTAAGTGAGCCAATGAATACAAAATGTCTCAGAAATGTTGAGGATGTGGCGCTCCCGACATAACCAAGCTCCAGTTTTAGACTTGGCTACTTCTCAGGATTTATTAGAAGCATCACTGCTAGGAGTATCCTTACACTTAACCCCCGCCACACAAACGGGATCATTTCCTTAAGAGAAAGCACTGGAAACAGCATTGCCAAATCGCAGGAGATATGGATTTTAAGGGTTTTTAGCACATTACAAGTGTTGGCCCATTTCCTCAAATCTTCATCTCCACTGAGTACAAACCTTGGAGAAAATCTTCGCCAATCTGTTAGGGGAAAGAACTTCTCATTGTTTTAATTTGCCTTTCTTTAATTACCAGGGATATTGAACCGTTTTTCATTTGTATTGCCTCTCTTGTGAACTGCCCGTTCATGTTTAAAAAAGGAAGTCCATTTTAATAATTAGAGACAGCAGAATAGGCAGCTTGAAGTGAAACCCCCACTGCTGCAGGGGGCCAAACAGGGCTAGACAGTCACACGTTATGGAACTGGGCATCTATTTCCTTGTGGAAAGTTGAACTATGTGAGTTCTGAAGTCCTTTCTAACACTGGGATTATTTAGGGACGCCTCGGTGGCTCAGTCAGTTAAGCATCTGCCCTTGGCTCATGTCATGACCCCAGAGTCCTGGGATCGAGTCCCGCATCGGGCTCCCTGCTCAGTGGGAAGCCTAGTTCTCCCTTTGCCTGCCACTCCCCCTGCTTGTACTCTCTCTCTCCAACAAATAAACAAATAAATCTTTAAAAAAAAAAAAAAGGAAAGAAAGAAAGAAAAGAAAAGAAAATCAACAGCTGGACTCTGGGGATCCAGCAATATCAGTGGCCTCCATGTTTTCCCAAGATGAAATTGATTATCTCAGTATTTCCCATGAGCCTCTGCATGAAGGCACCTGAGTTCCAGCAGAAAGAGAAGTAAACTGACATGGCTAGGCCTCTAGTAGATCATTCTAGTACATTAGAGCAGAGAATTCCTTAAGTTTCCCCCTTGACAAGATGAAAAACCTCAGGCGGGGGGGGCGGTGGTTGCACACAGAGCAAATCCTGTTACGGTCACCTTCACACTCAAGGTCAATGTAGCGTGAAGGCTTCCAAGGCATGGCCAGCAACCTGTTGACCTCAGCCGTATCTGTAAAACTCTCTTCCTTGCTTCGCATTCGGCTTAGGTACCATCGTCGGTCTTAGAACACCCTCCTCCCTCCATTCCCCTGCAAGTGTTTACACTGCAGTTTTCTCCTGAGCCAAAAGCCTGTGCAGACTTGGAAAATGCCACTGTATTTGTAGTAAGTGCATACCCGGACTCAGATTTGCTAGTTGTCCACTCTCGCTGAGCTGTTCTTGGACCAGAAGTGGGTCTGAATGTATTGGAATCCTTTAGCCAGAATCTTACAGCGTTTTTCAGAGGACCTTCTACATTTTCACTAAGGGATTTTTGTTCCCCTCCCTAAAATCTCCCCCATCTTGGCCGTCACAGTTGAAATTTCTGGCTGGGTTTGGCCCCACAGGCATCACGACAGTTGGAAACCGAACGCTCCCATCTCTCCAGTGACTACTCTGAGGAAGAAGTCACAGGTAGGGTGAGAACCCAGCAGGTCTTCCCGCAGGCACACCTGCAGCACACAGACCTGAAGCAGCAGCACAAGTAAAACCGGCAGCCGGAATCCAGCTTCCAGCAGGGAGGTAGAATCAGACTGAAGCAAAGCCAGGACTCTGGTTCTTGGCAACATGAGTGAAACTCCACACTAAGAGAGAAGGGCGTCCGTACTGCCAGCCCCTTAGCACGCCCCTCAGATGGGTGGTGAGTGAGGGGAGAGCTGAGCTCCGCACGCTACCCCTGGTCACAGGCAGGTTGGCTAATGACCCCCAATAAAACTCTTACTCCATCCCCCCGTCTGGAGGTCATGTGACAGCTGAGCGTACCAAGTCAATCCCTCTAAAAGAATTTGTGCAGGTCCATGAGCGTGCTGCACTGGGCCAAGAGCAGGGGCAGATAAATGCCAAACCTTGGGGCTCTCCGCTGAGGGCTTGTGGTTCGGCTGAGGAACTGAGGGTCCCAGGGGCAGCTGGCAGCAGGGTACATCTGGAGTCAAAAAGAGGACCCTGCAGGGAAGGCTACTAGAGGCCCCAGAGGTCTAGAGGTCAGGGGAAGGCCAGCCAGCCTGATAGGAGAAGGGGTTGTGTTCCACGCTGGAGTGTGGGGGAAGTTTGGGCAGGTGGATGAGAAGGAAGGGGGCATCTAGGGGAAAAGGGAGACTGTGAGGACAGCCTGGGAGGCCCTGCGGGCAGCCCACGTGGCCTGCACTCTTGGCCCCAGAGTGGGGTCTGTGTAAGGGAGGCAGAGAGAAGAGAATGTGACAGGGAGGCGGGAGGCCGGATTTCAGAGAGGTCTGAACCCCACACAGAGAAGTCTGGGCTTTATCCAGTAAGCGGTAGGGAGCAGTTGGAGACCTGTGAACAGCAGATTAGCATAATTAAAGGAGAATCTTAAACACTTGGGCTTTCTGTGGGGACCCCTTGTAAGCTAGGGGTGATGAGAAATGTCCGGCAGCTTTGACAATGGCCCAGGCTGCCAGTGGCCAGGGCTGGACCATGGTGTTGGCCACGGGAGGGGAAGAAAGCTACCCGGAAGATACCAGGAAGCAAACATCTAAGGGGCTCGGGGAAGGATTCGGTAAGAGGGCTTAAGGATGAGTCCGGCAATCCACAGCTTGGTGGCCATGAGGTCAGGGTGACATTGTCAACGGTAAAGAAACAGGTTGGAGCTGAGGAGGCAAGAAGTGATGGGTTCAGACTGGCACAGGAAGGGCAGTTCTGTGAGAACTTGAAAGGGCCCAAAGATCCCGAAGGCAGGCGGCCACGAGGAACAGGAGTCTGCAGCTGATGCTTTGTAATTCCACTAAAGGGAATGAAGACGCAGCTGAAGTTCTAGCCCGCGCCACGGAGACAGCTGTCTGTCCGAACCGCCAGTTAGTATGGGTTCCCCACACCCCTACCGCCTCTTCCGCTCTTGATTCTCCCCTCCCAGTTTATCAGACCCCAGAATGAGATCAGCCACAGAGAACAGGAAGAGGGACACTGAGAAGCCCAGATTTGTCATCCTTGCTTCTGCAAGCGCGGTCGGACTCAGTGATTCTCCCACTGAAGCACATGCTCACAGCTCAGCCCTTAAGTATTGAGTCATTTCTTTCCCCTTCCCCTCCCTCGTCCCTCGTCCCCTCCTATCAGCTCTTCCACCTCCTCCTCCACCCCACCCCATCCCAACCCCTGCCAACAGCCTGGCACGCATTTTCTCCATCAGATTACTGCGCGACTCTCCACATTTCCTCTTCCCTCCAAGCCTGCCTCCTACCTCTTTAGAAACGCTGGGAGTCCGGGAGGTGAGCCACAGATGCACAGGGACAGAGGACCACAGATGTCAACAAAGACAGGCAGCTAGTTGTGAAAGGAGCATTGAAGGCAGGTCAGGAGTCTTGGATTTTCAGAGTCAGGCAAGGGAATCAGATAGAGATCCTTAGAGACAAGGGGTCTCATGATCTCCCCAGCTTTGCTGACGTCGACACAAGTGTTCTCACTGCACAGATACAGATGGCCGATAAGCAGTTCCCTTTCAGAGAGGTAACCCCAAGTGCATGCTGGCAGCTGTAGTTACTCTGAATGACAGTGGGAGGGAAGGAAACAATGAGTGCAAAAAAAAAAAAAAAAAAAAGGCTAATGCTTAAGGTGGAATGGACGTGAGCAGTGTGAAATGCACACCTCCTCCAGTTCCTGGAAGACAAAGATGAGTCAAACAGAAGCTTCATTTCAGAGGCGTTCCTCCTCCGCTTGACACACACATTCCCAGACACAGAATCATCCGTCCCCGTGTCACCCAGCATCTGCAGCTACCAGCCACCGCCTCCTTGTAAGTTAAGCTGGAGAGTCAGATCTGCTTCTGCTGGGGAGCTGAGAGCAAACTGGGCCCTGCAGGGATGCTTCCAGGGACAGGAGGGCAGGAGGGTGTGGTGGAAAAGGCGAGAAGGTCAGGATTAAGCTGCAGTTATTTCTGGTTTCCTAGACAACCCCGTCTACATCAGGTAGAAATCTGAAGTCCATCTCAAAGAATGGCACAGGCCCTGGGAATGGGACCAGAGAGGAAAGGCAAGCAGTCGGTGCCGTGTGCCAGTTCAGGGAAGGGGGACAGCAGGGGATACAAAAGGCTTCTTCGTGGGATGTGAAATCCCATCAGATTCTTCACTTTCCATAATCTTGCATTTGTGGCCAAAAGAATGACTCTAATTCTGGTTCACTGGATGGGGATGTGGGCTCTACAGGTGCATGAATTCGTCAAAACTGATCTGGGCATTTCCCTGTATATAAATTAGACCCAAATTCTGGCTCTACCAAGCCACTGACTGTGCGATTTTGGACGCGTCACCGGACATTCTGTGGTCCAGGGTTCCCTGCCTGCTAAACTGAAACTAAAATTTACAATCATAAGAGCTGGCTGGGGCTGGAAATGGGCCATACATGCAGGTGAAGAAGGGCCATGATCAAAGCAAAGAATTTCTGAATAGGATTAGCTGCCTGCAAAAAATTCCCCCCAAATCATCCATCCGGGAACAAAAAAAAAAAAAAAAAAAAAAAACTGGGGAGAGAAGTGAAGATGCCTTTCTCTACATCAGAGTGGCCATCAGCTGTTTGCTTTGTGTACTTCGGGCCCTGCAGGGCCTCCAAGCTCTTCTGCTGGAGATCTCCCAGTGGCCTCAAGATCGGGTCATGCAGACTTCTTCCCTTCTTTCCAAACTCCCTTTGCATCTTTGGCACCCTGGTCAGGTAGCAGGAGCAGGACTCTTCATGGAAGGGAGGGTACAGGGAGAAAGGGTTCACACAGAGGGCACACCATGTGCAGAGAGAGCTGGATGGCCGCAACGACTCCGAGGCTATGAGAGCCAGCCAGGCATCACCCCCAGTCCATCTCTTACAGATAGGAAAGTAAAAATCCAGAAAAGCGGTGGAAATTCTCACCATTCCTTAAGCCCCTTCCCAGCCCCCTAAAGAACAACAAAGTGGCCCGTGGCTATCTTTAGGCTGGTCCTCTCACATGGAAGCAAGCGTGCCTGTTTGTTCCCCAAACAGGTCTCTGGTTGGGTGACTTTTAGACAGGCACTACCCTAAACAGGCATGGAAGCGTATCTGGTGAATGGTCTGGCTCACCTGCCTCTCCTCCCAGAGCGGCTCTGGGACATGGGGAGGACCTCTGGATATGCAAACTGCAACTGCAGGGGCACCTGGGTGGCTCTGTGGGTTGAAGCCTCTGCCTTAGGCTCAGGTCATGATCCCAGGGTCCTGGGATCGAGACCCGCATCGGGCTCTCTGCTCAGCAGGGAACCTGCTTCCCTTCCTCTCTCTCTGCCTGTCTCTCTGCTTACTTGTGATCTCTGTCTGTCAAGTAATAAATAAAAAAAAGAAAAAAGAAGAATAGAGTGACTACAGCTCCTAGGATAAGAAGGAATTCACAGAAGATGCCTTGATGGCAGCTAAACAGTGACACAGTAGAGGGGTGGCATGCCCAGGGAAAAACTCCGGGTAAGGAAGACCATCAAAAGAGCATCAGATCCAGATTGCAAATTGCTTTAGCAGCTAACACAGGCAGAAAGATGGAGTGACTTGCTCTAATCCAAGAGGTTTATGCTTCAGCCTTGGCTGCCCCGGACTCTCACCCTTGACCCAGCCTATTCATCAGTATTTTGATAAGCAGATTCCCTTCACAGAGCTACTTAATCTGGGTTTCCAGAGAAGTCTCCCAGCGATGAATGAGTGTTTCCTGCCAGTTTCAGAGGCTGGGCGGATCAAGTGCAAAGCGTGAAGGGACTTGTCATGAGGTGTACAAACTTCCCCATCATTGGACTTGACCCCACTAGGGGTTAACTCAGGCATCTTTTCAATTTTGACACTTGGATCTATTTTTTTCTAAATCCACTTTCTCCAGGAAATTTAAAGCCCTTGCTTATATCCTCCTTGATGCCAGGTTTTAGTCAGAGCCCGAACAGCATCTGGGGCTAAACAGAGATTAGGGGTGGGGGCAGGGGGGTCAGTAGGAGTGACAGGCACAGGCAGGAGACCTGCCTCTACGAAGGGGCACCACCAGCAAGCCGGCCTTGTGTGCAGCCCTCTGGCTACATGCCATCTGCCTATAAGCCCTTAGGTGGTGGTGGTGGGAGGGGGAGCTAGGGCTGGGACCCCAAATCTTGAGGCCCCCAGAGGCACAACTCGCCATCCGGCCTATGCCCTCAGAGGATGCTCTAAGAGTTGCCACATCCCTAATGGCAGGGACGAGCTCTGGTCTCCACCTTGTCATCTCTTCCAACTGTCATTAAAGAAGGGCAGCTCTGCGGGCTGTGTCTCCTGTTAGAAATGAGCTGGGGAGGGGCACCTGGGTGGCTCAGTGGGTTAAAGCCTCTGCCTTCAGCTCAGGTCATGATCCCAGGGTCCTGGGATCGAGCCCCGCATCGGGCTCTCTGCTCGTCAGGGAGCCTGCTTCCCCTCCTCTCTCTCTGCCTGCCTCTCTGCCTACTTGTGATCTCTGTCTGTCAAATAAATAAATAAAATCCTAAAAAAAAATAATAATAATAATTTTTAAAAAAAGAAAGAAATGACCTGGGGAAACTGTCTGCATTATACTCTGGAGAGATGGGAATTGCCTTCAAGCAACGAAAGACGTGACCAGGGAACTTTGATTTGAATTCAGTTTATAAATTATGTGTTACAAATAAAACTGGGTTTAATTAGTTTGTGGGACCCTTATATTTGCTGTAAGAAAAAGTGACAAAAACTGAAATTTACAGGTGTGGAAGGAAGAAGGAGGCTGAGCAGGGGCAGCGTCAACCATGACTAGCACCCAAGTTAACACCATTTGTCTCTTACAGGTAGTTCAGGATTGGAGAAAAACAAAACAAAACAGAAAAACAAAAGACGAAATGAAAAACAAGCTAAAAATGGAAAAACATAACACAGAGCTTTGAGTTCACAAACAGGCCCAAAGGAGTTGACAAGTCAACTGACAAGGGTTTTAGGATGGAAAAGAATGCCAAAATGTGAGCCCCTGTGTGCCTTCCCTCCCTTACTGGTGTCCCAGCCCCGCTGCCTGGGAAGAAAGATGGCTAACTCCCCAGCCCAGGTGAAGTTCACTGCTGGAGACTGATCCAGGCCAACATTCTGGGACCCTTCAGTCCCCCTTGACACAGGCAGTTCTTGAAGTATGGGGGGGCAGATGGGGCCTGTGGGCTGAGAGGCCTGTGGGGAAGGACATGTCTGCAGGGCGTGGGCCAGGCCCCAATCCCCCTGCCCAGGCCACTGCTCCCAGAGCCGGGGTCTTCACTTAGCCCCAGAGATGGGGACGTGGTGGAAACCATCCATGCCACCACATCGGCACAACTAGGAACCTAGGCCCTCTCTCCCTTAGTCAGAGCTGGAAGCCAGAAAGGTCAGGCCGACCCGCAGCTCAGAGGCAACCCCAGGCTGGCCACTGCCCGGCCTGCCTCCTGGCCTCTGTCGTTAGCACCGCTTGCTGTCCATGGCAGACTACTTGCCAAGGACCCACAGTGAACTTGGCTGCTCCCTGTGGGATTTGCTGCGTCTGGACCTAGAACCGGCTTGGCCTGCCAGGCGCAGAAGGTCAACTATGTTTGACAAGGTGACCCCTACCCGCTACCTCTTTCTTTTCTCCCTCCTCCCTGGCTACCTGCCCTTCTCCAAATCAGTCTTGTCTTGGATCAGTTTCTCCCTGACCTTGGCTGATCTCTGGCATACTGGGTGTTTTTCCAAGGAGCACAGCTGGCCCATCAGGCGCTCAGAAGTATGAGGCTGGTCGTTCCCCCAAAGCACACCTCCCCGTACCATCGGCAGTGTCAGAGCACAGTCCCTGTGGGGCTCACAGCCGTTCACAGGTCACCCGAAGAGCCAGACAAGACTCTCAATGTCCCAACTCACTATACACGTCCTGCCTTAAACCCAGACTCTGTCTCAGGGGTGCTCAATGCCAAGATACCCGTAACAGAAAGGGCAACCCTCAGAGTACGTCAGACACATCAGGCAAAACTGTCATCTTTAAAGTCCATAAAATCTAAGACTCTGTCATCCCCCAGAATCTTCACTGCCACCACGATGGGGAGCCAGGGCAGACTCTTCTGATCACTCAGACTTTAACTGGCTGTGGAGGACCTTCCCTCCTAGAAAGGAGTACTGGGCAGGGACTGACTACAGGGAGTGTGCTGGTCTGCGTTCCAGGACCAGGGGTCCACCCGAGCACCATCTTCCAGGGGGTGGTGCAAAGTGGGGTAGATGGGGCAACCTTGTCTCAGTCTTAGTGTCTCTAAGCCATTCTCTGCCTATGGTGAGCCTTCTCTATTAAGGGCCAGATAAGAAATAGTTTAGGCTTTGGAGGGTCACATATGCCTCAGTTGTATATTCAATTTTTCTTTGACTTTTTTTTTTTTTTTAACAAACATATTTGGAAACATAAGAACCATTCTTAACTTGAGGGCCTCTCGATAAAATCAGGTGGCAGGCAGATCTGGCTCCCACGCTGGTCACAGTTTCAGACCCCTGGCATAAAGAAAGAAACTGCAACATTTCTTAGTGGCCCCCACCAAGCAGGCCCTTGCCACCTTCCTTCCCTGCCCTGACTCCAGCTGGCCCATGGACTGCCCCTGACATGTTCCAGCTGCACTTGGCCCAAGTCAGGCCCCTGCTCAGGCCCCAGGATGATCTGTCTACACCATGCATTTCACTTCATTCAGCATGTTGGGGGCACATGGGAGCCTTTCTGTCTTCCTTGCGCTCAACCTGGGATGCCCAAGGTGCAGATGGCCCCCCCCTGCACTATGAGGTCCCTTCGGACCGCACTCATGAGCCAAACCCAACCACCTCCCTGCCACGGCGGTACAAATTGCTGAATGGCCTAACTTGGGTTCTTCTTATTCCATTACCTTTCCATACAGGGCAGGCAGACCAAGGGCATGGCAAACCCCATCAGTTCCATCCTGAAGCACAGCCAGGACCCAGGACCCACCCCTCCATTGCTGTCCCCCAGGCCACGCTTCTCTGTGGACGACTGTCACAGCCTCTCCTCAAGGCTCCCTGCCTCCTGTCTCCCTCTCCTGTGCTCAAAAGCCCCAGAGGCTTCCCAGCCCATGCCAAGTAAAAGCCGATGTCTCTAAACAGTAAAACAAATCCAGCCTCAAGATCCTTCCACTGGCCCACTAAAAAGTCCCCTCGGTCTGCCCAGGCCACATACCAGGCCTCACCTCCCGCCGCTCTGTCCTGCTAAAGCTAACTCCAGCCACACTGGCGTCCTTCCCTCCTTCCTTACCCAGCTCTCTTTGTCTTCTTAGCCCCGATCACCAATAGTTTATGTAATTTTTCACAGGTTTTTTTTTTTTTTTTTGTCTTGGTTTTTGTTTTTCTCACTAGAATATGAACTGCATCAGATAGAGGTTCAATTTCTTCAATGTTCAGCACAGAGTACGTGTCCAGCAAATGCACGGATATCTAGAATGCACAGGGACAGGGTCCCCCGCTGACGGGTGAGAGATGGCAGCATGGTGGGGACAGGGTATCCATCGGCACTGTGATACCTTTACGCAAATAAACATCTTGCTCTTAAGCCCCCTCGGGCGGCCAGAGGGACTAACAAACAATGAAAACAGATACAGCCCTGGAGCCTACAGTCTCCAGTTGTTTATATTCGATCCTAAAGCAACCTCAGATTTCAGCCAAACTAACCAATTATCTACGGGAAAAAACAACAAGCGATCGCTCTAAGGCTTGGAGCATTCCTGCTCATGGCCCTTTGGTGCTCACCACACCACCCCGAAGCAGCAGAAGAAGGAAAGGGAAAGCATGGTCTTTGGCAGCAGGTCTGGGTTTCAAATCCTAGTGCTACCTCGACAAGCAGACTGATTCTGGGCATGGTACCAAGGGCTCTAAGCCTTGCCTTCCTCATCTGCTAAATGGACATTCTAATACATATAAGATTGATGAAAGGTTGATATAAATACTTTTTAAAAATCAGACAGCTCTCAGCACAATGTCTCAATAAACACCAATATCTCCCCTTTTGTAAGTGAGGAAACAAAAATTCAGGATGTCAGATGACTTGCCTGAGGTCAGAGTGCTGGTTCTGCAGCAAGGCTGGGGCTCAAGCCAACCGTGTCCATCTTTCCTAACATCCAGCTCCCATCTGTTTACATTCCACACGCTCCACGCTGCTTGTGTCAGTCGGATAAAAGCAAGAGTTGGTTCTCCATCACCCCGGTTTGTGGAAGACTGTGGAACAGAGACTTCTGGCTTCACTCCCTGACACCACACGGCAGGGGTCACATTTTATTATTGAGAAATCTGACAGTCACAAGTAAGGGTTCAAAAAGCTAAAAGAATTCAACTGCCCAGTTGCTAACTGTCCCTAGGATATGCACATGGAAGAGGACGGCTTCCCTTTCACCAACAGATGGATAGACACCACACTCAGTATAAGCAGGGTGCACTAGGGACCCCCCACACCAGCACCTCCCAGGCAAACAGCAGAACCCTACCCAGCCACCCCCGAGATCCAATGCCAAAGCACAAAAGCCACAGTCAACCAGAAAGCTTCCACAGAAGGGATCAGTCTTTCCAGGCACAAGTAATATTCTTTATGGAGCCCATGGATTCAGTAATCCTATCTATAAAGTAACTTTTTTGTACGATCGAAGTGCTTTCTATAGCTTTCACCATGAAGTTGAAAATGTGTTCCTTCTGGAGAAAAAAAAAATAGACTTCAGACATCATAAAAATGTAAATTATTAAGGAGCAAACCTTTTAGGTGACACATTTGGAGGACAAACAATGAGGAGACAGCCCAAACAATGTCTAAGCGGACTGGGAAAGAAACAGAACGCAAATGTGTGTGGCTCCAAGACGAGAAAGCTTTTCTCAGGATGTGAGTCCTGAGTCAAGGACCTGAGGTCGCTGATGGCGCAAAGTCAGGGCCCCTGTTACCCTGAGGTGCAGGGGTGCTGCAGTCCTGACAATCAGTGGCCATCCCACCACCCCCACCTGGGTGACCCTGCTTTCACCTCGGACCTCAGCCAAAATGTCCCTTCTTCAAAGAATGACTGGCGGGACTGACTTCCTCCTTCTTTCCTTCCTTCCTTCCTTCCTCTCTCTCCCCCTCCCTTCCTTGACTCATTCACTCAACAATGATTAGTGAGCTCCCACAATGGGCCAAAGTCTCCTTATTACTGTCTATTTTCACTTTATAACTAAATATTTACATGTACAATACTCTGAGTTACTTTCCATCTCCATCGTGAGTTCCCTAAACACAGAGATCACATCTGATTCATGCGTTATTTCATCGCCAGCACCTGACACAGTCCCCGGAACACAGTAGGTATTCTGTAAGTATCTGCTGAACAATGCGTCAGCCAAAGCATTCAAAAGCTCCACTCCTATTCCAAAATTCCAAAATGTACTCTGTCTACCCCACACAGCTATAATTGATGTCACAACCAACAGGACTTCTAAATTTAATAAAGGAGACAGATTAATTCATGTATAAATTTATTAATAATGGAAAACAATAAGACATCCAGCAAAAGGCCCACAGTTCCTTTCCCCAGGGGCGGAAATCAATGGTATAGATCAGAGGACAGGCCTGTGGCTGTTATCCTGGGGTCGCCAGAAGTGGTGGAGAGTACTAGTTAAGAGCTAGGTAGATGAAGACAGGCTGCCTGGCTCAGGGTCCTAAGCCCACCAAGAGTCAGGACTCGCTGTGCGACTCTGGGTGACATACTTAACCTCTCTGTCCTCCAGTTTTCAAATCAGCAAACTGGGAATGATAAGGATATTAAGTAGGGGAGGTGGGGGGATGGGGGAAATAGGTGATGGGGATTAAGGAGTGCACTTGTAATAAGCACCGGGTGTCGTATGGAAGTGTTGAATTGCTATCTTGTACACCTGAAAATAATATTACACTGTATGTTAACCAAGTGGAATTTAAATAAAAACTTTAAAAAAAGAATATTAACTTCAGATGATCACATTACTAATTAAATGAGTTAGTACATATGAGCTCCTCAGCACAGTGCCTTGCACCTGCTAAGGACTCACCAAATATGGATTTTACTTTCTGAAAGAAGGAGAACCCAGCTAGGCCCAAACCAAGAAGCTGGATGTGCTTTCACGAAGTTCACAAACCACCCAGACCGAATCTCCAAGGTTTCCTATAACTCAAAGGCAGGTAGATGATTCGCCCACGTCAACCGTCCAGCCTCGGGTGCCGTACATGCGTGCCAGCACCGCCGTAACCAAATACCACAGACCGGGGGGCTTTAACAACACACACTGACTTTCTCCCTTGGTCCTGGAAGCAGGCAGTCTGGAATCGAGGTGCGGGCGCGTGTGCTTTCTCCTAAGACTCTCTCCTTGGCTTGCAGATAGCCACCTCTCACCATGTCTGTCCTCACGCAGCCCTTCCCCTGAGCAGGCATCCCTCCTGTCGCTTCCCTTTCTCACGGAGACGCCAGCCCTCTGGGACCTCACTGGACGCCGGCTACACCTTTCAAGGCCCTATCTCTATATACAGCCGCACTGGAGGAGGGCACCGACATACGCACTGGGAGTGGAGCAGGGACAGGGATGTCTGCCCATGGAGCGGGGACAGTCACCTTGCCCATTTGAAATGAAGAGCTGGACCAGAGGACCCCGTGAGGCTTCCCCAGGACTGAGTCTAAGATCAGATTTCTCACATCCCACAGTGCCCGGCGCGGTGACAGGCACGCACTGAACGCTTAGAAAATGCTCACTGGATGCCTCTCTAACAGATACTATTTAAGGCTGAGCTAATGGTGTACGTTCCAAAGTCCATACATCTTACTGTCCAGTCTATGTCCCGAGCCCCAGGAGAACAGATTGCAAAAGTGAGGACGGGCCGCCTGCTGACACTGAAATTAACTGTAACGATTATCTCCGAGACCTTCTCACATTAAGTGGACAATGAAAAAGTGGACGCAGAATCCTCCCGATAATGAATCAGAGGATGAACACGCTTCCATGGAGGCCAGGGTCAGGCTGATCTGCTGAAATACCCAGAGGGCGGAATGATCTCACTATCTCTGTGAAACATTGTTCCAGAATCTGGGCTGCATTTGACAGTGAAATCAATAAAATCACGGTCTTAGCAACAATTTCACAGAGAGCCTTCACGGAGTCCACGAGTAGAACCCCCTGTCACAGACAAAGCGACTGCTTCGAGAAGCTCGGAATCCTCCACAGCTAGGAAGGGGAAAACTCTGGCAAATTGAGGAGATCAGACTGTCAACAAGCAACTCCCTCAATACTAACTTTTTAAGGAAAACTTTTATATTACATTTATTACATTCTTTCATAAAAACCAGTTTTCCTGGGGTATCACATATATATACTAACACCCACACATTTCAGATCGATGTATATACCCACATAACCATTACCCCCAAAGCAAGATATTGAAATTTCCATAACATCAGACCATTCCCTGAAACTCCTTCCTGGTGAACCGCTGGTCCCACCTCCCTCAACCCCATCACAGGGCAATGGAGGAGTTCTGACTACTCTAGGGTTTTTTATAAGCATACAATATATACTCTTTTATAACTGGCTTCAGCGTAACACCTAGAACATTCACACCCACCACGGCCGGTATCAGCAGTGTGTTCCTTTTTAGTACTGAGTTGGGCTCCAGAATACGAGCAGACTGCAAGTTGTTGACCCATGCCCCAGTCAAAGGGTGTTTGGGTTTGCATTAATTCCAATTTGGGACTGTTACAAATTAAGCTGTTAGGAATATCCACTTATCAGTCTTCTACCCACGTAAATGTTTGTTTCTCTTGGTAAATATTGAGGAGTAAATCTGCTGGGACATGTGCATATATGTTTAACTTTGTAAGAAAATGCCAAACTCATCTTACTAGAAACCACCAATAGACTCACTCTTGAAGTGTTTAGTAGACAGATTTTTAAAATAAGAGAGGAAACCAAAGTTGGGAGGGCGGCAAGGGCATCCGGAAACCTGTTGGGGTTGCTTTGCTGAAGGAACCAGCAGGCGCTCCCTGGCCCAGGGTCCTGTCAGGACAGCTCCTGCTGGCTACTTACCCTATGCCCACTTCACCCCAGGAAAAGTCACCTTTGTCCCACCTCAGAGGCCATATGTCCCCCAACCACCCCCCACCCCCCGCCAGTGGCCCTCTGCTCCCTCTGTCTTCAGGGGCAGTTCTGACAGGCCCATCACCCGCAGACTTCTCCAGGAGAGTCTGGACTTGGAGGGGCTGTCAGATCCAGGGGACACATTCCCAGCTGCCTAGGAACTCCGGTTACCAGGCTCCAGTGTTGTGGGAGCATCGGGCCACAGAGCCCCTCACTAGGTGTAAGGCCTAAGGAGGGGGCATCTCTGTCTTTCCCCCTCAAGAGGTTCTAGGCCAAGCTCATTGTGGGGACTCCAGCGCACCCCTCTGCCTGTCAGGAACAAGGGCAGGCCATGTGTTAGCCAGCCCTGCCCAGAACCCAGCACCTCTCTTCAGAACACGGGTATCTTCACATCCTGTCCTCAGCCAGGCCAGGAAACATCTTCTGAGGTGTCGTGTTACAGAAATAATAACAGAATGACAAAAACCTGTATGTTGACAACCCCCCCCCCCACCTACATTATTTCAGGGTTGTTCATTCTTTTATTCAAGGCGACTTCCCGAGACACCAAACTGAAATTTTATAAATTTTGAGTTTCTGCATTCTCACAGACATATTTTTCACATGGGCCTTATCTCATTTTCTGAAAGGTAATAAGCTCCCCTTAAAATCCTTCCAGAACTCCCATCACCCTCAGAAAGGAAGGAGGGAGAAGGAGAGGACAAAGTGCAGAAGGGGGATTGTGATTTCTTAAAAGCAGGGAATCTCAGGACTTGGAAGCCTTAACGGAAGTTTGGGAGTCAGAAACTGAGCGACGAGAGATCCGACAATAAGATCCATGGGAAACAAGGAATCCCTGGAACATGGGGAAGCCCCCCAGACCTTCTGGCCCCAAGCCTCTGATAGGCCTCACTCTGGGGTCAGGAACATCCTTCCCCTCCCGCCCCTGCCCCCTCTACTCCTGCCCCCGACTCTGCCCCAGACAGTGGTCATGATAGGACCCCAGCGTCGCCGGCCTGAGCTTGTGATGACTTGGGGTATGGCAGACTTTCCTTGGCTTCACTGAAACCACCCTTTCTTTCCTTAAGCAGTGATCGAGAATATCGTTAATAGGCCTTAAATTTCCCTTATCACAGATAGGAGCAGATCACAGAAGCCCATTTGCATTTTTTTTTCTTACTCACTGGGTTTTTTAAGGGGAGCCAAGAGAGGGAAGATGGAACACATTTACTCGCTGGGATTTTACTTGGGATGTTCATCTGAAAGGCAGAATAAAAGCCTGAAAATTGCCCACTGATTCCCTTGCACTTAGAGGATTCTGCCGGTTTGGGGCTTGGCCGGCTAGAACACCCATCTGTAAAGAGAGGAATGTTCCTCTCCCTCCCCGGGTGGACCCAGCTGTGGGGCCTCTGTCTCCCGGGGCCATGACCACACACGCAGCAATGCACACACACTCTCGCTCCTTCCAAGGGCCAGCTGAGCGCCCCCCCCCCCATCGCTGCCCACCATGGCCTTTCTGGCTTAGCGTGCGGGCAGGAGTGAGGAGGACAGGATTCTAGAAGACTCAGAGACAGCCCTCCAGAGGATCCTCCAGGAAAACAGCTTCAAGGAATTGCAGAGGCCATTCGGTCCCACAGCTGATTTCACAGACACAAACTCCGAGCCCCAAGGGATTCAGTCAGTGGATCCCAAATGTGGGTCCGCGGAGACAGGAAACTCCTGACTCCTCTCCCAGCCACCTTTTCCTCTCCCCGCCTTTCCCCCTCCACCAGGCTGCTCACACCCAGATCTGGGGATCGTCGTGGTGCGGCCGACTGTGCCCTGTGTCCCGCCACATCTGCCCCCCACCCTCTTTACTCTGCTCTCTTTGCAGGGGCTGACCGAGAAGGACCCCAACAATGGGCACCCTTGTGTGCTGGCTCCCAGCCAACAGGGCAGCAGGCACCAGATCACAAGAGCGAGGAGGGAAGTGGAGAGGTCAGTGAATTCATGCCCCAGCTCCCTGCCTGCAGGGGAGAGAGAGAGCCCGAATACCAGCCTGGCTTGACCCTCACTGAAGGTTCCTGCTCGCTTCATGGGTTTCAGGAACACCCCCCTCTTCTCAGCCCTTCAGGCCTCCAGCAGCAGCCCCACCCCCAAGGGTCCCTCCAGAGTTGTCCTAACAGGCCATGGCTCTTTCCTGTTCTGCCCACGATGGGGTAAGCACTCACTCGAGCCACCACCGCGACTCCAAGTCTCTGTGTCCCCACATCCTTCCCACAGCCTCTCTGGCCTCGACAGGGGCAAAAGCATCCTGACCGGGCCCTGGCTCCTCATTGGGACACTGAGTTTTTTTAAGGCATTGAAGGGTGTTGAATTTTTTAAGTTCTTTATATATTTTGGAAACTCACCCTTTATCAGCCATGTCATCTGCAAGTATCTTCTCCCATTCCCTAGGCTGCCTTTTGGTTTTGCTGATTGTTGCTTTCGCTGTGCAAAAGCTTTTAATTTTGATGAAATCCCAATAGTTCATTTTTGCTTTTGTTCCCTTTGCTGCAGGAGACAGATCTAGAAAGAAGTTGCTACTACCGTCAATGTCAAGAAGTGACCACCGGTGTCTTCTTCTAGGATTTTTAGGGTTTCAGGTCTCACATTTAGGTCTTTAATCCATTTTGAATTTATAGCTATGTGTGGGGTAAAAAAGGGGTCCAACTTCATTGTTTTGCACATTGCTGTCTAGTTTTCCCACGTGTTGAATCACTCCATTATACACCTGAAACTAATATTACACCGTATATAAACTAACTGGAATTTAAATGAAAACTTGAAAAAAACACATAAGCTCCTAACTTGGCTCTTGAGAGGGCTCCAGACCCGGGCAGCTGTTTGTAACCTCCTCTCAGGCCCTGAGCTAGCGATGGCAGCCCCAGGGTCCCCTCTGCCGTCCTCCTGTGCCGCCCTCCCCCCTTCCCTGTCCTGGACTGACCTCACACGTGTTGGTCCCTTTGATCCCCCCTGCACACTGCTGTCTCCTCAGCCCCTGGGAGTGGCCTGCCTTAGCAGCACACCTGCTCCCTCCCATTTTTATTCTCTATCCCTGAGCCGCACTCATAGCCTTCGGGAACACTTAACAAATTTGTAATTATACAATTTTTTTGTTTACTTTTTTAAATCACTGTCTCCCCTGCTGGAATGCCGCCTGCACATAAGTAGCAACTCTGTCTACTTTGTAAACCCGTCCCTAACCATCGTAGGGACTCAAAGCACACCTGCCGAATGAGTGACTAGGTTTTTGTTCAGACCTAGTAGACAACTTCCTTTCTCAGGAAGGATTGTTCTTCAACCTGAAATTGTGTCCTCCTTCCTTTGTTGGAGGGGGTATTCAGATCCTCCTTTCTTTCACGAGATTGTGCTAAGAGTAAATGGTAGTTGTCAAAATTTTTGAACAGCCACCTTCGGGAGCTCTCAAAAATATTGTTGAAATGTTGAGACGATGACAGCTATCCCTTGATGAAGAAACATTCCAAGAGTCCCAGTGTGGAGCCCAGAAGAGGAGAATCGAGTAACAGAGCAGCAGTGGGCTCTGGCCGGACCGAGTTCAAGTCCCAGCTCTGCGACTTGGTAGCTGGAAAACTCTGAGCAAGTGACTCAACCCCAGTGCCTCCATTTCCTTGTCTACAAAATGAGGATAATCAGAGATTCTACCTCAGGGGATTTTAGGGAGAACTAAATGGATCAAGCCTTGTGAAGTTCTTAGAACGATGTCTGCCATGTGTCTAATGCTAAGCAAATGTCAGGGCTCTTACTACTGCTAGTCCTACCCAAACCCAGGTCTCCTAAATTCCCACCCAGGACCCATTCATTTTTAAATTAGAGATCTGCCAGGGCACCTGGGTGGCTCAGCTATTGGGCATCTGTCTTCAGCTCAGGTCGTGATCGCGGGGTTCTAGGATCAAGCCCCGCATCCGGCTCCCTGCTCAGAGGGGAGTCTGCTTCCCCCTTCTCCCATTCCCCCTACTTGTGTTCTTTCTCTCACTGTGTCTCTCTCTGTCAAATAAATAAATAAAATCTTTTATAAATAAATAAATACAAAATAAAATGGGATCTCCTGACATCATCTCCGTGTTACCCGGCCACCCCTGCATGTCAGGCTGAAATTCAACTTTCTGAAAACCATCCTCCTCCAGCCAGCCCCATTCTGTCATAATGAGGCACCACCCCTGCTAAAATGGACTCATTTTGAATAAAAATGTTTTGAAAATATGTTCTTTCCTACTTCTTAACCAGCTCTGATGACAGCGGGGTCATTATCAGGTAATGCTGCGGACCCGCCAAATTCTGCAGATCTAAGGCTCTGCCACCTGAGGCACTTAACACCCCAACCCCACCTTTGTTTTCTTCATCCGCAAAATGGGATGGTCTGATGCACAAAGGGGTTGATTTGGTCCTAATGAGCCAAGTGCACACACAGAACTAGTTCCTGAAGCTTTTCTTTCTTTCCCGGTTAATAATATTATAATTCACTCAGGAGTCTGCCCTCACTTAGGTTTCCACGCAGAATTTCCCCTTCCTCAAGCCTGCCAAACACCCAAGCCCCTGACCTGAAGAGGGTGGGGGTTAAAGCCTCAGGCACTCTGTGGGAGGGAACGCCTTCCTGGGGGCAGTCAGGGGACCCAAGGGCAGGTCACCCTTTAGGCTGCTCCTGAAGCAGGATGGGCTTCTGAAGTTGGGATATTTCTGTGGGGCCTTGGACAAAGACACCATTCATCTTCACAGCAGTTCACACCCTGCTTCAAGCCATTTTAACTGAACCCTCTTTTCCTCCAACAGAAGGCTGTCTGAAGATGAAAAGTTGTATTTGTGGGAGAATTCTAGCATTTTTGTTTTGTTTTATTTTGTTTTTAAAGATTTTATTTATTTGACAGACAGATCACAAGTAGGTAGAGAAGCAGGCAGAGAGAGAGGAGGAAGCAGGCTCCCTGCCGAGCAGAGATCCAGATGTGGGGTTCCATCCCAAAACCCTGGGATCATGACCTGAGCCAAAGGCAGAGGCTTTAACCCACTAAGCCACCTAGGTGCCCCGAATTCTAGCGTTTTATTTGCAAAGCCGATTCCACCAAATTTTGCGCTCTATCCCAAGCACATGTGGCCGTTCTGAGGCTAGACCCATTCTCCCCACACCAGCAATATCATACATCCTCATACACCATCCCCCCTCCACGTGACAGGGGATGCATATTAAATAGCAGTATTAAGTAGATGTTAATAAGGCTAAGAATAAAAGATGGTGACATGTTCGAAGAAATTCCTTTTATCTTTCTGATGTTGTTCATTCTCTAGAACCTAGAAACCCAATCAATGCATTTTCTGACCACAGAGTCAAGAAAATTATCTGATGCCTAAACTAGTCCTGGAGTATATTTACAAATAAATAGTCCCTGCTATAGAGGAAGGATGGAGGCATATCTTAAACACAGGAAACAAAATTGGATTTGGAAATATTCTTGCATTTGGGATTTAAAGAACTATACATACATATATGATTTTACAATTCCCACAAAGCCTAATTTCATTTGTAAAATGCACTGGGGAATCCTAGCAAGTTTCTGTGGACCATCCAGCTAAGAGTGTTTTTAATTAATGGCACATCTAACAGTCCACAAATATGAACTATGCACCATGAGTCGGCCGGTACAGTGAAGGACTTGGGTCTCTGCATCCTACAGCAGACAATTTGTAAAACTTCCTCTAAGACACAGGTAGACGATGACCCCACCTACCGATTTTAAGGACGTTCTATTCTGCAGGGGTTCGTCTTCAATCTCTCCAAAAAGTATGTCAGGGTCCTGCTGTGTTTCAATGGAACCAAACCCCTAAGGCTCAGAAAGAAATAATTTCACCGGAAAAAAGGGGAGAGAATATCTCTGAACAATGGCTTCATTAACATAATTTTCTGGATGTGTGATCTTTGGTCATCTTATTTTAGTTTACAACCACTTTCGCAAGCGATAAAATTTAAATTGATGTTGGGGAAAGGGTAGGAAAGGCCAACACCACTCCCCCCACCACACACACACACACACACTCACCACAGGATCCAAATTCACCAAACAGAGGCAAAAGCAAAACTGGGCTAAGCTGGATACAAAGACCCCCTCCTCCTCATCCTTCCTCCCTTCCTCCCTCTTTTCCTTCCTCCTTTCTTTCCACCTGCCTTCATCCTTACCCTCCCTTCCTATCCCATCAACAAAGCCAAGTGCCAGTAAGAACACCTCACCCTCACCTCGCCCCAAAGACCAAGGGCGTACTTTGTGAGAGAAAGCAAGGACGTGGCCCTCCTGAGCTTGGGAACGTCTCTAGCAGCACCTGCCCAATTTTAAAATTTTACTTCCGAGGTGGCCCCAGATCTATAATCGATGCATAACACGGGCACCTAAGCATTACTTGAGCCCGTCCTGGAAATCCAGAGATGCAGAAGCCCCAGCCCCTCTCTCTGCCCTCAAGTCCTCAAGAAAAGGGCAGCCCAGTAGGAGAGAAAGCGTTCCCGGGATCGTGTGGGAATGGAGCTGGCCCTGGTGACCTGTGCCATGTGTCTGGAGTCATCCGCAGGAGGTCTCCCTTCTAGCACAGTTACCCCTATGTGAAGGGCTGTGTCTCCTAAGAGAACAGGATATGTGACTGGCCACAGGAATCCTGGCCATCCCTTTGGATCACTGGGGAAGAGCTCAAGGAAGATACTCAAGTCCTTCAAGGCTTGGTTTCCCCTCCGTGCATCTCACACACAGATGCCAACTTCCCACTGCGTGTGTCACCTTGGGCTGCTGGCTTCACACTACCTTCTCCTCCCCTCTTCCTGAAAATACCATGGGCTTCTTTTTCTTTTTTTCTTAACGATTTTATCTATTTATTTGACAGAAAAAGAGATCACAAGTAGGCAGAGAGGCAGGCAGAGAGAGAGTGGGAAGCCGGCTCCCCACTGAGCAGAGAGCCCGATACGGCGCTCGATCCCAAGACCCTGAGATGATGACCTGAGCTAAAGGCAGAGGCTTAACCGACAGAGCCACCCAGGCACCCCTACCATGGGCTTCTTAACTGAAGTAAAACAAAACCCATTTGGCTTTGCTATGTTCTGGAGCACTCCAGAGCACGTCCAAGTCTCAGGATCACGGCAACTCAGGCGAACTTCCCCTCATTCCTGGGACTCCGGAGCACAGCCCCCTGCTCAGTCTCCCCAGCCTGCCTCCACCTGTCCTGATTCTGGTTTCCGCCATCTGGAAAAGTACATTAGACCGACTTTACCTATTTCAGACCTGGGGGACTGCGCCATAAAACCCCTGCTTCTATTTCTTTTTCTACAGCTTGTATTTTAAGAACATCTGAACTTCTTATTCATTTTCCAGAAAAATTCGGGACCTTCGTGGCCCAAGCAAGCAGTTACTCAATCAAGGTAAAAGGCAAAGCAAACTCCAGTGATAAACTGTCATGTGGCCCTGATTTTGTGCCAGGTAGGGTTTCAAATGCTTTACATCAAACCCCACCAAAGCTCTACGAGGTAGGTATGATTATTACACCCATTTTACGGATAAGAATAGTGAGGCCCAGAGAGCCTAGTTAAACTTGCCTGGGGTCATTGCATGAATAAGTGGTAGGGCTGGGGTAGGACCTCAGTGCTCAGACTCAGTGGAGCTGCTCCCCAGGAAGGGAATGCTCTCAGCATGACCAGAGAGGCTCTTCCGTGCCCCCGTCCCCACAGCACTCACTCTGTGGACCCCCGGCAGGCCCTGCCCATAGCCCACGTGTGTATACACACTGACTGAGTCCATATTTACCTGTCACCTTCAGGAAGAGCAAGGCTTGCGGGGACGAGGAGAAGAGGGAGAGAGGAGACTTCTGCCCTTGAGAGATTCTATTTTAATTTCTAAAAAAAAAAAAAAAAAGAAAAAGAAAACAAGGAAGAGACCAAGCCCTGGATTTCAAGATCAGCTTTCAAGGTCTCCAGACATGAGGAAGTCATCTGAATGGGGAGGCATGACAGGAGTCTGACCTCTGCGCGGCCTTCCCACTCTCATGGCGCTGCTGCTCTCAGGCTTGATAGCCAACAGGAGCCCAAATCTTCCCCATCTTGGATCAGGTAGCAGCGCCAACAGGCTTCAGAGGGATGTGAGAGCAGATGTCACATTCTCTAGTCCTAACACAGTAGCATTAATCTTGTTTTATTCACAACCAAACTAAAGCATAAAGGGTCATTATTTCCAGAAGTTCTAACATAAAACACAAGAACCCACTTTGTTATCCTAGCCTAACTTCCTGGAAACACCGAATCACCACACCCCACGATTTCAGTTCCTCAAACTCAAGCCCCTTTGCAGGAAGGGGCCCCCCTGGCAGGGAGAGGCTGGTCCCTATGATGGCAACGCCGGAGCTGATGGAGAGGGCAATGGCAGCTCGTGCAACGTCTACTATGGGTCAGGGCCCCGGGCGGAACTGCAGGGAGAGGTGGGGTCCATCTCAACACCCACTTCAGTGAAGAGGAATCTAGTGAGAGAAGCCAAGTACCCGGGCCGAGGCATCCTGGTTGGGGTCACCGATATGAACCCGGCCAATCTGATTCCACAATTTCACATTCTTATCCAGTGCTTGACAGTCCCCTCCTACAAATCTCACAGAAAGTTCTGGAAACCGGCTGTGCTGATTACTCAGAATTTTTCTAGTAAATACATATGCAGTCATTTCCAAATCCTCACTTGAAAATTTTCCAAATGTTCACAATCCTCTTTCCCATCCTAGTAAGTACAGTAAGCTAAATCTAAATCGAATTTGATTTTTTTTAATACATTCAGAACTATCTCCTAGCTGTTTGCCATGACCATGAGGTCTGATCGTACAGTATTTCAGATATACATACAGGAATTGAAGATGATCATATTAATATACATGCCCAATGTGTGTGTGTCTGGATACCTATCATATATAAGATATATGTAATATATATAAGATAGATAATACATGTCCTTTCATAACTGATATATGATTTACATATTTTACATATTTTTATAATTTAGAATTTATATTATAAATATTTATATCTTTTACATTTATTTTTTGTAACTTATATCTTATTTTTTAATACACGACTTTCAGAACCCATCCTTGTTAGGGGTATTTAAAAATAAGTGGGGAATCTAAAAATAAGAGCCAAGAAAATTTATTATCTGTCTTTTCCTTGCAGAGCTTCAGTTAAATTATTTTGGTTGACAGGTAGACATTTTACTATAGGCACACTATACCAGTGATGGCCCACCCACGATGTATGTACAGAGATGTATAAGAGATGTGCTAAGAAACAGGAAGAAGTGCAAATGGAAACTTAAAAAGCAATAAAACCGAGCACAGACACTAAAATGACTAGTGCCCTAACCCTAAGGAAAGTCCAATTTCCCATAAGGGGCATTCAATATATTTTTACCTTGTGGCTCAATGTTTTTGCAGACACATTAAATCATAAAAATCCAAGAAACCCTATCTCCCCCCCAAACCACACAATATATTTTAAGGAATATGTCCCTTTTCTAAGAAACTGCTTGACTTGCAGGAAGTGGCAAAGTGGCAGGTGTGTTCCCACGATCAGCCAAAGAAACCAAATAAACGTCCCACTGGGCAAACCTGTTTCTCTCAGATAAACAGCTGCCTGCTGCATTAAAGAGGAAAAAGGAACCCAAGGACTGTCCCTCTGCTTGGCTGGCACCTCTGTTTTTCTGGTTCATTTGGAAAGGAAGATGGCAACCCACACCTATACAGACACCGCTCTACAGCCTGGCCAACCCCAGGCCCTGATGTGGGCTGGAGATTTTGAAACCCCAGCTCTGGACAGAGGCCTCGGCCAGTCTTCTGTCTTCTGGATAGGCATGGGAAAGGATGGCTGAACCGAGAGCTGTAGGAGAAGCAGATTTCACATGAGAAAGAGATCATTATGCAACTGGCTGTATTATGCAACAGCTAGGCTCTGGAGTGGGGGGTGGGGTGTCCATCTTTACTGGCTCCCAAGGGGGCCCATGCCTTCCCTCTCACATCGCTCCTCACACAATTAATATAGCAGCCTGCCTGTCTGTATCCCCAGAGGACTGGGAGCCCCTGAAGTCCAGGACTAGCCAGCCTGGACACCTAATGAGCACCCGACACGGGAGAGTTGTTGTTGCTATGGTTTGTGCTCAAGGAATACCTGTTGAATGAATGGCGTAGTGAGGGAATGAAAGCATATGACTTTCACTTAGCAAGTCTCTTGCTAAATGCTTGGCATTGGAGTTTGGTGGCTGGGATAGGACCCACTCAGTATGGTACAGCTTTGGTTTGTTGTGTTGTAAGCTGGGTTCAAAAGGCAAATATTTTAAAAATATCAGAGAGGAGCAAGACTGCAATTGCCTACTGGACATTCCAGATTAAAATGAGGGACCATCTAGGAGAAGAGAGGCAGCTGGCTGCTTAGGAAGCATGAAGGTTAAAGCAAAGTCCTAATGGACAGAGTCTGAGGGATACCATCCAAGGGGTCACTGGAGGTCTGAGGGCTCACAGACACAGACTGGCTACAGTGGGGCTGGACGGAAGCAGCGGGTCAGGCGGGGCCAGCTCCTTGGACGTCTGGGCAGTAAATATCCCCCAGGGAAACTGCCTTGCAGAGAAGGAGCTGTTGTGAAAGTGACTGAGGCAGCAATCAGACCGCAGCACTGGGAGCCAGACTGCCCTCCCCCTCCTGCAACCAGCTAAGGGGTCTCTCGTGCCACCTTTCTCCCAAGTGGCCAAGGAGTGACAAAGAACAGGCAACGAGTGTTCAGACCTCCTGCTATGGACCACTTCATTCTGCCACGAAACGTGTATGAGGTTGGTGACACAAAACTGCAACTGAGGGGCGCCTGGGTGGCTCAGTCAGTTTAAGCATCTGCCCTCAGTTCAGGTCATGATCCTGGAGTCCTGGGATCAAGTCCCGCATCGGGCTCCCTGCTCAATGGGGAGCCTGCTTCTCCTTCTCCCTTTGCCTGCTGTTCCCTGTGCTTGTGCTCACCTCTCTCCCTCTGTCAAATAAATAAATAAAAATCTTAAAAAAAAAAAAACTGCAGCTGGAACTCACCTACAATCACACAACTGGGAAGGAGAACCAGAACTTGTACTAGGGTCAGAAGACCCAGAACTCCAGCCCCACGGGACCCAGCCTGCCCTCCTGTGCCTGTCCAAGGCAGCCTGGTGGGGCAGAGACTCTGACAGCAAGTTGCCGTTGGCACAGCTCGACCTTCTGAGAGCTTTGCGGGTTATTTCCCACACTCACCACCTGCTGGCTTCCCCCTGTCTGTCCCCAACCTCTGTCCTGGAGCCACCTCCATCTGGAGACACCTTGTCAGAGTCTCACCTTGCCCTGCTGGATGTTCATCTTTCCTGCCTACTTCAAGCTAGATCTCGCCTGACACTTCTGTTAGCTGAGCTCCAAACTAAGGGTCCCCACACTGGTGTTGCCCAGAGGGTGGTCCCTGAGATGTCTGGCAGATTATGGGCCCCTCCTCAGCTCCACAAGGTCAGAATCACTGGAGTGGGGCCCAGAAGCCTGCAGTTGAAACAAGTCCCCTCCATGATCATTATTGGCAGCTAGTGCGGGACCTCCCAGGGAGACAGGGGCTCCCAAACTCCTCCCCGTGAACACCTGCCATCCCTCCCCCAGCTCCAAAATTGCAACAGTCCATACTAAAGATAGAAAATTTGGAAGGCAGGGTCCTTTAAAGAATTGAGAAAAGAATTAAGTGACCTATGATTTTACCAAGTACAGAGAAACAATGTTCACAGTTTGGCTTCATTCCTTCTGGTATTTTTCTGGGAACATAGACATGGTTTTTGGTTTTAAAAAATGGCATTATACCAGATTGTTCAGAGGCCTGCTTTTCTCGCTTCGCGGAGCACGAGCACATGCCACCCGGCCATCTGGAAGGACGCACGGGCGTGCCTGCAGCACCATCGACGGCCCGCTCCCCGCAGCCATACTGACCGCCGAGCAACCACGGACGAGGGGTGCTGATGCAGAAGGGTGGGGAACTGAAATCGGGACACCAGCCATTGGAAATCCAGTGTCTCTGCTGATCCTACCCATGCCCCAGTCTCCGAAGTTTACTCCCTAGAGGAGGTCAATTCCAACCTGGTCAAATTTTTTTAAATCCTAAAAGGTTAGGAACGGAAGAAACTATAAAAGCCATCAGGACCCGTGTCCTTACTTGTAAATGAGGAAACCAGAGTGGAGACAGATTTAGCCTCTGCTGGAGTCTCGTGGTGTTTCCGCGCCAGGCCCAGGGCCCTCCGGGTTTGCAGTCTGTGCCGAGACTCTGCTCACCAGCCCGTCCCCAAGCGACCCCATGTTCGACAGAAGGCAGCAGCCACATCAGGCAAGCCCAGGAGGGGCCCGGGGGCTCAGGACACAAGCTCCAAATTCCAGGGATCTCTCATTATCATCACCACCCCAGCTCCCAGCACAACCAGTTTTCAGATGTAGGGTATTTCAGTCTGCCTGTGGGATTTTCCTAGGGAGTGTCCTGGTCCCAGCCATCCAGTTACAAAGGCATCACCCTCCCCAAGACTCGCCACAGAGCAGTCCCATTTATGGGGGAGGCTGTGAAGCAGCTGAGAACCGTGTTCCAGTCTCATATCACTCAAGAATCCACTCTGGCCTTCACATTGTTCAGACACAGCCTTCCCTGAATCATAGCTTGGGGGAAAGTCATGAGCAGCACCTTGGCTGAAGAAAGCTTACGAATTCTGCCCCCTTCAAAATTCCCTGGAGTGTTCCCACTCCTGTGAGCTGAGTTTCAGTTCCTGGCTCTCCCCTCCCCTTTCTGGCCTGGGGAGGGGACCTCCCCTGGGGCTCCTCAGCAGTTTGGGACACACTGCAAGTTCAAAGTGGGTCACTGGATTCGAGCAGATGGCTAGCAAACAGGAATTCTGACACTGATTTGTTCATTCATTCATCTGTTCTTAAAAAAAAGAAAAAAAAAAAAGATTTATTATCTTAGAGGCAGAGAGAGCAGGGGGAGGGGCAAAGGAGGAGGAGAGAGAATCTCCACCAAACTCTGTGCTGAGCGTGGACCCTGACTCAAGCTCGATCCCAGGACTCTGGGATCATGACCTGAGCTGAAACCAAGAGTCAGATGCTTAACTGACTGAGCCACCCAGGGGTCCCTTATTCTTTCCATTTTTAAAGATGAAGATCCTGAGGTTCAGAGTGATGAACTGATGCACACTGGCCATGAAACGAATGAAGGATGTTTCAAGGCCTTTTGCATGGGTCCCTTTCAAGGCCCTAGCAATGTATTTACAGAATCATATAATTTTTTTTTGAAAAGTACAAAATCAAGCTATTTTAGTTGCAATGGGTTAGGAGCGCTATCTCCTTCCACTCTTCCACTCTTGTTGCATCTGCCTTCGGGTCGAAAGGACTTACAGTGGCTACAGGCATTTTGGGAGCCAGCTAAGAGGAAGCTGACTTGCAGATAAATTTAGTTTAGGTGTAATGGCATCTCTGCATGTGGCTCACACTCCCAAGACATGTTGCTGGCTGCCCACCCACCTCCACCCCCAGCTATCCCCACGGCTTCCAGGAACAGCTGATCACTCACTGGGCCAACTCACTGTCATTGAGACTCACAAGTGTAACACCTGGACCCTCAGATATGTGGGCAAGGGAGGAAAAACAAGGACCAAAATACCCAGAGCCAAGGGGCACCTGGGTGGCTCAGTCGGTTAAGCATCTGCCTTCAGCTCAGGTCATGATTTCGGGGTCCTAGGATGGAACCCTGGTCCTGTGTCAGGCTCCTTGCTCAGTAGGGAGCCAGCTTCTCTATCTCTTTCTGCCCCTCCCCCTACTAGTATACACACACTCTCTCTCTCTCCCTCTTGCTTTTCCTCACTCTCAAATAAATAAAATCTTAAAAAAAAGAAAGAAAGAAAGAAAGAGAAAAAGAAATACCCAGAGCCAGAAGCTAGTCTGTGAACATTTCTTCCAGTCTTGAGACATGGAATGTAGGAAGAGCATTTAGTTCACCTACTCAAAAAGGGAAGTTTTCTCCTGTCGGAAATATATCTGATGAAACATTGAACACAGTCACACAAACATTTTTCCCCTTTGTGATGGGAATTATGCAAAATAGATTTTTACAACATTCCTGCACGGCAGGACCGAAACCTGTGGCCATACAGCAAAAAGTGGATGACTGTTTCTGAAGTCATGTTTTATGCATCAGGACTATCAATAATAAAAAACAAATTCCGTCAACCACACGAAGAGCAAAACGAAATGATCTTTTCTGTCTCCCTTTACAAAAATTAAGAAGTCATTATCATATGAAGAGGTGATCAAAGAGTATTCAGCCAAAAGATGTTAAAGGAAAGAAGTACAGGGGTTTGGTAGACAAATCATTCATAAAAACATTTGGGTGTGTTTTTGGATTTTATAAAGTTTGTGATACATGTCATGGGCTTTTCAAACGTAGGTTAGATGGAATTTCTTTTCTCATTCTAAGTAAATTTTCACAATTGGACCTCATTTTGTATTTGTGATTTTATATATATAATTTTTTCTCTGAAAGAGGTACCCCAAATTTGCATAAGCTTCAAGCCCTACAAAAATCTCCCTCTGTCCCTGAAGGCGAAATAATTGTCCAGCCTGGAAGTAGCAGACCCCAGCCTGGAGGAATTGGTACCCTGAGTCTGGGATTCTCTGCAATTCAGTCCATTGTGCACCGGGACACTGGGCACTCCCGGCTGGAGTGGCGAAGGGTAGAGGACAGTAAATCAATCCCAGGTTCTATCACCACAGCGGAAGCGTTTGACTTCTATCTCACCTGGGTTGGCAGGTAGGAGGCATTCTGAGGACCTTGACTCTGGGACAACAAAGTGCCCAGATTAAGGACAGATATTCCCACATTGCCACACAACATAACTGAGCCTGATTTGATCCTTCCAGGTGCCACATTCCCTAGACTTGTCCTGTCTAAAATGGCAGGTGCTCATCCCACGTGGCTATTTGTATTTAATTTAAATGAAAGAGAATTAAAAATGCGGTTCCTGATTTGCACTAGCAACATTTCAAGTATGCAACAGCCTCCTGTGGCTGGTGGTTATGGTACTGGAAAGCGCAAATCTAGAATGTTTCCATCATTCATTCCAGAAGTTCCGTTGTTCAATTCCATTGGTTTAAATATTCACTGTTAAGACATCTCTAAGCTCTTCTTCTCAAGCAGAGGGCATTTTCAGGTGAGTCTGACAGACATATGAGAGAAGAGAATCAGCAGAAAGGAAGGCCTGTCCAGAAAGAAAAGCAAAGTGGAGCATCCTGGTTACAGAGAAGGGCCGAGGGAACGCCAGAGAGGAAGGAGAACCTAGGCTAACTGGCGTGGGGAGCCTTACAGGGAAAAAGGGCATTGTGAGACACATGAGCCAAGGAAATGATTCAAATCACACCTGCGTGGGGCACCTGGGTGTCTCAGGTGGTTAGGTGTCCAACTCTTGATTTCAGCTCAGGTCGTGATCTCAGGGTCCTGGGATCAAGCCCCACATTGGGCTCTGCACTCAGCCTGGAGTCGGCTTGAAGGTTTTCCCTCCCTCTGCCCCCCCTCAAATAAAAAAATAAATCTTTTTAAAAAATCACATCTGAGAGAGAGTAAGGAGTAGAAATATTAGCTCCAGAACCACAATTGTCTCTTTATATACACACACTCAAACACACACATGCACACACATACACACGCACACGCACACGCGCACACACACACTGAAGAGCACTTTGCCGGGAAGCCTCACCTCAGTCCCAGCTGTGCCCAGCAAGAATGTCTCCAGACACCAGGTACAGAGTCCCTGGCTGCATCCTGCCTCTCCCTCCACTGCCACCCCATTCCCCAAAGTGCCATTGCTAAGTCCAAACCCTGCAGAGATGCCAAGGGCAGCACCCACTGTCTCCTGGAGCTGAAGGGACACCCGGCTTCACCACTTCTGCTAGGTCTGACCTCGGGAATAATGCATGCACCAAGCCTCCCCTGTTCTGATACTCAAGGGCAGAAGGGACGCCTTTAGCTCCTTCCAGGGGAAGCCAAGGGCACCTGTTCAGTGAATTCTAGAGCAAGAAGGCCTGGCAGAGCGAGGGACCCACATTTCTCCTACATCCGGGTGCCTGGGAGTGGGAACGGGGGGAAGCCCTGGAGAAAGGAGGGCAACGAAGTACCCAGCTTGCAGCAGCTCCAGCACGGAGCTCCCAGGAGGAAGAAAGGACTTGTGACTATGGGGACCCTGCTGACCCAGCAGCTCCCACCGTGCTCATCACCCCCACATCACCCTCGTAAGAACCCTGACCTGCACTCACTAACGACGTAACCATCCTAGAAGAGATAAGTGACTTGCCCAGAGTTAAATGCTAATAACAACATTGCCCTATCCATTCACCACCCCTTGAACAACTCCTAGGAGACAGCCTGTAAGGCGGGTAAGAGCCCAGATTCCAGGGAAGCCTTCCTGGCTCTGAATCCTGGCTCTGCCCATTACTAACTGTGGGCTGCTTCAGTCTCCTTGTCTGTAAAATGGGGATAATCCTAGTACACCTACCCATGGGTCCCCGTGTGCATTAAATAAATTTATACGCCTGAAGTACTCAGAAATGAGGGGGCCATGTGGCAAGCGTTCCATGTTAGCTGCCTTGTTCCAGGTACCAGGTCCATAAAGAAAGCTAAACACAGCCCCTGCCCTCAAGAACCCTCCAGCTAATGGGAGAAGAGACAAGTAAACAAGTTGTAGGGTGGAGAAGGTGCCTGGGGTGCACAGGAGGGACCCTAAAGCCAGAAATGGCCTCCCTCCGGGACAAAGGGACAACTTTTCTTAAGTTTCGAAGAACCATAGGACAGGCACTATTCTGGGCCCTGCCCCCATTTTTTGGTGGGTTGGGTTTTTTTGTTTTTGTTTCTAAGATTTATTTCTTTTTAGAGAGAGAGAGCAGATGGAGGGGCAGAGGGAAAGAATCTCCAACAGGCTCCCTGCGAGCACAGAGCCCGACACGGGGCTCAATCTCATGACCCTGAGAACATGACCTGAGCCGAAACCAAGAATCAAATGCTTAACTGATTAAGCCAACCAGGTGCACCATTATGGGCCTTTTTACTAGAATTTCTCATTTAGTCCTTGGTCGTTTCACAAACGGGGAGCTTGAGGCTCAGAGAATTGAAGGAACGCCCCCCCCACCCCATACCCATCACCTGACTGGCAAGTGACAGCCAGGGTTCAGGCCCTCATGTGCCTGATTCCAGAATCCTGACTCCAACTCTGACCAAGGTATGGGCTGGCCAGGCAACTAGGGGGGACAATCTCCTATGACTCTCTAGGGCAGCTCGGGCTCATGAGAATTGTGGGGTAGTTAACTCTGGTCTCTATACATGGTTCTTTCCATAACCTAAAAAATATCAGCAGGGCTGGGCCCCAGAAGATAGTGCCCTCATCTGGAAATAAATACTTGGCTCAGGCACCATCATATTCCTCACCATATAATTATCAGATAATCTACAAAGAAGAGGTCTGAATCATTAGCCTGTCTGGGAGGCCTACTGTTTCCCTACAGTCCTGCTCTCCCCACGGGGCAGCCCTGGAATGAGCAGGCCAGCCGGAGACATGGACTGACCTGTACACTTCCTTGACCCAGGGGTTCCAGGGTCCCCAGACTACCATTGCCATCTGATTACACTGTAGCCCTCAGCTGGAAGGACCACCTCGGCTTTCGACACAACCCGGTCCTTTGCCAGAGAATCGTCTGCTGTCTGATCTGTGTGTCCAGACTCACTGGTCTTCCTGAACGTCAGCCCGGGGCTGACAGGGACAATCATTCCAGCAAAGGTGCAGGACCACAGAGAAAGCCAAGAAGACAGCAGGCAGACTGTAGACTCAAAGCCCCAAACATAACTCCCAATCTTGGGTTTCACTTTTATTTTTACTCTCAAAAGACAGTTTGTATCCACATGGAGGGATTCAGAGATTTAATCTAACTTTGCCAAAACACACACTCATTTCCCCTCACTGTGCTTCCCAACCAGAAAGCGGTGGCATCGGGGGAACGGGAGGGATGACGGTGTGCATTACTGCGCTGAAGGCCAAGCTCACAGAGGGGTTGCCCTCTCCAGCTCTGGTTAGCAATTCTACTTGGGTCACCTGGACCAGGAGCTCCTGGAAACTGCTGTTGCTGAGTCCCCAGCGCAGTGCCTGGCTAGGATCCACATGTATTAGCTGAACAAATGAGGCACACCCCTGTTGGGGTTGGGTGGGGGGGGAGACTCCCGCTCACTGCACTCTCCAGAAGTCCTTCTTCTCTCTGTTCTCAGCATTCATTTGGGCTGTTTTAGAGCAGAAGCTCAGTTAGGAGGCCACCCTCCAGAGAAGATCAGGGGTTAACTGTGTTTACTGAGGACCCGTGTTCCACAACATACCCTATCAACCTGTCTTCCCAAGTCTCGATTTTATGGTTTGTAAAAAGCCACGGCTTTCCAACGGAAAGGGGGAGAGTCGAACTCACCAAAGAGAAGTGTCTGTGAGGGACTGTGACATAAATGGTACCTCCTGACCGGTCAGCGCCGGAGACTTGCCTGTTTCCCAGCCTCGATGTGACACAAGGGCAAATATCAGCTTTTCGCTGGGCAGGAATAGAGCATGTTGGAAAAAGAGGTTGTGCCAACATAAAGGAAGAGCGAGATCTGGACCAGACCAAATATTTGGGACACCCAACCTATGAGTACTGATTTAAAACCGTTAATCTACAAAAACGATCATTTGAATAGGACCCAACATAACTCTTTACATTGGACCAAACACTAAAGCTTTAGCTAAACAAAACAAAACAATCCCTGCCCCCCTCCCACCTTACCTCCTACTTCTCCCCAACCCCCGCCCAGAGCAACAGGTGCTGCTAACTCAGTTTTCTGATAACCTGGTCAGACACGGAGTGGCCAGCAGCGCATATTTCTTGCAAAGGGAACTTAGCTTAGCTCCGCTGGGTGATCTGCTCACATCCCATGTCCGGCCTGACACTGAACCACAGCCCAACACTGGCCACAAGCTAGACTGTGCCACCGAAAGCATGGAAAAGGCCACAAAGTGAACACAAGACCAGGAAAAGGCAAATGAAGGTAGGTGCTTAGTGGGGTGGCATCATGACGCAGCCGCCGTGGGTGTTAGTCCCCCTCACATCAGCTGATGCTTCTGCTCTGGGACCCTTCACATTCTGTCTCCAGTGAAACCCACCAGCCGTGCTTCCAAGGGACACACACAGACACCAGCACTGCCGGCCACAGACAGAACTCAAACCAGCCCCAGGCGAGGCCTCTCTTCTGGGCTCCGTTCCGGACTGCTGAAATCCTGCCTCGCCATAGGAAGAAAGGAAAACATCTCACAACGGCGGCTGAGAGGCCGCTGGCCTGGGCCCAGATGCAGAGGCTTCTTGGCTGCTATGTGCGGGGACACCGGCCACCGGAGGCCCTGCTTTCTATAACCACTGGTCTATCAGAAAAAAGGTGATATATAGAAACCGGGCAGCTTTTCACCTTAAAACTGAGAAATGAACCTGTTGTCACACCCTCCGGGGGACATGTGGTAGTATCTGGAGACATTTGGGTTGTCACCCCGGAGCTGGGCTGTTGTTACTGGCACCTGGTGAGCACAGGCCTGAGACGCTGCCACACACCCTACAAAGCACAGGACAGCCCCCGCAATGAAGAATTATCTGACGCAAAATGTTAAGAGCGCCGAGGCTGAAAAACCTTGCTCTGTGGAACACGGTTCAAATCCCAGCCCACTACCTACTAGCTCAGCGGCCTCATACAAGTGACTTCACTTCTCAGAGCCACAAAACTCACACAGTGGCTTCTAAGTGCTGGGCACTATTTAAAGCACTGTGCACCTATGAACTCACTTAACCTTCCTAACCATGCTCTGTCCTAGTACTTTCCCCATCCCCATTTTATAGATGAGGAGACTGAGGTGTGGAAAAGCTAAGTAAATTGCCCAAGATCACCCAGCTAGTAAGCAGACGAACCAGGATTCATACACAGTGAGAGGGAGACACACCAGCCCTCCGACATTAACCCATTCTTAGGGTTGTCTTGTAAGTTAAAATGTGCATTTATTAAATACCTTAGTTCCTGATATAAAGGTGTGCAGCAAATGTGGCTTCTCATCCTTCGTTTGGCATGAACCCTTTGTTGTTTGCATTAACCTTGAACATGGAGGAGAAGGATCAAGTCACTCGATTTTTCTCTTTCCTTTCTGACACACAGGAAATGGCAAACAATCAAACACTTCCATTCTCAAAACACACAACAATACCAAAATGTTCAGAAATCTAATATGAGCCCTGGAGAGGCTTGCATTAATCCACACCAACACAGTGCTCCTCAATGTCATGGCTCAGCGAGGATGGCCACCACAGGGTCACTGAGAGCGACCTCCTAGATCTGACACTGGTCTCTGTCCTAGTCCCACTCCAGGCCCCACATCCTTGCCCCCCCCCCACACCCCGGTCCTCTGGAAGGTCTGAGGTGTGTCTATTTGGAAATAAATGGTAAATGTTGTCTATATTTAATAGATCGGCAGACCTTCCTAAGCCATCTGAAAAACACTCTCAGAAGCACACTGTAAAAGCATCCTGGCTGGGCATTTTGCAGAAGCAGAAACCAACACAGCACCACCAACTCAGTACAAAAAGGAAAACCCACAACAGACTTTAGCGTGGTCAGGTCTGGAAGCACCGCAAGCAAGTAATTACCAAGCCAAACTTCAGAAAATTGGAAAACTCGATACCGTTGCTCAGGAAGACCACATGATAGGTGTAGGGACCACGACACTGGGGGTGCACAGTGGGGGAGAGAGACTGGGCCCAACTCTGAAGACAACAAGGAAGAGGGGGACTGATGGCCTAGGAGCCAGGTGTGGGTCAGTGGGTGGGAGATTACCGGGAGGAAACCTCAGGGGCAGGGGAAGATTCTGGCTAACCAGAGCTAGCAGGCCTCTTGATGAAGGCAGGCCAGGGTGAGCAGCCCTCTCCTGGGGAAGGTGGAAGGTGAGGAACCCAACCAGATATCAAGGGCTACAGAGCTACAGAGCCCAGGGGATTCGGGCTAAACCAACTTAGCAGGGTTCTTGCCAAAACTGGACAAAGCAGAAAAGAACACAGAGGCTTAAAATTCGAGGCCTCGTAGAAAAATAGCTTGGAAGAGCCTCACTAGAGTTTGGTCTTGGAGAGACTCTTTGTCGGGCCCAAACTCTGGGACAGCACGTTGGTGGGTAAGGCTCAAACTCTTCAGGTGAGGTGATCCCTGAATGATCTACTTCTGTGCTGGGGGAGGACCTGGGGGGCTCAAATGGGGCAGAAAGAGAGAGGGAGGGAGGTACAGGGAGAAGGACAGAAGCCAAAGTGCTCAACATCAGCAACGACATCTTTGTCTTAGAGCCCCGGCCCCTCCATGTGATAAAGCGGCCATGTAGTCATTCCTGGGGGGCAGGAAACATGGGTTCCACCTGTTCTCTTTATTTGTTTCTCAACGTATGGGCTTAAAGCTTGGGATCAACATTCTCACTGTATCAATACAAAACTAAGTCAGGCTCTTTCTATCCACCTAAGAAAGGAAAACTTTGTTTCCAGTAAATAACTATTGATGGGCACAAAGCCACCAAGACAGAAGGAAGGGCCTTTCCTTCCCAGACATTATTTTTTTCTTTTATTTTTAATATTTTATTCATCTATTTGGCAGAGAGAGACATACAGCGAAAGAGGGAACACTAGCAGGGGGAGTGGAAGAGGGAGAAGCAGGGGGAGTGGGAGAGGGAGAAGCAGGCTTCCCACCAAGCAGGGAGCCCGATGCGGGACTCGATCCAGAGACCCTGGGATCATGACCTGAGCCAAAGGCAGACGCTTAATGATTGAGCCACCAGGTGCCCCTTTCCCAGACATTCTTTCTCTGAGGTGGGATGGGGTGAGGGAGTCGTCTGGAGTCTAACCCCAGAAGAAGTGCCCACAGAGTGAAAAAAAGCACTGTGAGATAGTGGTCTCGACTTCGCGCTTTCCCACGGCCCTGGAAAAAAGTCTCAGAAATCCCGTCTGCAGGGTTTCTGCTGTTCTGCCCTCCATCCCTGTCCAGTCTCAGGGGCAGGACCCTCAGAGCCTCAAGGCTGAGCTGTGTCTCAGGTCAGCCTGCCCGCAGGTGATAAGGCCACACATGCACCTGTGTACACATACATGCACACACACGCACACACACCCCTGCAAGCTGGAGAGACACAGGAGACAGAAAGGATTCCTCTCTAAGAGCTCATGATGGCAGGGGAGCCCAGAGCCACAGCCAGGTGGGCCTTTGACAGCCACGGCGTCTCTACAGGTAGGAAGAGAGACAAACGTAGCTTTCTTCCAGCTGAAGCAAACAGAGGCTTGATTTTCTCACTGGAGTGTTGTAAGAATCGATTGTTTGGGGGGAAATAACATAAAATCTAAGAGCTCTGGTTCCCAGGCTAGAAGACAGAGCAGATCTATTCATTCCGCAGGCATTAAAAACCCACTGCTTAATTAATATACCAACCACTCCACCGGCTCTTTGCAAAGAGCGAGCTCGGTGCACACGTTCCCAGGGACTGGCGTCCTTGCCACGGAGGCTCCGACCCGGTGCTGGAGGCCAACACACGACTGCTGCCACTGTGGGTGTTCCCTTCAAAGAAGCACTGCTACGAAAACCGTTAAAAATCAGACATCTGCTGTGATGTCTCCAATTATATCAATACGGTCCTTTTTTAACAAGGCGTTATGTCCAGGGAAAATAACCATTTACTGATTGTTCAAAAAAAAAAAAAAAAATGGCCCTCTCTCTACCAGGAAACTGCTTCCACCAGAAAGCTGGTTTCCCATCTGATGTGGTTTCCATATAGGTCAGGAGTATTTAGCTCCCTCTTGTCTGTTTCGTGGACCCCAGTGAAGAGTGGGGTTGTTCCCTAAAAGAATCAATGTTGACACCGCTCACAAGGACCTTCATGTGGAAGGAAACGTTTGTCACATGCCTATTACATACCATTTCCTCTGCCACGAGCTCCACATACACTGTAGAGTCTGATGCCAATGCAAAGGAGACTGGTGATGACAGCGTTGCAGCCCTGGAATCAGTAAGCGCTCCCGAAGGCATTCTCAAGTCTGTTTCTACTATCATCCCATTTTTACAATGAGGAGACAGCTCTGACAAAAAGCTTCCCAAGGTCACTTAAGCGGTGGGTCTAGGATTCAAATCCAGCCCCATTTTTCTCCAAATCTCTGTCCTTGCCCCTGCACTGAATGTTTGCAGGCCTCGGTCTTCTCCCCTATCAGTGGGGCCTTGGCATTCTGGTGAGGCCAGACCTTGTTAGGAACATTTGTGGGTTTGGTATGAATTCCAAAGCCCTTTCCTAAAGCAAATTTTTTGGACACACAAGCCTCGTGAGGGCCACAAGGAAAAACAGAATCAGATCAGGAAGCCTGCTTTGCACCAGGCCCAACAGAGCCAGCCATCTGCTTCTGGACCAGCCGTCCACGTGCAAGGCTTCCCCACCAGCAGCTCCAGATGTGCCTGGGCCGACTTGTCTTCTCCAGTCTCCTCTAAATTTTCTAGCCTTTAAAAGGGGTACAATAATGCCCGTCCTTCAGGACTGCTATGAGGAGTTCACATGCTAAGAATCCTAGCAAATCTAGCAAGTGCCTGGCACATGTAGGTCTGTAAGCCACAGTCCTGCTACTACTTCTCCATGGACTTCAGGAGTTATGCCTAGGCCCAGGGAAGAGAAGGGGAACAGTCCGCTCCTGTGGGAAAAAGTATCTCATCATCAGTATTTTTTAAATTTCTCATGCATGATGAGAATAAAAAGCAGACAGACTTGATCGGTTTTATTACTGCTTTTAAATTGACTACAGACGATGGCCCCTCCTTGCCTGCACCCGTGTTAGACACCACCCACTCCCTCCTCCCCACTCTGTGCCCCTTCCCCACCCCCTGCATGCCACAGCCTAGATCTCTGCCAAATTTCTCAATAGAGGGGGGAATAGAGACACAGGAGGGGTATCTCACACCAGGCCACCCCACCCCCATCCCTGTCTGCAAGGCAATCACAACACTTCAGAGAAAAAAGAAAACAGCTGCTTCACAAACAAGGTGGGCCTGTCCACAGAGGGCCTCGCTGAAGTGCTTTCCAGGGCAAAGGAGATGCAGGTGCAAAGCTCATAACTGGGAAAGTCTGTGCTGTTCAGGAAGGCTGGAGGAGGGGGTGCAGGCCTGGGGAGGGAGTGGCAGAGAAGAGGGTGGGGAAGTGAACTGGCCGTATTAAGAAGTTTCAGTTCATTCATCAAGAAGCCTCCAACAGGATCAACGTGATCGGGGCCAGTGCAAAGAACAGCCCGGAAGGGCCAAGGCAGGTGTAGGGGAGCAGCACCTGGACCAGAGGAGTGGAAATCAGAATGGTCAAGTGGGAGCGCCCAAACCATTGGCTTTGGAAGAGGAATTGATGACCCTTGGTGATTGACAGCTTGGGCGAGACAGGTGGTGGGAAGGAGAGAGGGTAAAGACTATTTCCTGGCTTAAACACCTGGTGGGACAGAAGTACCGCTTACTAAGGCAGGGGATGCCTGAAGAGGAGAGACTCAAAGGCAAAAGGCCAGGGGCGGGGCATGCATGAGCAGATACGGGGGCAAGCTGTACCCGTGCTGAGTCACCCCAGTGGAGATGCTGAGATGGCTTTACTGAATGTCGGGTGTTCGAAAGGTGGTCCAGACAGGAGGCGTGGAAACAGAAACCTGTGGCATGTTCCCTGGGAGAGTGGCCACAGGAAGAAGAGAGTTCTACTCTCACCGGCCAAGCAGGGGGGAAGGGGCAAAGGTGACAGGCAGGAGAGCCAGAAGAAGAAGAACATCAGCTGAGGGTGGTGCCTCTGAGCCCAAGGGAAGAAGAGGGGATCTAGAGTTTTAATTAAACTTAATAAAATGCTGCTCGGAGGGCAAGAAAAAAGCAGTCGGAATGACGTCGTCGATGACAGATATGCAGGTCACAGGGGTTCTCGCTAGGAGCAAGTGCAGTTGGGGACCAGCATATGAGGCCTGGCGAGCGAGCAGGAGGCAAGATGCCCTTAGAGCCCACCGGCTGTCCCCAAGCCCGTCCTCTGTCCTGTCACCTAGCATATCTCCTGCACAGCCTGCAGCTCAAGTAGGGTCACCCTGCTTACTCCTTTGTTTACTTATTTCCTGTCTTCTTCCCTCCCTGGAAAGGTAAGGTCTGTCAGAGCTGGCGCACCGTACAGCCCATACTTAGCAGAATGCTTGGCACAGAGTAGGGACTCAAGAAATACCTGTTGGATATTGAACAGATGAAACAGAATCAGAGCGTAGACATGCGTTTGGTTAATAAGCAGGGGGAGAGGGGGCCGGAAAGTGGGTGGGCAGCCAGCAGAAGCCATTGATGGGGATGTCACAGTGGTGAGAGGAACAGAGGTGCGTGGGGCCCCAGGAAGGTGGAGAGTAGGGCAGGTGTGGGACACTGACATGAAAGCTTAAGAGAGAGACTGAGGGATATTTTCTGGTTTCAATAATCCAACCCATCCAGGACTTAGGGCATGAGCCCCCAAAGCAAGGCCTGAGGTAAGGTTCCCTTATCTCCTTTCATCGAAGAAATGTCCCCAGGAAGTGGGTAAGGGAGCAGGGAGAGCCCTCAGAGAAGGGGAGGAGCCAGGCTGGGGTCTGACCTCAGGGGACGTGCCAGCCTCAGCCTGACCCCAGGAGACATCTGGAGTCTCAGCTGTAACACCCCCCCCCCCACGGAGTTTGGCATCTCCCCACCCCCACAGCAAACCAGCCGAGCTTTCATCTTCCCGCACCAGTTCGTGAATAGCGGACACCGATACTCTGGCTCACTCGGCAAGAGGACAATACTCTGAAGCAGAGGACAGGGGCAAAAGCCACAGAAGCCGCAGGGGATGGCAAGATGTGCAGAACCTGTCAAAGCCAGCCAAGGGCATCTGGGCAGAGCGCCGACCATGTGTGCCACTCAGTCGGGACAGAGTTTTGTGTGGATTACCCTGGAGGAACAGCTCCATTCCCAGGCTGGGATGGTTACAGGGATGGTCACCATTTAGAATCATTTTGGTTCCAGAAAAGAATCCTTCAAAGGCAGATCGGCTCTGAAGTACCGAGAAGTGCTCCTCTTGGAAAACTCTGAGGGCGGGAATTTCGTGCGGCTGCCAAGGCCAAGTGTGACGTGCAGCTCTGGAAAAGGGCTTTGAACATTCAGAAATACTTCCAAGTCAAGAAGTAGAAAATGGAGTAACCTGTACGAGCTTACAGTTTTGATACATGAGGACTCATGCAAAGCAGGGTAGGAGGGTCTCAGAGTGTGGGAGGAGCCTTTCCAGCTTACAGGAACAGTCACGTTCCTGGAACACCCTTACGATGATCACAGCCTTGTGATACGGCAGACTCCTCAGAAATAAAATCAATGGAAATAAAATAGAATCCATCAACCTGCTCATATTTCCTGAAGACCTGCTACGAATCCAGCTCGGGGCCAAGAAATGGTGAGATGGAGAGATGCCCGCGCGCTCGAAGTGAATCTATCACCAGACGACAGTCCTGAAAGAATTAAAACCCAAGGCCAAACAGTTTGGTTTGATGGGTGAGGAGTGAGCCCCAGGCTCCAACCACCTGGGACGGCGCCCATTTCTAGCCACTGAACTCTCTGAGCTTCACTTTCCCTGTCTGGAAAATGGGAGTAATCGTAGCACGTACTGCCCAGGAGGCCTGGGAGGATAAAAGAAGATCACTTATGTCAGGCCCTTAGAGCGGGGCCTCGTGCATGAAGCACTTGGTTCCTGGGAGTCCCATTGCCACAGTTGTTATTGGAGCAAAGGATGAGAAAGATCACTCCTTACTTGACTTGTCTCCCATCCTGCTCTGCTCAGGAAAGACCAAGACCCCATGCCTGGCCATGGGGTCACACTAGAAAAGAAAATCAAGAAAATCCACCCTTGTTTTCTTGGACCCAGATGTGACCAACCTAGGCCCGGACCAAGAGCTGCGGGTGGATGGCGTACTCCCCTTCTGAGTGAGCCAGGGCCAGTGACTTTCTGTCCTGGAAGCCTTTCAGCCTCAGAGCACACATGTACTGAGTCCCTAAAGAGTGTTGGGTCAGCCCGGAAACACTAAGAAAGCCATCAGCATCTCTGTGTCCCTACTGACTATTTCCTGCCTGGCACCAGGAGCACCTTTCTGATCAACACACAGAATGGAGCACCCGGTCCCAAGCAATGCAGTCACACGGGCCCGCACTCCTATCCTGCACCTCCCCTCACAGTGACTGAGCCAACGACTTTGACCTCCGAAGGCTCAATGCCCTTATCTCTAAAATGATTCCTAGCCTTGGCTATCCATTAAAACCCCTGGGGGAGTGTTCAAAGGTTCAGGACTCACCCCAGACCTATAAAATCAGAACACCCCAAGATGGGAATCACTGCTCTAAGGGTAGATGGCCAGTCATCTTCCAACTCAACAGTGCTGACTGAGATTAACACCGTGCTTGACCTCGAGCACCCCGTAAAAGGTGCTTACCAAAATGCATGGCTCAGAGCTCCCAGACTCCAGACACACTCCCCACAGACCCACAGAAGGCTGTGCTTTGGAAGCATTATTCTCACCTTGGCAAATACCAAAAATCAATCCCACATTCTGATTTCTCTAGTTCTTCTGATCACCCTGGCCCATACTCATCTTATTCTTGGAGAGAAAAAGGATAGACCTACAAAGTATTTCCTGGAAAGCAGGGCTGTTAGGCTGAGTCCTCATTTCCAATCATGTACTCAGTGGGCCTCATAGCCCTCACCACAATGAGAGAGTCATCACTCAATACAGGTTCAGTTCCTGGCTTGTAGAGGTGACAGGGTCAAGGAGGGGCACCTACAACCCGGGCTATTATCGAGGTCCTAACAGTTACATACTTGATAGAGCTGTAGGAAAATATATCTGGGCCTGTTCCCGCCTTGCCATATCTCTAATCAATATAAAGCCTTCAGGCCTTTGATACATGAGGATTCACACCAAGCAGGGTATGAGGTTCTCAGAGTGTGGGAGGGGCCTTTCCAGGCCTTGCTTCCCAAGGGGTTGATGGGCACAGACCCAGAACTGGGGGCAGTAACGGGGACAAAGCAAACAAGTGGGATTCCCTTGCAACTTATAGTTACGATTCTCAAAGCATAATAAACACTCAAGAGAACCAAAACAGAACTTTAATTCAAGAATTGAAAGGAAGCAGCTAGAGCCCCAGCTAGAAGAGCTGATAGATAACAAGGGGGAAGAGAGTGCTGTCCACCCAGTATGAAGGCAGTGCTTGTCACCCAGTGGGAACTCAGATGCTGGGATGCAGCTGATGGAACTGCTCGGTCCCATCATGAGCTGCTAAGACGAGATCCCACCATGTGTTTTCCAGACCCTGATATTCCTATTTGTCACGTTATTCAACAGAATAGTATTTATTATGGCTCAAGTGTTTATCTCTCTATCTATCTATATTTCAAAATGCCATTCAGGAGGTATTCTTTTTTTTTTTTGACAGAGAGAGAGATCACAAGTAGGCAGAGAGGAAGGCAGAGAGAGAGGAGGGAAGCAGGCTCCCTGCTGAGCAGAGAGCCCAACACGGGGCTTGATCCCAGGACCCTGAGATCATGACCTGGGTTGAAGGCAGAGGCTTAACCCACTGAGAGACCCAGGCAGCCCAGGAGGTATTCTTAATATACCCATCTTGCAGATAAAAAACTGAGTTAAGGAGCTTGTCCATAGTCCCACAGTTAGAATGTGACGGAGTTAGAATGTGAACTCTGGCAGTCTGGCTCCAAGGCTTGTGCCCTCCATCCTGTGCCATATTGTTTCTAATCTAGTAAGGGTATCAAATAGGTAGACAATCAGAACACGATGTTTGAGGGATACATGAGGGGCTAGCAGAGGGGGAGGTGTCCAGATCTCTTTATTATTTCTAGCTCGTTCATAAAGAGGGAAATAGAAGTGGCCACCTGGCGACAGGCTGATAGGCCCACGGATGGATAGAACGGGCATTCCAATTGCTGGAGAGGCAAGTAAGAAACTTGACTAAGTATTTACCCAAGAGAAATGAAAAGGTATGTACACACAGAAGCCTGTCTGTGAATGTTACGGAGTTTTATTTACAGTCGCCTCAAAGCAGAAAACAGCCCAAATGTCTATCAGCGGGCGAGTGAGTGGAGAAATGGTGGCCTCCCCGTGGGGGAGCATCGCACGGCCGTGCGAGAACGAGCTGATGGTGCACAGGACAGGCATGAGTCTCAGAAGCACTGTCCAGAGTGAAAGAAGTCAGGAGCCATAACAGCACCTGTTGTGAGATTCCATCTGTACGGAGTTCTAGAAAACGCAGAACTCTAGTTTCAGAACCCCAAGTGGTGGTTGCAAAGGGATAGGGGGTGGGAAGAAAGAATGGACAGGAAATAGGCACCAAGGAACTTGTAGGGCATGACGGAGATCGTCGTCTGTGGTGCGGCTGCGTGGCTGGAGATGTTTGTCAAAACTCTTTGAATTGTATACGCAAAAGGGTGGCTTTTGTTATATGTATATTACGCTCAATTTCAAAAAGAGACTTGACGTCATCCAGTCCCCCCGAGATGCTGTGGGTTCCAGAACGAGAGTTATGTATGTTCTGCTTCTTTTACTTATTTCTTTTTTTTCTTTTCTTTCTCTCTCTCTTTCTTTCCTCCCCTCCTTCCCTCCTTGTGTGCTTGTCTTTTCCCTTCCTTTCTCCCTCCCTCCTTTCCTCTCTCTCTCCTGAAAGCCTACTCTCTCTCTGTCCATGCCAAGCTAGTGGCAGGCCCCTGAGCCCCAAGCATTTCCAGCACTGCCATTACAAATTAGTGGAAATGATCAGACATCCAGGGAGACTGATCCTCAGCCTACTTCAGAGGGGCAGCTGTTCAGCAAAACTGGCCAGTGACCCACAGAGAAGGCTGGCAAGCCCACGGGGCTCTCTCATTGGGCTCCTCTGTGGCTTCTGCCTCCCAGATAGAAAGTATGCATATATTAGATGAAAAAGAGGAAACACCTTTCCAAGAATTACTTGGCCTTGGGAGGAAGGGCGGTCAAGTGTCTCTGTCCAAGAAAAATATCATTCATCCTTGAATTGTTCTCTCCAAAACCTTTGGCAATAGGGTTGGGGTGAGGGGCTACAGCAGGGGAGAAAAGGAGGTAGAGAGAACAGGGAAAGCAAATGCTACACTGCTCTGGGGTAGCGGCAAGAGGAGACCCTACTATCTTAAACCCCAGAAAGGATGGAGGGAAAGAAGAAAGCCTTCACCCAGCCAGTTTCAGCTGGGTTCCCTAATGCCAGGGGCAGCCCAGCCTCAGCCGGATGAGAGGTGAACACAGAAGTTAACAGGGCAAGGCAGGCATCAGGAATGGGGACAGAAGAAGAGACTGGCACGGTTCCCTCCGGTGGGCCTGCAGGGGGCCCGTGGCAGCCGGAACGTCCATCTGCTATGCCCCACTATTAGTAGGCTCGCAGGAAGGGAAGGGGACAATGACAATCCAACAGCCCCTCACTCAGAAATACACCAGGAAGTGAGCAGCTGGGCCCACCTGCCCAGGAGTAAACCACATGGGAGTAACCAGTCAGTGCTCTTTTGGACAAACTCCTCCTAGCAACAGAGAGTTATAAAGTCCCTCAGCCAAAAAGAATGCAAGTTCAGTTCAGCCAAGCGCAACCCAGCCACATGGGCGGTAGGTGGGTCTGGGGATGCCAGCTGTCTCCAAGTCCTGCTTGCTGGAAGTTGAGAAAACCACTCTTAGAGAACTGGATGCTTGCACTTTTTTTCTCCCCCCCAAAAAGAGTTGGTCCTGAGGTGGGAAGACCTATCATTCAATAACAAAACTAAGAATGAGGAGGTAAGGGTAGCATGAGGTGGGACTCTGGCTCAACATGGGGAAAAATCAACAACAAATGCCCAGCGATCCAGAAGTTCTAGAAAAGGTAGCAGTTCTGAGCATTTAGCCCTTGGAAAGCAAGGAGACCCTCTCTAAGCCTAATTAACTTATTCCAGGCTTGGAAAAGAAGCTGCATCCAGAAGAAATGCCCTGTGAAACAGGACAGTTCAGGTGTGAAACTGAAAATCAGCTAAAAATCCATCAGTTCTCCTAAGTAACCAAGAAAGAAGAACTAATCCCCTAGCTGTGGATGAACGCCTCCATTTAAAGGCTAAACTGTTAACTATTCAGTGTCACTCATTTCCATTCTGGTAAGACTCTTCTTGACACATTTAAAACATCCATACTCCATCCATTAGCACCAGTAAGTTGTCTGTCTTAGCCTGGAAGGAACCTGTGCAAGGTACGTTACAAGAACAAACCAGCATATCTAATGAATGAATCACAGAATAGACTACCCATTGAAATAAATATATATAAATACTTACATCCTGTTAATAGACTCAGCATGGTCTTTCATGTTTAGCAAGTGTTAAGGTTTATTATGGTGTTAAAACTGTACACTTTGACTTATAAACCCTGTGGACCAGATATGTACACAACTCTACTGAAAACAACAAAAGAAAACTGGAGAGTATAGAGAAATACCTTTTTGAATGACTAATGAGCTACAAAGTTTGTAAGATGTATTCAGCAAATGAAGAGTAAGTAAAAGCCGAAACCCAGAACAGAAGCCAAGCCCTGAAGCCAGTTTGAGGATCTCTGCCAAACAAGGGGACCTTGACGTTCATCTTTTGTGGCCTGAGGAGATAGGCTGAGAATTTCCCATAACTGATAAATGATTCTCTCCCATGGATCATGGAAGTCTAATGAGTACCAGGTTTAAGAAAGTAAAAGAAATATGCACTCAGGTACATCTTTGAGAAGATGTAGAACACCAAAGACAAAAAAACAAACATTCAAAGGTAGTCAGAGAAAAAAGAAAGATTATTCTCAAAGGAAACATAAGACTGACAGTAGATTTCGAAGATTTTGGTGGAAAACAGAAGATGTTTAAGTAATAATTTCATTGTATTGGAGAGAAAATAACTGTCAACCTAGAATTCTACCCTGAGAAGCTAGCTCTCAAAAACAAGGGTAAAGTTACTGTATTTTCAAGTGAAGAAAAACAGAAAACTTGTCACCAGCAGACACTGAAATAAGAAAATTCTAAAAAATGTACTTCAGACTTCCTCAGATAATAGTAAACAAAGCAAAATTAATAGTACTTTATTAATATCAGTTAGAATAGACTTTAAAGTCTTACGGAATCACTAGAGAAACAGACACTACTCCGTTATTAAAGATCCAATTCACCAGAAAGATAAAACAATTCTAAATATGTAGGTACATATTAACAAAGGCATAAAATATATAAAACAAAAAACTGGCAGACCCATAAGGAGAAAGAAAAATCCACAATCATAGTGGGAGATTGTAATGCACTTCTCTCAGTGACTAATTGATCAGGCAGAAGAAAACCAGATATTGACAGAAAAGATTTGAACAACATAGTTAAGATGTTTTATCCAATAGAGTTATACAGAACACTATATCGAACAATGACAGAATCTATGCAACATTACGAAAACTGACCACGTACTAAGTCTCACACAATAAGATTCAACAAATGTAAATACAAAAGGTGGAATAAAATTTACAAATAACATTTACCATCCATGAAACAATTAAGTTAGAAATCAGTATCAAAACGGTAAAAGCAGGGCACCTAGATGGCTCAGTCAGTTAGGCATCTGCCTTCAGCTCTGGTCATGATCCCATGGTCCCAGGATGAAGGCTCATATTGGGCTCCCTGTTCAGCAGGAAGTCTGCTTCTCCCTCTGACCCTCACCCTACTCTCATGCTCTCTCTCTCTCTCTTTCTCTCTCTCTCAAATAAATAAATGGAAATAAATAACCTATAATGTTCATAACAGGAAAAAAATCAAACATTCAACTTAAGAAGTTCAGAAAGAACAACAGATCCAACCTAAAGAAGTTAGAATGGAGAAATTAATAAAACTCAGTGTAGAAATTAATGAACTAGAAAACAAATGATAGAAAGGATCACAAAGTCAACAACTGATTATTTAAAAGATTAATAAGATAGACAAAATTCTGCAAAAGGTATTCAACCAAAAAATACAGATGGCCCAACAGTAATATAAATGAAAAGGCGATGTATCACCATTGACGCTACAGAGCTTAAAAGGATAAAAAGCATATTATAAATAACTTTATGGTAAAAATTTTGAAAACTCTGACAAATGGATAAATTCCTTAAAAATAAATAAATAAATTCCAGGGAAAAAAATTAAAACCTGAAAATAAATCAATAACTATTGAAGAAACCGAATTAAAGATTATAAATCCCCAAGGAAGAAAGCATCCCATCCCTACATAACTCTTAGAGAAGAGATAAAGAGAAAACATTCTTCAGCTCACTTCACAAGTCTAGCAGAACTGGATACAAAAATCCTGACAAGGATAATACAAGAAATGAAAATCACAGTCTAACACACTCATGAATGAACACAGATATACAGCTTCTCAACAAAATAATAGCAAAACAAATCTAGCAACATATAACAAAATGAATCCACCATGACCAAGTCAGGTTTATTCTAGGAAAACAAGATTAATTTTACACTGAAAAATAGTTGACCAGATATTAACAAATTAAAGGAAGAAAAAAATTAAATAAATTTTCCCCAAACATAGAGGGAAAATATTTTATAAAGATCTATTTATGATTTAAAAAAAAAACACTTTGCTAACTACTGAAGAATGGTAGTTCCTTATCCTGATAAAGAGTATCAAATCCATAGAGAACATCATTCTCAAGGGAATATAGTAACCATGAGAGTCAAAACTAAAAGTTTTAAAAGACAATACAAGAGGGGTCCCTAGGTGGCTCAGTGGGTTGGGCTGCTGCCTTTGGCTCAGATCATGATTTCAGGGTCCTGGGATTGAGCCTTGCATTGGGCTCTCTGCTCAGCAGGGAGCCTGCTTCCTCCTCTCTCTCTGCCTGCCTCTCTGCCTGCTTGTGATCTCTGTCTGTCAAATAAATAAATGGAATCTTTAAAAAAAAATAAAAAAGAAGACAATACAAGAGACTATTTTGTGACTTTGCCATTGGGAAAGATGTCATTAAAAAGACACAAAAAGTTCACTGATAAAAGAAAGATAAAATTTTATTACATTAAAAATCAGAATTTCTGCCACTCTAAAAATACTAAAATAGAAAATACTAAAAATATAAATACTAAAAATAAAAATATTTTAAAATACTAAAAAAAAATCCAGAAACAGCCCACAAATGAGGAGAAGGTATTTCCAACACTAATAGTTTCCAACATACATAAATAACTTCCACAAATAAATGAGAAAAAGATGAACTACCGAATTTTTAAATAAATGGAGAAGAGACTTGAAAAGGCACTTCACACACACACACACACACACACTCACAACCAAAAAAGTCAAAAAGCATATGAAGAAATGCTGAAATCCTTGAGTAATCAAATGTATACAATTAAAAGCAGATATGATACTATTGTACACGCACAAGACTGGCAAAAATTTCTGACAGGCACCTGGGTGGCCCAGTAGGTTAAAGCCTCTGCCTTTGGCTCAGGTCATGATCCCCGGGTCCTGGGATCGAGCCCCGAGTCAGGCTCTCTGCTCTGTGGGGACCCTGCTTCCTCCTCTCTCTTTCTGCCAGCCTCTCTGCCTACTTGTGATCTCTGTCAAATAAATAAAAAATAATAATAATAATTTTAAAATTTTCTGACAATGTCCAACAAAACATAAAGTGCTAGCAAGGATACACAGCAAAAGCAACAATTATATACTGTAGCTGGGTATAGAAACTGGTCAACCACAACAGAAATTAGTTTTTTTACTGAGGTGAAATTCACATAACATAATGGAAATTAATTTTGAACTTGTCTAGTAGCATGGAAGAGGCCCACAGTCTATGACCAGTAATTGTACTCCTCTGTATCTTCCCCCAAGTAAACTCATATACATGTTCTCCTGCTGGAGGGGGTGGGGCTTGAACAAGAATATTCACAGCAGCTTTATTTAAAATAGAAAAAGAAAGTGGAGGTAGCTTCAGCGTTTATTCCTAATAGGATATGTGAGCCACAATATATTCATTCAGTGGACTATTACAGTTCAGCAAAGCGAAAAAATTCCTGCTACACTCAAAAACATGAACAAATCCAGGAATGATACTTTTAGCCATTGGTCACCAGTCAGTCAGAGGGGATCCCAGAAGCAGTGTGGGAGCTGGGGTCCCAAGACCCCCTGCTGGGCCAGGTGTGATTTCCTTCAGGAAGGGGAAGGGACTTGAAGAGGTCTCATGATGGCACCCACTTAGGGTGGGGGGCAGGTTGCAAACGGGTCATCAGGTAATCAGCAATTTACCACCAAAAGATACAGGAATATTTCACTTGTGTCCCAACCAGTGCCGCAGAGGTGGTCCGTACAGGCTATGAACATAAGAACACAGAGGTACGAACAGAACAATTCCATTTATATAAAATTCAGACATACACAACTGGAGATACTGTTTAGAGACACAAAACAGAAGAGGGTAAGACAATAAAGAAAAAGCATAGGGAAGAGAAACAGAAATTTCCAGAAAATGGTTATCCCAAAAGGAAAGAGATGGGACAGGACGGATGGGAGTACAGCTCTTCGAGGAGTGGTATGAGAGTAACATTTCTTCTAAGTGGACTGGTAAGTCCCTTTCCACCTTTATATAGTTTATAAGTGTTCTTTTCAATCTAGTAGCTATTTTATCAACGCTGTTTAAAAAGAAGTTCATAGAGAAAAATGGAGTAAGACACTCCTGTAACAAATGGCTGCGGTTCCCGCCCCATCTTTCCTAGTTGCTTGGCAAAGATGTTCTCCTCAGTGATAACTCATGGAGCTCTTAAACTCACTTCAAATTCTAAGAGCTTCCACCCAAATCACTCCAGAAAGATCCTTGCAGGAACTCTCCAGTAAGGTACAGTGAGGCCCAGCCTCCAGAGAACATTCGCTCTGACGCTTCTATTTAATGTAATCATAATCACAATACTGGCTTTTTGGTTTTGTTTTCAATCTCCTGGAATCTTCCCAAATTCTGAAATCTTTCAAATGAGGACATGGAGCAAAGGGCTCTGTCCTGTCTCTCTTGCCTAGATTTCAGGGGTGATGCTCTCATTTTAAGTCCTTTATCACATGCCTCAACTGTGTGGTGCCCCAATTCTTTGCTTCAAGATTTGCTGACAGTCAGGGGAAGTCGCTAAGAGTGTATTAAGTACACCTTGAGGGCCAATGAACGCAAGGAGTTTGGGAGGTTGCCTATGTGGGTTTTTTTTTGTTTTTTTTTTTTTTTTTTAGCAACTTCCGCCATGGCTGGAGTTTGTAGCTTCAACGTCCAATTTTTCAGCGACTTGGGAACAACCCCTCGGAGCAATTTTCCTTCTCCTGAAGCCAAGTGTTAAGGCTGCTTCGCAAAGCTACAGGGCGAGAGCGTTCCTCTCTCGGTTAGAGAGGGAGCCCTGTGAAAGCTCCCCGCCAGGAAAACAGAAACTCTCTGAAAGTGAGAGAAACTTTATTTCTTTGAGTACATGTTGAAAAGGCAAGGAAGGGACACCCGGGTGGCTCAGTCAGATAAGCATCTGCCTTCAGCTCAGGTCATGATCCCAGGGTCCTGGGTTCGAGTCCCGCATCAGCTCCTTGCATGGTGGGGAGCCTGCTTCTCCCTCTGCCTGACACTCCCCCTGCTTGTTCTCTCTCTCTCTCTCTCTCTCTGACAAATAAATAAATAAAATCTTAAAAAAAAGAAGAAGAAGAAAGAAAGAAAAGAAAAGAAAGAAAGAAAGAAAAGAAAAGAAAAGAAAAGAAAAGAAAAGAAAAGAAAAGAAAAGAAAAGAAAAGAAAAGAAAAGAAAAGAAAAGACAAGACAAGACAAGACAAGACAAGACAAGACAAGACAAGGAATCCGGTGGCCTGGGAAGAATCCTGGGACTCGCTCCTCTCTGGCCAGAAACGTGATTCAGAAGGAAGCTGAGGGCCTATGCAAATATTCTGCTGTTTGCAAACTTGGGGATCTGCCGAAGGGTTGAGATGGAGCCATCCAAAACATCAAGGGTCTGCTGTATTGACTCTTGATTGAGATGGTTTTCAGAATTCTTCTCCTTTCAAAATTCAATCAGTGCCTTTTTATCAGAGCTCCTCAGATCTTTAAGATAGCTTCAGCCTCTCACTGCCAAGCCTGAGAGTCCCATGAATGGCTGAACAGACTCACCTTGATGACAGGGGGTCAGCAGAGCATGTTCTGTACTTATAACACTACTTTTATTTTTCTTCATTGCTATTATTTGCTTATTCGCCATGCACGCGTTACTCGTTTTTTCAAAAAGTTGGCCCTGAGCCCCAATTCGAGGACCCATGTGTGTTCGGAGAGTGTCCAAGATTCCTGAGATTAACTTCCCTGTGCTTCTGCCTGGCATCACTGTCCTAATCTAAGGGGCATTCTCAGTTCATCTCCACTGCACATCTTTGTAGATGGAAAACCCCATTCTTGTCCTTTTTCTTGCAAGAATGCCCGCCACGCCTGGTACTTTGTAACACTTGGTAATGAGCGGAAGAATCACTGTGCATGTGTGTATGATTTTCATCAACAAGCTGGATCCACGGCCCAGGCACATAATCCCAAGTGGGAGCTCCCAAATGGGCAGCCCTTTGGGGAATGGGGTTCAGTCACATCCTACCATGACCTCCTCTGTCTTCCAAGCCCCCTGACTTTGGAGAAGACCCTTTTCTCTACCTTAGTACATAAGTAATCCTTTGCTTATGTAGATGGAACTTCTGGATAGTTTTGAGCATTTCTGATCATATTCAATGGCCTGTCGTCAACAGGTTTTGTGGGTTTTTTGCTTGTTTGTTTGTTGGCGGGGGGTGGTTTTGGCAAGTTCAAAATGTCTACAAATGATTTCCCAAAATGATGAATTTATGTGCATCTAGAAACTGAACCACTACTCTTCTGCTACTTTAAGCTAGAGTCTTCACATTTTTGACATATACATCAGATTCAGAAATATTCTTTAAAAGTGTCAGCCTTCAATTCACTGACCTCTGCCTTTGTTTTTCCTCCTGAATTTGTTTTTGGAGAAAACTGTTAACTCGGGAAATGGGCATTGGGTTAGGCAAAGCTTAGCCCTGCTGGTGTAACTCAGATATCCTTCCAGTTTTGAGCACGGTGTCTGAATGGCATATTAACACCACAGTGTAGAATGAGAGAGTTGCTGTGACATCCTGAACTCACTTTTCTGTCTAGTTTTTCAACAGCACATTGGTAGTGGGGAGTGCACAGTGTCTACCCTGACATAAGAGACACATGCCACTAGGGGTGACCTTTCCTGCTCCGTCTTTTCTATCATCGGGTCTCTTCCAATCAATTCCAGCACTCAAGTCCCCAAGTAGGAAGACTCTAAGTGTGTCTCCAGTCACAAGAAGGCCTGTTGGGTCTCCCGTGTTTCCCTCTCAGTATTTTCTGTAGATCAAATGTTACAACGTAAGCACTGCTAATACCAGCATAATAGTTCCCTGCTAAATTTCACCAAAAGGTCATAAAGTTCTCAATTAATTTCAACAGGAGTGCCGCATAGTTATAATTTTGATCAGAAAGCCCGTGGCTATCCAGAAACCTCAAGGGTTCTATTATCCTTCATAAATGCATTTTTCCTTTAAGCATTATTGGGGGAAAAAAAAAGCATTTGGGGTATACTATAAAATCTCATGCCTCCTTAAATTGGACACACATTCACACTGTTCTTGACACCTAAAGGTCATGATGAGCATCAGTTACTGGGCTACAACTCAGAGTTTGGAAGACCTATCAAAATACATAAAATTTCACTGTATTGTTTATTTTTATTTTTTTTTTTTAGATTTTATTTATTTATTTATTTGACAGAGAGAGATCACAAGTAGGCAGAGAGGCAGGCAGAGAGAGAGAGGAGAAAGCAGGCTCCCTGTGGAGCAGAGAGCCCGATGCGGGACTCGATCCCAGGACCCTGAGATCATGACCTGAGCCGAAGGCAGCGGCTTAACCCACTGAGCCACCCAGGAGCCCGACTGTATTGTTTATACTAAATACTTAGATTAGATAGCCCTACATTTCTATGCTTTTAATTCCTGTGCCTTTTAAATTTTATTTCCTTTTTTAAATTTTTTCTCTTTCTTACATCACTAGTACTTCTTACTGGCATTTATCCAAAAGAACACTAACAACCCGTATATCATACTGTGTCAATCTCTTCCAATTTGTTAGGGGTACTTGGCAAATTAAAACAAAGCCCCTCAGAACTTTACACAAACGAAGACTCCAGAAAGAAAGTATGAAACGATCTGCAGTGGTCAAAATCTATGAACTGTAGCTCATGGACCTTATGACATCTCTCTTGGTTTACCACTAGGAACCCAACTGGGTAAGTGAAATTGTACAAATGTGAATTTCAGATTGCTGCAGTATTATTCTGACCCTGGCTAGCCTCAGACCACGTGTTACTTTTTAACCCAGGCATTTTCTGCTCAAGATACTTCAGTGGGCTTGGTAAGGCTATAATGAGGATACCCATGTTACAGATGAAACACAGTAACATGCACCCGAGCCTGACCAGAAACACCAGCCCTCCCAGTTCATGAAACCAGTGTTCCCTGCCCCACCTTTTCTGGGCTTCTGCGGATTTGCAAACGTGGTCCCATTCGCCCAGAAATGGGACGAAGGACAGCATGTCAGGACCTCCCTGGTGGACAGTATGGAGACAGAAAAGAACCAGAAAGGCACCAGGAACTCCCAGAGCAGGAAGTGGGAGACAAGTTCGAAGCTATCCAGCTGTTACTCTAGGCTATCTCTCATCAAGCTGGGGCCTAGAATCTGCCAGGACTTCAGACTAAATGCATCTTCTTCCTCTTGCCTGGACCTCTCACACAGTCAACGTCTCAAAAGCCCACTTGGCTGGGGCCCCCAAAAGTAGCAAACCCTTCTCCACTGCAAGGAGGGTGGCAGCCTCAGCAATACAATGGGCAGAGACGAGTCAAGCACAGTGCCAGCTAAACACAGCCTGATCTGCTGCCATGTGTACACATTAGTAGCTATCTCTTACAGCAGAAACATGGGGGTGCTGGGGGGAAATAAACCAGGTGAACCTGAAGAGGCCAGAATTTCCCATCAAATTAACAAGTCTACCCAACAGCCCTCGGCGGAGGTGCTAAGGGGTGTGATAAAGGAGCCCCATGTGACAATCCTGTGTCTTCTGGGTGCCTTCACTAAACAGAACGGGGGAGAACAGAGAGCAAAGTGTCATACACACCTTCCCCTCCTGCCTGCAGATCTCCATATCTCGTTGGGACAGCTGTTCTCCTATCTCCCCAAAAAACCCCGCAACGTTTTAGTGCCAGAATACAAAGGGTCTCTGGCCTCTGCCAAAGTCATCACAGTTTTAAAAAGCCAAGGCCAGGGGCACCTGGGTGGCTCAGTGGGTTAAAGCCTCTGCCTTAGGCTCAGGTCATGATCCCAGGGTCCTGGGATGGAGCCCCACATCCGGCTCTCTGCTCAGCAGGGAGCCTGCTTCCTCCTCTCTCTCTCTCTCTCTGCCTGCCTCTCTGCTTACCTGTGATCTCTGTCTTTCAAATAAACAAATAAACAAATAAATAAATAAATAAATAAAAAGCCAAGGCCAAGCAGCTCAGCAGGCCTGGGGTTTTCTCAAGCCTCACAGGGCGGCCCAACCCCAGAGCAAAACTGAAACCCTTGCCTTCCCAGAGGCATGAAGAACAGCTGGGACCTAAAGCAAGAAGCCTGGGCCAGGTGCCCTGGATTCAGGATTGTGTTCCTTCAGTGAGAAAGCTAGGGGCCTTGCAGGGGCAATTCCAACCTTCTGGGTAGGGGAGGGGGGGTGACCAGAGGAAAATTCAGACAAGCAATAACTAGCTGAAAGGGTTATGGGAGGGTCTTCAGATCAATACCAATCCCAAGCCAATGCCACCCTGTCCCCAATAAACACGTGGTCTTGGCCCCTGTGTGTTTCACAGAAGTTGCTCAAATTGTTCCACCTTTCCCCACATTCCCCCTGCTCCCCCCCACCCCCACCGGCGTACACATGGTTACATAAAAACATCTTAAACGTGGGACCCAAATCCTTCAGTCCGGGGGAGGACCGGGAAACGATAGGGAGCTGCTCGGGCACACGGTCTGATCATTAGTTGGGGTTACATAATCATACAGACAAGGGCTGGAGAAGGTTCGGTGGAGCTCAGTTCAGCGCACACCCCATTCTCCACCACCACCCACACCCAGAGCCCAGAAAGCAAGCCAGTTTTAACACAACCGAAGCACACGATGTGGCTTGGGGGCTTGGGGGGCGGGGGCACCTGGATGCTGCTGCTGTGAAAATGCCAAGGGCTGCCAGAAACAGACCCTCCGGCCTGCAAACCACTGTCCCCAAAGTTCAAGGGAGGGCAGAGCCACAGAAGTTGTCCTGACTTGCAACGTAAACCGATGCAGCCACGCTCACCGAAACCAACGCCTGGCCTCCCCGCTCCTCTACACCACTTGGGTCCCAGCCTATGCGGGTTCAGACTGTCTGCCACGTTCAGCAGTCCCCAGGCAGCCCCTGCAATCTCAGCCGGGGCCATTCAGCACCACCCGTGTTTCTAATTTTGAAAGATGGTAAAATGTGGGGCACAGCTTGGAGAGGGGGGCACCCGCTTTGCTAGCCGTACGGCAAGAATCCCCAACAGAGCAGGAGTTTGGTTTCTGTTTGGTTTTGTTTGCAGGGGAGGCAGCTGGTGGTTCTGCTTTAGGAACATGGAGTGGCGGGGGGAGGAGGGGAGTTAAAGGGGAGAAGGGAAAGCTCTTCCACTGCCTTGGCACCCAGCAACCCCCACCACCACCACGAATCTCCTTTTAGGCAGCAGAGACCCGCTTGGGTCGCCCTGCACCCTCCCAGGGCGGCAGCCAAGGCAGCAGCAGGCAGCGCAGGTGCGGCGGCGGCGAGGCGATCGCCGGGCCGCGGAGGCTCCCGAGCGAGCCGGTGGCCCGGGCGCGGGTGCGGGGCGGCGGCGGGCGAGCGGGGAGCGCGCGGCGCGCACAGGGTTACAGCGGCGGCCGCCCGGATTGACGCGCGGGGGTCACTTGAGGCTCGCGCCGCTCCCCCGGCACCAGGCCGAGCAGCCGCTCAGCCTACCGAGGGCACCGCACGCCGCGCGGGCCGCCCACCGGCCACCTAGCCCAAGAAAGGCAACGACAAGACGGAATCGCAGCCCGCTATTCCACTTCCCCGTGGCGGCCGCAGGCAAAAGCACAATAAATAAAATCCAGCGCAAGGAATCCATCCGCCGAATAAAAATCCAGAGTCCCCTACCTTCGGCCTTGGGATGGCAAACTGGTCCTGTGTTCTCTGACCCACGGATCCAGCCCCTTCTTCATGAATTATTCCGGTCAGTCGGGATTTTGTGCATTTTTTTCATGAACACCTGTTTCAAGTGAGGGGTAAAGACCTTATTGGAAGAATTGTCCTTAAAAAATAACGCGTGCGTGCATACGTCCATCCAGGCATGCACGCGTGTTTGTATACACACATGTGCACACGGCGTGTACATGTACATTGAAGCACCAAACTAGGCAGTTGGATAATGGGAGAGTCGGCGGGTTGTGAGCATGCTCGTGCCGGGAACAGATCCACCCTCTGTTATTCCTCTGAATAAATATAAATCACGATCAGAAACCCAAACAGTAGCATCCCTCTTGAATTCCTGCTGCTGAAAAACACGGAATAAATTCAGCCTGCAGACACAGAATCTAATCAGCAGCTGTTTGCTGAATCCAGAGCCAACCCATGCCTTGCCTGTCTTTTCCACTATGAGTCCAGACCTTTTTTTTTTTTTTTTTTTTGAAAGGGGTTTTAACCTTTTAAAGATACAGTACACCAATTACCACTTCTGAATAGCTCTTCCTCCAAGTACAGGCGGCTAGTCCCATGCCTACAGCCACAGGGCAGGCTTGCACAAAGTGATGATGATTTCATTTATCTGTGCCTTTTTAACAAAATACAGAGAAAGAGAGAGGGAGAAGACAAATGCAAGGTATAAAACTAGAGACACATTTATTGCAGTGATGGGCTTCTCGGTGACTGATTGGTGTGTTACGTAAACACCATGATCCTTCACTTCTAAACACACATTGACGGGGTCAGGCAATGCGGGGGACGCCTGTCACCCCTCGCAAGCCCCTAACTGCTGTCCGAGGACCAGGGAGCTTGCGAAAGAGGCTGAAGGAAGTGGGGACTTGTGCCCCCTCAAGAGTTGGCACAATTTTTAAAGTATAATGTAATCTAGGACCAGATCTTATTCCAAGACTTTTTTTTTTTTCTCCAACCAGAATCTGGAATCAAAACTACTGCCCCAACCTTTAGAGTCTCTAGATTCAGACTTAGGCCTTTCTTTGAGATTTTGTTAACAACACTTTTTTTCCCCCAGGCCTAGGTTGAGCACATGAGGTAGAAACATGCAGTGGGGGAGGGGGAAGATAATCCCCAACCCCCATTTTTTTAAATTATTCATTAAGTATTTCAGCCACCCAGATGGTATTTATTCCAATTTTGTTTTGGTTTTTAAAGAGGTAGCACCAAGAAGGAACCAAAACTCCTAACCTCACTTATGTCTGAAAGGAGAGAAAATGCCCTTTCTGGTTTCTTTTTTCATCCAGGAGCCCCTGAGCTCCAGAATGGCACTGGCTGCTTCTCCTCTGGTCCCACCCAGCAGCAGCAGCAGCAGCAGCAGCAGCAGCAGCAGCAGCAGCAGCAGGAGCAGCTTACCTAAAGAGCAACCCTGGTGTTCCTACAGCCACTCCCTGGGGCATGTCCCTCTAGCATGTCCCCCTAGCATCAGAGCCCATTCCTTCCCTTGGCAAACCACTAAAACCAATGTGCTGTCCCCCTCCCACCTCGTGGCAGGCACTGCCTATGCTGAGCCCTCCCAGCCACACACACAGTCCCTTCTCTCCTCTCTTCCAGGGCTCTTTAGCAGAAAATTATCATATTTCATGTGTCATCACCCTAGCTAGCTGGGCCGGGCCCCGATTGGCTAGACACTGGCAGCCGGAAATGTCACCAGCCACACAGGTTGGAACTGGCTCTCCCGCGCCTTTGGCCACCAGGGACCTGAGCCCAGGAGGCAATGTGACAAGGCTCAGACCTACCACAGGGAGCCCTGCACTCCTTTCCCTGGTCTGGCCCCATGCCCTCTCCCAGCTTCTCTCTGTACCCAGCCCTGGGGGAGGGGACTGCTAAGGGATGTGGACAGAGTCTCTAGCCAGGCTGGGAGCCAGAGCTGCCTCCAGCAGCAGGGAGAGAGGGAGCCGCTGAAATTCCTCTTCTTCCCAGCATGTTGGGGAAGAAACTAAAGATATCTCCGTTGGGTTTTAAAGATTTGGAGAAAGTGTTCCTGACAAAAACAGTCTCTCACGTGTTAAAAAATAAAATTGTCAGTAAGGCTGGGTGAAGACAAGATTTTTTCACCCTTGGAAGTTTATCCGCTGCCGTTCTTTCCTGCCCATCCAACGTCCCCTGAACCGAGGTGTCACAATCATAATATCCCAAGGCTGTCAGGGAACCCAGCAGGCAGGTCAGTCCATCCTCTTCCCTTAAACAGAGCAGCCCTGACCCACCAGAAAACTACTAGAGAAGGAAGGAAGCTTCTTCACTTGGTGTTACAATGCCTCATGATATCACACGACTTTTCAAGAGTTGGGTGGCCTTTGCAGTGATCAATCCGAGTCACCGTGGCTCTGACTTAAGCTTCGTCCCTCTTGCCCTCTCTTCGGCACATTTAATGTGACCCGCCATTTGTCTCACCTCATTCTGTTCTCCTGACCAACAGAGAGAACATTTTGGGAACATTTTTGTGAAAGCTGATTCTAAAACCTTTTCATTATGCTGCTTTAATCTTTAGACCTGGAAGAAAAGCCTCCCAGAGCCAGAGGAGGCTGAAAGGTCATTTGGTCCAGAATCCATATGATGCTTCATTCTCCTCTATTTCCACTTTGGAGCTTTGGGTCTCTGGGATGGTTAGGTGGACACATACATTTACTTCCACTCCTCCAAAGGAAAAATTTATACAACCAAAATCCGAGTGGCAGTGCTGGGAACCAGAGAAAGATGCCATCAATAAAGTCAGCATTTTGGAAAATATGAAGAAGATGTGAAGTAGATGGAATGTGGGTGAGGACGTGCTGAAAAACCCCATGTCCTGCACAGACTTCCTAAGAAGAAAGTGCATAAGCTTCCAGAAAAGGGTCCTGGAAAATCCCAAGCTCAGAGGATCAGAGAGTGAACAAAAGGTCATGGGCATCAGTTCAGAAGCAAATTAAAGGACATTAGGAACAAGCTGGTTGTTTCCATATGGAATGACAATCATTCCACAGCACCTTTGGAAAGTGGAAAATTTGTCCCTAATAAGGGTAGAAGTCAAAGGCTGAATTGGGGCAAGCCCCCAGCTCATTTGGGAATGAGAAGAAGGAGGAGGAGGAGATGAGGAGGAAACGATTGTTTAAGGAATCAGAGGAGACACAAAATATAACAGAGAGATCCAGAATATCCAAAATTAGCCTGACAGGAGTTCCAGAAAGAGACAACATTGTTCATGAATGCAATAATCAAAGAAGAAAAAGAAGATCATTTCCCTGAGTTGAAGAAAGACTTTAGGCCTTAGATCATAAAAGTCTAAGTGCTAGGCAGCAGTGTGACTGAAAGAATTTTCAATTCTAGATGTAGCTGGTACTCTAAGAACAAAGAGAAATAACTACAAGCTTCCTGATAGGGGAGAAAAATCAGGCTGCTTAAAAGAAAAGAAAATCAGACTGCATATCATACTTCTCATCTTCAATGCTCTGCAAAGGCAGTGGCACAATTTTTATAGAATTCTAAGAGAATATTATTGTAACTCAAGAATTCTACCAGCTGCCAAACTATAATTTCTCTCATATGTGATGACAAAAGAAAGGCATGTTCAAAGACAGAAATTATATCACCCCAATACTCCTTTATTAAATTTTTTAAAAAATTACTTGAAGATCTACTCTGAAAAAAAAAAAAAAAAGCCAGAATAATGAACTCAAGAAAGGAGAAGATATGTTATATAAGAAAATATAATGCGAAATAAAGCCAATAAAAGGTGTGGTTAAGTATAAAAATAATTGATAATGTGGTTGTAAAGCTTAATTGTGAGAAGTTTTGAAATATTAGACAGACAGAGATATCAGGAATTAAAGTTTCATATGATTGCAACAACAGAAAAATGAAAATCTCAATAGAATGAGTAAGTAAAATCACTAGAATAAAAAATTGGATGAGAGGATCATTATGGAAGGCAGACAATTAGAATTCCATCTATCTCCTCTCTTCCCACAACCACATTAAAATGATAATAAGGAAGTTTTTAAAGTTGAAATACAGAATGACAAAGAAAACTGTAGAAGAGCAATTAGCCAAGAAAGTTAAAAAAGAAGGTTGGGGGGGGACTGAATTGATCAACTATATACTTTAATACTATCATAAATAAAACAGTATATAGCATAGATATGGAAACCTACAAAATGGATGAACAGAAATGAATAAAGTCAAGTAACAGATTCAAGTGCAGCATTTGCTGAAAACTGAATTTTCAATCAATAGGGAAAAGAATGTATAATGTCAGACTGAGACTACTTTTTAAAAATATCACTTCTAGGGCACCTGGGTGGCTCAGTGGGTTAAGCCGCTGCCTTTGGCTCAGGTCATGATCTCAGGGTCCTGGGATCGAGTCCCGCATTGGGCTCTCTGCTCAGCAGGGAGCCTGTTTCCTCCTCTCTCTCTCTGCCTGCCTCTCTGCCTTCTTGTGATCTCTCTCTGTCAAATAAATAAATAAAATCTTTAAAAAATATATATATATTACTTCTAAATCATATCTTATACAAAATATATTCTATCTTCATGAAAAAAAAACACAAGAAAAAGTAAATGTTATGATTTTGATCAGTAAATCATAGAATATTAGAAAGTTGTGATTTTTTTTTTCCCCTAATAGTGTTAAGAAGGTAATGTGGTTACCCCATCTCTGCTTAAGCCCCCAAAGAGATCCACCTCCTAGTCTCTGGAAACGCTGACTATTACCTTATATGGCAAAAAGTATGACTAACTGAAGGATCTTGAGATAGGGAGATTATCCTGAATTATCTGGGAGGGCCCTAAATGTAATCAAAGTATCCTTTTAAGAGGCAGGTGGAGGGCATAGAGGAGGAGGCAGTGTGACCATAGAGGCTGAGACTGGAGTGATATGGCCACAAACTGGAAAGCCACCAAAATCTTGGAAGAGACAAGGGCCAGAGTCATTCCCTAGAGGCTCTGGAAGGAGCACAGCCCTGATGACCCCTTAATTTCAGCCCAGTGAAACTGATTTCAGATTTCTGTTCTCCAGAACTTTAAGCAAACAAATACCTGGTTTTAAGCCACCTAGTTTGTGGTCATCTGCTACAGTAGCCATTAGAAACCAATACAGGCACCATGATGAGAGAGAGTACTTCCTAGAGGGTATAATAATGATTATCGCCTGCAACAACACTTGCTCTGTGCCTGGTGCTGCTAAACTACATTCATATCTAATTTCATTTAATTTGCATGGGAGTAGGGAGTAGAGAGTTGTGGTTAGTATAACTCTAGTACTTAGTAGTATGTATGCCTGAGCATGTTAGATAAACTTCTAATGCTGCTTTACCTCACCTGGAAAGTAGAGGTAAGAATGGCACTTATCTGATGGGACTTATTAAGAACAAAGCAAGACCATCTATGTAAAGAGCTTAGAATAGTGCCCAGTGATAAGGGCTCCATAAATGAGAAAGTCCTTCCTTATGCTGGGCTGCAGTCAGTCTCTCGTGGGTCCTCTCAGTGATTCTAGTTCTGCCCTTCGGATACACACTATTTAACTGTGGTTCAAATCTCCAAAGACAATGCCATCAGGAATCTTAGCTTCTCCAAACTAAAAATAAACAACGCCTTCAATAATTGCTCTTGCAAATTCATCCAGAGTCCTTTTCCAACCTGACACTAACTCTGAACACATTCTTACACATCTTAAGGTTTGGTCCCAGACTTATCACCATCATTGCTCTGGAATAGGAGTTGGCAAACTCCTTTGGTGCAGGATTTTTTTTTTTTTAATAATCCATGGTTTTTGCATGTTTAATGGATTGTAAAAAACAAAAGCAAGGTGTCTGGTTGGCTCAGTGAGTTAAGTGTCAGCCTTCAGCTCAGGTCATGATCCCAAGCTCCTGGGATCACTGGGGGATGGGCTCCCTGCTCAGTGGGGAGTCTGCTTCTCCTTTTCCCTCTGACCCTCCCCCTACTCATGCTTGCTTTCTCTCTCTCTCTCTCTCAAATAAATAAAATTAAAAAAAAAAAAGGCAGAAAATAATTTGCAACCATTCATGGACTGCAAATTCTGAAATATTTACTGTTTGGCTCTTTTTAGAAAAAGTTTGCTAACCCCAGTTCTACAAGATACTACACTTTTATCAACACAATGTAATATTACCCAAGACCCTTTTTTTGTTGTTGTTGCAAACAAATTGTGCTATTATATCATATATATATATATAAAATATTATATTATATTGACTTAATTGTAAGACTCTTACTGATTCAATCAGTATCCATTCTCCTCTCCTTATATACCAGTACTTTTTTAAGGCTAGGAACAAGGCTACTAGTTAAAGACTACATTTCCCAGCCTGCCTTGTAGGAAGATGTGGCCAGGAGGTTAGGTTCTAGCCAATGGCATATAAGCAGATGAGAATTGTAGCATTTCCTACTCCTGCTCTTAAAAGGAAGGATCATGCCCTCCCTTCCCTCTAGACTTTCCCAGTGACTGGAAATGGGAACCTGACAGCCTTGTGTATGAAGGGTAGTGGAGCAACAAGATAGAAGGATCCTGGGTTTCTGGTGCTGTTGTTACACCCTGTACTGCTTATTCTCAGTTTGTGAAAGAGAGAGACACATTTCATTTACTTATACCATTGCAGTTTTAGGTATAGGACAGAAAATGAATATGTGCCCTAACCAATACAAATATCGATTTCATCTCCTAAGTATCTTTCACGCTTGCTAAGCCACACATCTCCCCCATTCTGCACTTATGCAATTAATTTTCTGGGCCCCATAACAAGACCTTACATTTAGCTCCATTATATTTCATAGTGTGAGAATCAGTCCATCATTTTACCCTGACATCTGGGACCCAATTCTGCCATCCAAAGTATCTTCCATCCTTTCTAGTCTCACATCACTCTTCAAAAGGCACTTTAGTCATAGCACCCTAAAACTAGTATTCACCAATACCTGATTGAGATTAAGAATAATGTAATGGAAAGGATAGTGACCTCAGTTTATGGGGAAGAAATAACAGATTAAGCTAAATTCAAACAGAGGAGGAGGAGGAGAGGATGGAGATGAGCAGTTATGAAGAGCTTACTATGTTCCAGGCACCCTGTTGGGAATTCCCCCATTGTTATGGCATTTAGTAAATATTTAGTTCATTCATTCATTCATTCATTCATTTTTAAAGTAGTAATTTTAATTTTTAACTATAAACACCTCCTATTGGGCCAGAAAACCAAAGCCCATCCAAATCCCTCTTTGCCGATGGCCATGTGCATGCCCACCTTCTCTTTGGTCACCTGCAGAGTGCACTGCCAGCATTCCTTACCAGGCTCACAGCCAAAGTGAAAATATCCCAAGCACCTAACTCAAGAATTGTTCCAATGTAGGACACTAGACAGTATTTTTATAAACCTCTACACTGGGTCATCTTGAGACAGATAAGAAGTTCATATTGGCTCTCTGTAGAGCTGCATGGCAGAAGGACTGAGCAGATAGGTTCTGAGTGGGGTCATACCATCTGGGTTCAAACTCTGTAGACCTTGAGTTAATTGCTTAATCTTTTCTTGCCTTGATTTCCTTTTTTGTAAACTTTGGATCCTTACTACAACCATCAAAGCCAGATTTCTGCCCTAGCTTACAGATAATGAAGGTGAGGCTTCTATTTTTTGTCCAAAGGCAGATAAAATAATCATCAAATGAGGAGATGAGGATTAAACTCTAGGTTCATTTGATTCCCATCTCATGGTCTTTCCTCTTCCAAAGATAAAGAAGGAAGATATGATAAAGGCAGAAAATAAGTTACCAAATCACGCCAAAAAGGGTGACCTGCCCACCAGAGGTATGGCCATAAGACCTTCTGTGATGCCTAAGAAGACAATGAAATGAAGTTAATGATGGTTTTCTTCCAAATCCCTTGGAGAAGATGTCACTGGTTAGAGCTGAACAATATCCTAGGATGGCTCAAGTCCTTCTTCTTTTTAAATCATTCAGCTTGTCTGGGGGACTTCATGGGATAGTTTACAAAAGAGAAAAAAAAAAAAACAGCCAAGGCCAAGGTGTGTCCCCCTTCTTGCTTCTGCTTACCTAAAAGTAAATAATTTGGGATCTAAAGTCACACATCCACACACATATGCACATTACACACAAGTATGCATGCACACACATACACACACACACACACACAACAACAACAACAACAACAAAACCTTAGAACATTTAAACCTTAAGATGTGAGGAGACCCCTCAGGGACCTCATGGATCTATGGCAGATGCTGAATGTCACCAGGAAGTTCACAGACTCTCCAGCAGAAGTGTTTCTACAACAGGAAAAAAAATCTCTGACCCTGTCTAGAATCAATGCCCTAATGGAATAGTCATCAACTTACGAACAAGAAAAAAAGATATATTAAGATAAATTAGGAAAATATGTGAGCTAAAGTCCCTGGAAGCCTGAGGATCCTGTTTAAGATTGCATATCAAAATTCCTACAGAGTTTTAGAAAAATATAGGTTCTCCCAAGTTTCTACAGGAGGACCTTGGTATATACACCTCTTTAAATTTCCATAGGTACTTCTGAAAATCCTAGTGAAAAATTACTGCTGGCTTCAGCTGGAGAAAACTGTGGTCTCATCAAATTTTGCCAGGTCCAGATACCAACAGAAGAAATGTGATATAGAGATATTCTAACAGATGAAGGAGTCTAAAAATTATGTCCATAGATTCAGTCTATTAACAGTATAACATAAATACCATTGGTTAAAGTCAGAACAAGAAAGGAGTTGGAAGGTACGGGAACAGGGGCTTTCTAATATGTCAGAAAGCTGGAGGCAGAGACTGCTCAGCTGACCAATTCCTGGAGTCTGTCTGATTCTCCTTTTACTCCCAGATGATGATATGGCCTTACCAGACTGAGTTTGAGTTCAAAAGCTGGGAGAGCCCAATGTTGGTAAGAATTCTCTCCAAAGGAAGCATTAAGCCAAGTGATTAGATAAGTCCCTCCTATGTTGGAAACTTCTAGTGCAAAAGGAATATGATATAGCAAAAAAAAAAAAAAAAAAAAAAAAAAACAAGCTCCTCAGACCTCATAAAATTCTACATGGGGCAGCCAGTGACATGGCAGTCATGTGCCCCAAATGGGTACTCCAGGTCCTACACTGAGACAGGCCACCTGACTCCCTTTTCCATGTGACCACCCGGCTTCTGGGCAGTTTGCATATCTTGGCTAAATAAAGTCTATGTGTCTATGAGGTAAAGGAAGGGGGAAGTTTCTTTTCTGGCAGCCCACAGCCCACCCAAAAATGCTGCAAGAACAAACATAGGGAAATCATAAAATGCAGATATGAGGCCACAACTGCAAAGAGGAATCTAAACAATCCATAGGAACAGGATTAGAAATTGCAGTCAGATGGGAAAAGAGCTCTGACTAGAAAAGATCATGAACAACTACCACAAATTACATGTAACTTATTACATTCACCTGGGATCCAAAACTCAGATGGCCTTCGGGGGCCATACAAATAACATAAGAGTCTGAAACAGTGTAGTGTAAGCAAAGGAGAGCTATAGCAATCATGCTCCCCTGCAAATCTAATAAACAAACAATCAGACAAAAGCTGTGTTGGCTAGAAAGTGTTTGAATTAGAAGAGGAACTGCCAATTTGTACCCCTGGGCCCCAATGATCACAGTCAGTAATCTTTCTTAGAAAGATAAATATAATTGGTTTGTTTTTTTTTTTTTAAAGAATTTTAAAGTCATCATCACTTCCAAGACCTAGTTGAGACAGGATACAAAACCAAAGTATGATCTAGAAAAAGCTAAAAAATGTCTCTAAAAAACAGAATGTCTTCAAATAAGTTGGTCAGATGGTCCCATCAGTAATTCTCAGGTTGGAGTCCCAAGAGTGCAGTGAATCACATGGGGGGGGTGAGGTAGTATGCAAGACACTTTTCTAAACAACTCTCATATACAGGCTTAAGGTGTCCATTATACTCCCTAATAGTACAAAAGAGCTTCTGTTTCTTTCCTTGGAGATAGGTCATCAAAAGCTCTCCCAATTTTTTTTCTTTTTATTTTGAAATACTTTCAGACTTACAGAAGAATAGTAAAGATTGTACAAAGAATTCCCACATACCCTTCACCCAGCTTTCCCTGATGTTAATTAACATCTCACGTAACCACAGTACAATGATCAAAACCAGGAAACTGATACTGGTACCATGCTATTAACTATACATTTTCCTCTAATTCTGCTGGTTTTCCACTAATGTTCTTTTTCTGTTCCAGGTTTCAATCCAGGATTGCACGTTGCATTTGGTTCTTTCTCCTGGGTCTCCTGTGGTCTATGGCTGTTTCTCAGGCTTTTCTTGACTTTTCTGCCTTTGACACTTTTACAGAGCACTGGTCAGGTATTTTGTAGACTGTCCCTCAATTTGAGTTTATCTGATGTTTTCTCATGATGAGATTGGAGTTATGGTTTTCAGCAAGAATACCACCAAAGTGATGTGCCTTCTCAGTACATCAAATCAATGAAGGGGTCACAATGTCAGTATGTCTGGTGTCTGGTAATGTTAACCTTGATCCCTTGGTTAAGGAAGTGGCATCCAGGTTTCTCCACTAAAAAGTTACTATTTTTCCCTTGGTAGTTGGCAAATATTGGGGGAGGGTACTATAAACCATTGCAAATGTCTGTTTCTCTTTAGACTTTCACTCACTAATTTTAGGATTCCTCGTGCAACTGTCAGCAATTATGGCTGTGGTGTTCCAATGGTGATTTTATATCTCCCACAATTCCTCTATATATATTAATTGCAATTCTTCTATAAGAAGAGTTGTCCTTTCTCCTCATTAAATAACCATATTATTCTACTTTTCTTTTTATCAATGTGAACTCATGGATATTTATTTATTATTGGTTATGACCTATTATATCCTTTGGGGGAGGTCTGAAATTGTTCCAACTTGGACCATTGAGACATCCATCATGATAGCTCTTGTATTTCACATAACTCTGTTGTTTTGTTGTTGTTGCTGATTAGCACTTCTTTATTTCATGGCACCACAGATGCTCCAGGATCATCTTATTTTTTCCCTCCTCAGTCTCAAAATCTACATAATTGGAGTTCCCATAATTGGCATTTAGAAACTCATATCTGGGCACTGAGTGTGCTCATTACTATAGAGATGCAGTTTCTAGGCCATCTCAGTGGTTTGTCAGTCTGGCTAGCTGGAGGTTTATTAATTTCATTGATCTTTTCAAAGAACCAACTTTTGGTTTGATTGATACTTCTGAATTGCTTTTCTATTTCTAATTCATTTGCTCTTATCTTTATTATTACTGCCCTTCTGTTTGCTTTAGTTTTAATTTGCTCTTCTTTCTCTATTTTTAAGATAAATGCTTCTATTAGTGGCTGGAGGCCTTTCTTCTTTCCTAATATAAATCATTTAGGCTATAATTTCCCCCCTAAGCACTGCTGTGGCTGCACCTCACAAATTTGATATGTGTGTTTCCTTTTTATTCAGTTAAAAATATCTTCAAATTCTTCCTGTTTGATATATAGGTTATTTAGATGTATGTGGTATATTTTCCATATATTTTGGAGTATTCTGGGTATATTTCTGTTACTGACTTCTGGTTTACTTCCATTATAGTTCATAAACATACTTTATATAATTTCATTCTTTTAAAGTTGTTAAGGTTTGTTTTATGGTCCAGAATATAGTATCTTGTGGTGATGTTCCCTGTGCACTACAGAAATATGTGTAGAGTATTCTGTAAATATCAATTAGGTAAAGTTGGTTGACAACACTGTTCCAGTCATTATATTCTTAACATTCCTCCTACTTCTATCATTTACAGAGAAAAGAACATTGATGTTTTCAATTCTAATTATGAAGTTGTCTATTTCATTTTTCAATTCTCTCAGCTTTTGCATTATGTATTTCAGAACTTTGTTGTTAAGTACATACCTACTTAGGATTGTTACTTCTTGGTGAATTGAACCTTTTATAATTATCTAATCACTCTTTATCCTTGAGAACACTCTGTGCTCTAAACTCGATTTTGTCTGATATTAATATGAAAACTCCAGCTTTATTTTGGTTAGTATTTCCATGGCGTATCTTTTTTTATCCTTTTACTTTTAACCCACCTGTCTTTATATTTGAAGTGTGTTTTGTATTGTTTGGTCTTGCTTTTTTTAATCCAATCTGACAATCTCTATCTTTTAACTGGTATATTTAGACCATTCACATTTAATGTGATTATTGAGATGACTGAATTAAAATCTACTATCTTGCTAGCTGCTTTTTTATTTGTTCTATCTTTTCTTTCTTTTTTAATTTTATTTTTCTATCTTTTTGTTGTTGGCTGTTAACCTGATTTGGGAATGGAGAGAAGAAGGAAGTGTTCTCTGTTGTTCTGATTAAACTTCAGTCTTAGACAAACACTGTATCATTGAGTCTTGGAGATGTAGCCTTCTCAGTGATCTTACCCCTCCTCTGGGTTACTTCTGAATCTAGTATATGTACTTTCATTTTCCCCAGAAGTTAAGAGTTTTTTCCTGTTCCCTTTAACCAGATATAGTAGGATTTCACCAGTACCCTAAGGATAATGGTGCTCATCCTTACACACATACCACACAAATTAAGGCTTTTATTCCTAAAAAGAAAAAAAAAAAGAAGAAGAAGAATCCTGGTGGAGTTTCTTATCCCTCCCACAGCAACTTCTGTTCCTCTTCTTCAGCAATGTACTACAAAGGAGACTTTCTGCAGCCTCTCCCAACCATTTCTGTGAGTTCATGGTGGGATTATGCAGAAATGCCTGCCAAAGGGCATGGATCTCCTTTATTTGTGACCCTTAGCTTTACCCTCTTTTGCTAGTGTGCACTCAGCCAGACTCCACCTATTTATCAATCACCCTGGATGAATTATTACAAGAGTGTGGCTGTGTCCTGCCCAGGTAATTAAGCGTTTATGTCTCATTTCTCCCTGAAGATCCTGTCTCTTCCTAAATTCTGACACTGCTGGTTTCCCAGAAAGCTCAGTACTCCAGTACACTCAAGAAAGGCTGTGATTTTTCTGTTTGTCAAGACTTTTTTCACTGTAAGTTTGGGACTAATTCTCTTTCGAGCTCACTACATCTGTGAGTAGAAACCAGAACCCTACTTCTTTTAATGTAGCACTGAAGCATCTTTTGCCATAGCAATCAGAAGAAGGTATGGCAGGTGGTCAGAATAATCATTGCCTTCTTGGAAACTTCCCTAAGGGGACTTACAATGACAGATATCCCAGAAACACCTCTATCTGTTATTTTTTTTTTTTTTAGAAATATAAGATATGCAGGAACATCCCATAGGAGTTTAAGTAAAATATACATGATGTACACCAATTTTCACAAAGTGGAAGGTGGAACCTATATAAATTGGATATCAGTCAGCTGTAATCCAGGACAATTGTCTGGCTGAAAGCACCTACCAGTCTGCAATTGCCTGGCAAAGAATATGATGTTATAGAGCAAACAGTATGGTTAGCTAAGAATAAATTAACTCTAGAGAATTTCATTTCATTTCATTTCATTTAAGTCAATTTCAGAATTTTCATACATGTCACTATTTCGTGAGAAATATGACAGGTGACTGATTACTCAAAATTAGGCCAACGACAAAAATATCATACTTATGTTTTATTATTTATGGTAATTTGCCCAAAGGTAAGCCTTGTCATTAACCATTAACTACTGCATATATTATTATTATTTATCAGTAATGACAATGCAACAATACCATGTAGTGATCGCTTACTACAAGTCAGAGACAATACAAATATTTTCTCATTTCATCACATAAAAATTCAGTGAGAAAACTGGGATTCAGAGGGATTATGAAACTTGTCCAATACACAGAGCTAGTATGTGCTAGAACCAGAATTCAATCCCAGGATAGACTCCTAAGATCTTGCTTTTAACTTCTGACCTAGACTGCCCCAGAATAATGTTAATTAAGATTTTATGTGGCCCATTCACTATTTCCCTCTGTCATTTACAATGCTGGAAGAGGTCCACTCTTGCATAAGAACACAAAAGCATCTGAAATGCCTTACTGGATAACACCAGTTGTCTGACCAGAAGGACATTTGGTTTCAGAATGGTAACAAGAGACCATTTGTTGAGAGAGCATAACAACTGACCTTTACGAGGTTGGTTTGAAAAAAGGCTATAACTGTCCTCCATATTTTCTAAATTTCTCCTTCTTTCTCTGTATACATATGTGCATATATACCAAATATTCTTTTCTTCCTTATAACACTACACTATGATGCTATCATCCAGTAATTTATTTGTAGTTTCCTTGAAATTATATATATGTTATAATATATATAATGTATCCATAAACCACACTAACTCTTAAGAATAGGGAGCTCAAATTCAAATACAAATAAAAGATGTAAAATTTTTTTCAAGTGAGAACTACTTAAAAAATAAAAATAAAGAATAAAGAGCTCTATAACACACCTACTATCACTAATAAAGAGACATAATGTGACCTTTCTAAGCTTATCTTAACTACATGGTGGATAGACACTACTAAATCTGCTGGTGGGAGAGACAAGCTACACTCAAGCATAGTTCACCTTACCTAATCAAGCTGTGTAAGATAAGATAGCAAAGTCAAGATGAAGCAATGGCAATTGCTAGCAAATAAAGAAGAAGAGTGCTACAAAGAGCAAAGGGCAATAGTCCTCTGGAGAGATTCAGTTCAAAGGTAAATGTAAAACACCCTCAACCACCCCAAGATGGAAGACCACATGAGGTGGCCCTGCCAGGATCTTTGAATTTTAACACAAAGCAGTAACTATTGCTTCACTACCTTTTCCAAGTCAAGATGCACACAGAAAATTAATCCATTCAGATGACACACGCTGGAGAAGAGAGCCAGAGGCAACTGTTCTAGGGGCCTCCAGCCCCCCCAGCCCCATCTGGCTTCCATAAGAGGTAGATCATATTTCCACACACCTGAAATTCATTCACAACACACCAGTGAGTGGTTGCCCACCAAGTGGAAAACTCTGCAGTAACTTGTGTCAAAAAGTAGTTCAATTATGTTTGATTTACTCTACTTAAGAAGTTGGGAAAATATGTAATACATCAGAGCAATATTTTCATCAGAAGTGATTAAGGTTAAAACACTTGATGCTTAAAGGACAAGCTTCAGGTATTAGAAAAATTAACTCTTGGAATGCCTTGCTTCCTAAGGATATAGAAATACAAAATGCGAATACTCTGCAAGTTATTGGGCTTCATGGTATTTCTATCAAATCATCCTATTAATCTCAAGAAACTGTTTTAAACTCTGAATTAAAGTTTTCAATATCCATAATGCTTTAAGTCCAGGACTATTCCTAATCCAAACCAAAATATTTGGTCACCCTAGTATTATACTATTCTCCCATTTGGTCCTAACCACTTTTATTTAAAAGATTTTTGTTTACTTATTTGAGAGAGAGAGCACAAGCGAGGAGGGGAGGAAAGGCAGAGGGAGCAGACTCCATGTTGAGCAGGGTGCCAGATACATGGCTTGATCCCAGGATCCCACCTGAGCCAAAGGCAGATGCTTATCCAACTGAGCTACCCAGGCACCCTAGTCCTGACCATTTTAGAATAAGGAAACCTTGTTTCCCTATCCTCTTCTTTAAAAACAAAAATAAAAATAAAATAGCACATGCTAATATCAAGAAACTAAAACATGAAATACATAAACCAAACCAAAAAAGTGGTACCATTTACAACCCCCAGAATCTCATTCCTAGAGATAATCTCCATTAACAGTCTGCTTTCCAGTCCTCCATGTGGGGAGGACAGACTTCCCAAACACTACTACCCAAAGCCAGATAACTGAATACCAAGTGACCAAAATAACAAATGCCTATTCCATATGTGGAGGTCAGGTGGGGTCTACCCCTTTCCTGCACTCCTTAGGTAGAGCTTATGATTTGGGCCTAAATCATAGGGTCAACCACATTCTTTGTGGTCACAGTGTTAGTTCAACATCATCACATGACCTTTTTTTTTTTTTTTGTACCAATGAGATAAAAAGAAGCTTTTGCTCAGTATTCCAGAAGACAAATTAGTTCATTCTCACATGTATTGAAATTGAGAGGGTCTAAGGCTTGGACCTTCATTGTCCCAGATGGTAGCCACTAACCACACATAGCTATTGAGTATTTGAAATGTACAAATTGAGGGGGACCTGGGTGGCTCAGTTGGTTAAGCGGCTGCCATGGTTAAGCTCAGGTCATGATCCCAGGGTTCTGGGATCAAGCCCCACACTGGGCTCCCTGCTCAGCAGGGAGTTTGTTTTTCCCTCTCCCTCTCCTGCTGCTCTGCCTACTTGTGCTCTCTCTCTCACTCTCTCTGTCAAATACATAGAGTCTTAAAAAAAAAAAAAGAAATGTGACTAGTACCAATTGAGACATAATGTAAAAGTAAAAGACACACTGGATTCCAAAACTTAGTAAGAAAAGGGAATGTAAAATATCTCACTTGTGATTTTTGTATTGATTTCATGTTGGAGCAATGATGCATGGGCCACATATTCTATCTCTGTTAGACAGTACTGGTCTAGAGCATTTGAACCCTTGATGAAGCCAGACCTGATAGTAGCCCTACCCATGGACTTTTCAGATACATGAACTAATATAGCAAAGATGAGCTATATTAGTTTATCATTAGTTCATCATTAGTTCATTCAGCTATATTCTATGAGAGGCAATAACAGGAAGACCTACTGTAAACTGGGTAGTAAGGGAACTCAGCTTTGAGGATGTGCCATTTAAGTTGTGACCTGAGGGAGGAGACAGGTGAGAAGAGAGGACAAAATCCCAGCAGAAACTAAGTGTACATAAAGGCCTGAGACAAAAAGAGTGTTGACACCAGAGGACCTGAAAAAAATCTGGTGCCATATACTAAACACAGTAGTATAAAGGAAAAAAGAAATAGGTGATTTGTCCACATATGGAATTCTTTTTTTTTTTTAATTTCTTTTCAGCATAATAGAATTCATTGTTTTTGCACCACACCCAGTGCTCCATGTAATACGTGCCCTTCTTAATACCCACCACCTGGCTCCCCCAACCTCGACCCCCCACCCCTTCAAAACCCTCAGATTGTTTTTCAGAGTCCATAGTCTCTCATGGTTCACCTCCCCTTCCAATTTCCCTCAACTCCCATCTCTCCATCTCCCTATGTCCTCCATGTTATTTGTTATGCTCCACAAATAAGTGAAACCATATGATACTTGACTCTCTCTGCTTGACTTATTTCACTCAGCATAATCTCTTCCAATCCCATCCATGTTGCTACAAAAGTTGGGTATTCATCCTTTCTAATGGAGGCATAATACTCCATAGTGTATATGGACCACATCTTCCTTATCCATTCGTCCGTTGAAGGGCATCTTGGTTCTTTCCACAGTTTGGCGACTGTGGCCATTGCTGCTATAAACATTGGGGTACAGATGGCCCTTCTTTTCACAACATCTGTATCTTTGGGGTAAATACCCAGTAGTGCAATTGCAGGGTCATAGGGAAACTAATTTTAATTTCTTTTAATCTCCACACTGTTTTCCAAAGTGGCTGCACCAACTTGCATTCCCACCAACAGCGTAAGAGGGTTCCCCTTTCTCCACATCCTCTCCAACACATATTGTTTCCTGTCTTGCTAATTTTGACCATTATAACTGGTGTAAGGTGGTATCTCAATGTGGTTTTAATTTGAATCTCCCTGATGGCTAGTGATGATGCACATTTTTTCATGCGTCTGATAGCCATTTATATGTCTTCAGTGGAGAAGTGTCTGTTCATATCCTCTGCCCATTTTTGATATGATTATCTGTTTTGTGTGTGTTGAGTTTGAGAAGTTCTGTACTGTCTGTACTGTCATTTGCAAATATCTTCTCCCATTCCATGAGTTGCCTCTTTGTTTTGTTATTTTGTTGACTGTTTCCATATGGATGCTAAGATTCTCAACAAGATCCTAGCAAACAGGATCCAACAGCACATTAAAAAGATTATCCACTATGACCAGGTGGGATTCATCCCTGGGTTACAAGGATGGTTCAACATTCACAAATCAATGTGATAGAATACATCAATAAGAGAAGAGAGAAGAACCACATGGTCCTCTCAAACAATGCAGAAAAAGCATTTGACAAAATCCAGCATCCATTGCTGATTAAAATGCTTCAAAGTATAGGGATAGAGGGAACATTCCTGAACTTCATAAAATCTATCTATGAAAGACCCATAGCAAATATCATCTTCAATGGGAAAAAGCTCACAGCCTTCCCATTGAGATCAGGAACATGACAAGGATGCCCACTCTCACCACTCTTGTTCAACATAGTATTACAAGTCCTAGCAACAGCAATCAGACAACAAAGAGAAATAAAAGGTATCCAAATTGGCAATGAAGAAGTCAAACTCTCTCTCTTCGCAGATGACATTATTCTTTATATGGAAAACCCAAAAGACTCCACCCCCAAACTACTAGAACTCATACAGCAATTCAGCAACGTGGCAGGATACAAAGTCAGTGTACAGAAATCAGTGGCTTTCTTATACACTAACAATGAAAATACAGAAAGGGAAGTTAGAGAATCGATTCCATTTACTACACCACCAAGAACCATAAGATACCTGGGAATAAACCTAACCAAAGAGGTAAAGGATCTGTACTCAAGGAACTACAGAACACTCATGAAAGAAATTGAAGAAGACACAAAAAGATGGAAGACCATTCCATGCTCTTGGATCAGAAGAATAAACATTGTTAAAATGTCTATACTGCCTAGAGCAATCTATACTTTTAATGCCATTCTGATCAAAATTCTACCGGTATTCTTCAAAGAGCTGGAGCAAATAATCCTAAAATTTGTATGGAATCAGAAGAGACCCCGAATTGCTAAGGAAATGTTGAAAAACAAAAATAAAACTGGTGGCATCATGTTACCTGACTTCAAGCTTTACTACAAAGCTGTGATCACCAAGACAGCATGGTACTGGCATAAAAGCAGACACATAGACCAGTGGAACAGAGGAGAGAGCCCAGATATGGACCCTCAACTCTATGGTCAAATAATCTTCAACAAAGCAGGTAAAAATATACAATGGAAAAAAGACAGTCTCTTCAATAAATGGTGCTGGGAAAATTGGACAGCTATATGTAGAAGAATGAAACTCGACCATTCTCTTATACCGTACACAAAGATAAACTCGAAATGGATAAAAGACCTCAACGTGAGACAGGAATCCATCAGAATCCTAGAGGAGAACATAGGCAGTAACCTCTTCGATATCAGCCACAGCAACTTCTTTCAAGATATGTCTCCAAAGGCAAAGGAAACAAAAGTGAAAATGAACTTTTGGGACTTCATCAAGATCAAAAGCTTCTGCACAGCAATAGAATTTTTTTTTGCCCACTCTTTGCACTTGTCTGCTCCATCAGGTCACAACTTAAATGCCACATCCTCAAAGCTGAGTTCCTTTACTACTCAATTTACAGTAGGTCTTCCTGTTATTGCCTCTCAGAGCACCTCATCTTTGCTATATGTGGAAATCGAAATGTATCATTGCTCCTCAAACACATGAGGCTATGGGCACCAACCCTCTGAGCAGCTGAAAATCTGTGTATAACTTTTGACTCCCCAGAAACTTAACTACTAATAGCCCGCTGTTGCCTGGAAGCTTTACCAATAACATAAATAGTTGATTTGCACATATTTCATGTATGTTTTACATACTGTATTCTTATAATAAAGTAAGCTAAAGAAAAGAAAATCATAAGAAACAGAAAATAAATTCACAGTACTATGCTATATTTATTTTAAAAAATCCACATGCACACGCGCAAAAAATCCATGTGTAAGTAGACCTACACAGTTCAAATCCATGTTCTTCAAGGGTCAACAGTATATCAATTTCTTTAGATGTCTGTTTAATGTCTATTTTACTCCTCCCCACTATACCATAAACAGCATTAGTGTAGATCATGGATATGTGGTTCACCCTTTCATTTCCAGCACGTGGCATAGTATCCAACACATAGTAAGTGCTAAATAAACATCTGCTGAAAGCCAGGAATTAATGTTATAGGGAACAGGAGAAAGAGGAAGACCAAGGGAAGGTGTGGTGTGGGAGGGGAACCCAGATAACCCAATGTAACCAAGCCACAAAAAGGGGTTGGCTAATGCTGTTTATCAGAACTATAAAGAAACTGAGGCTGAGAACTGACAAATGAACAGGAGGTCTGAAAGGACTTGAACATTAGTGGCTCCCTGGTCTTTCCCCCAGGGACAAAAATAAATGATCAGAGACACAAATGGTGGAGTCTGCAGTCCAAGCATTCCTGAACTTCACACAATAAAAATTTTGCCTGAGGTTTTGTTTTCTGTTAGTGACAACATGATTCTTAGAATCATTCTTGTAACCTTAATAAAAAGTATGGGAGGATCTGGGCTCTACTCAGAATTCTTACTCTGCTCTAAGAGAAGATCCCACTCTTGACCTCTGCTTTGTGGAACTTCTCATGGACCTGGTTGGAATGCTCCCCTGGTCATACCTCAGCCAGCATTTCTGGACTCCTCAAAAGTGAAGAGTATTTGCTATTTTCTTGTTTATATTGTTCTCATATGGGATCTAACTTGCTGGCTTTATTCATTTTATATTATACCTTAAGAAAGAAGGGAATTATATGACTGAAACTCTTTAGGATTGATATATAATAGTCTCTTAATTATTCCTCTGAACATAAAGCCTCACCTTAAATGAGAATGTCTCTTTGTTTTGTTTAAATGTGACATGTATGGGACACCTGGATGGTTCAGCTGGCTAAGTGTCTGACTTTAGCTCAGGTCATGTCCCAGGATCCTGGGATGGAGCCCAACGTCAGGCTGCCTGCTCAGCAGGGGAGTCTGCTTGTCCCTCTCCCTCTGCTGTTCCCCACGCTTGTACTCTTTCAGCCATTCTCTCTCTCAAATAAATAAAATCTTAAAAAAAAAAATAAATGTAAAAAAAAATAATAATAAATAAATAAATAAATAAATGTGGTACACATTTTTAACTCAGTTGTGTCATGGAAAAGTTGATATAAAAGAATTCATGTTTGTTATAAAGAACAAAATTAAAATGACATCCTTAAACTAAGCATTCAATTTAAGATCTAGAATATTATCCTTGAAACCCTCTGTGTGGCCCTCTCTGGTTTCACGGTTTGTTTGTTTTTTAAAGAAGGCAAACCACCCGAAACCCGATTATTGAACTCCAGCAACCTGGGCTTAGAGGAAATGTGGTGCTGTCCACCATGCAGGTGCTGACAAGCCTTGAGAAAGATAGGAAGGCCATCCTCTCTCTCTCTCTCTCTCTCTCAGTGCTTGGCTCTTTCTCCCCCCCCCCCCCCTTTGACCACACACACACACGCACACTTCCTCTCTTTCTCTTAGAAGGACTAGAGAATATTACATATAGAGGAAGCAGGTAGAGAACCCTGCAATTCTGTCTCCTTCCTTTTCTAACAGATGGTTTCTATTAGGGCTTACCACGTATTTTTCCTTAACAGAATTGGGAATGCACTCGAAAAGCAAACATTGGGACCATAGAACTGGCAATCACTGATGTATTATAGAAATACAGAAATATGATAGCTGGAAAATTCCTCAGAGATAATTAAATCTAATCTTCTTGTCTTAGAGCTGAGAAAACCATGGCATAGGACTTACCAAAGGTCATTCACAAAAATACATGTCTTCAGTCTCCACATCATTATTTTTGTTTCTTATTATTCAATTCTCATTATTGATAATTTTTCACTTTGATAATTAAATCACCTTAGTGATCATATTTTACTTTAGTCTGAGGCACCTGGCCTGACCTACAGTATTAATTAGTATTTTTATTTAGCAATATTAACAAAACTGATTTTTGAGCCACATGTAAAAAGAGAATATATATTCATCTCAATGCAAAACACAATTTTATTCATAACAGAATTTTTTATTTTAATCAAGTCATTAAGGGGCGCCTGGGTGGCTCGGTGGGTTAAACCGCTGCCTTCGGCTCAGGTCATGATCCCAGGGTCCTGGGATCGAGCCCCACATCGGGCTCTCTGCTCGGCAGGGAGCCTGCTTCCTCTCTTTCTCTCTGCCTGCCTCTCTGCCTGCTTGTCATCTCTCTCTGTCAAATAAATTTTTAAAAAAATCTTAATCAGGTCATTAAATATTCACTTTCCTGATATCCTGACATTCTTTGCCCCTTATTTCTACTTCTAATAAATATAATTGAGCAGAATCTTTAAAAATATAAAAACTTAAGCATACTTTTATTTTTTTTAAGATTTCATTTATTTGTTTGACAGAGAGTACAAGTAATGGGAGCAGCAGGCAGAGGGAGAGCTGAGCAGGGAGCCCCAGTATGCAGCTTGATCCCAGGACCCTGGGATCATGATCCCAGTGGAAAGCAGATGCTTAACTGATTAAGCCACCCAGACACGCCTTCAGCATACTTATAAATGGTGGAAATGATAAGCATCATGTTCTCTGTCATATCAGGAACCCTGAGGTTGCTACTACACAGCTGGCTAACCAAAAACCCTGAATGCCCATTAGGTGACCAGTACTGTTCCAAAGACGTATCTTATTCAAGACAAAAAAAAAAAAAAAATGTTTTCAATTTTAGATTTTCAAGAAATACTTTGTATTTATTTGTTTGCTTATTTATTTTATTCAATTGATTATATTTCTATTATTCTCAAGGCACTCCACTAGGCACTGTTGAGAATAAAACAGATGCAGAACCAATTCTGCATTGGTTCTGGTTCTCAATTCTCAACAGCATACGCAATGAAGAAACAGAGGAAAATGTTTCTGTAAACAACTACAATATATGACCTAAGAGAATGAACACAAATTCAAATGACCACAGAATCCAGGCAGATGATATCATGCATAAGACAAGGTAAGTGTAAAGCAACAGGGAATGCAGAGCTATAAAACAAATGGTCCCTCTAAAAGAATTTTATTCTTTGTTTAATGGAAATAATGGAGAACGAGAAGTTAAAGGATGTGAGAAGAGGGGGAAGAAAAAAGTAAGAAAGAGAGAACACAAGGGAGAAGAACATGAAGAAAGGGGAGAAGAGAGGGATAAAGACAGAGTAGAGAGAAAGGGAATAAGAGGGGATGGTGAAAAGAAAGAGAAATGAAGGTAAAAAAGAAGGCTGGAGGAGAGGAAAAGGAGAGAGGAGGAGAAAGAGGGAGAAAGGTGGGAGGGGGAGTGAAGGAGAAAGATGAGGAAGGGGAGAGTACAAAGGGAGGGAAGAGGAAGAAGAGGAAGAGGAAGGTAGGGAAGAGAAGAGGGAAATACCAGGACTGAGCCTTGAGGAATTCCAGAACTTTCAAACTGAGAGGTCAGGTAGAGAATGTAGATAGATAGAGACCAGGTGATAAGAGAAAACCCTGGAGAGCATGTGCCCGAAACCCACAGGGAGTAAATGTTTCAAGACAGAAAAGATGGTCAATGGTGTCAAATTGTGCTGAAACTATCTATTGAATTTGTCAAAATTGAGGTCACTGGTACCCTTGACAAGAGCAGTTTCAGCAGTGTTGGAGTTGGCGGCCAGGTTGGAGTATATCGAAAAATAGATGGAAGACAGAGAAAGAGACAGTGCATGAAGACAACACTTTCAATAAGTTTTACTCGGAAGGAAACAAAGAAATTGGGCAGAGGTTAGAGTGGGACAAGCACTCATGGAAGAGGTGTGTTTTTTTAAAAGGCAGTTGATTATCAACAAACGCCAATAAGCACATAAAAAGATGTTCCACATCACTAATAATAAGGGAAATTCAAATCAAAACTACACTGAGATACCACCTGGAAGATAGCTACTATTTAAAAAAAAAAAACAGAAAAGCAAATTTTGGCAAATATGTGGAGAAACTGAAACTCCTGTGCACTGTTAGTGGGAATATAAAATGGTGTAGCAATTGTAGAAAACAGTATGGTGGTTGCTCAAAAAATTAAAAATATAATTATCATCTGATCTAGCAAGTATACTTCTGGGGATATAACCAAAAAATTGAAAGCAGGGTCTCAAAGAGCTATCTGTACATTCACGTTCATTGCAGCATTATTCACAATAGTGAAAACATAGAAACAACTCAAGTGCCCACTAATGAATGAATAAGCAAAATGTGGTGTAGACGTACAATAAAATACCATTCATCCTTAAAAAGGAAGGAAAGATGCTGACATCTGCCATAACACGGATGAACCTTGAACACTTTGTGTTAAGTGAAATAAGACAGTGACAGTGTATGATTCCATTTACATGAGATACTACTTAAAGTAGTCAACACATAGAGATGTAAAGTAGAATGGTGGTTGCCAGGGACTGGAGGGAGGGGGGAATGTGAGTTATTGTTTAATGGGTATGGAGTTTCAGTTTTACCAAATGAAAAGACTTATGGAGATGGACACTGGTGATGGTTGCACAAGATTACAAATGTTTTCAATACAATTGAGCTGTCTACTTAAAAGTAGTTAAGATGATAAATTTCATGTTATGTATATATCATGCATATTTTATCACAAACTTAAAAATTGGGGGAAAAATACCATTGATATCAGATCCGATTTGCCTACTAAGGGGAATGATGCAGGAAAGACAGAGACACTGATGGTATTAAAGGAAGATGGCCAAAGGAGCCAAATACTAGAGAAGGGGAATGGAATCCAGGCACACATGAGAAGAGTAGTCTCTGAATGAAAGAGGGACACTTCTATCACACTACAGAGAAGGAAAAGGATGTAGATACCAGCATGGTGATAAATTTGGTGATGAGAGTATGAGGGAATTCTCATCAGCTGACTTCTATTTTCTACATATAGTATAGGGGAGGACATCACCTGAGAATAAACAGGGTGGGTGAGAGATTTGCAGAGAAGAAGGTATGAAACAAACCCTTCGGGAGTATGAAAACAACCCTACTAGAGAAACATTGTAAGAAGTGTGGAGTATTCTATTATGATTTGGGATCATAAATTTAAAGCATAACAAGTCAACTCTGTTTTTATTATTTTCCTAGCAAGATCAGCAGCTCAAGGGTCTATGGAGAAACCATGAATCACCTGTACATCTTCAGATTCAGGGCCAAAGATCTGGGGTGGGGGTGCCTGGGTGACTCAGTGGGTTAAGCGTCTGCCTTCAGCTTGGGTCATGATCTCAGGGTCCTCGGATTGAGCTCTGTATCAGGCTCCCAGCTCAGTGGGAAGTCTGCTCCTCCTTCTTCCTCTCCCTCTGTATATGCTCACTCTCTCTCAAATAAATAAATAAATAAATAAATCTTAAAAAAAAAAAAAAAGATCTGGGGTGGAGCCTTAGCTTCTGTTGTCTCTACCCAGCTCACAGGTGATGCCCATGCTATGGGATTGCTAAGCCACACTTTGAGTGACAAGGGGCTATACATTCTCTTTTCAAGTCCTTTAGTAGGTGAGATAATGCATCTATCATCTCTAAGTCTAAAAGTAGTAATAATTTTAGTAAAAAAAAATCAAGGGGCACTTGGGTGGCTCAGTGGGTTAAGCCTCTGCCTTCGGCTCAGGTCACGATCCCAGAGTCCTGGGATCGAGCCCCGCATCGGGCTCTCTGCTCAGCAGGGAGCCTGCTTCCTCCTCTCTCTCTGCCTGCCTCTCTGCCTGCTTGTGATCTCTGTCTGTCAAATAAATAAACAAAATCTTAAAAAAAAATCAAAACCTCAATAATAATTTAAAAAGTAGGGGAGCATGGAGAAGGCAGATGATGTGGTTTATCCAATTGTGGCTGTATCGGAAATACATTTTTTTTTTGCTCCTCTTCTCATCTACATATCTTGCCTTAGCAACCCCATACAATCTCAGAGCTTAAATCACTGTCTTTATGTAGATATCATGACCCCTATCGTGGCTCCAATGGCCTGATGGACACATCTAAATGGATGTCCCATGAACAAATCCAAAAATAAGTTACCTCCTGTATTTGCTTCTCCTTGGTCTTTCAATCCTTTGACTCTTTTACTTTCTGACTCATCTCCACATTTGATAAGCCATTAAGGTTAATTGATTCATCCCTAAAATATTAGTAACTTCCATGAATGCAAATTAGAACTAAATCAAAATACCAGACACCAGAATTCAAAAGTTTGACAACATACTCTGCTGACATGCCTGTAAAGAAACAGAGATTTACATACATTGCTAGTGAAAATACAAGATGGTATAGCCCCTCTGGAGTGATGTTCGTTCTGTTTTGGCTTTTGCAATATATAGCAAATTACCCATGCCTTAACCTTTTGACCTACGAATCTATTGCAAAGACACACTGGCAACATATAAAATGATATCTGTACATACCTATTCACTGAAGCACAATTTATAATAGCAAATGACTGAAAACAGCTACCAAATACCCATCAAGAGGAGACTGGTTGACTAAAAAATGGAATATTATGCAGACATAAAAAGGAATGATAAAAATCTCTATATACTGATATAAAGGAATTTAAGTGAAAATGCCAGATTCGGAAGAGTGTATACAGTATTCTACTTTTTTAATAAATAGGAAAAAGATTAACATATACACATATTTGCTTATGTTTTCAAAAAGAAGAAATGGAAAAACAAATCAAAACCTAACAAAAATGTGTTACCTGTAAGATAAAGGAAAGAACAGTGGGGATGGGAGTGGAATGAGAGCTAGACCTCCCTGCAGGTACTGTCCTGTATGGTTTTAACTTTGAAAGCACATAAATGTTGTAAATAATTAGAAAATTAAACTAAATAGAAAGGACACACATACACAAAAGAATCAAAAACAATATTAAATCTTCAGTGACTTACCACTACTAGCCACTGAGTCCAAACTCCTCAGTCTGACGTTAATGCCTGCCCTAGCTAGACATTCCCATCTTACTCTCCAATGTCCTCCCCACAACACCTACTATATTCACATACAAATTAAACATTCTTTAAGTTCCCAGTCAATTTTACCGGCTAGACCACACAACTCTTAAAAATGAAACCCACCTTGCATCCATTTTGGAGACATACAATGCTCAATCTCTAGTTACCATAACCTATCCTGGTAACAATTCTGACACCTGAAAGTTATTGGCTGGAAATTTTCCATTTATTCTGAAGAATTCAAAGACTGAGTTCTAGATAACCTATAAAATATCTGGCTAAAGAGTAACATTCTAGTTACAAAACAAAGACAATAAAGGAAGCAACCTAAGTGTCCATCCAAGGAAAAATAGATAAACAATGTGGCATAGACATAGAATGGAATATTATTCAATCTTAAAGAGGAAGGAAATTCTAACACATGCCAAACATAGATATATAAATTGGAAGACATCAGATAAAATACGTCAGTCTAAAAAGGAAAAATACCATATGATTCTACTTAAATCAGGTTCCCAAAATGGTAGTTGCCAGTGGTCAAGGGTAGGAAGGAGTAGGGATTTATTGTTTAATGGGTACAGAGTTACAGTTTTCCAAGATGAAAAGGGTCTGGAGAGGGATGGTAATGATGGTTGTATAACAATGTGAATGAACTTAATGTCACTGAAAAGTAGTCTTAAAAATAGTTAAAGTGGGGCACCTGGGTGGCTCAGTCAGTTAAGCATCCAACTCTTGGTTTCAGCTCAGGTCACGATCTCATGGGTTATAGGATCGAGCCCCACATTGGGCTGTACACTCAGCAGGGAGTCTGCTTGATGATTCTCTTCCTTCTTCCCCACTTCCCTCCCTCCCTCTCTCTCAAAGAAATCTTTTAAAAATGGTTAAAATGATAAAATGTTATGTCTATTTTACTACAATTTTTTTAAATTAAAGCAAAAAAAAAATCAGCCATGGGATTACCTTTTAATACTGGACCTTTTAATACCTTTTATTAATATGAACTCAGTTTTAACCAAGGCTATCTTCTCTAGGGCCATTAAGGATCACTTAAGAAAGAGAGATTTGACTTTTTGCTTAAAATATGGTACCACACTCTCCCTAAAAGAGTATCCAACAGGAAGAGTCTACCCTGAGACTACTTTGTCCCCTGGGGTTTGCATAACCAGGAGTTACACAGAGCAGATTAATTTATAATATTTTTCTAAGATTCTGATGGCTGTGCCTAATCACGTTTGGCATTGACCCATAATATCTCCTTTTACTCCTCTGACCAAAATGCTCCTGAGTGGAAAGCTCTATCCTTCCCCTCCATTCCCACAGGAAAAATTGCTGCACTGTGAGCTACTACTGGTGTTGAGAAAACACCTGGGAAGAACTGGCCATCTCAAGGTAAAATTCTGCCTCTTGTACAACATTAATACAAGATATAAATAATGGGGAAACCTATGCAGGAAGGAGAGGAGAGGGAGAATATAGGAATTCTCTGTACCCCCAAATGATCTGTTGTAAACCTAAAACTGCTAAAGATAAATAAATACAAAAGGTCTACCAGTTAAAAAAATAAAATTCTGCAGCTTAAATTCTTTGAGTTGTTGGTAGAGCAATCACTCTTATTAGTCCATTTGTATTGATTTATTTTAAGTATAAATGATGCTTTCTTAATGAGGAAATACAGTCTCACTTAAACACACAATAAATCTGGGTAGAAATTGAAGAATATTTTGCTAGCTAGTCACCATTCCAACCATACTTGAATACTGGGTGAGGAAAAAAGTCAACATCATTAGATATAAGCCACAAATTATAATTGCCTAGTTTCTGCTCCTGACTTCATTGGAAACCCCAAATTTCTAACACATGGCTTTGCTTCTCTTGTGCCACTTAGAGGATACAGATAGATACACTGAGGTCCTTGACCACAAAGGCAATTAAACACTGGAAAAAAGAGGAGATTTGCCAAAATGCCCTTTAAACATTACTTAAAATGGAAATAATAAGCTTATACTTCCAGCTATGATGAAGTAGCTGGTATCAAACTAATTCTCCTGCTAAAAACATCTATGAAAGCTGACCAAAATAACACACACACACACACACACACACACTCTGCTTGGAGACATTGGAGAACAACCAAACAGCCAACACTTGGGGAACTAAGATCCCAAAGAGCATACGTGTCTCCTGAAGGGAACCCTCTGACATGACCACATTTTTCCCTGGGGACATTTATTAATATACAATGTAGGGCCAAATAGTAATCAGCAGGCTCAGTGGGTTGGAGATACAAAAGCTGATTCATGGACCACTGAGGAGGAGGGGCTTATGACACCAGATCAAATGATCTCCCCTTGCTCTATCCGGGAAAATTAAATGCTCTGAAAAGATATATCATCCAGAGGCTCTACAATTTTTCAGACATAATTTTCAGCATTCGATGAAAAATACCAAACATTCCAAAAAACAGAACCAAATAGTAGAAAACCAAGAGAAAAAACAGACCATAGACGAAGATACACAGGTGATCTGGAATTAACAGGCATGGACTTTCAACTCAACTGCTGACAAAATATTTAAACCAACACTTCACAAGAAAAGAAGAATAACTAAGTGGACAATAAGTATCTGAAAAGAAACTAAAAGTCACTAGTCATCAGGAATGCAAATGAAGGCCACAATAAGATAATACTATAAATATTCCAGAATGGTTAACAAAATAAAAATACTAAATGTTGGTGAAGACATGAAACAATTTGTACTGTATAAATTGCTGGTATAAATGTAAGTTGGTGTGGAAAATCATTTTGCATAAATTAAAAAAACTAAACATATATATACCTTATGACTCCATAGTTCCACTCCAGGGCATATACATTACAAAACGAGCATTTATGTCAGCCCAAAGATAGTAGCCAGAAATATTCATAGAAGTCTCATTTATAATAGTCCAAATTACAAGCAGCCCAAATACCCATTAACAGTGGTATATTCCAGAGTAGCATATTCATCAGTAATATGAGAGTAGCATATTTATTCAGTAATATGAGACAATGAACAAGAAATAAACTTCATCTGTGTGATCCATGATAATAAAGTTCATAATCATAACATTGTAAAAAAAAAAGGAAGAAAAAAGGAGCATGCTGCATGACTCTGCTTATGTAAAGATTAAAACAAAATGAAATTAACCTATGGTGATATAAGCCAGAATAGTAGTTATATTTAATGGGAGCATATAATGACTGAGAGGCACACGTCAGACTTCTGGTGTGTTGGTAATTTTCTCTTCTAGTTCTGAGTGGAAATTAGAAAAGTGGGTTCATTTTGTGAAAATTCTACAAACTATATATTCAAGATTTTTGAACTTTGGTGTATATGTGATACACTAAAATAAAAAGTAACCAAAACATGTAGTTAGAAATAAATTATTTAGGCAACTAAACGTTCCCTAACAATGGAGGCAGAGGGAACTTAAACTGGAAGGTTCTGAAGACAGCTTTCGCCTGTGATCCACGGGTCCTTTCAGAGAGCAGCAGCTCTCCTTCAAGGCTATCTTCCCACTCTCTCTCTCTCTCTCTCTAGCCCATCTATCTGCCATAACTAATTTGGATTTTATAGCAAGTGGTTAAATTTGTTTTACTTAACTTCCTGCTGCAGAAGGTAGAGACCTCACCCCCATGTCACCACCGTGTAATTAATTTCTGGAGGTTCCCCCTCAGAACTCTTTGTGAAGTCCATGCCCACTTCTCCACTCATGTTGCTTTCACTTGTCCTCTTTTATTTATTCATTCATTCATTCTTGCATTGACCTAATGTGTATTTGTGCAGTGTGTTGTGACTGCTAGCTGCTATAAGAGGAGCTGAGGACTGTGGAGATGGCCTCTGACAAAGCTTTTGACTTTCACCTCAAGTGCTTCCTACACAGATGAGACTTTCTACACAGTCTCACCAACAAGAAATTTCCTTCCCCACTTTGCTCCACCCCCCCCTGCCCAGCCACCACCTCACAACTCTCTTCTCCTACACACAAGCCCTTTATATTCTATTTAAGTAAGCAAGACAAGCTCTTTAAAGGAAACTCTGGAAAATATGTAAAACAATAAAAAGGAAAAAGACCCTCTCACTCATATTCTTAACACTCAAAAGATTTTTCATAACATGACTACCTTGTCATTTTTAAATGATGGCTGTCTTTTTAGTATAGAAGTCTGATCGCTGCCCTAGAAGGGATCGAATTAGTCTACTGCCTGTGGGACAGTGGTCATGGGCTGTGGATGCCAGGTGTTCTGTACCACCTTGTCTCTGCTTACACCACGCCCTATGCCTACAGTGCTCTTCCCTCACATCTCCAGCCTTAAAAACTTTCACTCACCTGCCACAGCCAGGTACAAACTTCACTTCTGCTAGATCTGCTGTGACATCTGTCACAAGGTGCTGTGATTGCAGGGAAGGCAGAGGAACTCTCAATCATGCTGACCCTGGAAGTCAACTGCCTAGGTTCAAGTCAGATCCGTGACTTCCTAGCGGTGTGACATGGGTCACTGATTTAAACTGTCTTTGCCTCCATCTCATAATAGGAAAAAATGCTAGAATGCCCTATGTAGTATTTCTGTGAGGATTAAATAAGATGACCCTGTCAAATGGTAACTTAGCACAATGGCAGGCCTGTAGTACGTTCTGGGAAATGTTCTTTATTATACTTGTCAGATGTCTGTCTCCTTCCCCTGGACTTTGCCTATCCCCCAGGACAGATTTCTTCTTTATTTCTGTACCCCTTATCCCATGCTCACTGGTTTGTTTTGTTTTGTTTTTTAAGATTTTATTTATTCATTTGACAGAGAGAGAGCATGCACGCAATAGAGGGAGAGAGAGAGAGAAGCCGACTCCCCACTGAGCGGGGAGCCTGATGCAGGACTTGATCCCAGGACCCCAGGATCATGACCTGAGCGGACGGCAGACATCTGACCAACTGAACCACCCAGGAGTCCCATGTTCAGTTTTATAAATGTTTGAGGGATGAACGAATGATCTACCAAGTCTTGACATGTTCTCTTGCTATACATACCTTCATAGGGAGAAATCAAAAAAAGGAGAAGGAAGATGGGAAAAGAGAGGAAGAATAAAAGAGACAGATGTAAGAGAAGAAGGAAGGCAGGGGAAGCAGAGGAGGGGGAAGAAGAGAAGAGTAATGAATTGCCATTATCGATACCAGTATCTGACACTCATGTGCCCAGAAAACAGGCATCAGTCACAGTACCCCAGACTGCGATGACCTCTCCTGCTGATAACTCTTTGGAGTCCAGGAAAATGTTGGTCCTTACACTTGATGCAAAGCTCAACATTACATTCTGGCCCCTGGGATAAATGAGTTATGTGACAGAGTCACTGCCCAGAGACAGTCTCTGACAGGTCCCTGAGAGAGGACCCTCAGGTAGACCCCCGGAGATGACCCTAGGAGACAAGGACTGTACAGGGCCTACCCAGGATGTTCCAGGTCATCCGAAGTAGTTCCCCAGAAGAGATTTAGCACTGGGTGTGTAGAATATTTAAAGTCTCCCTTGTAGCCCATGCATCTTGGCAAAACTTATTTCTACTGACTCCAGATACATTGGCTTCTACTTCTATTCTAGAGTCAGTGATAAATCCCAAAGAACTCATTAGTGGTTTCTAGCACACATAAAAAGTACAGAAAGCCTTTGTTTTGCTGATTAGGGCAGCTACATACATTTTTAACTGATTATTAAGAAATAAATGCCTACCTTTGCAGAAAAATACATTTTTCTCTGTCTCTGAATACCAAGGAGGCCTTTGGGGCCTTCACCTAGGGACCTGGAGGTTTCACCCCAACCATGGGGCCCAGCTCCACCTCCACAGCTCTTTCCACAAGCAGTTCACTCATCAGCAAAGGCCCCAAGTCTCTGAGTGGGGGGTCGTGGCCCTCATGAGTCAAATCCCACACAGAGAACACGTGCCTTCCTAGTGGCTGGCAGAACCACTGGCTCCCAGATTTTTGCAAGGTGATTAAACCATGAACTTGGAAATCAGTCAGGCCTGAGTTGGAATTCCAGCTGCCGCACTTCCTAGCTACGTGGCCTAGGGCAAGTTGCTCCTCCCCCAACTCTGACTTTCCTCCTCTGTGAAATGGGGATAATAATAGCATCTCCCCGCTCCGGCTGTGGTGAGGATTAAATATGCAAAAGGGGGGAAATAATGGAAAATGTGCAGATAATGCCCAAAAAGGAGTCAGGATAGTACTTGGTACACAAGTCATGCTCAGTATATGATAGCTATTATTACTGTCATTTAGGGATCACTTTCTCAGCTTCCAGATTTTGTTCTATAGCATTTCCACTGAGACAGAAAGTCAAAGCTGGGGCTGGGGATGCTGAACTGAGAATGATACCAAAAGCTAACCTTCAGGAGCATTTACAGTGTTCCAGGCATTATATAGGTGGTATTTACGTATTTTATCCAGTTAATCCTTACAACATATGGGCCTCGTGCTACCAGAAACCTCATTTTAGAGAGGGGTGTACAAGGCCCAAAGACATAAAATAACTTGCCTTGGGGAGGGAGTGAGAAAGGAATGAAATAGCTTGGTGGCCTGGGGAGCAGAGGACTGGGAGAGGGGAGCACGGGGCTGGGGCAGGGAGGAGGTGGTTTTGGAAGAATGGCGGAAGAAGAAAAGGAAATAGTAGGTATCTCTCTGGGTTATGCATTGGTTCCCTTTAATGTTCTTTCACAGACAACATTTACAGTTGGAACTCCTTTTTAATTAGCAGCTCCACTGTTGTCAGGAGACCACCGAAATTCACAGGGCACAGTTAAGGAGGAGGGAAGCGTTTTCCCCAGAATTGTAAGCCGGTCTCCTGCAAGAGCAGAGACTCCTATTAAAACCCGCCCCAGCAAATAACCTCACTGCAGTAAGCGCGGCGGTCTGCACCGCAGGGTAGGTCCCTAGTCCAGGAGAGGAGCTCAGGGAGGCCTCCAGAGATCACACTACACTTAACCACAGTGATCCACCCCCAGGTTCCTCCCGGGGCGCAGCTCCTTTTCTGTTCTCTCCCTCCCCCCCCCCTCTTTAATAATGAACGTGTGACTCAGAGGTTGAATGAGTTACGAGGAAAGTTAACCAGAAGGGAAGCCCATTGAGTAAAAGTGTAATTAAAATTGTGAATGGACAGAGGAATACCATCATTGCGGGAGATGGGAGCACACGGGAATGACTCAGGGGTTAGGTGCTTAGATAGGGGCCTCTGGGACTCAAATTATTTCTGGAGATGATCTGGAAATGGATGGAAAATTCTGGAACCCTTCCGCAGTCAGAAGTGATAGGCTGGGGGCGCCTGGGTGGCTCAGTGGGTTAAGCCGCTGCCTTCGGCTCAGGTCATGATCTCAGGGTCCTGGGATCGAGTCCCGCATTGGGCTTTCTGCTCAGCAGGGAGCCTGCTTCCCTCTCTCTCTCTCTGCCTGCCTCTCCATCTACTTGTGATTTCTCTCTGTCAAATAAAAAAAAAAAAAAAAAAGAAGTGATAGGCTGCCTGGGCCTCTCCTTTCCCTCCCCTGAATGACCTAGACTGGAAGCCAGGACTCACTTCCAGCAGAAGCTGAATGGCAGCTACGGCTGAATTCGTCAACGGACTCATTACCCTTTTGGTGCTAACACCACCAGGCTTTAATGTCAATGACTTCCCTGGTGTAGATACGTTTCCCGCAGGAAATTTTAACAGGAGAAGGTGAAAAGCAAAGGCAGCCTCACATTGGATTTTCACTCTTTAGCTCAAACCCAGAAATATTCTGCTTGGCGGGCAAGAGACGGTAAGGAGGACAAGCATGCACCGCCTTTAGGGGAGGGAGGCTGGGCTGTTAGGGTTCACAGACGTCTACACGCCAGCCTGCAGCTGATTACCCATTTGTGTACAGTCAGAATTAGAAATTAAACAGTACGGCGGGCTGTGAGTTCTTAGGAGAAATGCAGGCTGATCCTAATCAAGAAATACAACATTGGGACGCCTGGGTGGCTCAGTTGGTTAAGCGGCTGCCTTCGGCTCAGGTCATGATCCCGGCGTCCTGGGATCAAGTCCCACATCGGGCTCCTTGCTTGGCAGGGAGCCTGCTTCTCCCTCTGCCTCTGCCTGCCACTCTGTCTGCCTGTGCTTGCTCTCGTTTCTCTCTCTATGACAAATAAATAAAATAAAATCTTAAAAAAAAAAAAAAAGAAATACAACATTCCCTGGGTCAGGATCTCTGTAAAACAACAGTCAAAGAAAGGACACTCTGCCAGGGAGTCCATTCCGGGAGTTTCCATAACCGTAGCCGCGCCAGGTCAGCCGTGCTAATGGACCAGCAGTACAAATTCATGCCAAATATCCACTGTCGTGTTTCATACAAGTGTGTTTCCTGCTTGAAGAGGGCCCAGGCTATCTTATCTCTCCCCCTAGAATACAGAGGCAATTGCTTTGGCAACGTGGAGGGACATGAACAACTCCAGGGTATTTCTGCTAATGGAAACAGAAAGAGGTATGGGCCCAAATGCTATGGATGGAGTTTGAAATTCATTTTTAATTTTTGTTGAATATAAGTGTATGCAGGTTTTGAACACCCCTGGAAACAAATTATGGAAGCGACACTATGAACCATGAAGGAGAGGGAACTGGAAGGTGCTTCTGCTTTGGGTCTTATTCATATACATAAATTCTCCAAACTCCTTTCTCTGCACTCCAGGCCGATGAGGAGTGAAACACCTGGGTGTTCTAAAAAGCTTTACAAGCACTGGAGAAGGACCCTAAAATTTTCTTTTAGTCAAAATGGTATATATATATACATATATATGTATGTATAAAATATATATAAATATATATTATATATATATATATATAAAATATATTTGACAGACAGGGATCACAAGCAGGCAGAGAGGCAGGTAGAGAGAGAGGAAGGGAAGCAGGCTCCCTGCCCAGCAGAGAGCCCGATGCAGGGCTCTATCCCAGGACCCTGGGATCATGACCTGAGCCAAAGGCAGAGGCTTTAACCCACTGAGCCACCCAGGCCCCCCCAAAATGGTATATTTTATAACAGAAATACATACAGGCAAAATTTAAAAGGAAAATTAATATGTGAAATTAATTTTAGTAGCATAAAAGGGATTCAGTGACTTATTTTTCATCTTTGATTAATAAAAAAAAATTGTGGATGTTTTGACTACACTTTCTAAAAATCTACCTCCCATTAATCTGTAAGCCACTATAAACAAAAGTTAACTGCCCTGCATCCTAAGAAAACGTAAACTTTTGCCAAATTAATTTCTATGCAAATAAGTAGAAACACATTTTGTCAAAGTGCAATCAATCTGAAATTATTATATTAATTCTGCTCCAATCCCCAAACAGCTTTTGATTCCCTAAGACACCGCTAAACATGTAGGTATGACTCATCAATAATTGTCAATAAATATAAAGAAATTCAGCCCAGCCTTAGGCTGAGACAGTCGAACAGACTGAGGGCTCTGAAGCCAGGCCACTTGGGGTCAGGTCCTGGCTCCCCCAGGTACAGCTTAGGCAAGTGAATTAACTTCTCTGAACTAATCACATCCTTAATGTTCCACTCAATGCAAGGGCACCTGGGAGAACTCCATCATCCAAGGACAAACTGGGCAGAAGAGAGGAAAAGTTCAAAATACAATGATCCCTATTGTCCAGATTGGACACAGAATGAAAACTCAGAACTCCAGTGGAGGAGAAGGATTTTGGAAGGGTTTGTTCATGGTCCAGATCTATTCTTAGCTAAGGAATAAGATGAATACCTAAAAGGTTATAATGCGATGCAAAAGCCTCCCAGGTTTTTGCCAGCTCAGTGTGAATCACTCCCTGAGTCAGGACAGGACAGGGCAGCTGCTCCTGCCCTTGAACAGTACAGTTACCTGAGTCAGAGCCTATTTTGAAAAGCTAAAACTGATCCACATCTGGCATTTCAAGGACAAGCTAAGTCACCCACATGCAATTGACCACAGGTGAGTTCTTCTTCTATTCATAGATAGCCTAGAAATAGGTCTGAAAACACAGAAGAGGCACCGTGGTGTTGCAGGAATGGCATGCAGAAACTCCAGAACCACACATATTAGCTCTGAGCCCCTGAAAAATATGGTAAGCCCTCTGAACTTATCATTTCTCATCTGTAGAATGGGTGACATAGACAAAAGCTGGTTTTGAGGGGGGCCCAGAGCAAGAATGGACTGCTGTTGGTTCATAAATGGAGCAGCCAAAAGGGCAGGACAGAGCCACACCTAGGCGCAACTCCACAGGCTCTCACACTCCATTGGCTACTCCAGTTTCTATGGTGCTGGCCAGACCAGCTGCCAGCTGCAAAGGCCACTACAGAGCCCCCAATATGGTAAAGCCGTAGAGGAGAGTGGTGCGCTAGCTGGCGTTGAGCTGACCCCCTTCTACCCTATAAAGAGCAATATTTCATCCTGATTAGGAGTGACAAATATTTGGGGTGTGGAAGCATCTTTCTTGCCCATGGGCCTCAGCCCCCAGGGACTCACAAAGTCTTCGCTTGATTGCACCTGCTGAAATTCTAATTCTGCATAAATTCACTTTGGGCAAAGAAATCCATTTTGCAGCAAAGGAGGAGCCCACGGGCACATGATCTTGCAAGCCACTGGCCCAACAACTTAGCACACCACTCAGACGCCGCTGGCTTGACAGAACACTGGAAGGATCTCTTGAAAGCATGGCTAAGGTGTGAACATAGACGGAATACCCTGCTGTTCTCTGGGAAGTGGCATATGCCCCTGATATAAAATCAAGAGCCTTTATATGAGGCTCATTCCCAATAAACAGAATACATAGGTCTGGAGGCCTGGGAGTGGCCTCACTCCCTATTTCTCCCAGTGTCACTGGAGAAATTTGTGTTTCCTACACCTGATACTTAAGGCTCTAGACATGCTTCCATCCTAGGACATGATTTTTTTCTAAAATTAAAGCTAGAGCTACTGCTTGCCTAGTTACCATAAGCTTTGCACCCCCATAGCAGGCAAAAAAGTAGAGCTGTCTTACTGGTAAGTGGGTTTGACCATGATCATCATGAGGAAGTAGGGATACAGCCATATAGTGGGGCAGGGAAGAACATGGATGACATGTGATGGATATGACAAGTGATCCTCTGGGGTGTGTCTTGGTATTTCAATGGCTGGTTTTAACCATAAATTGGCAAATGCAGCAACCACAGCCTGCTAAGGACATGGGAACCAGGGGACCTAGACCCCTCACGCACACAAGTCTGGCTCACTCCAACTGAGGAGCCACCTGGATGAGCAGAGGTGCGAGCCAAGGAAGGAGACTCTAGAAAGAGCAGCCGACAAGGGAGAGGATGAGTATCAGTTATGACCTCAGGACTGGTTGCAACAATGGCACTGTAGTTTGTCCCATTAACCCCAAAATTCTGACCAAGAAGAATCCTAGAGAAGTTGTGGGAGGATGAAATAAGTATAGGGAGAAATCAGTGGATGTGAATGGCATGGGGGGTGGAGGCTGTAGCAGATGCTACTGGCATCCCAATCAGATCCCCATTTATCTACCAGGCAGGTGTCCCCATCCTCCTCCCTCCTGCTGCTACGGTGGGTGTTGGCTGCTATGGCTCACACCCGCTCTCCTCTCTGGAGGCTTTCTCTTAGCTAACGGGAGCTGCCCTATCTAGGGATGCCTCTCCCCCCTCCCCCCAGGGATACCTGTAGCCCGCTGATGCCGGGGAATAAAAGTTCACCCCCCACCACCGCCTCAAGGCAGGAAAACCTTGGTGGTACACCTCACACTCTTGATATCCTTATGGGATTAAGTGGTCTTCATCTGCTCAGGCTGCTACAACACCTCTTAAGACTGCATAGCCTGTAAACAACAGAAGTATGTTTCTCCCGGTTCTGAAGTCTGAGGTCTGAGGAGAGCTCTCTTCAGAGTCGCAGACTGCTGCCATCTTCTTGGATCCCTGCGGGATCTCTCCTGGGCCTCTTTTATAAACCCATTCTCATTCATGAGGGCTCCACCCTGATGACTTAATTATCTCCCAAAGGCCCCACCTCCTAATAGAATCACAGGAAGGGTGAGAATGTCAACATATGGATTTTAAGGGGGACACAAACATTCAGTGCATAACACTGGCTGAAGCCAGGCTTCTAAGACCACATCTTTACCTAGTTTCTCCCTGGCGTGTACTGTTTCTCTTACTCCATTGGGGTTTTCCATAAAAGCAATGCCTCGATCAACGAATATTTTGCACCTTCTCCCATCTGGGCCATGTTTCTAAGTACCCAACTTAATCCACTTATCCAGAATACATTTTTATGCATCTACTGTGTTGACAACCCCACACAGCATGATCAAAGCATGAGAGCTTGAGTTTTGTCTAGCAAATACCACTCTCCTCCCCTTCCACTATGGGCAGAAAATCCTCCCATGCCCCCCGGCCTCGGATTGCATTTTTCAAAGATGGCCGCCACATCATCTCAGATCTCTCAGGCACTTCTCACTATGTGACCTGAACACCCCTCTTATAGAGTGTTGGGATCTGCGTCTCCTCTCCTTGGAAGTGGCTTGTGCAATTGTTTCAACTGAAAGAGTGGCAGAAGTGACGCTATGTGATTTCCAAAGCTGATCCTAAAAGACAATGTAGCTTTCACTGGGCTCTCTGAAAGGACTATGCTAGAGTTCTAAACCACCTTGTATGCAGTCTGACAACCCTACAACCAGCTTGCTGAGTGAAAGCCCAAACCAGCCCACACGGAGCAACCACTGGAGAAGTGAGAGAAGAGCGGAGAAGCCCCTGGAAACATCGGTCAACCTCCTGCTACGCCGACTCCAGTCATCACCCGACTGCAATGTCACAAGAGACTCTGAGGCAAGCCTGCCCATCTGAGCCCTTCCTGAACACCTGACCCAGAGACACCGTGAGAGACAATAGAATAACTATTATTGTTTTAAGCCACGAAGTTTCAGGGAAACTTTTTTCTATACCAGTGGTAACCAGGATGTCTACTGTGATACTGAGCTCTCCCAGTGGAATTTGTATCTTGTACCTCTGCCATCACCATGAGAAGAGCATGTCTTGGGTACAAGCAGGCCACTCATGCAGGAAAAGTGAAAGATGTGTATAGGAAGAAAACCTGCAACCAGCCCAGATCAGCAAACCTTCACCAAATTGACTAGCAAGATACACGAATGAGAAATTAATCCTTATAGCTGCATGTCACCGAGATTTTGTAGGATTTCTATTGTCGTTGTCATGTAGCATTATGGCAATAACTGACCCAAGAGGAAAGATGAAAGCATTCCCTGCTCCCCAGGATAGGGTACTTCATAATTTGTAATTAAGGAGGCTTTATGATTATTATCAATAAAAGTAACGAAACAGCCGCATTATCCAATAACATCTTTATCCTGAAATTTTAATATTCTTCTCTTTTCTTTCTTAAGCCCAATTAGTGATATTTTTCCTTTTTCTGAGGCCCTAAAGACATATGACAAATGACCTCATGGGCTTTAATTAATCAGCCTCTACAGAATGAAATGTTGTCACGTGCCTTGCATGACTAAAAAAAAAAAAAAAAAGACAATGGATAGATAGAAAATCTTCCCAGCAACCATCAGCTACAATGAGAAGCACCAGAAGCCAAGAGTTAGTTTCTAAGTCGCTTGAGATAAGAGACCAAGAATCACATCAAAAAGGAAGTGGGTAGTAATCCATCCAAGCAGTGTATTAAGGTTAAAAGTAAAAAAGGCATCAAGAGATTCATTTAAAGCAGGAATATAGAAAATAAACTTCAATCCAAAAGAATAAAGACAATAGGTATTTACCCACAGACTACGACCACAGCAAGAAGTCATGAAAAAGACTGAAGGAGCCAGGGCCCAGTTCTCCAGATCCAACCAAACCTCAAGCCAGGCCTTATTCAGGGTTGGTCTTAGCCAAGAAGGCTGGGCTTCTCTGGGTCCAGTGATCCAAATGAATGTTTGAAAATAACATAGTATACAAGGAATAATTATTACCTCCTGCCTTTTGTAAATTGATTGGGGAAAGGAAATTTCATGCCAAATTACTCAATAAATCATATTTTGATTTTAATGTTAATGTCACAAAACATTTGTTGCTTTATGAAAACTGTATTTACTAAGTACCCCCTGGGCTTCACTAGATACTGAGTATATGAAAGTTATACATCTTTCTCAGGACCATAAGTAGGACTAAATGGGATCCTGGAATTCTTACTTGTCCTCGAATGGTGTTAGGGAGACTGATGAGTCCATATTCAAACTTATTTCATTACACTAACCAGAGTGGCAAAGGTATTAAGAATATCAAAGCCTCTTAGAAAGACAACCTTGAAAATCTTCTATGATAAAGATGCACTTGAGTCTGGCCTAACTCAAACCAGGCATTTTATTCTACCATCCTAGGCACTGAAGCACACAAAACCCACTGTTGCGGGATTTCTCAACAACAACACAGCATGCTGAGCCAGACAACTTTTCATTGTAGGGACCTGTCCCCAGCACTGCAAGATACTTAAGTAGCAGCATCCCTGGCCAGAGCCATCGAGATGCCAGGAGCACCCTGCCACCACCGTCTCCGTCGTCACAACCAAAAACATCTCCAAAAACATTGCCAATGTTCCCTAGTGGCAAAGTCACTCTCAGTTGATAACCAATGCATTCATGTGGTCTAGTCTTAAAGGGCCAGATCCTAAAGGATGAATGAGAAGCAAACAAACAAAACAAACTCTTTGAGACACAAAAGCCAGTGTGACAAGGTTATATGACATCAGTGGTTCTCAGATGTTTTCTCTCTACCTGATAGGTTCAAGTTCACAAGCACGGCACTGCCATGGACATATTCAAATTCTGACATAATAGGACTCAGGTTAAATGCAAAACTCTACCAGAGTATTCTGACCCAAGAAAGAATATTAAAGTGCATGTGAGTGAAAATGATGGATTATTGTTATGGACTGAATGGTGGTCCCCTCCTCCCCCCCACCTCCAAAAAAGAAAGATATGGTGAAGTCCTGACCTCTACTACCTCATATTGCAACCTTATTTGGAAATAAAGTCTTTGGAGTGTAGTCAAGTTAAGATAAGGTCATCAGGGTAGAGTTTAATCCAATATGGCTGACATCTTTATAAAAAGGAGACATTTGGGGGCACCTGGGTGACTCAGTCAGGTAAATGTCTGACTCTTTATTTTGGTTTAGGTCATGGTCTCAGGGTCCTGAAATAGAGCCCTATGTCAGGCTCTACACTGGACATAGAGCTCCCCCCTCCCCACTCACTTGCTCTCTCTTTTAAAAAAAAAAAGAAAGAAAGAAAGAAAGAAACACTTGAATATATACACAGACATGCACAGAGGGAAGGCTGTGTGAAGAGTAGGGCAATGTTGCCATCAGGCAAGTAACATCTGGAGCTACCAGAAGCTGTTAAAGGCAAGAAGTGTCCTCTTCTACAGACTTTAGAGGGACCACAGACCTCTGGACACTTTGATTTGGGGCTCTTAGCCTCCAGAACTATGAGACCATAAATTTCTGTTCTAGGTTCTGATCTGTGGTACTTTACTACAGCAGCTCTAGGAAACTAGTATAAATATAGACTTGATCTAGGAAAAATTACTAAATGTATTCTTTATTTATAACCAGTGAGTTCCGAGGTGCCTGTGTGACTCAGTCAGTTAAGCGTCTAACTCTGGGTTTTGGCTCAGGTCATGATCTCAGGGTCGTGAGACGGAGCCCTGCATAGGCACCTGCACCTGCTTAAGATTCTCCCTCTCCCCTTCCTCTGCCTCTCTTCTCACTTCCCCACTCACACTCTCTCTCTAAAAAACAACAACAAAAAACCCACCAAACGAGTGAGTTCCATATCAAAACCTGCATACAGATGTTTATAGCAACTTTATTCATAATGGCCAAAACCTAGAAATAATTGAAATGTCCTTCAGTAAGTAAATGGATAAACTGTGGGACATCCAGACCACAGAATCCTATGCAATATTAAAAAGAATTGAAATAAAAAAGAAATGTTACAAAAAGACATGGAAGAACATTAAATGCATATTACTAAAGGAAAGAAGTCAATCTATAAAGGCTGTATACTGGATGATTCCAACATTCTGGAAAAGGCAAAACTATGGAGACAGTGGGAAGATCAGTGGTCACCTAGAGTGGAGGGAGGGAAGGTGAATAGGTAGAGCCCACTGGATTTTCAGAGCAGTGAAAATACTCTTTGGTATTAGAACGATGGATACATGTCATTATACATTTGTGCAAACCCACAGAATGTACAACCCCAAGGGCAAACACTAAGGTAACTACTGTAATTCAGGCGATTATAATGTGTGAATGTACGTTCATCCTTGGTAACAAATGTACCACTTTGGTGAGGGATATTGACAAGGGGGACAGGGATATATGGGAAATTTCTGTACCTTCCTTTCAATTTTGATGTAAACTTAAAACTGTTCTTAAAAAATTTTCTTTAAAAAAATTAGTAATCTGAAAGCATCCGCGTTTTACTGACTGCAGTACATTACTTGTAATGTAATCACAACCGATCACACCAGTGTGTCATAACACAACGGTGAGAATTGCCACCGCACAGGTGGTCTGTATTGTGCCTCCGAAAAATCAGAGGTAGAACTTATAAAAGTTACTCATTTGGACCACATTAGTTGGAATCAATAAAAATGTATGCCAGGTAGTCCAACTTCAAAGGGCTCATCATTTCCTATGGGACAACATCCAAACTCCTTAAGCAGAGCATGGAAGCCCTTTACAACCTGGTCCCAGTCCTTCTCCCAGACTCATCTTTGCTCAATCCTATCACACCTGTCCTGTTCCATGTGGAGCTGATCCAATGCCTCCCGCACTTTTTCTCGTCCAGGCATACACAGGAAATGATCATGTTTGAGGGCACGTCAGGCTAAAAAGACAAAGATCAACAAATTGGCAAACCTGCTCCTATTCAAGGCACCCCGGAATACCGCAGCACCCCACGCTATTGGGAACCTCTGCTCTAATTCACCATGATCCTTCTTGCCTTTGTTTTCACACAAGAAAGCCCTTCTCCTCAAGTTCACTGCTCCTCTACCTCCCAAGGTGCTATGTATTCTTCCAAGCCCAGCTCACTTACCACGTCGTCCCCACCTCTCCTCTGCCATACTCACACTGCAGCCAGTACCAAGACCCATGTCATGGCCCTTGCTGTCATACTAGATTGCTATTACATCAGCTCCACCTAGAATGTGATCTTCTGGGGAGTCCAGAGACTACTGGGGACAAAATAAATCTACATTGACTCAACAGATATTGGTTGGTCTCCTATTAGAGACAAAGCATTGGACCAGTTGTAAGGATTCAAGGGGGAGCAAGGACAGAGAGAGTGTCTGGCCTCCTGGAGTTCACTGGATGGTGGGATTGACAGACATGAAACCACCACTCATCCAGTTCATTATTTAATTACAATGGTGGGGCACGTCTCAAAGGAAAGTACAGGCATTAATGCATATAGCAAGTGAACCTGATCTATTTTGAGAATCAGGGAAAGCTGCCTTCAAGGGATGGCATGTAACAGATAAGCTCTGAAAAGATAAATAGGAATCAATGAGGTGAAGTGTTGAAAATGTGTGTGAAAGGAACATTCTGTATTCCAAACCAAGCGTTCTGGTTTGACATCACACCCATAGGATGTGACTCAGGCAGATCCTAAGTAAATATTTACTGAATTAAATTTTTTTAAAATTTTTGAGGGGAGCCTGGATGGTTCAGTGGGTTAAGCCTCTGCCTTCAGTTCAGGTCATGATCTCAGGGTTCTGGGATCAAGCCCTATTTCAGGCTCTCTGCTCAGCTGGGAGCCTGCTTCCCCCTTACCCCGCCTGCCTCTCTGCCTACTTATGATCTCTCTCTCTCTTTCTCTCTGTCAAATAAATAAATAAAATCTTAAAAACAATTTTTTGAGTAGCTTTTAACCAGTTTTTGCCTAAATTAGTTCCTCCAAATAACTATTATTATCTTAGAAATCCCTTTCAATAATTCAAGTGTACAAATATTTATTAAAACATCATTATAGGCAAGTGTCTAAGCACTCAAGGCAAAAAGACAACTAAGACTTTTGCAGGTGAAGGAGACAGAAGAAAATGTTTTAAGCAAAGCAGAGACCACAGGAAAATCATAGAGGCAAGTGTGGTCTGGAAAGAGTGTGGAATTTAGTTCAAAAGAAATATGAGGCCTTAGTAAGGGATAAAGAGATGGGGGTATTTGTTATTAATTGCTGAATAAGAAATTAATTAGCCAGAATGTAAAGGAAGAGTCTGATAATACTTGGAAACTCTCAAGCAGGGTTGGAGGTGTACAAGGGGAAGAAGAAAAAGAAGGAATTGTCAAAGTTTCAAGTTTTCCAATAAGGATGAATAGGAAGAATGTTGTTCACAAAAATCAAAAGGCAGGAAGAAGCATTTGGTATGGATGTAGGGCAAAGGATAATGGAACTTGGAAGTTGTGGCACTGAGGATACTACCAGGTAGACAAATCAGCGTCTCTTGGAAATGCCAATCTGGAGTTGGAGAGGCAGGGGGTTGGGGAAATGTCCCCATGGGAATGCCATTTGAAGCCATGGGAATGCACAGAATTTCTAGAAAAGAGAGAAGGAAGAGAGGGCAAGGGTCAAAATCATGGGACCTACCACTTCTAGAGAAGTCAGAGTAGGAAGGACAGGAGGCAAAAGTGGGGACATTAAGAAGAGAACCAAGAGGTCCCAGTTTTAGGAAACCCTGAAAAAAGAACACTCTGAGAGAAAAGGGGAACACCAGAACCAAATGCTGTGGCCAGTCTAGAAGGTCACTGAAAAAGGTTATCCATGCCACCTGAAGGTATTTCCATGGAAGGAGGTAGAAACTAGATTATGTAGGAATGAGGGCATGTGAGCTGTGGGGATACACCAAAAATGAGTATCTTCAAGGGCAGAAGGCAAGAGTGGCCTAGAGTAGCAACTTGAGAAGGGGACAGAGGACTGCCCTGGGCAAGAAGAGAACTGAACAGCAGGGGATATAGGGAATTGGAAGAAAACCCAACTGCAAGAGAAAAGAAAGTATAATGCCTGTTGTGTGAGAGTCCCACAGGCTCAGGCAAACATAAACACAATGATGAGATTTCGAACTAGGAGAGAAGTCATTGGGATCTCCTCCTATTCCTGACTCCTCAATTACTGCCACCTGCTCTTATATATCCAACCCATGAGCTCTGCTTTCCCCTCCCCTCCTTTCCTTCTCTCTCTTCTCCTTTCCTTCTCTTCCCTTCCCTTTCCTTCCTTTCCCTTCCTAGTCTGAACTCCCTCTCAGCCGGGTTGTCCGCTTGATGGTTTCAGGGTGCTATCACACCTGGCCCTAGCTCACCCCTCCAGCCATAACCCTACCCTGCCCCCCCCACTTCCACAGATACTGTATCCTCTGGCCATTCTGAACCTTGTTCATTCTTCCAAGATGTGATGCCCCCACTCTGGCCCTTGGGGTGTCCGGCATGTTGTGTTCTCTCCTTGGAATACTCTTCTCACACCCCTCTTAACATGACCAGCTCCTTATTCTTCAGATTTCAGCTGAGATGCAATTTCCTCCAGGAAGGCTTCCTGGTGCCCATATAATCCCAGAGGACAGCAAACTCTGTATTGTGATTGCCTATTTACTCATAGGCCTTCTATGGGACCAGAAGCTCTACAAGAGGAGAGGACATGCCTATGTTATTTACCACAGCCTCAGGACTAGATACTCAGCGTTACTTTACTGAAGGGAGAGTGGACTCTCTGGGCCATTTGTCATTTTCTGCACTCACCTGCCCTTCAGGACTGAGGCCCACATTGTCACCACTGTTGATGACTCAGCTGACTCCACTTCTAGGCACTGCTCTGGATGGCATGGACTGCCTCCACCACTTTCCATGGGGCAGTCCTTGTATCCAGTGGCTTCTGGATACAGGGCTATAAAGACTGGTCCCTTGTCTCTATTCTAAGAGCCCATCCCAGTTCTCAGGCCTCCCATGGGATCAGCTGAAGCCTTCATTATGACTACGTCACAGCTCAGATTCCCCCTCAACCCAACCCTGCCTCCTGCATCCCCCCATAGCTGTTGATCCAGAGACCATTCCAAAATAAGCCTCCTGCTGCAAATCTCCCTGAGACAAGTGGATAAACAGAAATGAATTTTGCTTAAATCACTGCCCAACACAAGGATGCCCACTACGATATTTCTAGGTCAACCTCCAGAATGGTGGCACCTACGGGCCACAGGGAGACATTGGTCGAATGGATCAGTGTGGTCATTTGTTCCTTGAATTCTTCTGTGATTCTCACCCCACACTTGGTGAGTGATCGAAATGACTATATTTCTTTGGAAGTAAGAAAAACCGATTTAAAGAATTTTCATAGTTCCTTCAGCTGGTCCTTTAGAACACATCCAAGCCGAGCATTAAGTGAATTCCGCTGCTAGCTATTGCTAGAAGGGAAAGCGGATTGCCAGAGCCTGTTTTCAGAGAATGTGTCTTTAGACCGAGATTCTCCAAGCAGTGACCGTGCCGACAAGGAGCCCAGTGCCACACGTCTTGCTGGAAAGCACACACAGGCTCTGGGATGGCAGATGTCCAGTGAGAATCATGCTTCTGAAAGAGCTGATCCATTGGAAGCCGATGAGCCCACAAGGCTGTGTTCAGAGATTAAGGGCCCTATTGCAGGCTTACAAAGTGGCAAAGGGTACAGAGGACAGTTGACCCACCGAGGCACACTTGGCAAGCCCTCACAAAAGGGTGAACGTTCCTCCTGCTGGAATGTGAACTCCAGGTACCTCACTCGGAATTTCATGCCAAGATCAGTGAATTCAGCCACCTGATTGATTTTCTCTTTGATCTGCCTTCTAGGTCAACCATGTTCACCTCTCCTGTCAACAAGGCTCTCACCTCTACCCAAGTGATTGCAGCTATGACTCATGGAGATAAATGGAAAAGGAAGGCCAAGCAGTGACTGAAAGGGTACTTTTCACCTAACGATCTCCTAAACACATTTCAGCGTAAGTCACTCACTACCCCCAAGCTCCTGTAAGGCGCTATTGTTCACCTTCCTGAGATGTAGTGACCTAAGAGACTTGCCAAAGAAGGCAAGTCCCTGGTTTCAGAGAAGCCACTGAATGCCAGAAACCCAACTCAGAAATCCCAACTCTTAGCCTGACTCACAGGGATGCTACACTAACCCCAAAACAGGCAGCTAAAGGCCCACTAAACCTCTGGACTGTTCTCATTCTGTTTCCAAGAATCCACATCTGGGCATGTTACAGCCCCTTTCTTTGCTTCCTCATATAAATAAGATGTCATTTCCACCTCTTGCTCTCTTGAAAGTAGGCAAGTTATCGAAATGCATAGTACAGTATTTATTTACAAGCATTTCTTAGGAACCCCAATTCAGGCTATATCTAATGCTATTTCTCATAGTAATTCAAAACCACTGTTCTGGACAGAGGGTTATTGAGGATGTAATTAGTGAAATTAAAATGAGATTATCCCAGCCCAGAGTGGGCCCCTGATCCAACATGACTGGTGTCCTTCCTTACAAAAGGGGGAAATTTGAGCACAGACATGCACACAGGGAGAACGCCATGTGAAGACAGGGGCTTTGTTGCCACAGGCCGAGGAACTGCCAGAAGTAGGAAGGAGGCCTGGAATTGATCCTTCCCTAGTGCTTTTAGAGGGAGTGTGACCCTACCACATCTCGGTTTTGAACTTCAACTTCCAGAACTGAGAAACAAGAAAGTCTCATCGTTCTAAGCGAAGGCACCCATTCTGGAGCACTTTGTTACAGCAGCCCTAGCAAAGCAACACGGCCATAGTACTCAGCATAACTCCAAAGCCTATGGCTTCTAAACCCTTACAGCGCTCACACCCTGTTTACAACTACGGGGCAAGGGAAGAGGTGAGCTGAGTAATGGGAAGAAGAAGAAGCTGGGCATACGGAGTGTGTTAAAGTAGGCTGAGTGGGGAGAGAGAAGAGAGAGGGAGAGAACACAAAAACTCTGACAGGGAGCTTGGGACAGGACCGGCAGGGACAGGATGAGAATGATGACTTTCTGTGGCTCCTGCAATCCACAGCACAGAGGCCACAGCTGGGTCTTCCTTTGTGTGAGTTGCCACCTGCTGTTACCACCAAGTGAGGGAACACAGCCACCCCAGGAGAGGGATGTGACCCCCACATTCCCCCATGGCCCAGCTGCCTTCCTTCCTTCCTCTCTCAGCCTCGGGTGGTCCTGGCCTGCCAGCCGGGGGAGGAAGCAGGTGCAGGCAAGGAGGTGAGCCCATCCCTCCTGCAGCCCCCAGGCTCACTGATGCTCTTGCCTGAGCATGAACACAGGAGGGAGACCAGGCAATTCTGGAAATACAAGTGACATCGCGCTCATTAATCATAACATTTGCAAATGAAACGCAGGTCTCTGGGGTTGTGTATTTGTTGAGAACCTACATTGTGGAGAGACCACGTCATGGGGCGACTACAGGCTGTAAGACTCAAAGCACAAGTGACAAATTCCATAAATCCTCCCACCACCCATGGCAAAATCGCTGACTCCCCGCTGTGTCCGTCCTATTGTCTGATTCCTCCAGCTATCCAGCTTTCCCCGACCCTGACCCTGTTTGGGGCAGTACACCCTATGTGGCTGCTTAGGCTCTAAAGTCAATTTTAGAAGCATGGGAAGATTTGGGGCTATGAACAACATGTGACTGAGGAACAGTCACATGGTTTCACACCAAAGACTCAAGGGAAAGACCTCATCATACCATCAATAGGAATGGCTCTGGTATAAAGGAGATAAAGAGCTCCTTCTCAAAACCGTGTCTATCCGTTTTTTAATTCCTTCCTTTTTTCCATTAAGACCCAAGCCTATGTCTTAACTCAGCCTTTCAGTAAGGCACAAAGGAGTCTACTAGATTCACGGGGTTCTCAACCTTTCTAGGGCCCCCAACTGAGAAACAGGAACCCCCTGGCCAGTAGCCGGAGTTCACCCCAGTGGTGTTATAGACTAAACGGTATCCCCTTCAAAACTCACATGCTGACGTCCTCACCTGTAAAGTGACTGTATTTGAAGATAGGGCCTGGAAAGAGAGAACTAAGATTAAATGAACTTGTAGGGAATGGGACCCTAATCCCAGAGGAGCAGTGCCCCTAGAAGAAGAAGAACAGATCCCAGGGAGACAAGCGAGCAGAGGGAAGGCTGGGTGAGGACACAGTGTAGAAGGGGGCTGCCTGCAAGCCAAGGAGAGAGCCCTCAAGAGAGACCGAACTTCCTAGCGCCTCGATTTTGCCCTCCAGCCACGAGAGCTGTAAGAAAATACATTTGTTGTTTATTATGCCACTCAGTCCATGACCCTGGGCTGTGGCAGCCCTAGCAAACGAATATGGATGGTAAAGTCTCAGCTTTCGGTCAGGCCATCCGCAAATATTTATTGAGCATCTCCTCTATGCACTCTGCTGGTTACCCAGGATAGAGCAGTAAACAAATGCCACAGAACCATGGGGGGTCTGGGGGTTGGCCTCACAGAATTTGAGAAGCATGGGACACTGCTTCCTGTGCCCTGGCTCTCCAGCACTTCCTCCTTCCCACACTGCGGCTCTCCAAGTGGCACTGGGAACTTTTAGAAATGCACATTCTCGGGCCTCACCCCGACCTCCCGGTTCATCGATTTGGGAACGCAGACAGCCGAGCCTGCAAGGGAGTCTCAGGCCAAGGAAAGCGTGACAACCCCTGGGCTACCATCCAGCATCCACCCTGATGCAGAAGCAGCTTGCACGGCCTCTTCCCTGTCTGTCCCCATCACCCTCCCCGCACCCCGCTTCCGAGCTGTGCCAGGCGCTCCGGCCACTGGCTCCAGGCGCTTGGCACCCACCAGGTCCACACAGTTATCCCCAAGTTCCTGAGGAGGAAACTGAGATTCAAGGCAGCTTCCTGCCTTCCCAGAGACACACAGCAGCCAGTCACAGGATCCAGACACTGAAGGCCAAGCAGCATGCTTCCTCCTCAGGCTCTCACTAGCTCGTTCTCTCTTCCAATCACCCTCACTCTCTTTTTGTTTTCCTTTTCCTTTTTTTTTTTTAAGGCCCTTCCAATGCACAACAGTCAGATCCCACCTGGCCTAACAGGGCTCAGCTCGCCTCTCCACAGCTTAGCAATGTCTGCATGTTGACAGTAACACTTACTGATTCCTACAGGATGCCCATTCAGAATTTAACACAATTACCTCCTCCCCAGGGCACAGTATTCTACCAAATGCACAATATACCTCTGGGGGAAATGGGGTATTCTTCCCTTCTTTATAGGCAGAAAGTATCTACTGGAAAGAAAAAAAAATGTCTTTAAAAAATCCAGTATTAGTTAGGGAAGCAGGAGTCCGAGTGTTGTCAAATATTTTCTATAGTCATTTTAGACTTGCATGTGGAAGCAGAAACACCAGAATAAACGGAGTTTAGGCCAGCGAAGGCACAATGCCTGGGAAAGGAGAAGGCAGCAGGGTGGGGCTTTTGGAAAGCACCCGCTCTAAGCCCACCGTTAACAAAAAAGGGGACGTATTGGTGAGGACATGAAGAAACAGGAACCCTCATACACCACGTTACTCCAGTAACGTCACACGGAGCTACCACCTGGCGAGAGGGTCCAGGAAAACAAATGAATATCAATGGGGAAAACAACTGGGTGGTTTACTGAAGAGCGAAAAATAACCTTATCCTGCAATTCTCCCTAAGTATCTACTCAAGAGGAATGAAAACATTTGTCCACACAAAGACTTATACATGAATGTCCACAGCAGCATTATTCATAAGCGCCCGAAGGTAGACACAGCCCAAATGTCCATCAACATGTGAATGGATAAAACAATGCATAAACATGTAAATGTTCCACACCCTGGAACACTATTCAGCAATGAACAGGAACCAACCACTGATCGATCACCTGCTACACAATACGGATGGATTTCGAAAACATGCTGGACAAAAGAAGCCAGATGCAGAAGGTCATGTATGGTAGTGTATGTACATGAACGCCAAGAAAACCCAGCTCTGTAGAGACAGAAAGTAGATGCATGGTTCCCTGGGGCTGGGGGCACCAGAGCTCTTTCTGGGGGATGGGAAGATTCTACAACTGGTTGCGGGGATAGCTGCACAGCTCTGAGGTCCTTATGGTGCACATTTAAACTTGGTGACTTGTATGATACGCTGATTACCCTTCAGTGAAGTTGTGCTTCAGCATGGGAGTGCTGCGAGGGAAAGCACTTGGGTGCGCAGGCCTGAGCAGCTTGATTTGGTGCAACGAAGGCTTACAGACCCCAACACACAGGTGGGCCCCAGAGAATGCCTACATCATTTTCTTCCTGGATGAATGCCCTGAAAGACAACCCTGGGGGACAGTTCCTCTGGAGCAGAAGTTCTCCTGCTGAGCAAATACTCCCCAAAGAATGCAAGGCAGAGGGAGGCCCACCGTGGCCCAGCCAGGGGCAGAGAACTTGATGCATGCACCAGGGCGAGGCGTGGATACACCAGGGCGAGGGTAGGGGTACGTGGCTGAGCGAGTCTGCGGGACACCTGGGGAAAAGCACACTCAGGGGCCACTGTCCCCCAAGAGACAGGTGTGGGGGATTCACAAGGTGTGGGTGGGCTCTTATGAGGCTGCCCCAGAAGGACCCTGAAAGGGGTCTGCTGCCTAAAACAGGAGGAGGGACCAGCAGGGATTTCTGACATGAGTCATCAAAAATAAAGAAACGCTTTCTTCTTAAAAATGAGAAGCTGAGGGCAAGAAATGATGAGGAGATAGGGGTACTGACCCCACTTAGAAGCACCCCATACGTACATTGAAGGTCATGCTACTGTCAAAGAGGATTTCTCCATGGTGGAATTTCGTCGGCTTCCCTGGTTTGCCTGTTCTTCATTAACCACAAACATACAGTATGGAAACTGCTGCCCTATCTGTCATTCATGGCAAAGGGACTGGAAAGATCAGGATCTACTTGAATGACAACTACTGCTAAAGTTTCAGCAATGGAAATACAAAAAGGAACTCCAAGATAACAAGATTCTTCTTACACTTTGCTTTCCTTCTACCTTATACACAAAACAGCTAAAGGCATTGATGGGAAGAAGTCCTTCACCCACTGTAGCACTCAAAAGTCTCCAGAAAACACGAAAGCCACCCCTAGCTTATTTTAATAAACAGCTACAGCTAGGGTAAAAATCAACATGGTATTGAAAATAAATAAATGATTCTCCTCCTTTAAGGAGAGCAATTTATTTAACACTGCAGGTTTTATCTTGCATGACCTCCCCATCATGATCCCGGGGAAACTCTCATTTTTGTATCCAGTAAATGCAACATTGATTAATAGGTCAGTGTAAATGTCAGTTTGGGGCATTTGATAAATGTAGTTCCACAAGGGTCTTTTTTTGCCCAGTACTATTTAACACTGTTATTAATTACTTGATGACAGAACAGGTGAGAGAATTAGAAGTGTATCATTAAAACTGCCAATTCAGAAAAAAAAAAAAACAGTTAAAATACATACAAATCTTGACAAGCTGGAAGACAGAGAGAAACCACTTGGTATTCTCAGGGCTCTGCTTGGATCAAAACAGGTGCTCAAAAAATGTTGGCTAAAAAAAAAAAAAAAAAAAATGTTGGCTAGACCAAAAAATGGCAACAAAACAGAAGACCAGCATACGTGATTCCCTGAAGAAGGAAAAGATACCTATTCGTAGGTTTGCACTGATACCAATTATGCATTTTAAATCCAAAGTAAAATTCCTTATAATGATATAACCATAACTCACCAAAAGCAAGATCAACATACCAATAATGTGCATCAGTCAGATAAGAGCCAATATTATAGAGAACATGCACAATAGTTCAAAGCATAGTGCACACTTTATTATCCTTTTCCTTAAGTACGGAGAGAGAGAGAAAGGTTATTGGTGAATATCTCCCCCCACACACACCTGAGCTGTGAATGAGAAGGCAGGAAAAGTATAAGAGAATGACTACCAAACAGTAGCAGTCTTGGCAGAAAACAGCAACAGCAAACAAAGGTACAGCTGGGTGGAGAAAAAGATAGTCACACCTAAGCCAACCCCTGGAACCACAAGTTCTATACTTGAAAGTGGCTGGCTCGCCCCCAAGCAGGAAGGGACAGGACACCAAAGCCACAAGGACTCACTAGGATCCCAGACCCCCTTCCCTCTGAGCAGCTGAGTGGCTCCTGCAGGTTTTGTTTTTTGTTTGGCTGCATTTTTAATTAGAAAGAAAAGAAGAAAGTTTTCCCACTGATGGCTATCCTACTGAAAGTCTCAGCCCATGGCCCACCTTCTAGAAGGACTTAACAAAAGTACACAATCTCAAAAAAGAAAAAAAAAAAAAATACAGACTCTTGTGCACAAAGGGGAAGATTCAAGGGTAGCCAGATAAGGAAGTAGAGGAATCAAGAAATATTTTCTAATGCTCTTTTTACCAAATAATAGTCCTGGATGAGAACTGTCCTTGGTTAAAAAAAAAAGAAAGAAAGAAAGAAAGAAAGCAAACAGACAACAAATAAGGACTCTTCAACAACAAGAAGGAAAAAAAAAAAAAGCAGGGAAGATTCAAACAGTTCTGTTCTCTTAAGGAACCTTAGAAAGAATATCACCTGTATAGAAAAGAAAGAGATCAAAGCTGTGTGATCATAATCCATATGGCAGAACCAAGCGAGAAATGAGGAGAAAAGCAATACCAACTCAGCACTGGAAACTACCCGAGAAATTTCGCGAAGCAGAATTAACATTCCAGAAAACATAAACTATGGTGAGGAGTCCTGGCTTAAGGGGAGGGGAAAAATCATCAGAAGGCAAAGGAAAAGAAGAAGGAAAAGGAAAAAGAGAAATCAGTGCAGAGAAGCTTTGTTTAATGCAAACAAGCACATTCACTTCTAACAGAAAGACCCAGTTTTGCTAATAGGTAGATAGTAGGGGGAAGGTCCACTGCTAGCCACAGGACAGAGAACTCAAGGTAATAGAGATCCTATGCTCCTGGCAGAAGAAAAAAAAGTCCTCTCTGGAACACAGCATGTTCATCTTGGGCCTCAAAGAATTCCCACAAATTATGAGAAAAAAATACCCACATGCCCTAAGAAACAACAGGAGCAGAAGCAGATAAGACAAGATTTGCAATATTAAAATTACAAAATGCAAATAATAAAATAATCATGCTGACTTTGTTTAAAGAAATAAAGAAATAAAATAAACATTTGCCAGGAACAAGGATCTGAAAATGACATCAAAGTTCTGAAAAATAACCAAAGGATATCTCCAGAATTTTTTTAAAAAGCACAAAATAAATACCAATGGCTAAGTTTAACAACAGATTAGACACCATTGAAGAGAGAATTAGTGAAAAGGTCCAAAGACATTACCCAAAATATGGCAAGGAGACAATACCAGAAAAAAATATATAAAAGAGAAATGATACAGAGGGGATAAAATATTTATTTATTCAGAGTCCCAGAACAAGAAGAAAGAGAATGGGATAGAAGGATATTTTGTGTGTGTGTGTGTGTGTCTGTGAATGATAATATTTTTTAAAGATTTTATTTATTTATTTGTCAGAGAAAGAGAGAGAGAGCACAAGCAGGGGGAGAGGCAGAGTGGCAGGCAGAAGCAGAGAGAGAAGCAGGCTCCCCGCTGAGCAAGGAGCCCAATGTGGGACTTGACCCCAGGACCCCAAGATCATGACCCGAGCCGAAGGCAGTGGCTTAACCGAATGAGCCACCCAGGCATCCCTGTGTGTGATAATTTTTTAAGCTTTTATTCTAATTCCAGTAATTAACACAGTGTTACTTTAGTTTCAGGTGTACAATATAGTGATTCAACAATTACGCACATCACCCGGTGATCATCACGACAAGTACATCCCTTACTCCCCATCACTGAGAGCTTTCCATATGCCAATCACAGATTCAGAAAGCCCAATGAAACCCAATCACACAAGAAAAGAAACCCACCTCCCAACACATTGTGCAGTAAAACTTCATAAAACTAAGACAAAGAAAATATCTTAAAAAGCAGCCATTGGGGGAGATTCAGCAGGGCATTGGGACAAGGGGGGTGGGTAGGATACAGATTACCTTCAGAGACTGGCAGCTGTCTTCCCAATAACAACAGTGGAGGCCAAAGGCAATGGAATGATATCTTCACTGTATTAAGAGAAAACAATTGCTAATCTAGAATTATAGTCTCAGTGAAAACATCTTTTTCAAACCAAAACAGAGGATTTGCTATCAGGAGATACTCATTAAAAGAAATTCAAGGGTCACCTGGGTGGCTCAGTGGGTTAAAGCCTCTGCTTTCAGCTCAGGTCATGATCCCAGGGTCCTGGGATTGAGCCCCGCATCAAGCTCTCTGATCAGTGGGGAGCCTGCCTACCCCCCCCCTCCTCTGCCTGCCTCTCTGCCTATTTGTGATCTCTCTGTCAAATAAATAAATAAAATCTTAAAAAAAAAAAAAAGAAGTTCTAAAGAATATTCTTCAGGTGTAAGAAAGGTAATCCCAGATGAAAAAAAAGCAGAAAAAGTAACCAAGAGGTAGATAGAACTAAATTAACACTCTTCGTACAAAACAGCAAAAATGCCTTGTGAGTTATTTTCTTAAGAAGCAATTAAATGCCGGACAACAATAATTTATCATCAGGAGAGAAGTAAACAGAGTGAAAAGTGTTCTGAGGTCACTGTGCCATTCAGAAGGAGGGTAAAAATATTTATTAATTTTAGACTTGGAGAAGTAAACTATGCATGTTATAACTTCCAGAGTAACGACTAAAAGAATATAAAAAGAGTACATACATTCAGAACCAGGAAAGGAGAAATGATAGAATGATACAACTGAAACAAGGCAAAAAGGGAAAAAAATAAATAAAACATAGACATAAGCAGAACAAATAGCAAGCCCTAACAGGAGATGTAACCCCAAATCTGAAAATGACATCAGAGGTTACCATGAACCATGAAGTAAATATTCCAGCTAAAAGTCTGATGTCAGGCTGAATAGAAAACACTGTATGCATGCCATTCGCAAAAGACCCATGTGAACTATAAAACTATAGGGAGATGGAAATGGTACATAATTGTTCATAAAGCAAATACCAAAAGAAAGTTGATACAGATATCAGATATATACACAAATATATAATACACATACTATATATGCATACGCAATATTTTCATTCTCATTAAGGCACCATCCTGAGCAAAAGGAAGACTGGACGTAGGCTTAAAGAAAGATGGAGAGAGGCTAGAGTGGGAGAGAGTAGGGCATGTTTGTAGGCCCAGAAGAATAACCCAGCAGAAGAGGCACAATGGGAGACACAAAAGGAAAGGACCTGGTGTCCTGAGCAGGCGAGCAGGGCTAGGATCTGGTGCACGAGCAGAGGGGCTGGCCATGAAAAAAATCCCAGCCAGGAGCTGTCTGCAGTCGGGCAGGAAGGTGTGGCTGGGCACTGTGGGAGCAGGTGCTGTAAGATGTTTCTTTTCTTTTCTTTTTTTTTTTTTTAAGATTTTATTTATTTATTTGACAGAGAGAGAGGCAGAGAGAGGGGAAGGGAAGCAGGCTCCCTGCCTAGCAGAGAGCCCAATGTGGGGCTTGATCCCAGGACCCTGGGATCATGACCTGAGCCGAAGGCAGAGGCTTTAACCCACTGCGCCACCCAGGTGCCCCTGTAAGACGTTTCTTAAGGGGAGGGGTTTCTCTTCTGATTGCCTGTGCACTCTCAGAAAAATAGGAACCAAGGTCATCATCAAGAATGACGGCAGAAGGGTTCTGCTCAAAGTGTCTGGAGAGAGAGAACGTGAGAAGTGAGCACCTGATGGGCGCTCCATCACCGCCTGCCCTGTGAATGAGTGAATGGCAAGGACACAGCGCAGAAGCCTCGGGCAGTGCAAGGGTCCTGAGCTGCGTGGTTATACATTTAAAGTGGGTGCATGTTTTTCTCTAGCCTTGTCCTTTGGGGCTTATGGCCACATAGAGACAAGCCTAGGGACAAACCAACAAGCTGAGGATGACAGAGTAGAAGAATCTTGTTAAGCCACAGAACAACCCCACACCCCACCTTGGCTTCCTCTCCCTCTTGGCTTCTTGTGCATGAATGGTAAAACCTATTTTCATCCACTGCTGTCCAGAGAGTGTGCAGCTTGCTGCCAGGCTCATCCTAACCGATGTGTGACCGTCCCACCCCTGAATGTCTCAGCAAATGGGGCTTGCATTCATTTGGTTCTCCAGGACACAAGGTCCACACCAAATCATGCAACGATTCACACTTCTTGGATCTGTCTCTTTTCCCTTTGGCCCCATCGCAGCCTTGGGGCCAGCCAGCAAGTAACACTCACCTCTGAGCACAGGACAACCCACGCAGGCGTCCGCGTGATAACGGAGATATTTTACCTTGGTCCCCGTGCCCGGATCTCCTCCTTCACCCCCAACAAGTCACCCCAAACTTACTGGTATCAGTGACAGACATTTTACTAAACTCGTGGATTCTGTGGCTCAGGAACTTGGGCAGAGGGGGGCAGAGACAGCCGGAAAGACTCAAACCACTGGGGGGAGCCCGAATGGCTGGAGACAGGACCACACGGAGATATCTTCACTTAAAATCAGACACCCGGGCTGCGATGACCCGAGGAGTGGCCCCTCTCAGCTGCTGACCAGAGCACACGCTTCGTGTGCCCTGGGTTGCCTGGACTGCCAGGTCCTGGGGGAGCAGCAGGGCAGGGGACGTGCCAGGAGAACCAGGCCCTTCTAGCCTTATGGATTAGATTCCCCTCGCTGCTTACCACCAACGTAAAGCTTCCAAGGCATACAAACTCAGTATTTCTCAGTTTGGAGGTCAGAAGCCCCAGATGGGTTTCTCTAGGTTAAAACTGAGGTGTGGTAGGGTCACATTTCTTCTGGAGACTTGAGGAGAGAAATTGTCCCTTTACCTCATCCAATTTCTAGAGGCCACTCACATTCCTTGGGCTATAGCCCCTCCTTCCATCCTCAAAACCAGCCACACCGCATCTCCAAATCTCTCCTGGCCTCTAACATTCTTGTCCACCTCCTATGGGGACCCTTGTGGTTACATGGGGCCGACAGGATAAATCTTTCCACCATAAGATCCTTGACTTTATCACATTAGCAAAGCCCATTTTGCCCGGGAAGGTCACATATTCCCAGGTTCTGGAGCTGAGGATGTAAGCATAGATGGGCAAAGGGAGAATGCTATCCCCCCTGCTACACTTGAAGGTCATACCTCACTTCCCCTACACACTATTGGTCAAAATCGTGACAGCCAGTCCTGAGTTCAGAGGAAGGGGCACAGACTAACCTCTCCATGGAAGGAGTGCCCACGAATCTGCAGCCATGTTGTGAAAACTGTCCCACCACCGTTGTGGCTGCGGCTGTGCCGTGCCTAGCATTCACGAAGAGGCTCCACTCCCACTCTTGACTCAGCAGCACAAACACACAAAGAGACAGCCTAATGATGCCATGGGCATGACTGAAGGCAAAAGATACAGAATGCAATCCTATTTCATGCCGATTTTAAATAACATCATATAGGGTGCCCGGGGGCTCAGTCAGTTAAGCATCTGACTCTTGATGTTGGCTCAGGTCATGATCTCAAGGTCATGAGATGGAGCCCCACCTTGGGCTCCCCACTTAGCATGGAGTCTGCTTAACAGTCTTCCTCTCCCTTACCCCTCCCCGACTCTCTACAATAAATAATAAAGCCGTATCAAACAATTAATACATCCTGCTGAATGCACAACTGAGTCAGGCAAACGCTATCTCACATTTATTCCTCGGTGAAAATGAGATGTGAATTGTATAAGTTTTGAACCATGTGAGTATTTTGGGAACACTTCCCTTGCCTAACCCGCGACCACTGTGTACTTGATTGAACTCGCTAAGTACCCAACATATAACACAACACGAGCAAAGAGAGCAGGAGAGATAGGAAAATCACATCCAACTTTTAGCATAAGGATGAAAGAATCACCAGATGATTAACTTCCTTCAAAATACGAGTTTCCCATGCTGTTGGCATTGAAGGAATGTTTCTTCTGTTGAAATCAAGCATTATTAGTAAACAGCAGTTGTAAGACCTCGAAGTGGCTAAATTGTAGGCTTTGTTGGAAACAGGCCTGAATGGAACATATTAGCATAAATTGTATTTTTTATGGTTAAGCTGCAGTGTTAAATATCAAACTGTGCTAAACAATCGGTCTCCATACGGCGGGTAATTGAACTACCTGTTAGATCAGTTTAGTAAGTTGTCAAAACTGGAGAAGTCAGCAATTTCAGTGGATGTGTTTGTAAAATATCCCAAGGTCCTCTGGCTTCACGTCAATCAACAGAACAGCCCTGGAGCATTAAAAGCCTGTCTGTTAAAAATAAGGATTAGCAAGAGGGTAAATATAAGATGAATATCAAAAAGTAAAGCTGACCTATTGTAAAAATGAACACAATATACTCAGTAAAAGTTTGTAGGGGCTCCTGGGTGGCTCAGTTGGTTGGGCGACTGCCTTCGGCTTAGGTCATGATCTTGGAGTCCTGGGATCGAGTCCCTCATCGGGCTCCCAGCTCCATGGGGAGTCTGCTTCTCCCTCTGACCTTCTCCCCTCTCATCCTCTCTCTGACTGTCTCTCTCTCTCAAATAAATAAAATCTTAAAAAAGAAAAAAGGTTTGTATTCTGTCTTGATTTGCTCTGAATTAAGCTTTACATCCAACAGTTTTTGTCCTACTATTGTGCACTCAGGCAACTGGACATTGAATTTTGCCCAGTCAAAATAACTGTCATTATTTGTGTCCATCCACCTTAGATCCCAGATATCTGGAATTTCTGGAATACTTTAGTACATGTGGAGGAGCAGTGGGGGGCTTAAACAAAAGTATACCCTCATGATTTCATGATTTTTGCTCAATTTTACATATTCTTTGAGAATATGGAGCATTTCAGACAGGCCTCTGCCTTCTCTCTTAAATGAATGTTTGTATACCATCCAGCATATTTTTTTTATTTATTTTCAGCATAACAGTATTCATTATTTTTTCACCACACCCAGTGCTCCATGCAATCGGTGCCCTCTATAATACCCACCACCTGGTACCCTAGCCTCCCACCCCCCTGACACTTCAAACCCCTCAGACTGTTTTTCAGAGTCCATGCATATATTTAAATATCCTCAGAGTAAATAGTTTTGGTATGGCTTAGTCCTGTCAAATGTAAAGTTAAACATGTATATTAGAGAGTGATGGGTGCCCAAGGAAATTGGAGAAAATCTGATCATGAAACCTTAGTTGAGGTGTGAGCATTCCAAACTTATCATGTGAAACTATGTGAAATGGTCAAGCATTAATTACCAAATGGTTTGTGTCTTGGTTAGTAGAAGACTGCTGGGAAACAAAACTAGTTGGCCTTATCACTTCCCTCCTGTTGTCTTGCCACTCCTATTTTGAGCCCACCTACACACTTGGGAATCATTTTGTTGTTTTTAATACTTTTTCTTCTAATTACAAAAAGAACACAGGCTCATTGTGGAAAATTTACCAACTAAATAAAAAAACCAAAGTCCTCCATACCAATTTACTTTAAACCCCCTGAACTGGATCCCATTCTCACTCCTTAAATCAAAAGAAATTCAAATTGGCACAAAGAGGTAAAAATAAAAATTAACACATACAAGTGTTGGGGGAAATACAGGTGAATTTTTTATAAGTAGCTCCCAACAATTCCACTCTCAAGATGTGATCAGGAGAAGGCCAGGTTTGCCCCTACATCAGCCCTACATCAGTGGGTATTCAAGCGAGCACCATTAGAAACTCCAAGCCAGGATGACCCCAAAGGACAGATGGGTGATGCAGACCATTAATTATAATGTAATGCACGTTGAGATAAATAGAGAAAAAATGAAGTGCTAAGGGAATGCAAAGAAGGAAGAGACAGGCTCTGGCCAGCAGGATCAGAGATGGCCTCAGAAGAGAAATGTTTGAGTGGACGTTGGAATGATGAATCAGCTATCAAGAAGCTACCAAGTCTGAATTCTGGAACACTGAAAAAAAATTTTAAATAAATAAAAAATTTTTAAAAATAAATAAAAGCTTAGAAAATAAATTAATTAAAATAATATATATATATATTTTTTTAAAAAGAAGCTACCAAGTCAAGGGAGCGACATTCCAAAGAGAAAGAACGCAAAGGAAAGCAAAGAGTTAGTTGGGAGGTCCAACAAGGACAGTGATAAAGAAGCATCTTGGTGACCCACTCTTAAATCAAGAGTCAAATTGATCCATTCTTTTTTTTTTTTTTCCTCAGCTTTTTCTTATGAGGCCATATCAGGGCATTCTAGAAAACTGAGTATCATAAAACATTTCCAGATTCTACCAGTCAGGACTGTTTTAACTGCAGTTGATAAAAACTAGCAAAGCATGAGAATTCATGAACTCACATAACTGAGAAGCTTAGTGTCTATAGACCAATTCAGGTAAAGCTGGATCTGGGTGCTAGAATGATGTGCTTGTTTCTGTGTGTCTGCTTCTCTTTCTCCAGTCTGCTTGTATCTACTTCTTCTCAAATGTTAACTTCATTCTTTCCTACTGTAGACAGATTCTTTTCAAATCATGAGAAGACATCTTCTGGCAGTCCCAGGCCAACATCCTTACAGCTTGCCAACAAAGATGAAGAATGCAGTCGTCCCCACGAGATCTAGTAGAAAACCCTCAGGAGAGCATTTTGTGGTGTAGATGGGGCAAATGCCCATCTTCAAACCAATCAATGTGACTGGAAGGATGTAGCACTAGGATTGGCCCAGCACTGGTCACATGCCCCCTTGAGGACACAAGGTGGTACAAGTCACCATATTAGATGGACAGGACCACCAGGACCACATGAGGTAGGAAAACAGCTTCCTGGAAGAAGAAGGGGGGATGAAAGAATACACTTGGCATCTAACAGTTTTGGGGGCATTTCTTCCATCCTAACAATGGGAATCCATCATCACAGTCCTCCAGTCACCTGGGAAGGCCCACAAGCAGATAACAATTCTCCTACAATATGTACTGATGAGAAGTATCCGAACAACACATGTAAGTCAGCACCTAAAAGATTCTCTTGATTTTCACCAAATTCTATTTTGAATTCCAAAACAGAGAATCAGAAAATCCGATCACTCCCCAACTCCACCCCACCCACAGTATAAAAGCCACCTCTTTCAGCTCTTGGATCTTATGTTAGCATATTTGAAATCTGGTCATTTAACTCAAATCATATACAGAGCCAAAATTCACACAGCAGATAGAGTTTGCCAGACACTGTTCTAAGTGTGTTACATACAGTACTACTTGCAACAACCCCATGCGGCAGGACCTATTATTATTTCTTTTATGGATGAGAAAGCCAAAGCACAGAGGGATCACACTGCACACAGTTGGATCTGAACCCAGGTGTTCCAGCTCCAGAGCCACGCTCCTAGCCCAAAAGTCAGTCTCAGAGCCTCCACTCAAGATAGATCATAGTAAAAATGGAGAACAAAGAAACAGGAAAAAAAAAAGTGACAATGATGAACACCACACTGAAACAAAGTAATCGACAACGGAACAACAAAAAAAGCAGATGTGATGCCATAATTTATCAGCTCAGAAGCGTGCACCTGTCAGTGCAGCCCCAGCACCGGATGGGACACCAGAGCACACTGGCTGATGAAGCTGTGAGTGATCTGGTTTCACTAATCCCAGTGAAGGGCTCCTCCCATGCTAGGAGTAGTGAAACCTTCTCTCCGTCCTGCAGATGCTGTGCCCAGAGGCAGCCTGTGTCTGGGTATGACCCTTCTAGCTAGGACCCAACACAGTGTCAGCACGTTGCCCTGCTCAAAGGTGTTTTATCCGTTTTCAGGCAACTCTGGCTCCCTGCTCTTAGGAGAATCACAAGGGTTGAAAGACTAGGTGATCAAGCATTTATTGAGCACCTTCTATGTGCTCAGTCCTGGGCTTGGCCCTGAGGACATACATAGCAATAACCAGACAGACACAACTATGCTCTCATGGTATTTTCCACGTAGCCCTGGCTTCTCCCATACTCCAGCTGAAGCCAACCTGAATTTTTAGCAGCTTATACCAGCAGGTCTGATGTCTAAACAGTATTCACTCCTACAGGGGTACTGGTTGATAAAAACGTGTTTGGTAAATAGCCTCTGCCTAAGTCTCTTGACTGACCCACCACGCCCCCTCCTTGCTCTAGCCCCTCTCCAAGGACCCCTGGAACATCCCCACATCCATCAACTGAAGGGATGATCCTGGGCCCAGTAGGGGTTTCCAGGACTCCACTCCCGCACATGGCCTACATCTGCTCTGATCAGTGGGTGCCTGCACCCTTGTTCTTATGCACTAAAAGTAGCCAAATTACAGAAAGTGTCTTCCTTCTCTAAACCAGCTTTAAACTCACACTTTTCTGGTTGATTGCCAGTTCTCTTTAGAAACAGCGGGTCTTTATTTTATAAAAAAGGGAAAGCATCAGACACACAATGTGACAATCAGCAACTGTCTGAGCACTAACCGTTGACGCAGAGGACATCTTGCCAAGACGGGACCAAATTACCTTCTCCTCCCCCACCACCCACTGCAGTGCCTATCCACAGACACCTTCAGAACCGAGGTCTCGGTGAGACAGACCCAGATGGCCCAGCAGCCACGGGAACCAGAGGGACCTGCTGTAGGCCCAGACGCCCGCTGGCGGTGTCATTCAGGAAGGAGTGGCAAACAACACGCATCAGAGTTTGACCCACCCATGCACAGGACAGCCTCGCTCCCTGGGAAACTCCTCGACCGGCGCAGGTACCAGAAAAGATTAGGACGGACTCGGACCCAGGCTCAGAAACAGCCGGGTTCCCTGGGAACCTGTGTTCTGTGTTCTCAACCCCTTAGAATCACCCAGGGTGCTTTTTGATACAGAGGCTGGGCCCTACCCAGGCACTGCCAGCATGGACCACTGATCTGGTGGGGCCCACCACGGTGGAGGGGGACTCCAGATCTGTGAATGGCCTCCACAGACCAGTCAGACTGGAGGGTTCCACCTTCCTGTGTCTAGTCTGCAGCCCAGAAGGACAATGTCTGGATGTCATTCTGGCTCTGGGCTCCCCCACCCACTCTGCTGTGTGCTTTTCCAGCAGACTGAGCCCTGAGTGGTGCCTTGCGTCTGCCTGGGGCGAGGTCTAGAGGGGGTAAACTGTGCTAGCATTTTGCCCATACACGGTGGCTGTACAGTGAGAGCAAGAAAGACAGTTAGGACATTTATTCAAATCCTAATATGAGGTTACAAATTGTACTAGTATCATTCATTATTACCTTCCAGGGATTTCTGGGGTATTTTCTCACTGCTAACTAATTTTTTAAAAAATATTTGAGACCTATCTAAAAAAGATGTCAAAGCTGGCTTTTCAAAGATAATACACAAAAGAAAAAAAAACATAATAAAAATGAATCCTTGTTGACTTCTGGGCCCCTCTGCAAAGGACCCTGTCCTTAATTCAGCAAACGGCTCCTTGCCCATGCTTTCTAATGTCAGTGGGGCCATAGGGAGGGCAGGGATGACCAAAGACAAATTGCTTTAGGAAGCAAGTCCTTCAGGCACTCCTTCCTGGCACAGATCCTAAAATCTTGTACCTCCCAGGTGGCTGCGCAGACTGGCAGGGAACCAAGCCTTCAAGCATCAGAACCTCTAAAGGCCCCCTTTCCAAAGAAGGATCACATTTCCTGCTTTGCTGACAAGGAAACTAAGGTTTAAGGAGGTGAAGGGACCAATTTGATGGGCAAGTGTCTTTTTAGGGTAAAAAATGTCACCTTCATCATCTCAAGGGTACAGTAAAAAGAAAAACCTCAGACCTGCCTTTGGGGAGACATAAACTTGAGATTTCAGTGAAATTAAGCTGCCTGCTGTTAAATGTGTGGCTTTTCTCATCTCACACATCTTGCCACCAAAAAAGGAATCAAGTCAATACAAATGTCCCAGGCTGGGTACTAACCCCAGGTGGAATGATGAGACATCTAGTGTTGGAGGGCCCCTGCACACTGCCTTGCCCCCCAACATCTTGCAAGCCACCCTCACCCTCACAGAGAAGAGGGCCACCAGGTGAGGGGCAGGATCGGGCATAACCTAGAAGGAAGGAGGAGAGGAAAGAAAACGCATCAGAGGCGTGAGGAAGAAATCAGAAGGATGCTAGTTCAAAACAGGCAGAGCCCCACATGCATTCCAGGCCTAAAAATGTGGCAAAGATATAGCAAAGTCTTGGAAGCTCTGATTCTCCTTTAAAACCAAAATGTAACCCTCTCCAATTAAAAAGCAAAATTTTAAGTGCGTTTGCACAACCAGTGGTTTGGAAACAAGGAAGAAGGGGAAGCTTTGATTTCCTTACTTTTGCATAACCAGCATCTTTTTGAAAACTTATGTGACTTGGGCACGCCACAGCTGCTTTGGGTGTCCATTCCTCGTTAGTAAAAATGGGGCTAAAATGGTAAAAATTATTGCCCAAAAGGCTAAGGATTGGCCCAAAGGCCACTGGGGCCTCACAACATGTGACTATATAAACTTCTGAGAAACATAAGTTATTTATGTAAAAGATAGAGTCCTAAACATGTTGCCACTAAGTTATACCTAAAATGTACCCCTGACTTCCCATTAGAGAAATCCCATTGTCTACGGAGCTGCAATTCTCCGAAAAATTGAACCAAAGGAGCAGTAACAGCATTGCCTGGGAACTTGTTAAGAAGGCAAAATTCTCGAGCCCCAACTCTGATCGAGTGACTCAGAAACTCTGGGGGTGGGCACCAGCAATGTGGGTTTCTTGATGCGCTGCTACAGTGACTCATTTCATAAACAAAAGAGCTCCTAATGTATTCGTTCCAAACATTAGATGTCTCTGCAGGCATGTCTGTCACATGGTTCTAGAGCCTTGACTTCAAACAGTCAATATCCATATCAGAGACAAAGTCAGTATCTGTATCAGAGACAAAGGGAAAACTCCAAACACAGAGACAGGTCTCCTTGCTGTCCTGGACACTCTCACTTTAGGCCCTGTGCCCTGGCCATTTCTCTGTCTGGAACACTGCCCCTTCCGTTCCCATCTCATTTAGGACTTAGCTCCAATATTACCTTCTGAAGAGGGCCTACACTTCGCCCATGATTCCTCTTGCCCTGCTCTATTTTTCCTAAAGTTCTCTCCTTCTAAAGAACATATAATTTCCCTATTAATATATAAGGTTTTCTGTGTGTCACCCTCTAGTAGGAAGGAAGTTGGAGGACAGTAATCTGTTTTATCTGTTCAGAGAGCCTGGAATAGTGCCCAGCACAGAGTAAGGACTCCTATATAGTTGGTGAACGGATAAAGGAATCACCACAAATGTTTGGGAGTGCAGGGCACAGCCTTCCTTTACTTCGTAAAGACTCCAGTGGGGACTTATCTTTATGAACTCAAGAAGCTTCCTTCTCCCATGGAAGGCTAGAGAACTGGTGTTCAAGCACCTCACCTCAAGGCCCAGTGTTGGGGCCCACAGCACATGCTTCTGAAGATACCTGAATGGCTGATAATCTTGTTCTGGAGCCAACACTAAGGAAAGAGAAAGTTGTTAGAACCACGCTATGAACCAGCAGTGAAAGCGTTGGGTTTAGAAATCTTAGCCACTAAATGAATCCACCGCTCATCTGACAATACTTTCTCTCAAATAAAGCCTTCTCCAGTGTTTAAAAGTTAAGACTAGTAATTAAATTGCACAACCATCAGAGTCAACTCAAATTCAAGACTTCTGCTTCTAGCTTACAGTGAGAAATGTAAAACTGTGCCAAATGCCCATGATCTCTCCCTGGCTGGTTCAACACGAGTGGTCTGGGAGTAAGATGTCCAGTCTTTCATAACTAGGTTTGTTTTATGATGATCCTGGGAATTTCCAGTTCTAAATATTTTTTTTTTCTATAAAATGGTTCTACACAGAGAGCTTTAAGGTCACTACAAGGTATGTGAAACCTCATCACTAGAAAAGATCATGTGCACAATAGTTTCTGCCTAATCTGAGTTTTTCTGAGTTAAGAGGCACAGTTATAAAATAGAGTGGAGTTGAGTCAATCAAGTATCCAACTTACATGGACATAAATTCAGGCACCCTGCCCCTCACCACCCCTACCACAGCACAGAGAGAAGACAGATTTTTAGAGCCGAAGGCAGATGCTTAACAACTGAACCACCCTGGTGCCCCCAAGAAGACAGATTTTTAGAGCCTGAACCATGGCATTCTCCATTTCATTCCAAAAGTGCACGCTCTTAAGGGATCATGAGGTAGCGCTATGAATCCCTGTTCTTTCTCCCAGCTTAGGTAGTGCAGTTCTCTCCAAGTATAAGTATTTTGTCACAATGAATGGGATTCTGGAGATTAAGATACTTTGGTTTGGTGTAACGTGGTATGGTACAGAGTGTGGTGAGGTGTGGCGTAATGTGTGGTGTAGTGTGGTATGGTGTGTGGTGAAGGTGTCATATGTGGAGAGGTGGTATGTGGTGTGGTGTACAGTGTGGTGTGTGGTGTAAGGCATGGTGTGATGTACACTTCAATATGGTGTAATGTGTGGTGTGGTGCAGTCAGTGTGGTGTGGTGTGGTATGGCATGTTGCAGGGTGTGATGTGATGTGTGGTGTGGTATTGTGCATGGAGAGGTGGTGTGTAATGTAGTATGTGGTGTGGTATGTGGTGTAGTATGGTATGGCATGTAGTGTGGTGTGGTACAGTGTGTGGTGAAGTGTAATGTGATGTGTGGTATGGTGTGGTGTTGTGTGCGGAGAGGTCGTGCACAGTGTGGTGTGGTGTGTGGTGAGGTGTCATGTGGAGAGGTGGTATGTGGTGTGGTATACAGTGTGGTGTGATGCATGGTATGATATATAGTATGGTAAGGTGTGGTATGTGGTATGGTGTAGGGTGTGGGGTGGGGTGGGGTGTATATGGTATGATATGTAGTGAAATGTGATGTGTGGTGTGGTGTGGTATTGTGCATGGAGAAGTGTTGTGTTGTGTGGTATGGCATGGCATGGATTATAGTGTGGTATAGTGTGTGGTGAGGTGTGATTGATGTGTGGTATGGTGTGGTGTGTGTGGAGAGGTGGTGTGTGGTGTGGTGTGGTATGGTATGATGTGTATGTGATATGGTGTGTGATGAGATGTGGTATGGTGTGATCTGTGTGAGGTATGGTGTGATCTGTGTGAGGTATGGTGTGTGGTATGGTGTAATTTGTGGTGTGGTGTGGTATAATGTGTGGTGTGATATGGTATGGTGAGTGGTGAGGTATGGTATAAGGTGTGGTGTGGTAGAGTGTGGCTTATAAATACAATCCAAAAATGTCACTGGCTTGTAAATACAATCCAAGAATGTCACTAAGTGCCTAGTCAGAGAACAGCAACCAAGTGGAGAAAAACCAGCTTTATTGAGTTTATTGAGAGAAAGCACAGTGTCCAACACTGCAGGTAAACACAATATTTGATGGGCAATTTGAGGACTTTCTAGGTAATACTGACCTTCCACTATCTGTGAAACTTCACACTCACATAGTGGCAAGTCTACTTACAGAGAAGCGTCTGGCTTAGGAAGCCACATCGTAGTGACCAAGATGCGCCCTCTAACAGCAGAGGTCCAGGAGGTGCCAGGAGAGCAAGGGGCGATGCGGCAGCCAGTGGGCATTGCTTACTGGACACAACACAGCACTTCCAGACATTTCAGGGTTCTCAGCTTTTCTACTGCTGATGCCTACTGGAAAGCAGTCTATTCCATGATATGCCAATATCCGTACTGTACTAAAACTTTTATTGTAAAATAATACATGCACCTAAAAAAAGGTAGCACAGAAGTGTAGAAAATGCAAAGCAGAAAAGTATTTTTTCCATTCCAGCCTCCATTGCAGCCCAAAGTTTCTAAGAAGAAAGGGAAAACCACACATCAGCATGAGCCCTTAGAAGTTCTTAACTACACAGTGTATGCAATGGAATCCACTTTCCTCTTGAAGACATTCTTGACTTCGATCATTACCAGTTACCAGTTGCTTTCTAGATCTGCTTCCAGTTGTTATACCGGGATTTATTCTTGTTGCCCTACTGAGTTATTACCATGTTTTCTGGGGTTTAATATTGTCATCATTTCTTGATCATTTACTGTTTGGCTAGAAAATACACTCCAGGGATTGTTCTCTTTTGGAAAGGCTAAGTGGAAAGCAAATTTCCTGAGTCCCTACACGTCTGAAAATGTTTCTTTTACTCCCATATTTAATTATTCATGTTTAATTATTCATGTAGCTGGTACAGCAGACACTACTATGTGTCACAACGTTTGTCTGGTCCCACCTTTGTGCTTCTCATTACAGGATCTGCTTTGGTACAGGTATTCTCCTCTTCATGAGTCCACACAGGCTAATTCCTGACCTGTGCAGGTCAATACGGTTATCCTATTATCTTTCCAATGACTGGCTGAGGAATAAGCACGTGATCAAATTTTAGTGAGCAAAACATGAAGAAAAGCACATCAGAGCATCTGAATAAGAGAGATTCCTGTCTTCTTCTGGAGACTGTGGTTTCTGGGTGTGGTACCTGGAACTACTGGGGACATCTTGCCACTAGAGAAGAACCAGCCTGAGAACAAAGCCAAAAAGTTGAGGATGACAGCAGAATGGCAGAAGAATCAGGAAAGCTTTTGTCACTTATCATTATTAAGCTGATGGATTTACCAGGCTTTCTGATGTCCTATCTCTGATTCACATAATCTGTTCCTTATAGTCAAAAGCACCCTAATTAATACAGCAGGGCGTAGAATTCTTAGTTTACTTTCCTTTCGAAAATTGAAAGCATTATTCCATTGTCTACTAGCATCTAATGTTGACTACTGAAGTGATATGTGAATCTATGCCCCAATGTCTTGTGGGTAATCTGATTTTTCCTCTTGCTGAGGGGCTTCATAGCATTTGTCTTCATTTTCAGAGTATTGAAATTCCATCAGAGTGTGTCTTACTTTGGGTCTTTTCTCATTTATTCTGCTTAGCACTTGGTGGGCTCCTTTTAATCCAAGAATGTGATTCTTTAGCTCAAAGAAAGTTTATTCTACTATTTCTTTGATGATTTCCTTTATATCTATTATACAGATATTAGACCTTCTCAAATCATATTTATTGTCTTTTTACATATCTCTTATCTTATATACTTACTATCTTTTTGTACTAGGTCCAGAAAATATTTTTTCACCCATCTTCCCATTTACTCATTTGTAATTTATCAGTGTACTCTCTGATCTTCAGATATTTTACTACATTTTTAAATGTCAACCATCATATTTTTAATTTCTGAAAATTATTTTCTTCTAATTACATCTCTTTCATAGCAATGTGTCATTATTTTGTATGTGTAAGTGTCTTTGAATTCCTTCTACTATTTCCATAACCTCTCAGGTAACTTCTTGCTTGTTCACCTTGGTCTTTTTGTTTTTTATGGTATTGATTTCCCTCAGAATTCAGGTTGTCCTTAGTGGACCATTTATATTTATTGGTGAAGGACTTTATAGATAGCATTCATTGCAAGTTTCCCTTGTGTTTATGAAGGTCTGTTTGCTCTGAATATGAATGCGGGCTATAGCTTTTGTGTGGAGAGATCCTTCTCTTTGAATTACCTGGTGGGGAGCAGGCAGGTGGATTTGGAACTTTCACCACTGTCAAGCAAAAGTGGGTACTTAAAAATATTTTCCTGGGTGGCTGGGTGGCTCAGTGGGTTAAGCCGCTGCCTTTGGCCCCGGTCATGATCTCAGGGTCCTGGGATCGAGTCCCGCATCGGGCTTTCTGCTCAGCAGGGAGCCTGCTTCCCTCTCTCTCTCTTTCTATGCCTGCCTCTCTGTCTACTTGTGATATCTCTCTCTGTCAAATAAATAAATAAAATATTTTTAAAAAAATGATTTTCCTCCTAGCTGAGATGGCTTTCCTTTTTACCCTCTGGCTCAACCCCCAGGATTTCCATTTTACCCCCCAAGTCTGCTTCAAATATTATTCTGCCTTGCTCCCTTGCTCCAACCTCATACCTTGAGCTTTCCTTTAGCAAACCTTTCAGAAGTTCATAAAAACAATTCTTAGAATTCAAACCACTCTATACACATCTAAGAAAGGAAGGAGTTACTTAAGCCAAAATGTTCTGAGGACATCTTGCTACCTCAGAGTTCACTTTGACCTTCTATATGTACCAATCGCAAGCTTAGAGCCTCTCTGAAGAAAGTCTCCCCCTTGTGTTTCCCCCTATTTAAGTTCTAGGCCATGGTTTCCTGTTATATGTTCAACCTTAGAAATAATAAAATGCAAGCTCATCTAATTCCCATCTTCCAGAAACTTGGTGAAATTTCTTATCTACCCATAACACTCCTTCCTGTTTTCAGAGCTGTCATGGATTCATTTCTTTCTACATATTTAACTGTCGTTTCATAGTTTCTAGGAAGGCAGGGGAGGCAAATGAATTTACCCAAGTCTGTTATCTTGAACGAGGATTCCTAATACATTTCTATTAACACAAATCAGTGGTTTATTTCCCCCCCCCTTTTTTTTAACAATGTGAGGGGTTTTGGAGTGTCTGGGAATTCCCTAAAATTGCATGCCAAATTCAATATGTATGTGCATATCCATGCGTATTTCTACAGAAACAGTCATAGTTTTCACCACATGCTCAAGTGGTCTGTAACCCAAGCCGGTTAGGAAACTAAAGGGAAATGGATAAGACAAACAATTGAATGTTCTTCATTCATTTCAAGTGAAATCCATACAGTCTAGGGGGAGGGTAGTGGACAATGGCTTAGAAGTAAAGATTGGTGTACCAAGTTTTTAAAAAATTAAATCTAAAGAAGTGTATAAAATCAAATATATTTTGTCAGATTTTAACCATAATTAATTTCTGTCCTGACTCCCCATTCCCTCCAAAGTCAGAAATTCAATCTGGGTTATTCCCAGGTAAACCCAGTCACTTCTGAGCAACAGCAATCATTTCAAGCTAAAACTTGGTGAATTGAAAATATCACACCACTATCATCCTTCTTGCCAAGATTCTATCAAACATGGCTCAGGCATTCGGGCACCTGATGCCTATCCTGGCTTCTACTGCACTGCCTTCCTCCCACCCAGTCTTTAGTCATTGGTCTCCAACCCCACAAAATCTTTCACTGATGTCCTTGGTTCTCAAGTTGACCTTCAAGCATCAAATCTAGAAATGTCATTTGTATCCTTTTAATCTCAACCACATGCTCCTTTGGGTTCACTGGCTCACTCACTCTCAATGTCTTCCCTCACTTTTCTCTTTGCTACTTGAAAACTATCTTAAAGACCAGGAGTTTTAGACACTATTCTGTGCTACTCTCTAATCTCAATCTTAGACATGTCACCCTGCCCTTCTGCACTTTTGTTGGTATAGTACCATGCTGACACAAAGAACTTCTTTACAAGTCTTCATCCTGGGAAACAGCAAGAATGACAATGAGGTAATGATGTCCCTTCTCTTGGATTCACCTCACTCTCCCCTTCAGGAATCAGCCCATCACATTAAGATAGGACACTGGATCTCTTTCCATGAACCCATGGCAATATAAGCGGTAGCACATCTCCTCTGGCTCTTCCCCCATCCTATTTTAGGCCACGTGTAATTAGTTTATAGAACAAGGTACTTTTGTTCCTTGTCTACACTGCCATATTTATTGATTCTAAGATGTACATTTCTTTACACATAGACATCTCTTAAATTGGGGTGTATCTTACAACTCATAACATCTTAGATTTAAAGAAACATGATATTTCCGATCAATGATGGCATAACCTTATCCCTTGTGTATTAGTTTGCTAGGACTGCCATAAACTGCAGAGCTTAAAACAAAAACAAAAACAGAAATTTACAGTCTATAGTTCCAGAGGCCGAAGTTCAAGATCAAAGTATTGACAAAATATTAGTTCCTTCCAAGGGCTTCCAAGGTTCTGTTCCAGGCCTCTCTCCTTGGTTTATAGATGACCATCTTCTCCCTATGCATCTTCACACAATCTTCCCTTTATACATATCTCTGTGTCCAGATTTCTTCTCCTCTTTTTTTTTGTTTTTTTTTAAAGATTTTATTTATTTATTTGACAGAGAGAGATCACAAGTAGGCAGAGAGGCAGGCAGAGAGAGAGAGAGAGAGAGAGAGGGAAGCAGGCTCCCCGCTGAGCAGAGAGCCCGATGCGGGACTCGATCTCAGAACCCTGAGATCATGACCTAAGCCGAAGGCAGTGGCTTAACCCACTGAGCCACCCAGGCGCCCTCTTCTCTTCTGTAAGGACACCAGTCATGCTGAACTGGAGCCCTTCCTAAAGACCTCATCTTAAGTCAGTTACCTCTGTAACTCCCTATCTCCAAATGAGGTCACATTCTCTGATACTGGGAGTTAGTGTTTCAACATATAAAGTATGGGAGTTTCAACATATAAATTGTGTGTGTGTGGGAAACACACTTCAATGCAGACACCTTGATTCCTTAAAAGAAATTCACTTTTGATGTTCATTATCCAACTCTCACAAATCAAAAGGCTTGGTGGTCTCTGCTAGGAACACTAAGACTTTTGATTATATGTATATAATCTCAATATATATATTATATCTACATAATCTTGGTAGAATATAAAATATCGATAGAAAACCTGTTTCATTATCTTTATATTTCTGCTGTAACAATCCAACTGCTCCCTAGGCAATGAATTAATAACAGAACAAGTAGGGGTGTTGGGTAACTTTAAGGGATGGAGAGGAAAGAAATCTCTATGAACATTTCAAAGTTTTTTTTCCAACTTCATTAAATCAGCCCACGGTGCTGAATTCACTGGGTCAACCCTGTAGCGACTGCCTCTGCCACAGAATGCTTTATGTGCTTCTCAAAATTCTCCCCTGAAGTACTTCCTGACAGCACGGCAGTAGAAAGACACCCCAGGAATTCTGAAGACATAACCCAAAGCAGCTTACTGGAAGCATGAAATTTTTATATCTCCTGTTTAATCTTTAAATGCCATGTGAATTTTATTCTTCCACCATGTGGCAGTCGTTTTAATGAGGAAGAAAAATTCAAAATGATTTTCCCCCAAAGTTCCAAGTAACATCCAGGAAGACGTGCCCAGTTTATCCTATGATTTCATGCGCCCCTGGCGTGACGCCCCATGTTTGAGAAGCACGGCTTTCACTGGAGGAAACAGGAAGTTCCCCAGATAAAGGGGTTTTGTCTGTTTCCAGCAGAGAAGGATCTTCACTCTGGCACTGCCAGGAAACCAGTCCTTTTCCACCCAAAGGACAGCATTTCCTGAAGAGCAGATACATGTTCCTTTCCAGCTGGTGGAGAGTCCGCGAGGTGAAAAGAAAAAGGCCTGCCACAGAGTGCACAATGGAGCTGTAGGCAAGCAACGATGCACCCATCACAAGGAAAGAAAGAGGCCAGGGGCAAGTGGGGCCAGTTTGGGGAGAAGAAGAAAAACCAATAGCGAAGAGGTAAGCCGAGGATGCAAAGCACCAGCAGGAAGGTGGAAGACAAAGCGGTCAGAGGAGAGGACTGCAACAGGGTTTGCGCAAAGATCAGCAGAGTCTGAAATAATGGGGAGACAGCAGAGCACAGATAAACCCGGGCCACCAAAAGGACCTACATCCCCAGCTTCCTAGAGTCCCTAGCGCTGCTCCAAAGAAAGTTCCTCTCAAATAGCTCAGTGCCGCCACTCTGTCCTGTCATGGCCATTAGCCCATTGTGTTGTGTTGTGATGTCCACAGAAGTGAAGTTTCTGGGCACCCATGAAGCTCAAGTTGCCAGGTGGTTTCCAGAATTAACTCTAAATTCTATGAACCACAGATAAACATAGGCCTGAAAATCACTTAACCAACCCTTGAATTAATGCAAGTCAGTGACAAGCATCTTCTCCCAAATTTAATGAGCTGAAAAACAAATCCTGGGGATGCCTGGCTAGCTGAGTCAGTAGAGCACGTAGCTCTTGATCTCCAAGTTATGCGTTCGAGCCCCACATTGGGCGTGGAGATTACTTTAGGAAGAAAAAAAAAACAAAACCCACATTTCCTTGTTGGTTTTCAGTTATATCTCTTGGATTGTTCGGTATCAACTCCGAGTATGTTATGGGCTGGGTACCTGGATAGGCTCGTCCACAAAGGTCCCACTCTTTGGGTTTCATCCCTCCCCACTCTGCTCCCATACAGGTGCAGGGACTCCCACACCTGGGGCTGCCAGACTTGCGTTGCTCTCCAAAGGCCCACCCCACCCCACCCCCAGGAACAACCAAGCAGGGGAGAAAGTGAGACAGCTCCTACAGATCATTCTTCAGGAAATCCCTGGGCTCCTGGCCAGTCACACCAAAGCCCAAGGGCACCACAATCAGGCAAAGAAATCAAAGCGAAGCTCTTCTCTTCCGATTATAATAGACACAATTCTCAGTTTTCAAACTCAGGTGTGCAAGGAATGCAACTTTACTATTCTCTAATCATCTAATTTATATTTAAGTCCTCCATCTGGTAATTGCACAAAATTCAAAGTCTCTCCTCCAGCCTCACCTCCACGGAGTTACCTCTAAGTTCCCAGGCCTTACTCAGGGAGAGCCACGGTGCCAGAGGCAAAGGGTCCCCTGGTCCTCTGAGATGACCCTATCCCCCAGCCTCTGCCCACACCTCCTCTCTCCCCTTCAGCCTTGGATCTCTGGTCAGAGTCCCACAGAGACCTCCCAAGCACAGACCTCCTCAGCCTTCTCTAAGCCAACCTCCGAGCCCCTCTGCCCCTCTCCAAAGCACTTTCCCTGCCCTTTGCTGTGCAAGGACTCTGGGGAATGCTTGGGCAGGAATTCTCTGCCTCTAGAGGACAAGAAGCCACCTCTGCTGCTTGGACACTCCAGGCATTGGGAATCGGAATCACACCACTGTCCTGGGCTTTACTAAATACAGGAGCACAGGCTTCCTCCCACACCTGGAGCTGCAGACTTGTGGGGGGCTCATGTAGTCAGCACCCTTCAGGAATCAGTCTAGACAGGCAGCCAGTCTCCTGAGGGGCATACACATGGGCCTCTCTTCCTTCCCCTCTAACTTCCCCTCCCCCTCAAGGGCACCATGACCACAGTATGAATGGGTGGGAGGAGGATTTCTAGCACAGAAAAGCCTTCTCTTGTCCATCAGGCACCCTTCTAAATCTACTGTCTATGCGCTAAGTCCTTTGGTCCTCCCATGAGGACCAGGCTTTGGAAAATCAAAAATCAAGCACTGATTTCTGGATTCTGCTCTGTCACTTGCCCCCCCCACACACACACCCCACCCCGGAGCAATGAACGTGGAATGTCCTAACTGCCCAGGCAGGAGGATGTGCTGTAAGTACAAGGAACCACAGGGACAGAAACCTCAGTGAGTAACGACAACTGGTGTGTGACCGCACTGCCCCCGTGTCCTTCGGCTGCCTGCATGGCTATGGCAGGGTCTGCCTCCCTGTCATGCCTTGTCCCTTTTGAGCTTCCCCCTTCCAAAGTCCTTAGCAAAAACATCAAATAATTGCATGCTGTAATTGCTGGTTACGCAGGCATGGGAGGAAAGGGCAAAGGGGCTTTTGGCAAGTCACATCGGGGTGAAACAACATGAGAGTCCACGTTCCTGAGCAGCATGTGATTAAGAAGTAGAGGGCAAGTGTCCCATTTAATGTTTTAAAAAAGACTGCATCGCTGGATGTACATACATGAGCAAATGTACAGAAAAGAATCATGGGAGAGCCGTGAAACTGGGAAGGGGACGTCCACATTTTTCCCCCTATGCTGTACATCATTTGAATTCTTTCCAAGGAGAACATATCTGTGTTCTGTAGAAAAATGGAAGGTAAGATGCCCCGTGGAACAGAAGCAGCAGATAAAGGTAAATAGACAGGCGAGAAGGATGGAGAAAGAATGCCTTTGTTAGGAGTTCCATCCTTGTCATGAAGCTGGTAAAATACAGATAGAACTTAATCATCCTGATTACTATCTTTCAACTGGTAAAGCAACACAAACTTGTAGGAAATTTGGAAAATGCAAAGAAATAGAAAAATGAAAATCATCAGTAATCCTACCCCCAAAAGATAGTCATGGTTGACACTTTGGTCTACTTTCTACCAATCTTGATACATGTCTCATGAATATTTTTACTTATGTGGGTTCATTCTCTGTAAGAAACTTCATTATGCTTTTTTGTAACTTTTGTCACTGCTTTTCTACCTACAAAAGTAATATGTTCATTATTGTAAAAAAAATTCAGACAACTTATGAAGAGATATTTCTCATAATCTCCATGGATAATAGCTTGGTATATATTTTCCCAGTATTTTCCAATAAAACACATATTTCTTTAAATGAGATAATGAATGTTCATGAACTTAATCTTTCCATCAGCCATCAGTCTCTCCTGGCCATCTGACTTTTTCAGTTGCTACAGAACAATATCATTCTTTCTACCAGACATAGTATATTTTATTATACAAAGTTTACTTTATTCACCCAGTGCTATATTAATAGACACTTAAAATATTTCCAATTTTAAGTATAATCAAAAAATGCTGTATTGAATATTTGATCCTGATATGTATATAATTTCACACACTTACACAAATATTTTCTGAGATAAAATTCCTGGAAATTGATTGTTAGGTCAAATAGGGTGCACATTTTCAATTTTAAAGCATGTTGCCAAACACCTCTAAAAATGCTGTAAAGGGGCTCCTGGGTGGATCAGTCAGTTAAGTGTCTGCCTTCAGCTCAGGACATGACTTCAGGGTCCTGGGATCGAGTCCCACACTGGGACAGGCAGCCTGCTTCTCCCTCTCCCTTTCCCCCCTTCATGCTCTCTCTCATTCTCACTCTCTCAAATAAGTAAATAAAATCTTTAAAAAAAATAAAAAATTAGAATAAAAATAAAAAATACAATACAAAAAATACAAAACACACACACACACACGCACACACACACACACACACACACACACACCAAAAAATACAAACGCTATAGAAATAGTTCCAACAACAGGATATGACAGTACTCTTCTGAAAAACCTCAGCAACACCTGGTATTATCGATCTTTTAATATTTGATGACATGACTGGAAACACATACTATATTATGACTATTTTACAAATATTTTTCCTTAGCTTGACATTTACCTTATATTTAATTACAATTTTAATTGTGCTTTGTGAAAGAACTTTTTAATTTTACGCAGTGCAATTTATGGTACCAAGATTTTCAAAATGTGGACCCATATTTAATTGTGGAATTTTCATCTTATATTTAAATATTGAATCTAGCTGTAGCTTACTTTGGCTTGAGAACCAAAGTGAAGATCCAAGTTTTTTTTAAATAAAAAATTTAATGAAGAATTAATTACGTACAGAGAGGTACACAAAGTGTAAGTGCACAAGTTAATGAATTTTCACAAAGTAAATTTCATGCACCCCATGTGCCACACCCCCATTTGCCACACGAGCCATAACATCTGGTGCAGAAAACAGACACGACCCACACCCAAGGAGCCCCTTTAAGGTAATCCCCTTCCAGTGGTTACCTCTCCTAGGCAACCACTCTCCTGATTTACATCACCAAAGATTAGTTCTGCCTGTTTGGGTATCTGGCTTCTTTCTCCCTGCATCATGCTTGAGAAACTCATCCACGTCTCTGTATGTTAGTTATAGATTACTTACTCTTATTCCTGTGTACAGTCCATTGTATGATTATACTATGATTTATTTATCCATTCTACAGCTGTTGGACATTTGGGTGACTTCTGGTTTGAGGCTCCTAATAATATGAGTCCCACGAACATTCTCATGTAACTGTTTATAACCATACATACACATCTGCTGGGTATCTACCTAGGTGTGGAATTTGGAGTATGGAGTAAGTGCGTTCAGTTTTAATAGACTATCAGTTTTTCAACGTAGTTGTATACTCCCACCAATAATATAGAAGAATCCAATTGTTCATATCCTTGCCAACACCTGCTATTATCTGACTTTTTAATTTTGTCCATTCTAGTGAATATATAGAGACACTAACTGTAGCTTTAATTTGCATTTCCCTGAGAACAAATGAAGTTGAGGACTTTCTAATATACTTATTGACCATTCGAACATCCTCTGTGTGTACTATTTATTTTTGGTTTTGTCCTTTTTTTGTCTATTTTCCTACTGGTCTACTTGCCTTTCCCTTACTGGTTTTTGTTCTTTACAATATTTTCTACTCTATGGTTTGACCTTTGTTTTTTAAGATTTTATTGATTTGACAGAGAGAGAGATCACAAGTAAACAGAGAGGCAGGCAGAGAGAGAGGGGGAAGCAGGGTTCCCGCTGAGCAGAGAGCCCGATGTGGGGCTCGATCCCAGGACCCTGAGATCAGGACCTGAGCCCAAGACAGAGACTTAACCCACTGAGCCACCCAGGTGCCCCTAGCTTGACCTTTATGGTGTCTTTCGATGATCTGAAGTTCTTGATTTCAATTTAATCTACTTTATCAATATTTTTCTCTATAGTTAGTGCTTTTGTGTCTTCTTTAAGAGATGTTTGCTATCCCAGGATTACACAAACATTCTCTTTCCTCCTAACACCTCTATTGCCTTAGCTCTCATAGATCTACAATGCAGCTGAAGTTAATTTTTGTGAAATGATTTGAGGAAGAGGTCAAGATTCATTTTTTCTACATGGATATTAAATTGAACCAGCACTGTTTATTGGAAAGACATCCTTTCTCTTTTACATTTCAGAGTCACCTTTGCTGTAAATCAGGTGAACTTATAATGGTCTCTTCCTAAATTTCCTAATAAAATTGTTCCATTGGGCCCTTTGTATATTCTGGCACAAATACCACAAGCTCAATTACTATAGCTTTATAATAAGTCTCTATGTCTGGTAGTGGAAGTTCTCTCAGCTTTGTTCTTATTCTTCACAACTGTCTAAGCTAATTTGGGCCTTTTTCCTTTCCCTATCAATTTCATAGTCAGTTAATGTCTATTTTAAAAACCTGTTGAAATTCTGAATAGTTTGCATAATTTACAGATAAATTTGGGAGAATTAACATCCTTACAACATTGAGTCACCCAGTCTATGAACATAGTATATCTCTCCATCTACTAAAGTCTTTTTTAATTTCTCTCAATACATATTCTTGTTTTCAGTGTAGAGCTCTTATACATCTCTATTACATTTATTCCGATGAATTTAGTGTTTTTGAGGCTATTGCAAATGCTATCACTTTTTAGATTTCATTTTCTATTCTTTGTTACTAGTATACAGAAGTACCATTGATTTTTATATATTTACCTTGTATCCAACAGCCTGCTAAATTTTCCTATTAATTCCAAGAGCTTATCTAAAGATTCTTTTGGATTTTCTGAATATACAACCATTTTGCCTCCTAAAAGTGACAGTTTTATTACTTTCTCTGCCCTCGCTGCAATGGCTAGAAGTTCTAATGCAATATTAAATAGAAGTTGTGAGAGCAGCCATGCCAGAGAGAAAGCTTTCAACTCCACTATCAAGTATGATGTTTGCTTTATTTGTAGGTACTTACTATCATATTAAGGAATTTCTTTTGCTAAGACTTACTTTTTTTTATGATGAATCAATGTTGAATTTTATCAAATCTTTTTTCCACATCTATTGAAATGATTATATATATTTTCTCTTTATTCTGTTATTTTGGGGGATCATTTTGACTTATTTTCAAATGTTAAGCTACCTGTGAATTCCTGAAACCTGTTCCATTGGTTACAGGATAAAAAGTTATTAACCTTTTATTGAATTCACTTTGACTATATTTTGATTAGGATTTTGTATCAATGTCCATGAGAGGGCTCAGTCTTTAATTTTCTTTTCTTATGATGTCCTCATTAGGTTTTGGTATAAAGGCTTTTCTTAAGAATAAGCGAGAACATATTACATCTTTTTCTGTTCTCTGGGAAAATGTGTAAGATTGATCTTATTACTTCATTTTAAACATTGGGAAGACTTTATCAGAAAGACTATATGGGCCTACAGAGCCTCTTTGTTTGTTTGTTTATCTGTTTGGTAGGAAGGTCTTTAATAATTAATTCAATTCTTTAATTCTTTAATCCATTCAGATTTTTTATTTCTTCTTGTGTTAGTTTTGATGTCAGGCTTTAAAGAAATTTGTTTATTTTGTCCAAATTGTCAAAATGTGTTGACATAAAATTGTTCATAACACCCGCTTATTAATAATCTATTTTAGGGGTATCTGCCTGGCTCAGTTGGTAGAGCATGCCACTTTCAATCTTGAGGTCGTGAGTTCCAACCCCATGTTGGGCATAGAGCCTACTTAAAAAAAAAATAATAATAGCAATCTGTTTTATACTTAAATGCCTGACCACTTTCTCAGAACCACTTGTTAAATAATATGTCTCTTAGAAATTGTGATATGCTATCTCTATCATTCTAATTTCATTTAATAAGCCATTCAAAAATATGTGTTGGCTCAAACCATGACCCAGACATCATTCCAGTGCTATGAATAAGCATTAAATAAGGCAACATTCCTCTTTTCAAAGCTTAAACTTAATGAAGAATACATACAATAAACGAAATTGTGACAAGTATTCTGAGGAATACAGCAGGGTAAGGGTGTGAAGAGGGGGAAGGCAAGGGCTATTTTACATGCAAGAATCAGAGATCACCACTTTGAAGAGGCTATATCTGACCATAGACTGGAATGATGTCACAGAATAAGCCATAACAAGATCAGAAAGAAGAACTGCAAAGGCCCTGAGGTAGTAATAGTACTTGGGACAGTCTAGAAAGAGCAAAGAGGCCTGTTTAACTGTAGCATAGTAAGTAAGAGAGAAAGAAACAGAAGATAAATTTAGAAACCTAGTGGGGGCCAGATTGTACACAGTCCTATAGAGTGTGGCAATGATTGGGGATATTCTAAATGGAAAAACACTTGTTTGGAGCATGCAAGCAACATGATATTATTTATGTTTTAAAAGATCCTCTAGGGGAGCCTGGGTGGCATAGTTGGTTAAGGGCTCAACTCTTAATTTCAGCTCAGGTCATGATCTCAGAGTTGTGAGATGGAGCCCCACATTGGGTTCTGGTGCTGGGTGTGGAGCCTGCTTAAGATTCTCTTTCTCCCCCTCCCTCTGCCCATCTTCCCCCTCTCCCTCTCAAAAAAAAAAAAAAAAAAAAAAAAAAAAAAGAGTGGGGACTCCTCTAACTATGTGTATAGAATAGACTAGGGGAGGCTATTGCAATAATCCAAGCAAAGGATGGTTATAGCTTGGATGATGGTGGGAACAGTAGAGGCCAGGGTAAGTGCTCAGATCCAGTGTATGTTTTGAAGGCAGAGTCAACAGGACTTGTTGACCTAAAGTCAACAACTTGTTGACCTAAATGTGGGGGTTATTAGAAAGAGAAGACTCAAGGATAATTTCTCGGATTTTGGTCTGAACAACTAGATAGGTGGTAGTACCCTTTTATGAGCCTGAGAATAAAGGGAAAGGAGCAGGTTTGGGGTAGGGAAGTTGAAAATCATAAGTTTGGGATAAGACATGTTAAGTTTCAGATCTTATTAGATACTACAGCATAGAATCAAAGTGAGCAAATGAATATATGGGTCAGAAGAATGATGAGAACTGGAGATATAAACTTAGGAGTCATGTATAAATAGATATTTAATACCATCAAACAGGAAAAAATCATCTAGGAATGGAGAAGAGGTCCAAGACCTGAGCCCTTCCATCTCCAACTTAAAAACTGGGAAGAGAGAATCCATAGCAAAGATGACTGAGGAGTATCCAATCCAGTCAGGTGAAATTCCCATACATGTGTGTTTCTGAATTCAATTCTCTTCTTTCCTGATCTTTCTGTCGATTCTTGGGTCAGTCTTGATTCCTTCAACTCCAAATAACAAATAGTCCAACTCAAATAAGCTCAAGCAATGAGAGAAAAACCAGATATGGCTCTAACAATGTCAACTGCCATCCTCATTAGTAGAGTGGTGAATATCCCGCCTGTCTAACAACGTCACTTGGATGCAGTTTCTCTCCTATGCTTTCCAACATGGTGACTTCATTGCTGGTTTCATGTAATAAGGACAAGGCTGGGGTCCCACAAAAAGGAGGGGGACAGCACTCATGACCATAAGAAGCTTATAGTCAAACCAAATTCATGGCAGCAGTTCTATAAAATCAAGGTGATATAAGACAATCCTCAAAATCTATGAAAAGGCTGGCCAGTGATTACAACCTATGTTTTCCTTTTCATCTTGCCCCTCTCAGTACCTGGGCAACCTTCTCTGCTGTCTCTAGTGGGGGAAAGAGAGACGGTTTTACTTCTGGTTCACCTTTACCCTGAGTAGTTCCAGTTTTATGTGGAAATGGCCCCCAAGAGACTCTCTACCTTGGGCAAGCTACAGACTTTGACTTCTAACCTCCTTGTCCTGCAAGGCTGCCAAAACCAAAGCCCTGTTTTACTAGAATCAACAAATGTTCTCAGGGCAGAAGCAACTTAACCCTTCCAACGATCGACCTTCCCTCTAGGTTCCCACTAGACCTTAGTTTTCCACCTGCAAGTGCCCTTGTCTCTCTTCTCAGTTCTTTAGTGCTTTTAAGGAAATTTAATTTTTTAACTTAAAAAATATACTAAACTTCTTAATTTTTTTCAGTAGAAACTTTGGTCCACATAACGTTGCTTACCATTATCAGAAACAGAAGGCTACCTTTTCCTTCTTCACTGCCATTGGATGAATGTTTTCCTTGGCAGTTAAAGTATTTGCATGAGGTTCCTCTGGCCAGGAGAGGGGAGGACAGCCACCATACTCTTTCAGATGATCTATTCTTTTGCAATCCAAAGGCCCTTCCTTCCTGCTCCCACAGAGACAGAACACCTCCCATAAACATGGCAGCTTGCCAGTGTGGTTTTTCAGGTAACCCCACTTCTTTTGCTTCTTTGAGCCAACCTACCTACATCCAGGAGCCGCATGCCCAGTTCCTATAACACTTACTACAAGCAAGGGACAGAGCTTTTTTACACCGGGTTGCACTTTTTACCTCAAAGAGCATGATTTTCTAGAACTTTCTAAGATCTGTAGTTCCTGGGCTCTCTCACCATTTCCATGCTGCTTCTCTTCATTTCCTCCCACAAGCCTTCCACCTGATCTCATCTATTCAGGACTCTCTCTTCACACACATTTTGAAGCTTATGGATTACATTTCTCTCCTAATTTTGTGAAAAAATAGAAGTTTGCAAGGTTTTCATTATTATTTTTTCACCTCCCTTGTTGCTTTTGAATGTTTTTCAGGAAAAGAAGGGGAAATGCCAACAAATACAGCAATGTTTTTATTCAAAGGTTGGAATTGTCTTGATTCCTCTTTCTTTCACATCTAATACCAAATACATCCTCAAGTCCTTCAAAATATATTCAGAACCTTCAAAATATATTCAGAACTTGTCTACTTCTCACTACCTCTGCCTCCACCCTAATCTAAGCCACCATTGTATTTTATCTGGACTATCACAGTGCCTCCTAATCACTTGTCCTGGATTCACCTTAGCTGCATTACTCTCTATTCTCCATACAGCATTTACATTTTTTAAGACAGAAGCCAGATCGTGCAACCCGTCCTCAAAATCTTCCAATGGCTCACTATCTCAGTAGAATAAAATCAGTCTTTAATATAGATATGACACCCTACGTTCCCTCCAACTTCCCCTCTCCCCTTATTCATTGCATTCCAGTCACAATACCCTTCTAGCTATTCTTCAAACAAGTCAAGTGTACTCCTACCTCAGGGCCTTTGCACTTGCTGAACCCTCTGCAGGGAATGCAGCACCCCTCGGTCTCCTCATGGCTCACTCCCCACTTCACTCACATCTCTGCTCAAATAGCACTAAATCAAGAGGCCTTCCTTGAACCACCTCTCTAAAATAATAGCATAACCCCCAGCATCCTGTTTCCTTACTCAGTTTCTATTTCTTCTTTGCCCTTATCACCACCTTACATATTTTATGTTTATTTGCTTTTTTGTTCAGAGTTGTTTGTTCGCCCCCCCCAACCCAAATATAAGCTCTACGAGAATAAAACCTTTGTCTGTTTTTATTCCCTGATCTATCACAAGAATCTGGAACACTGCAATAAATACCACAGAGTGAAGGCAATGGCTACAGAGCAACCCCACTGCAGGAAGTCCAGTGAAAGCAGAGACCAGACAGTTCCACCCTCTCCACCACTGAGCACCCTCTCACCTCCCTGTCATCTCCCACCATCCAGGTTTTTTGCTCACTCATCTACCTTTCTAATGTCAGCCTGAATCCAGAAGTCCTTCCTGCCTGAGGTTCCCCAGTTCAACTATTTCAGTGTCCGAATCCCAAATATCTAACTGGTCCACCTTCGTCCAAGAACCCATCCAGAGTCCAATTAGCCATTGCTGGGGGGCACAGAAGGAGGGTGTGGCTGTATCTGTTCATATGCCCAGTAGAGTCACCCTCTCTACATGCTCTGCAGTGAGGAAAACTGCTGGGGACTGTTCATTTAAATACAGAACAAGCCTCCCGTAATGCATCCCTGACACTAGCAGAGAGAATGTGCCTAACTCCCATAAGGGTGCCTCTAACTCAAGCGCCATCCGAGTCCTGGCGAGTAATACAAACGAATGAAGACGGCAGCGTGGCAAGACGGCAAACAAGAAGCAGCCGCTTTTACTAACTACTGCCAAGGAGGAATGTGGGCCTGGTGTTGCCAGATCTTCTGAGGGCTCAAGAGAAGCCAAGAAATTAGAAATTTCAGGGTGAAATCTCCCACTGTTTAAACGCTGACAACTAATCCAATTTTTAAAAAATAAAACACCATACAGACCAAATAAAACACATCTGGTGACCAAATTTGGCTCAGGGCTATCAGGGCGTGGTTCTGTTTTACACAGTCAGCTCAAAAATAGGACACAAGTAATTTATCACGCTCAAAAGCAATGTGTCCCAGGGGTTCCGGGTGAGGATTTCATTAGCTGGAGTAACCAGGCCTCCTAGCCCCGTTCACAGCACCTGCCCCATCCTCTCTACCAACCTTCCTACAAACTCCTGCTGAGTTTTCACCAAGAGACAAGGTGGAAAGCATTCAGGCTTTAGAATCAAACAAACCTGGGTTAAAACCCACGGTTACCTCCTAGCATTCCTTAACCTCTCTAAGCCTCAGTTTCTTTATCTGTAAAATGGGAATACTAAGTCCTACCTAGAAGGGTCTTCAGGAATAGAGGAAATGTGAGCAAAGTGCTGGCCCCCAGTAAAGGCCGTGAGTAAACAACTACGGTTCACTGATTAGGAGCTGCTGTCCCCGTAGGAAGGTGTGACACCTGAAAACCCACGATGGCAGATACAGGATGTTCAGAATCGGCTGATGCCACCTAAGCCTCGATGCGGAATAAAGAAAGGCTAAAATACGTATTTTGTAAGTAAAATAAGGATGGGAAATCCAGCCCTTCAGGGCTCCAGAACTGCACACTAAAGGAGCTGCTTGTGAACTGAGTCCAGAACGTTCATGTATAGAAACCAGCACTAATTAAAATTTGCAGACATCAATTATCTGATTATTCAAGAACTCTCTCAACTTCTAAAGTCATTTTTTGTCTGCATATTTCAACATAACACCGAAGTCAAGTCAATGCATGCTAATTCTCCAATGGCCTACAAAAGAAAAAAGAAATTAATCTTGTAGCTCCCGGAGACATGACTTTAAAAAGAAAGCCCTATTTGCCAAGTGCAAACCTTGATGGCGTTCCCATCTGGCGTGGACTGCCAGTGGCAACAACAGGACAGCCCTACATCCACCAACAAATACAGGGGAGCCACAGCTGCAAACAAGGATCTAAAACCCCTGGAGGAAAAATAAGTAAATAAATAAAACCCCTAGAGGGGCGCCTGGGTGGCTCAGTGGGTTGAGACTCTTCCCTCAGCTCAGGTCATGATCTCGGGGTCCTGGGACCCAGTCCTGCATCAAACTTTCTGCTCAGCAGGGAGCCTGCTTCCCGACCCCCCAACCCCCGCCTTCCTCTCTGCCTATTTGTGATCTCTGTCAAATAAATAAAATCTTTAAAAATTAACTAATTAATTAAAATAAAATAAAAAATAAAACCCCTGGAAATAATGCCTCCCTTGCCCACCCCTAGCCTGCCCTGTGCTCTCCAGGGAGGCGTCAGGCAATGAAGACCCCTCAAGCCAGAGCCAGAGGACCACACAGAACGCTTGGCTTCATACCATACAGTGTACATCTCAGGAGTCATGCAACAGGAAGGGGGTCTTCCTACAAGGAAACAGGCAGATGATGTGCCCTCCAGGAACCAAGAGGACCCTCAGCCGCAAAACCCAGGAACACATTTCTACCAGCAGAGACTCGAGGTGTGCTTGTCCACCAGGAGGCTTCAAAAGAATGAAACTTGTCCCATCGGCTGCACTTTCCCCTCCCTGCAAGAAGAGCCCAGTGCCCCCAGCCCAGATGTGCCTGGGACCTAGTCCTATCTCCCGGGCTCTCGGGGCTCTCTGAATCATCCATGTCCATTACCAGCTTTCCTCTGGGGAGACCCAAGCACCGAAATATCACTTCCCTCCTTCCCTCCCAAGCCTCTCCTAGGAGGCAGGTGATCAGGAATTATGTAAGCAGTTTTCTAGATTAAAAAAAAAGAAAAAAAAAAAAAGAAAAAAGAGTGGGGAGGGAGTCTACAAGGGGTGGAATAAAATTCAAGATTGGCCAGGAGCTGACAATCCTTGAAGCTTGGCATCCAGTGAACAGGGGTCTGTCATACACTTTTCTCCATTTGCGTCTACTTAAAATGTATCATTGAAAAAAAAAAAAAAAAAAAAAAGCTTTTAAAGTGGTGTGGTGTGGGGAGAGGACACAGATTCAACCTGAACACAAAACCAAGGGTCCTTCCCTCTCCGCCCTGTGTTTGAACCCAGCAACATCCGGGAAGTCCTCAGATTCATAACCCAGAGGGGTCATGCACTCCTAGGGAAGAGACAGCATCTTCTACAGCCCCACACTCACTGTCCTCAACAAAATCACCTTTGAAAAACTCCCTAGAACTTTTCAAAATTACTCTGGCATGACCCAGCTTCCCTTCTTGGCCTGCAAAGCTTCTGCCTCCAGAAATCACCCCTCCAGCCTCATCCCACTACCAGGGCCTCTACTTCTGTTCCAAATGAGTGTGTTGAGCAATCCGGCTATTGAAATAGCTCCTGGGTGGCAGACGGATGCCCGTACTCCAGCGGCCAGTGCAGCTGGTTCTCCCTCCTGGAGGTCCAAAGCGAGGAGACGATGGTCACTTTCCGGGAGTCAAGGAACCCCTTATATGACCTTCTTCTTCCTCTTCCCCTTAGCTTCAACTTGGCCCTCATAAGAAAAAAAAAATTCTTTGGTTTTTTTGTTTTGTTTTTAATCTAAAGTGGATTTCGTCAATCTCAACACTGTTGGCATTTGGGGCTGAACAATTCCTGGTTGTGGGGACTGTTTTGTGGATTGTAGGATGTCCAGCAGCCTCCCTAGTCTCCACCCACTAAATGACAGGGGAACACACCCCATTAGTGACAACCCCAAATGTCCCAGACGTTGCCACACACTCACTAGGGGGCAAAACTTAAGAATTGTTGGTCTAGGGGCGCCTGGGTGGCTCAGTGGGTTAAGCCGCTGCCTTCGGCTCAGGTCATGATCTCAGGGTCCTGGGATCGAGTCCCGCATCGGGCTCTCTGCTCAGCAGGGGCCTGCTTCCTTCCCTTCCCCTCTCTCTGCCTGCCTCTCTGCCTGCTGTGATCTCTCTCTGTCAAATAAATAAATAAAATCTTAAAAAAAAAAAAAAAAAGAATTGTTGGTCTAAAAGATATTGAAAAACCTAGACCAATATTCTCCTGGCCAAAAAAAAAAATTATTGAGATTATACAGTTTATTTCCACATCCACTATTAGACGACATATTTCAGCATATAAATTTGTGAGTATGAATATTCAAGACATGCTGCATCCGCAGCCAGAAACACATAAATTAACAAGAGAAAAATAAACTTATAATACTCCCAACTATTTTTCCTGTCTTTGCGGTTTCCTGTGTAAATCTTACTTGGTTCTTCCAGACGATCTTGTTTGCCAGTCCATGTGGCAATCGTCTCACCCCCGCCTTCTTTGAAGTGCCCCATAATCTGCACTAGAAGGAAAAGCTCTTTTTTTAAAAATTTTATTTATTTTTTTATTGTGTTATGTTAATCACCGTGAAATACATCATTAGTTTTTGATGCAGTGTTCCAAGATTCACTGAAGGAACAACTCTTGTAATGATTCTGAGCACTCCCCAAGGTGTGCTGGCTTTCCCGCACTTATCTAACAGGTGTCCCTGGAAAACAGCATCCCCCAAAGAAGGCTTCCTGACGAAAGCACAGAAAAGCATGGCCAACATGTCTGATACAACTTCAGACAACACCAGATTCCCGACGTGACCAGGAAGCACCGCAAGGAGCTAAAGGACCCCGAGTGAGAGCTTGCAACCCCCACAGGGAAATAAATAGCATTACAAGTCTTCAGTAAGCACAGGGAGTTTCCCGCTGTATTTAAATGGGACACTCCCTTCTTGAGAAGAAAGAAAATGTGTTCTCAGTCTGCAGGGGACTTGCATTGGCCACAGTCTATTATCAAGCTTTAGGGAATAGACATACACAGCTGTCTCTCATCCCCACCCCATCAGACTCCCCAGCTCCATGCAGGGGTTCTCCAATGCCGCCCTCACCCCAGGGAGAAACTAACTTGTTCTTCCCTCTGATGCTTTTGGACAGGCAAATATAGGGGAGTGTGGAGTGTCTTTTGGGGTCCATTCCTCCCTCTGTTACCCCATGCCACCGCCTGTCTCCGTCTGGATCACCCCAATCTTAGATTCTGGCCAAGGCCTCCTAACTGTCCTCCTGGTTTCATATTCCCCCTCTAATCCAGGTTTTATGTCAATGATGGTCTTTCAAGAGCACAAGCCAGAAGGGCCCAGAATCCTTCTGCGGTTTCCTACTCCCTATCACTGGACACCGCCCCAGCTTCTTTGGTGCACTAGTGAAGCTGACCCAACGTTTGACCCAAGAGGCATCCCACAAGGAGCGGGACAAGCGGTGAGTAGAAAGGGGCACACATGTGAAGGCTTATCCCCTGGAGAGATGGAGGGAGAAAGGACAGGAGGGTGTTAAACCCCATGACAGAGCTTCCTATCAACCCTGACTTCTTGTGATTCTGAGAACTCCTAGGTTTGCACTCTGAGCCTGCCATCATCCGACCCCAAGCCTCCTGCAGAGTCACGCCAAACTGTCCTCCCACCAATGTCCCTCACATGTGCTACCGGATGACTTCTCTCCTGGTCCTCTTTCATTTTTTTAATTACAAAAGGGACGACGCTGGTGACAACAGCATAAAATAATATCGAGGTATTTAAGAGGCAGCCTCTCAACCTACCATTTCTCCAGCACCCCACCAGGTGAAGTGGAGTTAGTTCAACTGCTTCAGCTGCTGCTGTTCCCTCAAGGAGGGAATGCAAAACAGGGAGAGGGCCTGTCTTGCCCAAACATCACAGGTTAGCAGGCGGCAGAGTGAAGACCACAGGAGCCCCAACCCCAGTGTTTGTCATTTCACTATACTCTTCACCCATACTACAGAATGCAATGATGTACAGACAGAAGGTAGAAATAATTACCTGTTAAAAGAATAACCTGTGGAAGCAGGACAGCACAGTAGCTGGTTAAGTACTTGAACTCTGAACTCTGGTTCCCTGGGTTAGAAGCTGGCTAACCTAACCGTGCAAACTGAGTCAATCACCTGGGCCTTGATTTCCTTGTCTGAAATGGGATGATGACAGTACCTCCCTTACAAGGTCATTGTGAGAATGAGATAACTTAGTATCTATAAAGCATCCAAACCAGTATCCAGTACATATGTTAATAAAATCACCACTGCAACTCTAATAGAAGTCCCCGAACACAATAGATTTTCTTAAATTCTTCTTCAAATGGAGGCTGGTGGGGTGCCTGGGTGGTTCAGTGGGTTAAAGCCTCTGCCTTCAGCTCAGGTCATGATCCCAGGGTCCTGGGATCGAGCCCCACATCCGGCTCCCTGCTCAGCGGGAAGCCTGCTTCTCGTCCTCTCTCTCCCTCTGCCTGCCTTTCTGCCTACTTCTGATCTCTGTCTGTCAAATAAATAAATAAAACCTTTAAAAAAAAAAAAAAAAAGGAGGCTGGCAAATCACAACCGCATCTTGTTAGCTCCACACCTTGTCCCAAAAGAAATCAGCGTGGGGGTGAAACTCAGAGGATATAACCAGAAAAAATAGCTAAGTGACCCAGTGACTGAAACCATTATTCCGGGGAGGAATGACCTCATAGATCAGTAACACCTACTGCATCCAAGACTAAAAAACCTTAACAGCCTCTGGCAGTCATTACCTAAGTAAAGTGGGCTGCAAATCTGTTGGAGAATTGTTTTTGCCATGATAATATTTCTAGTAAATTGCTGTGTCTATACTAAATGTACTGGTGTTGCAGAACTGGCATACTAATAGAAAGATTATTATAGGAACACTATTAACATGAATTAGATATTATTAAAGATTCAACACTACAACAGTGCCTGATTACAAGAGATCTCAGGCCGTATTGCTTAATGGGCAGATAAAAGTGCTAATTAAGCCCACTGGTAAAGGATGTCCCTAGGCAGGTCTGCAAACCACAGGTAGCAAGAGGTCTGCGTACTAAAGGAGGAGCTGTATTACCAACCCAGCTGCATACAGTCCTTCTGGGAAGATGGGGAAAGCACAGGAAGAGCCAAGGTTTTCTGCACCAGGCGGGTAACCTGGTATAACAGGCAAGTACCCAAACTTAATCTGGATCTCAGGTTGGTTGGTTGGTTTTCCTTAGCTACCTCCTCAGCAATACCAAAACCTCCTTTGCTTGAGAAGATCAAATAACTCACCACAGGTGGCGACCCTTAATAAACAGCATAAGCAAAGAGAGGCAGAGAAAGCCTTGCCATTCTTACCAAAACCTTCCCAGGCAACCAGTAGACACAAGCTAGCTAGCTCTCCCGGCAGCACCTTGGCCCAAAGCATCTCACCGCAAAAACAGCCTAAAGCTCTCAGTGGCTCTTAAAGAGTTGCTAGACTAAAGACATTAGCCATGCAGTTTCAGGATTTATTTTGCTTTCCCACCTTGTTTAATTAACTAATCAAGGACGGCAAGCACCTCACAAATATAAACTGTCAGGGAAACGCTACGTAAATTCGCCTACCTGGTCTAAAATGTCAATACTAAATTAGGAAAGGGAGAAGAGCTGAGCGGGGGGCTGAGCTGTCCCCAGTTGCTGCAATCCTGGGGCCAGGGCTCGCTAACGCAAGGCGGACCGACCCGTGTGCCCTGCAGCAGCCTCTGGCCCCGGGGCAGGGCTCTCGGCAGGACTTCTGGAAGGGAAACCTGGACTGGAGCCACCCCGGGGCAAAGGGAACGCTGCGCGCCAGGCGCATCCTCGCGGCTCAGCCTCCATCTCCCCGCATCTCCGGGATGTCAACAAACGCCGACCACAAAGTGAAACTTTCCGGGCCCCCACTGTCGCGCTGGGTCTCTGCCCTCCGCCCGGGAGCGCGTCGCGGGCACAGGTGTGGAGCCGGGCCTCGGGAGGGGACCCCCGCCCCCCAGCCCCTGCGATTGTGTAATCGGCCCGGGAGGGGGTGCTCGGCTCCAGCCCCACGCCCGGCCGCGGAGGCGCGGCCCGGGGACCCCGCTGCAGGCGCGGCGCCCGGGGCTGCGGGGGGTTGGGGAGGACTGTCGTCCCGCCCCCCGGGACCGCCCCCGGGCGGCCAGGGGAGCCGTGGCGCTGACACAGCCCGGAGGGGGCGCCCGCGCGGCGGACCGAAGCCGAGGAGGGGGCGCGAGAGCTCGGCAACGCGGCGGGCCTTACCTGCGCACCGGGCCGGCACGGCGGGAGGCGGCTCGGGATGCCGGGACGGCGGGAGGCGAGCGGCAGCGCTGGCAGCCACCCGGTCACCGCATGTAAGGAACCGCGGCGGCGGCGGCGGCGGCGGCGGCGGCCGCGGGACTGACAGCCCCAGGCCCCGCCTCCAGGCACCGGGCCCCGCCCCCTCCGCGGCCGCGCGGCTGGCCCCGCCTCCTCCGCCCACCGCCGGGGTCAAGCTCGGTCCACCAGCGGGGAGGGCGGGGGCGCTCGCTTCCGATTGGCCTGAGAGATGCCCGCCCCGCCCACTCCCCGCCTCCTCCTTGGCAGGGAGCGGCGCATGCGCGGTGGGGGCGACGGGCAACGCACCAAGTCTGAGCGCTGCGGTTCTAGGTCTCCGGCCGTGCGTACCGCTCGTCCTTCCTAATCCGGGATGGCTGGGAGCCCTCTATGGCCGGAGGAACTAGGAATCAGACGCAGACTACATGGTGGATTGTCCTTATTCAGCCGTGGACACATCTATGGGAGAAAACCAAACCAGAATGGGCCAGGCTCTGTAGGGGTCTCAGAGGAGACCCCAAAATTGTGATCTGCAACAGAAAAGGAGCCACCAACCCGGATGCATCTGCGACGGATCCCAGGGTGCTTCATCCACGCGCTGGATTCGCTCCCTGGTTAGCAAGAGTGATGTGTGTGCAGAGAGTCTAGTAGTTGAGAAGCGAGGTTAGGGCGTTAGGGTTGTTCCAACAGAGAAAATGAGGAATGCTGAACTAAGTGGCCCTTCTCCTCCAGCACTTACCTCTCCACACCCTCCCTCTGTATCTCCTACCTCTCCTTCTACGCTGGTGCCAGTACCCTCAGCCTGTAAACAAAGATCAAGTCTCTCCCAGCATGGATAAACTGAGACCCAGCAATTTCACTCCTAAGTATGTACTCTGGGAAATTGAAAACATACCTATGCAAAAACTTGTACACAGATGTTCACAGCCTGTTCATAATGGCCAAAACTTGGAACAGTTAGAAGGCCCATCATTCGATGAAAGGGTGAATTATGGCTTATCCATACAATGGAACATGACCAGACCATAAAAAAAGAATGAAGTAATATGGATGAACATTGAAAACTAAGAAAGCCAGACATGAATAACCACACAGCGTATGAGTCCATTTTTATGAAATGTCTGGAATAGGCAAATCTACAGAAAGTAGATGAATGGCCACCAGGGCCTGGGAGTGAGAGAAAATAGGGAGTGACTGCTAATGGACATGGGGCTTCTTGGGGTGTGATGAAAATGTTCTGAAACTAGATGGAAGTAATGACTGTACAACTTTTGTGAATACACTAAAAAACCACTGAATAATACAGTTTAAAAGAATAAATTGTGTGGTCTTTGAATTCTATCTCGTTTTTTAAAAAATCAACCTATAAACAAATGAAAACAAAAACCAGCCAACTCCCTTGAGGCTGTACCCTTTCCAGCTACTTTGCATTTTGCTACCCTTTCTCATCCAAGATTTTTGCAATGGTGGCCTACATGTTTTTCCCCTTCCTTCCTCATCTCCTGTTTATATATTAGTTCCCTAGAATGTGGCTTCTGCTGGTACTAGAGCTGAAATCCCCTCTCTCCTTGAATCCTGAAGCTTTCTATGACCCTGAACATTCCTGGCATTCCTCTTCCTCTCCAATCTTTCTGTCTTTTGACCTTCCCTTGGCAAGCCTATTTTAAATATTGGCGTTTTCTGTGACTTCTCCCAAATTCCTTCCCAGGTTCTGTTGTCCATGTCTATGAGTTCAGTTACTGGTTCAGATTCTAACATCCACCTGATGCCCCCACAGGTTTCTCACATTGTGTCCTAAGTCTCATAGTGTGTCCTAAGCAATTTGTCATCTTCCATCTCCCTGCTCTCTACCTTCTCTCCAGTAGGGACATCTACTGCTGCCTACTAAGACCTGGGAACTATCTTTGATTCTTCCTTTTTCCTCTTTCTAGAGTCAACCATCAATTTTTATCCCATAACAGTTCTTAAATACCACAATCCTTCTCCATTGGTACTACTGCAGCCCTAATTCACACCCTGATCATCTTTTGCCTTCTGATTCCCTTTATCTTTTGTTCTCTTCAAATCTAGCTTCCAAACAGCTGTGGACGTGGACACCCATTGCTTTAGCTGATACAGCCGGCATTCCTCTTTCTCATGTTAACAACACCTGATCTTGCTTTAGGAACCCACTGTCCGCCCCCCCCCCTCCCCGTGAAATACAGGCTTGATGAGACTGTCAATCAAGATGCTGACCTTAACTAACCCAGACTAGGTGTGCCCTCAAGCTGAGGCAATATGACTGTCTTCATCCGGAAATTGAATCCCTGGCAGAGCCACATAAAAACTGAAAGTGGCTGGACCTGATTGTTCCCAACCAAGGAGACTCCCAGGTAATTCCTGCTATCTCTGCCTTCAGAACTCCATTCAGAGCCTGGGTGTTGCAGCTTTTCCTTCAGTTTTCTGAATGATCCTATCTCTTTCCAGAGTACTCCTTCTTTGGAAATTAACCAGAGTTGCCTGCAACCATAGAATCTAATCAATAAAGAATTATGTCTAAGACACAGACCTTGTCTTTACCTACCTACCTTTACAGCTGTTTAGAATCATCCCATCACACACACACACAGAGCCCCCAAGGTCTGTGTCCCACCTCCTACCTGCCTGCCCTCCCACACACTTTCTCCCCACTCTCTACCTTGCCCTTGTACTTCTGCCCTTCTGAATTCCTGGGACATTCATGGCAATACCCTGTAAGATTTCATGCCTCCGTGTTCATGAGTCCCCTCTGTGTAGAATACCCTTCCCTGTTCTCCCCAGCTAACTTCAACCATCCCTAAGGAGTTCTCCTCCAGAAAACTTTTCCTGGCTCTCCCTACTCCCAACATTCTGTCCTCCCCTGTGTTCTTAAAGCACCTTATTCTTCCACCTATTACTGCACTTCCTGCTGTGGCATCTTACTTACCCATTTAATTATCTGCCTCTCCCACTAAACCTGGAGTTCCTTGGGGTCTGTAGTCTTCCTTTCTGTATCCTTAGAGCTTAACACAGTGCCTGGCCCATGGTGAGTGCTCAGAACTCTTCTTTGCTTATATAATCCCCGAAGAAGAGGAAGAGATCTCATTGAGAGACATTAACAAGCATTTTTTCCCAGAAGGATGAGAAGCAAAAATTCAGGCCTAAGGCATCTCATACAGGTTATCCAAAAACTGTATTCCAATACCAAAAAAATGTTCCATAAGATGGTTAAACCCTGAGTAAGACTGAAAGACACTTATTTAAATGATACGGCTCTCATCTCTGAAATCTACTCAATTTCTCCTGAAAACCTTCATGGCTTAATGAGATGCAAAATTAAGTAACTCAGACAATTGTACTCATTATTGCAACTAACTAAATCATAGCCAAAGAATAAACTGAATATAACAAGAAAACCCATAGTTTCATTTAGATGTCTGTTGTGTAAAATGTACTACCTCAAGTGGGATTACATAACCATCCATGTGCAAATGCTGAGAAGGAGAGCTGGGTTCTAGTCCCACTTTGGCCAAAACCAAGTGCTTGACCCTGGGTGAGTCCCTGCCCTTGGATACTTGCAGTCAGCCTCCCCAGTACTCACTCCTTTATTGCACCACCATCAGCACCACATTTCTTTGGAAATGCAGTTTATCTGCTTTCTAACCCAAGTAGTCCTGCTTAACCTGACTCCAAACTCCAGGAGTTAAGCCTAGTTGGCTTAAAGCAATCATTCTATCCCATCTCTTTGCTTACGGAAATCAATTCCATGGAAGACATGAAGCCCAGTCAAGACAATGGGGCTTGAAACGACATTTTCTAGGACTTCCTGACAAAAAGAAGATTGCTGTCCCTGCTGTAGCTCCTGTCAATGATAGAAGGTCTAGAATTAGTACAGCCACATGTGATCACAGGGATAGAGACTAGATTGCCAGAGAGTACGTGAATCCTGAGGAAGGCCAAATGGGAAGGACAAAAATAAGAACCTCAATTACATTGTTGAGCAGTGAGTAGCCACATCAAGCCACACCTGAAACTATTACCTCATAATTTCCAGTTATATTGGGACTACTCATGTAGTCCTAGTAACAGCACTTCACAATCTCTCTAGGCCTCTATTTTCTCATAAATGAAATAAAGATAATATGAATAATCTTTAAGAATTCTGCCAGCTTTCACATCCTATAACTCTCTGAAGAGTAAATAGACTCATAAAAATGTAAGTGCATGGGGCACCTGGGTGGCTCAGTCATTAAGTGTCTGCCTTCAGCTCAGGTCATGATCCCAGGGTCCTGGGATCAAGCCCCACATTGGACTCCCTGCTCCATGGGAGGCCTGCTTCTCCCTTTCCCACTCCCCCTACTTGTGTTCTCTCTCTTACTGTCTCTCTCTCTCTGTCAAATAAATAAAGTCTTTTTTAAAAAAAAATATATAAGTGCATTATCATTTACTAGTAAGCACTAAGGAAAATAAGACTCTCCAATATATCCCAACAATAGATAACTGAAACTAGAAATATAAACAGAAATCCTTAATCTTTGCCTATATCAGGAGTTACCCAGATCTCTACCCTCCCCCCATGCTTCAGCCACTTGTTTCTACACTCTGAAAATAGGAAGGGAGGGATGGTCTGGGGAGGAAGCATTTCTAGTAGGACTGCTTTAGAAAACTGGATTCTTGGGTGCCTGGGTGGCTCAGTTGGTTAAGCGACTTCAGCTTAGGTCATGATCCTAGAGTCCCAAGTCTCTCATTGGGCTCCCTGCTCAGTGGGGAGTCTGCTTCTCCCTCTGACCCTTCCCCTCTCATGCTCTCTCTCCCTCTCTCTAATAAATAAATAAAATCTTTAAAAAAGAAGAAGAAGAAGAAGACTGAACTCTTATGATGGTACCACACCTAAGATGATTTATTCGGGTGCTGACCTCTTCCACCTGAACTCTTTGACCTGAGCATGCCCCTGTGCCTTCTCTATCTCCTCAGATATGATCTCTGAAAGCTACATTTAACTTATCAGCATCCCCCCGGCCCCCGATGTCTGCATTCCCAGCACTGACCACCTTCAATCAGTTGGAAGAGATGATGTATTAGTCAACAACTCCAGAGCACAGATTCGTTTATCTGTAGCAACAAGGCCTAGAGGAAGGAGACCAGGATGGTTATTTAGTGGAGGAGAGTCACTTAATAAAAGAGATTAAGCACCTTCAGAAGCCTGAAGGGTCGAAAAAACTGATACACTGCACTAGCAATTACGTGCAAAAGCTTCACACAGGGATATGTGGCCCATTTAGAATAACATATCTGGATGTACAATTGTAATCAACATCCTGATTTGGAAAGCCATTGCCTGGGTCCCTGCCCAGTACTGCATTGGGATGCCGGGGCGGGCACTGGGAACATCAGGAAGAGGTGATGTGGAAAGAACAGGGGTTGCTTTCCTGGAAAGAGAAATTAAGAACCTGCTGCTGATTAAGTTTGTTCTTTGTTCTAGCTTTGCAAAATTCATAGGAAAAGACAGATCTCCAGCACAGCTTTGATTGATTCATTTAACATTTTATGACCAGATAACCTTTGCATACAGAGATGACTAAGACAATGTTCCTATTCTTCAAGGGCTCAGGAGCTGGGGGGAGGAAACGGACACTAGATCAGTCAGGTCGCAGCAGGAAACAGAGCTTGCCCCATATGGCTCAAGCGAAGACTTCAATGAAAGGACCGTTTGTGGGGTGGGAGAAGGCACCCACATTCCAACAACAGCGGGAAACCATTACCACCCCTGAGAATGAAGAAGCAGCATAGGAAACAGGAGAGGGGGGATGTGGAGGAGAGAATGTCTAGCAGGAGCTATAGTCAGGCAGAGACCCTGCCAGAGGAATGGCTTCAAAGCAGAGCCAGAAGGGAAAAAGCATCTTGAACTCTTGCTTTCCTCCCATTCTCTAATCAGCAAGTACCTATCATCGGCTGACCTGGACAGAAAACCCTCTAGGCAAGGGAGTCCGGATGATGTAGTCCATAGGGCTCAGCCTCCCAGGGAAAGAATAAAGCAGAAAAGGGTGGAGAATAGAGCTGGCAGAATTAACAAAGAAGAATCAGTCCACCCCGCTGGCCATCCGGCGGCCCCTAGGTTTTCTCTTCATTTGAGTGACGAAAGTCTCATCTCAAACATAGCGGGGGAAACAAGTGTCATCAGGCACTGTAGTATTCCTGGTGATGTCATTGCAAGTGCCCTCCCTGGTGGGAGGTTAGCTACCCCAGTATTCTTCATACAGAGTAGTAGGAAAAGGGGGCAGGGTGGGAGAGGGGAATGAACTAGGAGAAAAAAAGAATCAAAGAAGTACAGCTGCTATCTTCCCCTTGCGGCCTACCATGAGGCCAGAGCTGATAACCACGGCTTCCTTCTTTCACGATCCCTTTTATGTTTACCTTACCCTCTACAACATCTCAGCAGATGGGGAGCTCCAAATATTCATCTCAAAATAAATGAGTCTTTCCTCATCCTCTCGGGGTTGTGTTGCAGTGTCCACTGAACTTTATGATTGGAAAGGAGGTTCTGAATGGTTCCATGAATCCCCTGGTTCTGAACACAGTCTTCTCGGCTCTATTGCATTGCAATAACCCCATTTCTCTCTGACACCCAGGACAGTGGGACAGTGACCCCCCCACCCCTTCTCTTCCTGGGAGCCAGTGGCATGAGAAGTCCCCAAATGGCCAGGGACAAGCTCGGCTTCCTGTTCCTCAGCACCATCACTGTGTTTCCTGGTGAGAACATTCTTCCCTCAGGAATCAACACCCCAAGTTTGTCAAGCCCAAGATCAGAGATGGAAACAAAACTGCAGGAAGCAGAGTATTAATTGTAATAATTAATTACAAGGACCACTCCTGAGCTTACTCGTGGTTCCTACCCTTGTGTGCTCAAGCCTTGTGTGGTGGTGTAACCCCGCTGGCCTACGGAACCCTCCTTGTAGACATCTCAGAAGCCCCGTGTTGAAGATGACAGAGACGTTATCAGTCTTTAGCCCTGGATGACAACACAGAGCAGAGGTGCCAGCGGGTTTCAGAATTGTCATATAGGAGAGAAATGCACATGTGGATTCTTTAAGCCATTTCCCTAAGGCTGCAATTGCTGCTTGTGGACCATAAGTGACGCTCTATCTGACTCGGTTGCTGCGAGGAGGGTTGGGGTGGAGAATGGAGAGAGAGGAGAGCCTCAGCCCTGTAACTTGGGCTCCAAGATACCCATGGACTGCACATTCCCCACCGGGCAGCGCTGTGCCTCCAAAACCCACCCTGTCTTTCAGCTCTTGCTCAGGGGTTCGCCCTCAGCGGTGGAGCAGAGAGCGGGGGAAGAAGGAGCCCTCGGAGTCCGGTAGGGCTGCCTGCCCCGTCGGGTGCATCGCCGCCCTGCCATCCGTCACCATCTCAGCCAGCGCTAATGTGGCCCTGCTCTTTCTTTGCCTTAAAGAGATGAAGGAGCAGGCAGTGACCCACCTAGAGAAAGAGAAAGAATTCGACTCAACTAAGCAGCTTTGGCCTGGCCGAACCCCGCCCACCTCTTACCCAGCCGCCATCTGTTCTGTGTCCTTGCTCATCGTGTGGAGACACCCATCTATGGTCTGTCTCCCCAAGGGATTCTCATCGTCTTTGTAATGGTTCCTCAGATGCATCGATGTCCCTCTCCTGTCTGTGGCTTTGTCAGGGAAGGGTTGAGTGGCGGTGCTGGTTCCCCGTCGTGCGCTGGGATGTGGTTTCAGAGGTAGGGAGGAGACAAGTCTTAGAGAACCTGTAGCAGGAGGAGTGAAGGATGAATAGGAAAGTGGTTACCTAGCATAGGGTTCCATTTACATGACATTTCCAGAATAAGCCAGTCTGTAGAGACAGAACACAAATTCATGGTTTCCAGGGGCTCAGGGGAAGCAGGATGAGGAATGACTGCTTGATGAGTATGAGGCTTCCTTTTGGGGTGATGAAAGTGTCCTGGAACTAGACAGTGACAATCACTGTGCACACTGTGAACGTACCCAATGTGACTGCATTGTGTAGTTCAAAAATGGCTAAAATGGTGACTTTTATGTTATGAGAATTTTATCACAATAAAAAAAAAATTAGTCAGGCAGTTGGATTTTATGTTAATGGGAGGCTGAAGATGCTCAAGTTTTCCAGCGTGAATCTGGCGGTGACTGAAATAAACGGAGCTGTAGGAGAGTCGTTTGACCTTGAACTCCTTCTTGGAGCATCTGTCTCGTTCAGCATGGGGAAATGATGGGGATGAGGAAGAGCAGGCGGAGAACAGGCTAAGTGGAGGATGCTGGCTCCGGAAAGGGAGAAGGGCAAGCGTCTGGGCCATACACCTTTTTTTCCTGGATCTTTTTTTAAATTCTTTTATTAATTATTTTTTTTAATTTTTTATTTTTTATAAACATATATTTTTATCCCCAGGGGTACAGGTCTGTGAATCGCCAGGTTTACAACACTTCACAGCACTCACCATAGCACATACCCTCCCCAATGTCCATAACCCCACCCCCCTTCTCCCAACCCTCCTCCCCCCAGCAACCCTCAGTTTGTTTTGTGAGATTAAGAGTCACTTATGGTTTGTCTTCTTTTTTTTATTTTGATGTTATGTATTTTCTATTGTTTTTGTTCATTTCTTTGTGATTATTCAGCTTTCTATCACCTTCTTATTAGGGAGAATTCCAAGGAGGAGGGTGTCCTCCTTTGTAAATCTTGGTTATGGAGAGGGACCATTCTTCCCAGTACCCACATTGAGAAGTCCAGAGACTCTCCCTCTGGCTCCCCACCTCCACCTGGCAGCCACACCAGATCTCCAACATCTGGCTCAGCTAGCAGAGTACTCCTTCTGGGACTTCAAATCACAGACAGTGAGGCAAAGACAGAGGAAGTGAGAGACTGCTTATGACAGTCGAGCCCAAGGAGGAGTGTCCACTGGCGGCAGCAGAGGGTGGAGTGTGGGGCCTTGACCTTGGGGTCCAGGAGCAGCTACACCTGGTAGCATCTTCACCCCTTCATCATCATTGACCCCAAGGGGTGACCTTGGCTGTGGTAGCCTCTGCCTGGCCTCTTGTTCTGGTTATCTTCTAAGCCTGATTTGCCAGCCTCCCTTCAATTTACAAGCTACCTGATATCCTTCCAATAAATTCATTGAGTGTCCAAGTTAGCCAGAGCTTATTTCTGTTACTTATAACTAGGGACCCTGGTACATTGCTGCAGCCTTCTCCCTTCCCTTCAAAACAGACAGCATGGTGCATTCCAATTAAATACCAATGGCTCCTTGCAAAACACCTTGATTCATGTGTGTGTGTTTCACTTTAAACATTACAGATGTGAAAATAAGCTGCATTTCCATGGACTGGGTTATTGTAACTATGGTGATGGGCAGAAAGAGCACTCTTCTAGCAATTAGAAGACCAGGCCACGCTGGTTGTGCAACCTTAGGCCAGTCAGTTTCCTCTCTATTCAGGATAAGATGAACTGTGAGCCCTTTTCCACTACTTAAGATTCTGGGATTCGGAAAATGCAAAGGAAATAATTTATATTAGCACTGTGCTTGGGAAAACAAACTATTCTCCCTCACAATGAGGTTCCATCTGATTCACTGTCATACAACTAAGACAACTTCAATTGTCAGTTTTTACTCCATCTATTAAATAATGCACAGCCTTGTAGACAAACAACAAAAGTTAATATCAGCCTCATCTCCCCATGGGAATGCCATCTGCAATAATACTAATGAAAGTTCACACTTGGATAACACTTACTGCATTCCAGACACTGTTCTAAGAGTTTTACACATATCCGTTCATTTAATCCCAAAAAATAACCCCATGAAGTAAGTGCTATTATAATATCCTTTGACAGATGACAGAGCAGAAGCAACAGAGAGGTTAGGTAACTTACCTAAGGTCACACAGTTAGTAGGTGCCAGAGCCAGTATTTAATGGAGCCCTCATATCTCTCCCCTATTCCCTCAGGTCACACAGTAGCAATGGAATTTCCCAGAGAGGATGATGGAGCTGTGGTGTGATTCGTGCTATTAAATAGCCTCTAGTCTAGTCTTTACCTCCACAAAGGCTGCCTTTAATCTTTTTCAGTCTAGAAAGGGAAGTGCCTATCACATTTTAACACTTTAGAGGAGGATCTAGCAAGGGAATCCCACTCTTCCCCTGAGGGCTGGACCCACTGTTTAACGGCCTCCCATTTCTCCAGAAAGTCCTGATATACGTCCTCTTTCACACATGAGAGCTTTCAACTTCAGGCCAAATTGGGGGGGGGGGGCAGTAGGGAAGATGTTGAAAAAATACAGTCAACATTTCTTCTGTGATGATGCCTTGTGTTGAGCGCCTGGACCGCCAAGACTTGACTATATGTGGCCTTGGGCAAATTATTAGTGCCCCTGAGTAGTCCCCCCATGACATTCATTTGCTCAGAAACTACTGGCGACATCTGTTCTGTGGGAAGCACAGAGCTGAGTCCTGGAAACAGGGAGGGTTGGAGAGGTGGTTGGGTGGGTAGGTGTTGGCTGGTGGTTCTCAGCCTGGTTGGGTGAGGGGTCACCTAATGGAGCTTTTCAAAACAAAGTTCATGTCCACTGGATCTTGATATCCATGTGGAGGCGGGAGTGGCAGGTGGATCTGGGCAGGCGCGTGCTTCAAAAAAGTCACTCCCGTATATATTCATCTTCCTTAATCTCACCTCCCACCCGCCACTGCCCAACCCCTCATCCCAAGAGCACGTAGTCTTTCAGAGCCATTGAAACTGGGGATTTCTGAGAATCCTTTGAGTTCAAATTAAATCCTGTGGTTCAGGGCACCTGGGTGGCTCAGTCGGGTAAGCATTTGCCTTCGGCTCAGGTCATGATCCCAGGGTCCTGGGATGGAGTCCAACATGGGGCTCCCTACACAGTGGGGAGCCTGCTTCTCCCTCTGCCTGCTGCTCTCTTCTACTTGTGCTCTCTCACTCTGTCAAATAAATAAATAAAATCTTTTTTTTTAATTCTGTCGTTCATTCATTAAGATATTTCTCAATTTGTCATCTATTAAATGCCTACTCTGTGCCAGGCACTGGAGATCCAGAGTGAATAAGACTTAGGTAGACATTCTCTGCGCCCTAGGAGCTCTCAATTATCTTGGGGCCGACCAAGAAGCAAACCCCCAGTATCTATATTAACATGAAGGGCCTGGGATGCCAGGGAGCATTTTATAAAACTGAATGTCCCTTGGTGACAGTTCAACCTTCTCTTCTCCAGAAAAAAAGTGATTCCTTTGCTTTTTTTTTCCCCCCAAAGTTCCTATTTCCTAATGATCAAATACAGCCATGTAAAAAACACCTGGCAAGTTCCAAACCCAAGGCATCTACCTTCCTGCTGGTTTCAGAAGCAAAGCACATTCTCCATGGGACCTGACACCAGCCCCAGGCTCTGCATACTAACACTCCTCTACCAAAAGGCTGTTCTAATGAAGAACTTGGTTCAGGCATCAGCCATAGAACATTAATATTCATGGTTAATATTTGTAAAAAAAAAAAAAAACCAACTCCATTTCAATCTTTTGTTTCTGTTGAGGGGGAGTCTTAAAATGGCCAGAAATTCCCAAATCCTATTTTATTCTATCGAGGCCTTTCTTTTTGGCTTCCATTATTTCATCAGGGTTGGCAAGGAAAGTTGGTTCTGCTCCCGTCCAAGTGTTAAATGGATACTCATGTGTCTCTTTGCCACACTGCTATAATTAATTTTATTGCAAATAGGATTTTTCTTTCTTCCCCTTTGCATGCAAATGTGCTCCCCTTTCTGTGTTTGCATAATAGCAGTAATTCTTTCATTTGTACAAAAGGACATGCATTATTTTGGCAGAGAGATGAAGCTTTGATGGAGAGATTATTGCATTTCCAAAAGCAAAGAGAATAAATCAGAATTTAGCCAGACGCTGACTAAACACCCCCTTCCCCCAATTGCATTGATCACGGGCCAAGTGGCTAACACAACTGTGCTTTCGTCCCAGAGAACAGACCTTACAGAACAGTAGGACCTTGCTGGCTACTCTCTATTCTTTGACCTTCTCTGCCCTGTTCTGTGCACTCTCTCACCTGGGCTCCCTCGCTCTCTGGCTTCTGCTTGGATTTGGGCAACAGGAGGCAGTGGCGTGAGAATAAAGGTGAAGGCGGACTGGGGTATTGACTTCTCTGCCCCTCCCAGTTTGCCATGGCTCTGAGAGTATCTGTGCTGATCCGAGGCCATGGCTCCTCTGTGGTCACCTGCTTCTGCAACTCCAGCTCCCACTGGATTCTGGGAATCCCCTTCCCTCTTTTTGCTACTCCAGGCTAGATCCTGCAAGCTTCACTACCTGCTGTGGGCTAATCCTGCCCATATCTATCTAAATAGTCCTTATGTCCAAGCCCCTTGAGTATGTCCCTTCCTTCCAACACACCGAGAGAACCACCATATTCTTAGGATGTCACTTAGCGCACTAGAAATTCACACACACACACACACACACACACACATTCCATCACACTGGGGAAGTATTAAGGAAAGCCCCAAGCCACAGAAGTACAGAGGCATCTATATGTCCAGACAGAGTTTTTAGAAATTCCACCAAACAGGAGAAGCTTTCTCCCTAGGTATGTTTAATCTCATGGAAGTCATATAAACATTTTGCTTGCCTGTCACTTAGTCACCTTCTTCTGGTCACAGCCCCCTGATTCTCCTTGAGAAGCCAACTCTTCCCTTCTCTTGGTGCTTGTGGATGAGGGAGGGCTATTCTCTCCCTCAGCTGTGAGGGAATGTGAGACCCAACGCTGCCCCTCAGGGCACCACATCCCCAACTACAGTGTTGGCTCAGAGATGGCCAGGTGGATAAAAACCACCTGGATGAAACTCTCAGACTTGGGCTGGACAGCTAGGGAAAAAGTGCTTTTCTTCCTCTGATGTTACTGGGGACAGAAATGGGAACTTTGGTGGCCATCTCCCATGAGGTACAGAGCCTGCCTGGGAAGTAAGCAATCACAGAGGGAGGCATGCTAAGAAGTGAAGGGAGGCAACCTGGGTTCCCATCATATTGTTTGAGCTTCAGATCAAGCCTTGCTTTGCCTTTGCAGTCACATAAGCAAATGTTCATTTCTGGCATTTACTTACGCTGGGTTTCTGCCACTTGGTACTGAAAAGATCTCAAGTGCGGCCCTGAGGAAGGAAGCTCCTTATAAACTAGGAACTGTCGTGCACTGGGTAGGGGGCAGACAGAGAAGAAAAAAGAATTTACTATTTCTGGAGCATCTGTTGTGTGCTCTAGAATAGAGCACATATGAATGTAGGTTAATTTATTTAATCCTCAAAATAACTTTGCTGGGCTATGTTGAGGAACTTGCCAAGTGCTACCCAATTAGCAAATGGCAGGGTTAAGTTCAAACCAAGGACAGTCGGCTTGCAGACTTATATTTGTTCTACTCTAGTGTGCTGTGATGATCTTCTTTGTCCTCCTCCTCATGATCATCTGCAGTGGCATCGACATCATTATCATCTTTAAGAAGTTCAGCGAGGATCTGGACCATGAGATCAAAAGGCTGAGATTCTCGGTCCCCAGAACACACAGATCCTGAAACGTACGTGCCCATCTGTACGAATCGCTATGACATGAAGGAGAGAGTGATCAATGCCAATGAGGAAGAGCAGACATCACGTTGAGAGTGATTGCTTCCATTTGAGGCACTGGAAGAGTTCAGACCCAGATGGTGGAAGGGAATCCAAACATAAGGTAGGAGTCTGAGCAAAGACATCAAAATTAGGAATGCCAGACCATCGAAAGATTCAGTTTGCACATTTATAAACTTCTGTCATGCTCTGAGGTTCTTTGCTTGGCTGTTTCCTCAATTTTCTCTTTCCTTTCATTTTAATGTAGTATGTTTGGAACATTTAATGTGAGATCTACCCTCCTAACAAGTTTTTAAGTGCACGATCAGAACTGCTGACTATGGTACAATGTTGTATAGTAGGTCTCTAGGGCTGATTCACCTTGCTTAACCGAAACTTTACCATCATTGATTAACAACTCCCTATATCCCCCTCCCCGAACCCTGGCAACCCCACTCCACTCTTTGATTCTATGACGGAATGAATCTGACTATTTTAGATGCGTCATGGAAGTGGAATCATGCAGCAGTTGTCTTTCTGTGACTGGTTAATTTCACTTGGCACGCCATCCTCAAGTTTTGTCCATGTTGTTACATAGTGCAGAATTTCCTGCTTTTTTAAGGCTGGATGGTATTTCATTGAATGCATGTGTGTATGCATATATACATAGATAACACATTTTCTTTAAGCGTTCATCTGTCACTGCACATTCAGGTTCTTTCCACATCTTGGCTATTGTGAATAGTGCGGGAAGGGCCTTAGGAGTGCTGATTTGTTTGGATAAATATCCAGAAGCAGTATTGCTGGATCACAGAATGGTTCTATGTTTAATTTTTTGAGGAATTTCCCTACTGTTTTCCATAGCAGCTGCACTGTCTTACAATCCCACCAGTAGGACAAAAGGGGACCAGCTTCTCTCAACATCCTCACCAAGACAACCACTTGTTGTCTTTTTCTAATACAATAGCCATTCTGACATGTGCGAGGGGATATCTCATTGTGGTTTTGATTTCCCTGATGATTGGTGATGTGCATTTTTTTCATAAAAGAAATAATCAGCAGCGTGAAGAGGTAACCTACAGAACAAGAGAAAATATTTGAAAATCATATTCAATAAGGGGTTAATTTCCAAAATATATAAAGAACTCCTACAATTAACGAGGATGTGGAGAAAAGGGAACCCTCTTACACTGCGGGTGGGAATGCAAGCTGGTATAGTCACTCTGGAAAATAGTATGGAGGTTCCTCAAGAAGTTAAAAATAGAGTTACCCTACAACCCAACAATTGCACTACTGGGTATTTACCCCAAAGATACAGATGCAGTGAAATCAAGGGGTACCTGCACCCCAATGTAGATAGAAGCAATGTTTACAATAGCCAAACCATGGAAGGAGCCAAGATGTCCTTCAACAGACGAATGGATAAAGGAGACGTGGTTCATATGTACAATGGAATATTACTCGGCCATTAGAAAGGATGAATACCTACAATTAACATCAGCATGAATGGAACTGAAGGGGATTATGAAAAATGAAATAAGTCAATCAGAGAAAGACAATTATATGGTTTCACTCATATATAGAATATAAGAGAGCACAGAGGAACATAGGGGAAGGGAGGGAAAATTGAATGGGCAGAAATCAGAGAGGAGGACAAACCACGAGAGACTCTTGACTCTAGGAAACAAACCGAGGGCTGCAGAAGGGAGGTGGATGGGGGGATGTGGTAACTGGGTGATGGGCATTAAGGAGGGAATGTGATGTGATGAGCACTGGGTGTTATATGCAACTAATGAATCACTGAAACACTACACCAAAAACTAATGACCACAATAATAAAATAAAATTTTGTAAAAAGCTCCTATCATTAGGTAACAAGAACAACTAGTAACTTGATTTTTTTTTTAATGGGACCAGGACTTGGATAGACATTTCTTCAAAAACAATGTACAAATGCCAAAAGGCATTTGAAAAAATATTCCAAGTCTCTATTTTTCTTTTCACGCTCTTCCTTGGCAATAACAAGATGAGAAAGCGGATAATTCCAGTCTCCCACTTACCAAGGCACCCAGCACAGTCCTCCTGCACTCACAGCAGGACGGGGAGAGCTCTTCAGTTCTCCCATATAAATAACCCTACTCTTCAATGGAGTTCACCTTGAAGACATGAGCAGTCGCCAGCAGATAACCATGCTGGCTGGTGTGAAAGGTGAATCTACAAAACTTTCACTGTGTCCTTGAAGTCCTAGCATGCTAAGGCTCCTATCCAGCTCCCAAAGAAAGAGGTGTCATGTGTTCCAACATTGACACTTGTTCTAAATATGGTGTGAATTCAGCCCTGGAGACATGGTCCTCTTTAGCAGAAATCCTGCTTTTGACCTCTCCTTTCTCTTACAATTGTCTCATTACTCTGTGAACAAGTGACAAGCTTTCGCACATGCATCAATGCCCTGTTTTAGCACCCTTATGTCCCACATCCATTCACAAAGGGTGTTGCATTGATGTTAAACCAGGCAGACAGATCAACCCCCCACCAACCTGCCATCAGTATGTCCACTAAGTAAAACACACCAACAGACAGTGCACTATTTTTAAAAGCAAGTTAAATAAGGAGCCTTTAAAGTAGAGTCCCCTGGGATTGTATTGAGTCCCTAAGTTCTTGGTTTTGTGAGCCCAAAGGACCAAGCAGGTTAGCTTTAATCGTTTAACTAGGCCACTTAAGCCACTGAGCCCTTGTCTAATAGGACAATATTTATAGGCATTGCATCATTGCAGAGATGAACTGTTCTTCTCAGACTGAGATCATCCTTCAGTTTGTTGAGATTTTTTTTTTTTTAAACTCAAGAGGGAAGAAGTGAACTGTGATTTCATTAATAGAAACTACTGATAAAAACGTAAGAGTAGAAAAATGTCAAGATGCTAACTTCTTAGTGGTGAGAAAGGCAGATTCTGTCCTGACAAGGTTTTGGTTCATAGCTATGGAAAACTTTGAAGGTGATATTTTGACCATGGAAGTCTGGGGAAATTTTACTAAAAATTACTAGTCTGGAAAATTCAATTTAGCCAAATTTTCTTCATTGCTGTGGTTTAAAGATTTTATTTATTTATTTGACAGAGATAGATCACAAGTAGGCAGAGAGGCAGGCAGAGAGAGAGAGGGAGAAGCAGGCTCGCTGCTGAGCAGAGAGCCCAATGCAGGGCTCGATCCCAGGACCCTGAGATCATGACCTGAGCCGAAGGCAGAGGCTTAACCCACTGAGCCACCCAGGCACACCGTTATTTTTTTTATTTTTTCAATTAAGCTTTCTATCTATGTCCGAACCTCTTGGTTTGGTTGTTTTATCTACCAAGGCTAAATGAAACATATACTCAATGTTGAATCATAACGATAACAACACTTAACATTTATTGGATCCTTATCATGTGCCAGGCGCTTCATGTAAATATGTCAGATGTATTATATCTTTCGATCCTCAAGCAATCCTATTCATTTGTATTATTACCAACACACTGAAGATGAGGAAAATGACATGTAAGAGTTGTATGAGTTCCCCAGAGGCATACAACTAGTAATCAGTGACTCTGGGACTTAAAGCCAAGACTGAAGGATTCCCAGGGAGTCCCAATCCTCTTAGCCACCACACTACACTGACTTCTATCAACAAATCGGTTGTGCACTTTTTTCAATCAGTCGCTACAGTTGAATCACAGAATTTTCGAGTTGGTTTGGTTGAGAATGGCGCCACACTTAGAAGAAGAGCCCAAAACTCCTTATTAAAAGCAAGACTTTTAAGTTGCTTTATTTTCTCTGGAACAATAAAAATGCTTATAAATTTGGGGAATTTTTTACAATAAATAAAAGTTAAATTTTTTAATAAAAATATTCTTTTCAGTGTGGAGTGATAGGGCTATAACGTGTAGCTTTCAGAAACTACAATTAAATGGATTTTCAGACAAAATGAAAAACTTTACAAGGAAGATTGGACTGCCAATCGAGAGGAAGCACCAAAGACGAAGGCTTTGATCCACCCCACTTTGCTCCAAACACACTGTAATGATTGATAAGATATCGGAAGAGCAGGAAAAAAGATAAACATCTCCATTGACCAGAGCTGGCAATGAATTACAAAGTGGCGAGTGGGTCTGAAGCCACAAGTCTGTTGTGTTCCAAGTCCACAAACACATAATGGCAGCTCAAATTTTGGCTCCCACCACGTAATGGGAACTAACAGTGCTTCGTGCATAATAGAGGGACAAAGCTAGGTTCACTGCTTGAAGCCAGAGGCTGGATTGGGCTCCTCCCTCTCCAGGAAGGAGTCTACTAAGAAAAAGCAATTATCAGCTTACTTCCTGAGACTATAGTTGTACAGGGGATTCTTGGCTTAGAAAGCAGGCTGTAGATACAACTTCCTGGCCAGGAACAGAGCCAGCCACCTGCTGCCCCATGACCGCATCTGTGATAGCCCCAACATCCCTGCAGAGTGAATTCCGCCTGGTTGCTGTACTGGGGACGTGGAGGAGAGTCAGATGGTGGCGACTACAAATCCCCAAAGTGCTGGACAAACAGGATGAGAGAAATACACACACACACACACTCTCTCTCTCTCTCTCACACACACACACACACACATTCAAAATGTCAGGGTCATAACAAATGAAGAAATCTAATACCAAAGAAGAAAGCCTGCAGAACCATCAAAATCATCCACTGAAACATGAAATGCCTAGAGATAAAATTGATTTTATGAAACAGCCTAACAAAAACTTTAAAATAAGTATGTCTGAAATGTTCAAATGCATAAGCCAAGGTGAAACATCCATTAATAATGAGTAAGAAACCTGAAACACAAAAGAGACATAAAGAAAACCAAGTAGGTATTAAGATAACACAAATATATATTTGTGGAACTAAAAGAATGTGGTTACCAAAATAAAAAACTCAAAAGACAAGATAAATGCTAGGGTAGCTCCAGAGAGTGCGGGGTTGGGAAATAGTTGCGAAACACACACACGGAACTTAGTGCTGAGCCATGACAAGCTGATTTTTATTGTAGTAGTAAGCAGATGTGAAAGGTACCTTAAGAGGCTCCAATCTATATCGGAGAGATGTTCCAAGAGGAGAGGATGGAGAGAATGAGGGAAAAGTGTATCTGAAGAGATGAGACCTGAAGATATTCTTAATTGCAAAAGACATGAGTCCTTTGATGGGAAGGACACTCTGTGGACAGAGCATGACAGATGACAGTGAAAGTGCAGATCACTAGTGATAAGAAGAAAACCCTAAAAGCTACCAGAGAGAAAAACAAAACAAAACAAAAACAAACAAACAAATAAAAATACCCATAAGAAACCAGTAGGCTGACAGCAATTTATTTTCAGCAGCAACTGTGGTCACAAGACAATGTAGTAACATCCTTCATGTGCTAAAGGAAAATAGTTGTCAGCCTAAAATTTTCTATGCAGGTAAATTATTATTTAAGAGTGGGGACAAAAAAAGATGTTGCAGAAGGCACAGAGATTAAATGAGTCCTCCCACATACAACTTCACATTTACATACTTAGTAAAGGATGCATTTCAGTCAAAAGAACCATGAAACTACAGCAGAGGTTGGAGATAGAAGAAACAATGAAATAACAGTGAGAAAGAATTCACAAAATATGCTCTTATGCTTAATTAAATATTGACCATGCATATGCTACGGTTAAGGAGAAAAATGCTAAAGAACAATGTGTTAGAATATTTTTTATTCAAATGGGATATGTAGGAAAATTCAAAGAAGGGATTAACTATCAACAGAAGAAAAAAATAAAGGAAATATTTAAAAATTAACTTGCCAGCCAAATAAGTAATCAAAAAAGGACTGGAGGTGGGTAAGGAGGAACACAAGGAAAATGCCAATAAAGAGAAAATACAAAATAAGTTGAAGTATATCAGAAATCACCATAAGTACAATTGTACTAAATGCATTTATTACAAAACAGAGATTAACATATAGGATTGGATGGATTGAAAGTAAAGAAATGGAAAATTTTATGTATGTCTATCTCCAAATAAAGCTGGTGAGATGATGTTAATTTTCTGCAAAAGTTTAATGGGAATTAAGGGGAGGGGTATTACATAACAATAACAGTGTACCAGGAAGATAGAGAAATTGTGAATTTATATGCATCTAAAACATAGCTTCCAAATAGGTAAAGCAAAATAGAATTAGAGGGAAATGGACAGATCCATAAACAGAGTCCAAAATTTTTGAAACACTTCTATTAAACACAGATAGATCAAGCAGGCAAAAATTTAGTAAGATGATGGTAAATATGAAGAATAAAATTTAAAAAAATTTTTCCAAATATTTTTTAACGTGGTCCTTTTAAGAAATATAAAATATATTATTTTATACCAAACCCTATAAAATGCACACAAGTACATGCAACTGCACACATATACAGATAAATAGGTGATACATAGATAGATGGTAGATAAATTCTACAAACAATATTCACCTTTAATACAAGTGATACATTCTGATACAATTTGTTTCATTCTGTTCTATTTCATTTGTTTAAAAAATGTGAGTGGCAGCCAACTAAATGATTTCACAACCCAAGAATGGATTGTGGTCTACAATGTACAAAACACAGATCTTATAAACATACAGAGTTGTGCCTCCAACAAATAACAATTACACCTTCATTTCAACCTGAAGTAAATAGTGTATACAATCGTGAAACCACAAAGCACACAAATTGGAACAAGCGAGGATGTTTGTATAAAGACTTCTATTCCAGATCGTACCAGAGATCAAAGTCAATTCACAAGAAGGGAAAAAGAATCAAGAGGTATATGAGTTTGAAAGGCTAACTAAAACCAATTGCAACTGATTTGTTATCTGAATAGAAAATACAAGAGGGTCTACAAACTTTAGTAGTAATAAGATAGGCCAGAAAAGTTCTAAACACAAGGATAACAAACATTACTAATTTTCCTAGGGGCACGTGGGTGGCTCTGTAGGTTAAGCATCCAACTTGATTTTGACTTGGGTCATGACCTCAGGGTCGTGAGATGGAGCCCCACATAGGGCTCTGCCCTCAGCAGGAAGTCTGCTTAAGATTCTTTTCCTCTCCTTCTCCCTCTCCCTTTCCCCTCCCTGTACTCTCTCTCTCTCTCTAAAATAAATAAACAAATCTTTTTTAAAAATTCCTAAATACCAGTAATAATCAATTAGAAAATGTAACAGACAAAAGTCACCATTCATAATACCAACAAAAACATAAATCACCTAGGAACAAATCTAGTGAAAGATGTGCATAGCCTTATAAAGAATACTAGAAAACATTGTAAAAGATACAAAGGAAGACCAAAATCAATGGAGAGGCATAACATGTTTAAGGATGATAAAGATCTGATATGGTGAAGGTGGTAGTTTTCTCTAAAATACTCTGATATTGAATACAATTCCAATCAAAATCCCAACAGAAAAATATTGATCCTGAAATTCATCTGGAGGACCTGAATAACTGGGATAATTTTGAAAAAGAAGAAGGCTGGGGAGCTTGCCTACCAGAAAGCTACGTTTATCTGAAGCCATAACGACCAAGACAAGGTGGAATTGGCCCAAAATGTACAACTCCATCAATGGAGTGAGACAGTGTGTAGAAACAGACTAACACACATGTGAAAACCACCTATGGCAGAGGCAGCATTGTAACCAATGCAGAAAGGAAGGTCTGTTTAATAATTTATGCTGTGACATGCCCAAAAGAAAAAAATTAAAATTTAATTATTAACTCCAATTATATCAGATAAGTTCCAGGTAAAGACTTAAAATTAAAACTTTAAAATTTCAAAAAAATATATGAAATACATTTAAGGTTGTGAAGAAAGAAGTATTTAAAAAAAGATTTCTTAAGTGAGAAGCAAAAAGGACCAACCACAAAGTGACTGATATATTTGTCATTGAAAATTAACTGTTAGGTCCAACAAAAGTTATCATGAACAAAATTAAAGATGTCAAATGAAAGGAAATGTTTGTGATGTATATAATTGACAAAGGATTCTTTCCCAAAATTCATGCAGAAACTCTACAGTTTGATAACAAAATGACAAACAATACAATGAGAAAGTGAGAAAAGGACCTCAAAGACAATTCATAGAAGAGCAAACCTAAATTGACAATAATCCATGAAAAAATGAGTGAGGGCACTGGAAATCAGAAAGTTGCAAGGTATGTAACATTTTACAACACCAGATTGTGAAAATTAAAAATTCTATTGGTGAAGTAGGTGAAGGGGGTTACGAGTCTCAAACTTCCAATTATAAAATAACTAAGTCATACAAACCATAAGAGACTCATAATCTCACAAAACAAACTGAGGGTTGCCAGGAGGCCGTGGGTAGGGAGAGGGTGGTGGGGTTATGGACATTGGGGAAGGTATGTGCTATGAAGTGTGTAAACCTGGCAATTCACAGACCTTACCCCTGGGGCTAATAATACATGATATGTTTAAAAAAAAAAAAAAACTCATGGATTTGAGAATGTTTCACACACAAAAAAAAAAACCCAAAAAACTAAGTCATAGAGATGAGAAGTACAGCATAGGGAATATAGTCAATTTTACTGTAATAATGTGGTCTGATGACAGGTGGTGCCGCCATTATCGTGGTGGAGCATGGAGTAATGCATACAACTGTGAAATCCTTATGTTGTACACCTGAAACTAACATAACATGGTAAGTCAAGATTCTTCAGTTTGAAAAAAGTGTTAACACAGAGCAGTGGGGACTATTTATAGCTAGCTACAAGAATGGAACTCCCACATACTGTTTATGGAAGGATAAACTGATACAACCCACTTTGGAGAATAACCCAACCTTATCTTGTTGAAGCTACTCTGCAACTGAGACATTTCACTCTTAGGTGTATACTGCAGAGCACCTCACACGTGTGTGGAAGCAGACAAGGATGTCAATTACAGATAAAGAAGATGTGAGATTTAGGGACGCCTGGGTGGCTCAGTTGGTTAAGCAGCTGCCTTCGGCTCAGGTCATGATCCTAGCGTCATCGGATCGAGTCCAGCGTCGGGCTCCTTGCTCAGCGGGGAGCCTGCTTCTCCCTCTGCCTCTGCCTGCCACTCTGTCTGCCTGTGCTCACTCTCTCTGACAAATAAATAAAATAAAATAAAATAAAAAAGATGTGAGATTTATACACATATATAATATTATATATCTAATGTATAATATATATGTTATATAATATACAGAATGTACCTAGCCATAAAAATTAATGAAATCTTGCCATTTGCAACAACATGCATGGATCTAGGGGGGTATAATGCTAAGCGAAATAAGTCAGTCAGACAAAGACAAATACCATATGATTTCACACATATGCAGACTTTAAGAAACAAAACTAATTAATGAAGAAAAAAGGAGACAAACCGAAAACAGACTCTTAACTATAGAGAACAAAGTGATGGTGACCAAAGGGGAGAAGGGGAGACAGATGGGTGAGATGGGTGAAGGGGATTGAGTACACTTCTCACGATGAGCACTGGGTGTCGTATGGAAATGCTGAGTCACTATGTTGTACACCTGAAACTAAGAGAACACTGTGTGTTAATTATTCTGGAATTAAAATAATAATAATAACTACCCCAATGTAAAAAAAGAATGTTCCCTGCAACATTGTAATGGAAGTATACAATGGAAAGAACCTAAATGTCCATAAACAGAAGAAAGAATAAATAATAATGACACATTTTTTAAATTTTTTATTAACATATGATGTATTATTAGCCACATCATGACACACTTCTTCAGTGCACTACTCTACAACAGGCAAACAGATAAACTAAAGCGACATATGTCCATAAATGTTAAGACAAAGCAAGTTGCATAATGGCGTGCTTGGGAACAATAACATTGGCAATGAGTTTGAAAATCAGGCTATCTATAATTCAGATATGCACAAATGGAGTGATTACATTAAAATATGCATGGGAATGATAAAACCTAAAATTGTTGATTCTCTATGGGCCAGGAAAAGGGGAAATGGGATAAAGAGGAAGTTCTCAGGGGCTCCAACTCAATCTTTAAATTTTTTTGTCATAAGCGAATAAAAAGAAATACAAGGTCTTGCCAGAGCTGGGTGGAAGGTGCACAGGTCCTTGCTGTCACACTCCATGTTTTTCTGCATTTCATCATAATTTTTTCAGCACAGGGTGCCTGGATGGCTCACTCAGTTAAGCATCTTCCTTCAGCTTAGCTCATGATTTCAGGGTCCCAGGATCGAGACCTGCATAGGGCTCCCTGCTCAGATGGGAGTCTGCTTCTCCCTCGCTCTCTGCCTGCTGCTCCTCCTGCTTATCCTCTTTTTCTCTCTCTCAAATAAATAAATAAAATCTTCAACAGAAAAAAAAATAATTTCTTCAGCACAGTTAATCTCCATCCTCTCTCACCTTCTCTTTGTAGATTGTGATAGTGTAGGATTGAATTAATTCTGAGTTAATAAACTGAAAAACCCAAACAAAAAAGTCAAAATCCTTCTTGTACTGTCTGTTCTCAAATACTGTCTTCAAAAGACACTGTTGCTACGAAAACCTGTATTGTCGCCTCATTATGTCACTTCAAATCGAAAGATTTCTCACTGGTTCATAAGGGTGAATTTGTAATCTCATCAGAAATCTATTTTCTTAATTGGTTCTCCTTTCTTAAAAAAAAAAAAAGTATAGGGGCACCTGGGTGGCTCAGTCAGTTCAGCAACCGACTCCTGATTTCATGGTCTCAGGGTCATGGGATCGAGCCCTATGTCAAGCTCCACGCTCAGTACAGAGTCTGTTTGTCCCTCTCCCTCTGCTCTCCTCCCTCACATACTCTTTCTCTCTCAAATAAATAAATAAAATCTTTTTGAAAGAGGTATAGAAGTAAGAGACTTCCGGGGAAGACAGCAGAGTAGGAGGACCCTGGGCTTACCTCATCCTTTGGAAACAACTAGACAACACTCACATCAGTGTAAATAACCCAGAAAATGACGGGAAGCCCGGCAGAATAAACCTCCTTGACTAGAAGAGGCTAGATTGAAGGGGGTCTTACTACTTAGTGGGCTCTTAGGGCGCTCTTTCTTCATAGATACTGATTAATTGGTTGGAAAAACAAACTATAGAAGTACTATAACACAATTATAGAAAATTTGGGAAATAGTCATCACTGAAAATTCTCCTCTCCCCAAAATGCCATACACTCACCTTCTCTCTCACTAGCCCCTTATGCGTGTATATGTTTTCATGTGGTTGTAACCAATTTGCAATGTAACTCTGCAGTCTGCATTCTTCTGCTAAGTCAGTATCACTATGCGGTCCTTCTTCTCTGTCTGTGGAATAGTCTGTCCCATCTTTCCACCATCATTTCACCTTTCTCCTATTATTGGACATTTAGGATTCTGTCAAGTGATATACATAAAAATCTGTAATGAGGGTGCCTGGGTGGCTCAGTGGTTTAAGCCACTGCCTTCGGCTCAGGTCATGATCTCGGGGTCCTGGGATCGAGTCCCACATCGGGCTCTCTGCTCAGCGGGGAGCCTGCTCCCTCCTCTCTCTCTCTGCCTACTTGTGATCTCTCTCTGTGTCAAATAAATAAATAAAATCTTTAAAAAAAAATCTGTAATGAAAACTGAAAAAAATGTTTTGGGGTTTTTTGTTTTGTTTTGTTTTTTTGTTTTTTGTATTTTGAATGATTTTAAAACTGGGATTTCCTGTTTGGGAGCAGGACCCTTTCCATGAATTACTTCCCCAAACCGACCTTGCTGTTTCTGTCACCTATGGCGCCTCAGGACTTCAGCTGGAATCCTGCAGCAGTAGCCACTGAATCCTACTTTTCCCCTGAAAGGTTATCCTTAATTATAACCTTTGTGACTGTTGTAAGAATCCCATTGACAGGTGCCTGTTCCGCACGGTTTATAAAATTTTCTAAAAGATGATCTGAGATTCAAGCCAAGCATAGGGAATATAGTCAATGGTATTGTAACAGTGTTGTATGGTGACAGACGGTGGTCACACTTATCGTGATGAGCACGGAGCAATGCGTAGAACTGTTCTAGCAATACGTCACACACCTGAAACGAATATAATGCTGTACGCCAAGTGTCCTTGAATAAAAATAATAAAATAAAATAATTATCTGAGACAACAGTCTATCAAATGCCATATAATTAGATATATAATTAGAAACAACTCACGTCATAGTCATACCCTTGAAATGTGCACATCTTAAAACGATGTTCCAAATCGGGGGGGACAGGGGGAAACATTTTATTTTTTAAATCTAAATTATTATAAGCTTCTTGAAAATTGAGTTTTTAATAACATCATGCGGGGGGCTCCTGTAGCTTTCATTAAGTCCAGGAGGAACATATTGAGAGATGCCAAAATATGGGAAATTAAATATAAATAAAGATATTGAAAGCCCAATCTGTTCTCAGGAGGATTCATTAAATGGTATTTTATTAAAAATGACAGCACATTTTGTTTTTTCTACCAAAGCAGGTTAGTTGGAGCATATTTTGGAAGTAATTAAGTGGTCGTAAAACTTGCAGGGTCATATGTACAAGGATGTACTTTGCAGCACTGCGGAGGCCAAAAAAAAAAAAATTCAAAATAGAGCGCAAGGTTGTCACTGGGAACTGGTTGAAGAAGTGTTGTCACATGCACATGTTGGTGTGTAATGCAGCAAATAAAACATAGGCTTCATCTCTGCCCACGTCTTTGGAGAGATTTCCAGGCAGCACTACTAAGTAGGGGAAGCAAGATCTAGAGATTATATAATAAAAACCATAAAGACAAAAATATTATGTGCGTATGTATAACTGTATACGATCATGACAGGAACATGGGTTATCTATGCATAGGAGGGAGGCGGAGAGAGGTAAGAAGGAGCAAGAAGAAAAAAACCTCCATTCTTAAGGACAATGTGGACAAGTGTTTAAGTGAAGCTATGAATGGGCAGTAAGAGAAGCAAAAAGAAGATACGCCAAACAGTGTGAGCAGCTCAGTTCAAAACTTCCCCAGAGCAACTCCCCGCGTTACAGCCCTGAGAGGTCACGACTGTTGGAGACTGACTTCAAATTCCGCTTTCTGGCCTCTTTCTCTAGTTGTAGATAAGATAGTACAGTGGACAGCATGGAGGTCTTCTTTAGGACATGTAAATAAAACTAAAACCTTGCAGGATACAAGTAGACACACTATATGAGTCAAGAGCTCTCTAAAGAACCAGAACTAATTGGATAGAGACTGATTTTAAGGAACTGGAGACTGACACAAGTCCAAACTCTGCAGGGTAAGCCAACAGGCTGGAGGCCAAAGGGAGAGCTGGTGATGTAGCTTCAGTCTGAAAGCTCTCTGGAAATGAGATTGTTTCCTCCTTGGGGGAACCTCGGTCTTTTTCTCTAAAGGCCTTCAACTGATTGGATAAGGCCCACCCGCATCACGGAAGGATAATCTGCTTCACTCAAAGTCTACCTTACTTAGATGTTAATCTCACCAAGAAAATGGTCATAGCACATCCACTCTGGTATTTGACCAAATATCCATATATCATGGGTATCTAGGCAAGCTGACATATAAAATTAACCATCACACAAACCAAACCATAGTCTTTCAAAAATATCAAGCCCATTTTTACTTAAAATTTTAAGATGAACTGGATGAAATGACCACATTTTCTCTCAAGTCACATTAGAAAATATAATCAGAGCACAAATAGAATTCAAGGTTCTTAAGGTCTGGCCTTGACTCTAATTTCCTTCACCCACTTGGTTAAGTGTGTGTGTGTGTGTGTGTACACACCTGACAGTGTGTCTATCAGCAAATTTCCTGAGCATAAAGGATGGACTTACCTATACTAAAAGCTACCTGCGTGTGCCTTTTTGTGGGGTTAGTCCTATTTCTCTGACTTACTCTCAAAGCCATTCTCTTTCCTCTCCTCATTGACCCGGAAATCCTCTGTGTCCTTCAAGACTCAGCTCAGATACCCTCGCTTCCCGGAAACTGCCCCATAACCACCGCCCTCCTCCTTCTCTCCAAGTCATGCCCCTCAGCCCAAGTCTGATGATGATGAACACCTCCGCGGTGTTCCCCCAGGCCCCACATACCCGCTTCTGTCCTCGCACCTGCCATGCTGTATGTTAATTACCTGCTTGTGCATCTGTTTTACCCCCACTAGACTGCTTTCTTTGATGGCAGGGTGATATCTTATCCCTTATTGCATCCCCATGCCTCAGCAGTATTTATTAGGAGAATTAATAATTAAATTCTGCTTTCTTACGAAGTTTTTCAAAGAATCTTGCCCAGCCTCTCCAGGCTACTATTGCTGAAGGCAGTTAGGGTCAAAGCACTTTAAGGAACCAAGACCACCTCCCTTTTCTTGGAACTGCCTCCAACCCCCGAGGGCAGGCTGCTGGCAGCCATGTTGGGACCCTGTGATGGTATGGGAGGGGACCGGGGAGAGCACCTGTCCCTGCGGTGATCAGATTCTCTTGCACTGGCACAGAGAAACCCAGTGAGTTAGTCCCCACCTGTCGCTAAAAGTGAGAAGCCAGGCTCTCTTCCATGAATGGAAGAGATAGAAAATGTGTGTCCCCAGCAATAAAGACCAAAACAGAGGTGAAGGATGGAGGGAAAGAACGTCCAGACCCCTTCCAGCTCCCCGGTTCACTTCCTCCCAAGGTGCCTATGTTCCCACGCTGGATGTCCGTGAGACACCCTTAAGCATCTTCTAGCAAAGCCCCCCCTTTTCCAGGTCCACCCTTAAGCATCTTCTAGCAAAGCCCCCCCTTTTCCAGGTCATGCTTACTCACCTGGATGTCTGTTCTTCACAGCCTAGAGAGTGCCATGGACTTTTCTAGCCCACAAAGAGCTTGCGCAGAAGGTGGCAGGTAGCTTGACTGAACTAGACAAAGGATCTGCTTCCGCAACCATCCCCACACTTTCTCTCCTGAGCAACTGAACAGGGAAGGGAGAAGAGGGCGTGACTGCCAGGAGCCTCCCTGAGAGCCCAGCTTCGCTCTACAAGCCTGATGTATCGCCCTCCAAACCTCATCACGCTTCGGTTTTTCCCACCTGTGCACCCAAGATAATGTTTGCTGAACCTTCTCCGCAGAAGTGATACGACGCTTAAGTAATAACTGTTTGCTCGACATGTTGAATTTCTCAGATTAAAAAAAAAAAAAAAAAAATGGGAGGCGCCTGGGTGGCTCAGTGGGTTAAGCCGCTGCCTTCCACTCAAGTCATGATCTCAGGGTCCTGGGATAGTGTCCCGCATAGGGCTCTCTGCTCAGCAGGGAACCTGCTTCCTCCTCTCTCTCTCTCTGCCTGTCTCTCTGCCTACTTGTGATCTCTCTCTGTCAAATAAATAAATAAAATCTTTTAAAAACAAATAAATAAATAAATAAATAAAATTTTTTTAAAATGGCACATGATACTCAGTATTACTTAGAAATCTATCATCCAGGGAAATAGATTTTCTAGTGACACCTTCCCTGAGCACCAGGAAAGCTAAGCTCCATATTTCACCTAAATATTGGGAAAAAAAAAAATCTGGTCCTATCTGTGTGACCCCTTGATCTACAATTTCCTCACTTGAGAAATCAAGATTTGACAATTGGAATAAGTTCTGAATTGCCAAGCATAATATCAGAGAGGAGGAAAAAAGGAAGTAATACAATTTACCTAGTTTGCACAGCCTTTGTTTTGGACAGAACTGTAGACCTCCTCGTTAGCAAATCCTAGTTTCAGCTTCCCTCCTTCTTACAGGAAGAGCAGGAAAGAAATAAAAGCCACCGCTTTAAGAGAAGGAAACAGCTTGAGGGCTGTGCGGCCCACAGGCAGGATAAGCCTCCAAGAATTCAGTCCCCGCTGTCCTGAGCTTCATTACTAACAAGTTAACCAGGAGAATGCTTGAAAGGGCTTGCAGTGAGAAAGACCCGTCGAAGCAGAGTTCCCATGAAGCTACTCAGAGTGGTATTTCAGGGCCCCTCAGGTGGGTAAATCCCTGTGTGAACTGGAGGTGGTGGGAGTGATGGAAGGTTCCAGAAGGAGAGCGGAAGCCAGGTGGCAATCAGAAACAATATACATGCGGTTCTGGTCAGCGGCTGAAAGAACTCCCAGAAGAAAGGGTCCTAGAGCTCCTGGACCCAGCAATTCACCGTGATTTCTTTTTTTATCCTTCTAAGAAAACACTTCAGTACTTAACTTTATATTCATGAATCATTTTTCTGAAAGAGGGCGCCCTAGATTGTATAAACTCAGGACCCACAAATTCTGGACTTGCACTGTTAGGACAGTTGTTAACGAAGGTGGAAAGTCCTTCTCCCACTGCCCCTTTCTACCCCACTGTCCCGGCTTCAAACTCCCATTCCTTGCCAAGGTCAAGCTCAGGCCTGCTCCCTCAGCCATACCCCACCGTCCTTCCAATTCCCTCCTGAAAACCAATCCAGGGGTGCCTGGCTGGCTCCATCAGTGGAGTGAGTGACCCCTGATCTCAGGGCTGTGAGTTCCAGCCCCACACTGGATATAGAGATTACCTAAAAATAAAAAATACATACATACATACATATATACATACCAACCATGGGTACCTGGTGGCTCAGTCATTGAGTGACTGACTCTTGACTTTGGCCTCAGGGTCCTGAGACTAAGTCTCGCATGGGGCTCCACGCCCAGTGGAAGTCTGCTTGAGATTCTCTCTCTCCCTCTTCCTCTCCCCCTTCTAAACAAACAAACAAACAAACAAACAAACAGAAAACAACTACCACATCTTGGCCTGTCCAGTTCTCTCGGGACCAGGCTGCCCTATGCTGCCCCACTCGCATCTTTCCAAGGTGACAACTAGTTATCTAACAGACTACAGCTCTACCAAGCAGAGGGATCACAGCCCGAAAATTGGCTGGAATCATGGGTTACACTGAAGATACAGAACCTTAACCCCAATGAATGAACTTCAGTTGAAATCAATTTAAAAACAAAATTTTATCATTTATTTCATAGGACAAAAGTGGCATATTTAACTGAGAAATTTTAGAAAATACAGAGAAACCCAAAGAAGATTATAAATATCACCCTGTTAAAAACAAACAAACAAACAAACAAACAACAGCAAAACAAAAAACCACCAGTGATCCCACCACCCCTTGCTAATCTCCCTGAACATAGTCTTCTGGGCTGTTTGTTTCTAAGCATATATACATATATACTGTGTATGTTCTACAAACCTGGAATCAGATGTAATAATATTTTGAAACCTAATTTTTTCACTTAACAGTACACTGTGAACATTTTTCCCTATCATTACATACTTGTTCATGGGGTCATTTTAAATGACCGAATAACACGGCACGCATCAAGGATTGGCTAAATTTCAGGACAAACCAGACGAAATGGGCAAATTCCTAGAAAAATACAAACTTCCAAAACTGACTCTGTTTTTGTTCAGAAACAAAAATATCTGAATAAACCTGTAACAAGTAAAGATATTAAATTAGTAATAAACACTTTAAAAAAAAAAAAAAGACGACTTCCCACAGAGAAAAGCACAGGCCCAAATTAATTTACTGGTGAACTCCACCAAACGTATAAAGAATTAATGCCCATCCTCCTCAAACTCTTCCAAAAATTCAAGAGGGAACTCTTTCTAATTCATTCTTTGAGGCCAGCATGACCTTGATACCAAAGCCAAGGCATCCAAAAAAAAAAAAAAAAGGAAGCTACAGACTAATGCCACTATGACTATAGACGCAAAATCTTTAACACAAATTAGCAAATCCAATCCAAAAGCATTAAAAGGATTATTTCCCATGACCGAGAGGGATTTATCCAAGGAATGCAAGGATGGTGCAACATTAAGAAAATTACTCAATGTAATATCATCACATTAATAAAACAAAGAGGAAAAAACCCAAACAATCATCTCAATTGACATGGAAAGGGCATTTGACAAAATCCAACCTTCTGTATGGTATGAACTCGAACTCTTGAACTCTGGAGCTCTCGGAACACAATTACCCCAAGCAGTCTTCTTTCCCCTCTCCCCTCCCCCACCGGTGCTAGCTGCTAGTATTGACTCCTCCTCCCTACCAAGGTTGGCTGTGAGCAGGAAGAGAGGAAGTTAGGAAGAGACAGAAAAGGTCTTATTTGGTGGGCTCGGTGCTTGCGGCTTTGGGGCTGTCTGGGGCAGCCAGGTATTTAAAGTTGATCCTTCCTTTGATGAGTGTTTCTGCAGTTTCTTCGGGATGACCCCCAACCCATCACGGAGGGTCTCTTACCTGCCATTCTCTCCCTCGGTCGGTCGAGCATCCCCGGTGTGTTTGCTCCTCCAGCAGACCTGTCAGACGGGACCTCTCGTGACTCCGTCTGCAGCCACATGGGCACGTGCCCCAGTCGGTGTATACAAAACCCTCCAATGTCCTTCACTTGTACATACTTCTCCCTCTGGGGCAGACGACTCCCCATACACCTCCAAGTACGCCACCACCTGCACTTCTCCCCTCTCGTGCTGGGGGGCTCCTTACAGCCCACCTACAGCTCTCTCTCTGGAAGCCCTCTCCACCAGGGGTTGCAGTCTGGCGTTTCAGGACACCGGACACGGGCGAGGGCACTAAGAGTCATCCAGCCGGGTTAACCATATCCCCACTGAAAGGCAACATCTGGGACTGGCCCCTCACTGTGAAATGTATCTTGGTGCATCACTTTAAACTTCCAATTTACCAGGCTGTCACCCTCATGTCAAGCTCCAGTCCCCCTTCCTGAATCTCCTACTCCCATCCGGGAGAGAATAACCTCGGGGGCAGGAGTATTTCGAGGGAGTTAAGAAGCAAAGCACCAGGCTGGGAGTTTGGTACTTGGCGGGTCCCTCCCCCACCCTGCACCCAGCACCCTGCACCTGCTCCCAAGAACTCAGGGGAATGCGGGCAGAAGGGTGTCTTTCTCACCTGTGCTCTGGCGTCCCCCAGGCAGTGTCACCAGTTCCCCTTCAAGGCTTCTCCACCTGGAGGCTACTTCACCTCGACCACACCTGTTTTCAGTGAAGCCTTTAATTGAATCATTCAACCCCACCCGATCATTAGGAAACCAGGACCAGAGACTAGGGCACTTCCCAGAGCTGCACAGCCCGTGGAATGGGGCACGACAGAGCTCTCCTCTGCGCACTGTCTCATGTCCTTCTGCCACCACCAGATAAACATGCCTATAGCTCCTCAGCAGAGAAAACGGGGACGTCTGCCTTCTGCCTCTGCACACCCTGAAACATTCACATACTTTGGTGGAATGATCTACAGTGAAATCTACAGGTTCTACGAGGGCAGCCATTCATCTATCACACATTTCCAGTCCGGCTGACTTTACAGCGCACGCCTCCGCAGACTGAAGAATGCTTGCTAAGAATACAATCTAATGAAGAATGGACCGTGGGCAAATGAAGGTGATAACACTGTGTGGCACGTGTGGAAGTGACTTTGGATGTCAAGGAGAAAAACTTCCTGAAATCAGATGCACCGGTAGTGAGCTGGTAAACATCTAACAGTTGGAGGGTGAGAGCAGCTGAGGAGATCTGGCTCGTAGCATTGGCTGATTTCTGTGGTATAAATACTGCCACAAGGCCTGATTCTGTGGCCGTCATGACATCTGGGGATGTGCAGCTGGGGACAGACATGCACGGACAGCTCTGCCACTAGGCCTGAGCCAGATCCAGCGCACCCCTGGGTATAGCACAGGCGAAGTTTGTGACTGTTCTCATTCATTTATTCTTTCTTATATGGAGAATACACCAGGCATTGTGCTAAATAAATACTGGGGATCCATCGGAAGGGAAAAGAGACTTGGTCCTCATCCTCTTGCGGTTCAGTCTAGTGGTGAGACAGACATTTAATCACAAAACCATGAAAGCAAATGCCAGATTGTAACTCTGATAAATGTTAAGGAAGGGGAGTTTATGGTGCTAGGAGGTCATGGAACCAGAGGATAGGCAGAGTCAGCTTGCCTGAGGCAGTGATCACTGCACTGAGATCTGGAGGAAGCTTTGGAGCCTCATCATGCAAAGGGAGAAGAAAATTATTCAAGCCAGAGGCCAGAGTATGTGCAAAGGCCCTGTGGTAAGACAAAAGTTGCCTGTCACATGATAATGTATAGACATAATCACTCTTGTCCTTTTCTTTTCCATATTTCCTTACCTGTAAAGGTTTCAGAATCCCATCAGAAGCATCCTGGTTGCTGCAAAAATAATTAGAATTTTTATATCAAGAACACAAAAACAAATATTTAATGCTCTGGTTTTCAACTTCTTAAAATAGGTTTCTGTGTTGAATCCCAGGTCAGAAACCAGAGTTTTGCAAGCCAAAGTTTTTTATTTGCAAAAATTGGGGTTTTACTAGGAGAAACAAGAGTCCCTCTTGAGACTTCAAAAGGAAAGAATGCAGAACTCAAACCTTAGCTGTGGATTGGAGAGAGGAGAGAAAAGATCAATCACACCTTTCCCGGGCACCGAGTGGGGAAGAGGAGATGAACCAGAAGCCATCCTCCATGGAGGATGCTGGTGGGTCCTGGACCAAGGGCAAGGGAGCGTGGAAGCCAAGTCAAGGCTCAGAGACCATCATCGAGCCCTGGACCACATAAACAGTGCCATCACCAATGACAGTTTCCTGCAGGTGACCTGTGATCGTATAGAAGTATCTGGACCCCAAAGTTGTGCTGAGTGTCACTGGAGCTGGCCCTTGGTCAAGAAGCCAGGTCATACATAATCTCCAAACATAGGGTAGTGTTTCTGACTCACAAAGGGACCTGGGGTCAGATAGAAGGCAGAACTCTTACCCGCACTGGCATGGGACTGGGAAGTAGTAACACCTGCCCAGTGCACCCACTGGAGAAATGGAACTGTGGAACATGGGACGGAACTCTGGTGCAAAGTAAGGATGGAGGGATAGAGGCCACACTAGTGGGCCTTGTAGACCCTGCAAAGGAAGGTCTTTAGATAAAGCAATGGGCCACTAGAGGATTTTAAGCAGGGGAGAGCCGTGAGTTACCATGTGAAAAGAATCTAGAACTGGTGGTGTTTCCATCATCCTCACACTCTTTCTTCAGTGCTCGACCCATTGTGTCCTGGCCTTCCTGCTAAGTCACGTGAGCTCCTTGACCCTCCTGACCCCAGGCTGATCCTGGGTCCTGATTCTCTTCCCACTGGAAGAAAAGATGTCAAAACACATTACTAGGGGAGGGCTGAGGAACTGGGCTCAGTCTACATGTTGGTGAAAACAAAAAATTGAAAGCACACTTCAAGGACAGTCTATAGAAATGTATCCCAAAGAAACAACCTACATATTCATTAGGAGGGGATTCGTTCAATAAAGCATGGCACATGGTACCTTCCTATGTGGAATCATGTGCCACAGTTAGAATAAAGTTGTACCGTTTATTGACATGAAAAGATTCTCAGAAGATACCAGAAAGAGCAAATAGGAGGTCAGCAAATGATGCATATGGTGTGACTCGTGTCAGTGTGGGTCTGTGTGTAACTAGAGCAAACACACAGAGAGGGTGATTTCAAGCGGATGTCGGTGGCTTTCTTTAGAAGGGACATTATGGGGAACTATCACTTTGGATGGAACCTATTTCTGAATTATTTGGGAATGCATTCTTGCATTTGAAGCTACAAAAAGCAATAAAAAGTTAAGGCCATTTTGGAAGTTGGAAGACAGACCAGCTCTGCCAGATAGCGGAGAAATTCTTGAGGAAGGTGACCGTGGAGATGGGATCACCAGGATCTCTCTTCCTTCAGACTCTGGACAGAGCTTCCCTCCTCTCTGCCTGTCAGTTCCCTGACAATGTCTGCAAATGTCTGTACAAGGCTGGACACCAGTTTGAGACTTCTGGGAAAAGCTCAGACCTGCATCCAAATCCCGACTCTTCCATTTACTAGAGAATGACTTTAGGAGTGACCCTCTTTGAACTTCGTTTTTCCCCAAGTGAAAGGGGGAGCCCCCACCCCAATCACCTACCTCTAAGGTTCAGTGATGCCCCCCACCCAGTGGTCTTGCCTGAAAATATGACCTCAGTCAAGCCATTTTTCCGCTGTAAGAGAGCTTGAACCTATCTCAACGTACTCAAGCTACAATGATTTTTGTGTGCCACTGTGTGTCTGGCTGTAGGAGTTCAAAAAAAAATGTTAATTTTTTTATTCTCCTCTTAAAACAATTTGTGATCTATACAGGACTTGGAGGAGAGAGGAAAGAGTCTTATTTCATCCACTTAAAATTAAAAGCGTTTCTTTTCAGTCTTTTTTTTTTAATCTCACAAAAATGTGATCTCTTCTATTATATAAGCCCTTGTCAAAAAGAAACACTAATTATACCAAACACTAAAAACGGCTTTTAAAACTCTGGTTTTAACCAATTAACTGAAAATAATTGTATTTCAAAGAATTCCTGCCTGTCACAAAAACTAAGCTCAGTTAACTTCATTCATTCTTTATTCACTGAGTATTTTGAGTGCCTGCTCTGCCTTGGTTTTAGAGATGATTATTTTTAAAACATACAGGGATTTGGAAAATCTTGACCCTCATGGAGCTTATCTTCCAACAGGGATGGGAGTTGAGAAAAATGGATAAACAAGTAATGCAGTAAAAGACAACAGCAAGTATCAGGAGATAAGAGTTCTAATTTTAGAGTTTTGTTTTTTTGTTTTTTAATTTATTTATTTGACAGACAGAGATCACAAGTAGGCAGAGAGGCAGGCAGAGAGAGAGAGAGGAGGAAGCAGGCTCCCTGCTGAGCAGAGAGCCCAATGTGGGGCTCGATCCCAGGACACTGGGATCATGACCAAGCCAAAGGCAGAGGCTTTAACCCACTGAGCCACCCAGGCACCCCAAGAGTTCTAATTTTAAAGACAGCGGTCAAGTAACCAAAATCTGGTCAAGTGACCAAAAATCTGCAAAGGTACAGGAGCAAGATGTGTGGGATGGCAAGTGCAAAGGCCCTGAGGTGGGAGTGAGATTGGCATGTTAAAGAAACAGCCAAGAAGCAAGCCAATGCACACAGAGCAGAGGCGCAGAGAAGGGGGTTGGAGTGATGAGTCAGAGAGCCAAGTCCCAAGAGGGAGCATCTCCTACACAGTCTAGAGCAGCAGGGAGACCCGGGGCAGTTCCAGAGTGTTTTCCCCTGGGCCTCCCCTACCAAGAAAGATGGCTGGAAGCCAGCCCCCAGTGCCCTCTCCTGGGGTGACAGAAAGAGGGGTGATCGTATTTATGGTAATCACAGATGGAAGTTGGAGCTGGGCTTGGTCATCGGGAATGGTCAGAATAAAGACACATTCCCTGGTCTTGGAGGCATCTCTCAAGCCTCAGAGTGTGCTCTAGAGGGATCCCAGCCAACTGAGACCCCCTATCTAAGGACCTACATTAGAGGTATCCCCAGGGACCTATTCTGTCACTGTGGATGCAAGTGACAATGGAGAAGACTTCCGTGGCGGCCAACAATGCAGGACAAAGTGTGGATTTGGTCCTCCCCATATGATGTTAACTACCCAAACCATCAGCACATCACCTTTTCTATGTATTCTAAGAAGAATAAAGATACCATAAGATTCTCTTATTTAAAAAAAATAATAAAATAAGGCAGAGGGGTTTGGGGAGAGATAGCAGATGGGGTCAGAGAGCAGCAGGTCCTAGCCATGCAGAGCTACAGAGGCCACTGCCTGGACTTTGGCTGTCACTCCACGTGAGACAGGAGCCATGGAGGACTCTAAATGGGAATGATGAGGTCTGGATTAGGTCCTAACTAGCCCCCCTTCCGGCCTCTATGCTAGGGAGCAAGCGTGGAAAGAGGCTCACGCAGGACCACGCCCGACAGACAGTGCAGGGAGATCAGCAGGCTGGGGGGCCAGGGGGGTCCCTGGAGAACGGTGGTCACATCTGGGTATGTTTGAAGGTAGAGACCAGGGAATTGACTCAAGCACTGGATGTGAGGTGAGAGAAAGCCAGAGACAGCTGAGGCTCCACAGGAATGGGCCTGAGCACTCGAAAGCCTTCACTCAGATGAGAAAGAGGGGGCTTCAGGGGCCAGATCCAGAGTTCACTTGGGACATTCTACATTTGAGATGCTAACCTTGTCGAATCTTCCTAAGGCAGAAGCTGGGCCCTAAGGCAGAGTCTAGGAGAGAGGCCTGAGTGGGAGGCAAGTCTTGGGAGTGGTCCCTGTGCCCAGGGCATTTGAAACCTTCTTGGATGCAACCACCAAGCAAGTGGAGAAGAAAGAGGAGCTCCAAGCCTGAGCCCTGGACCCCCATGGCGTTTAGAGGCTGGGAGATGCCGAGGACCAGAGAGGGAGACTGAGAATGGGAGGCCTGTGGGAGACGGGGAGACCATGGTGTCCTGGAAGGCAAGGAAAGGAACACTTCTGGAGAAGGGAGAGATCGGCTGCGCCAACACCCCCTAAAGGGTCAAGTATGACAAGAGTGAGGTCTGGCCTTGGGCTGTGGCAGTGGGGAGGTCACTGATGACCTTGGTGAGAGTCATGCCCATGGGGGCAAAAACCTGATTAGAGAAAGTTCGAGAGCTCAGGGGAGAAGAGGAAGTGGAGACAACATCTTACTCTTTAAGGAGCTCTGCGGTAATGGGGAGCAGAGAAGGGACACATTTCCACACATGCTGGCCACTGGGAATGATGAAGCGGGAACATGGGATGGATGCCAGAGGGAGGGGAGATAAGCTAAGGAACCAGAAGTGTTTGCATGGGTTGCCAGAGGCTGCCTCCACAGAATGGGGGGCAGGGTGGGGGGGCGGAGAGCAGAGGCCAGGACCACAGATGCTGGAAGGTGCCCATGGTGGCAAGGGATGTCTGCAGAAGTTTCTTCTGGTGGTTTGTATTCTCTGATAGTGGATTCACCTACTAGGGCTAGGGCTTAAGGGCAGAGAAGTCACAGCCTGGGGAGGAATCTCATTAACTGAACATGGGGACAGTAGGCTTAGTACACAGTCCGCATTTGCAATTTCCAATTTGCAAAAAGAAGGCAGAGTTGGACACTCTCAGTCGGAGTGAAAAGTGGTGTGTGATTTGGGGTCAGTCAGACAATAGGGGCCATAAGGGTGATTCTTGTGGGTGGAGATAGGATCTGAGCTGATTTATGGAGTACACAGAGTTCAGATATGTATTAAGAAATCAATAATCATGCCAAGCGCTTTACATTAACTAGGTCATTTAATCCCAACAAAACCCATTAAGAAGTAGCTATTTTTATCATTATCACCAAGCTCAGAATCATTTGCCGTAGGTCACATAGACTGAAGGGGAAAGCTGGGATTCAACCTTCCGTCTGTCTGGCTCCAGAGTTCCCGTTCTGGAGCGAGCCTCCAGCCTGTAAGTGGGGAAATGCCTATGGGGTGGTGATGGAATCTTCAGCAGAACTTCCTGGTAGGGTGAGCTCCAGGTGGACAAAGCCGAGACACTTACCAAGGCTAAGCAGAAGGAATTGAGGGATACTCTCTTCTTAAAAACACTGGACCTTCCTGAAAACATTTATAATTCTGGGAGGGAAAGGTCAAGGTGGGAAGTCACGGAGCCCCATCCTGAGTTTTCCCCAAGCTAAGCGCATCTATATTTAGAAACACAAAAGGTAAGGGTTGGCATAGGAAAATCCAAAGGAAGAAACGTGTCCAGGAACTTTTAGAGGAACACTCACTACTCCCTGAACTTTGCTTAATATCCAGCTTATTGATCTTCTAATTCTGCAAAGCACTTAGCATCTTTTAATACATTGAAACCAGTGGCATTCCTCTCAATCACACATGACTTGCACAAAACACAAATCACAATGGATGGATTTATCAAAATGAGGTTTCCACAAACAAGAAAAAACTAATTACTGACTCATTTAATCTTTCTTCTAAGTGTTTCTTCTAAGCTCTCCTATCAGATTTTCTGAACAATCTGAAACATCCCCAAATTATCATGTGCGTGCACAATCTGATTTTTACTGGTATATTGAAACACATTTTAAAAATACTAATACCACTGATTTAAATTTTAATAATGTGCCCCTTTCCTGCAGTCACAGCCTATGACTGTAATAATTTTGCAGGATATAATATCTTTACCTGCTTTGTCCAATATAGTAGCCAGTAACCATATGGCTGTTAACTTTAATTTAATTTTAATTTAATTTAAAATTCAGTTCTCATTAGCCACATGTCAGGTGCTCAGTAGCTACATGGAGCTGGTGGCTAGTACGTGGGGAGCATTGATACAGAATATTTCCACCACTTTAGATGTTTCTTTTGGATACAACTGGTCTATACTTTCTTTGGGTTATAGTCCTCTTTTATTGGACTCAAAGAAATGAATACTGCCTCAGAGAAGCTAAATTTGCACAGTTTGGGGTGTGCAAATCAACCTGTATTAGCTCTTGGTTAAAACATGGAACCTGGCTGCATGGTCCAAATCTAGGGTCCCTAGTCATTGGCCTGGGCTTCTTTCAGAATAAAATTTCACTCCCTACATCAATGGGAATTGATTTCAAGAAAAATTCAGACTTCTGACATTTCCTCTCTTTCCCAGATATGATACACTCCTTAAGTTTCACAAGTTCAGAGTTACCTAATTAAATGATTATCATTGTGATCTAATGAACTACTCTGTTGGGATTATTGATATATTTAAGTGGGCCTTGTCAGATTCCCCTTATAATTAGCAAGAACACCTAAATAAGAGCATCTGTCTGTATAATCATTTCTCCTCCTGGGGAAACTTGGCCAATTTACCAGCCTGAAGATCTTGTCGGTTCTACTGGAAATGACCACTAATGTGGAAAAATTGCTGAGCCCTTATCAACTTGGTTCTTTTGATTGGCCCCATGATTTCAAACATTCCTTCTTGATCTTGGTTCCCTTCTGATTTTTTTTCCAGGATTCTTGGTTCATTTGCATGTTTCTGTTCATTCTTTCTTACTTACATTGATGAAAACACTAAATGTACTTGCTTAATAACCCAACATGTAGTTAAAAAGCACCCAAAACTCTAAACATTAAGATTCTCATGCTCCTGTAAAGAAATGAAAATAAAGTGTATTTGATTACACCCATCCTTTCTTTTGTACTATGACTACTTTCTTGTACATTTTATATTAACTTTCATCTTTTGAGTGTCGTGAAGAACTTGTGGACTTCCATGTATGGAATTTTTTCCCAACAAATTCAGTCATAGTGATTTC